>NW_024870772.1:46980000-47645000 GCF_019054845.1 Dipodomys spectabilis | reverse complement strand
GGGAATCAAATCAAGTGGACACAGCTTACCCACACGCTTGCTCCCTTAGTAACGGATAGGACCCAGAGAGCTCTGTGCTTTCAATAAGAGAGGCAAATCACCTTGAGATCAAAACCAATCGAAGGAAAACCAAAGTCCTAGGAGTCTGGCCAGAGGAAAATTATCTGCTGATGGCTCTGGGATATAGAGACAGGTGACAGAGGGGAGGACCTGGCTTCTTGCCCTCGTACCCTCTAGTGATTGAAAGGTGGAGAAGTCAGCAGGGTGGTGGTAATAGTAACCAGTCATTCACAGGATTTTAGGAGGGCAGAGTAAAATTTGGTAAGAGATGAACTTCTCCTCTACCATAGCGCCTGCGCAAATGCCATAGCTCCATAAGTCTTGTCTGTGTGAATCTCCTGGAAGCCCTGCTCTGACATGTACCTGCTCTGTTCTGTGTATATGGCATGTGTGTTTACTAAACATCCCAGGTGATTTGGAGATGGGGTGCTTAGTGAGCAACCCTGCTGGGACCTAGTCGGGACACTGGATACAGAGGCCTTTCTGGGCACCTGGAACGCCGACCAGGCTGCATCTCTGCGAACGGCACTGGCAAGGCCGGTTCCCTTGTTCTGGCTTGCATCTGTCAGTGTTTTCCACGGAGCCTGGCCCTTATTTTTGGATCCAAGCTGCAGGCTGATCTTTCATTTTTGGCTTCCAGTGTGTTGCTAATGAGCATCTGGCTAGAGTTAACAAATGTGGTAACAGCTTAGCCTTTTCTTTTTCCTCTGATTACTTTTTCTTGCAAGAACCAATAATACCGCCCAGGCTCCCAGAGAGAGGGGGTGAGGCTTGTTCACACCTGCACTCTATAAAAGAGCTTGAAATAGCAAGAAAACTAGGCAAGGGGCCGGGGACAGAGCCTCTCTGGCTGCTGAAGGGCAAGTCCATTCTCATTCGCAGGTAGAGAGCACACACCCACCCACACACACACACACACACACACACACACACACACACACTTTTTTTTTTTAAAGGGCTAAATACTATTTAAGACTTTCTACTACTTGGAGTTTCTATGTAAGTGCTTAGGAAAACAGGAAACTGTGGCCAAATGAGGAAGGAATTCTCAGCTCACCACCCGGAGGCAATGTGTTGTTCTAGATGCCTCTGTGCCAGCTGCTTTCCATACAGAAGTTCTAATCTTTATGGCAACTTGGCAGGATCTGAACATCCCACCTCTTTTCTAGATGGGGAGTCAGGTGGAAGAGCGGAGGCTCACCAGAGCCGCTTGGTGGTGGGTTGTGCACACTCTGGTCTTCCCACAGCAACGTGGCAGTTCTCTCGTTCTCTCCTCTGACCCCGTGCTGTTCCAGGGATTGGGGTGGCCAAGTATTGGCTCTGGACCCCATGACCACCCCCTGCTCCGTGGATCTGCCTGTGTTCCTTTCCCACAGAAGCTTCCTTCAATGCTGGCCTTCCGTCTCTCTCCCCTCACACTGCCATCTGGGATGAACTTCCCATCATCTTACTCATGTCATTCTCTGAAGAACTCTTCTAATAGCTGGGTGGAACTGTTGACACAAGTGAGAGGAACTGTGACATAATTACATCAGACACAGGCTCTGGGGCGTGAGGACTAAACGGCCATTGCTGATTCTTGAAGCAAATTCAAATATCTGCAATATTTCCTTCTACTGTTAATATAGGAAATCACTTTTTTCTTCTCTTGTTTTGGTGAACTCTTAGTACAGTGCCTGGAACAGAGAACTTCTTGATATGTAGGGCATTCAATATTATTTAGAAATTCAAAGAAGGGATACAAAATGATTTGTGTTTTTGAAATGTGGAAGAATTAAAACAGAAGAAATATATAAGGGATAACTTAGCAAAAACCTACAGATACATAAAGTTTCTAACCATAGCTCACTCAAACAAACTCACTTTCTATGCTTTTCTGCAGATTTTTTGACTTACCTATAAGATTTAGCTTATTCATCCATGCTTAATGGATACCAACTGTTAATGATTTCAGTTTTTAAAAAAAATCTGTGATCTCCTTTTCCTAATGGAAAATTGATAGTTGTGTCAAGGGCATGGGAGGACTTCTGTATCCTGCATCAAATCTTCTTTTTAATCAATTAACTACTTCTAACTAAAGAGTAGAGATCTTCCTCTTTCCATAATTATATGTGGAAATGTAACATGTCAGAGAAGGAAATGGGCAAATTACACATCATAAAACCACGTTATTGATACATCTTCTGTCTTAGAAGATTCCATTTAGAACCAAGTAGCTGGAAGGGAGGGCTGAAAGAGGCTGGAAAAGGTAACACCAATCATGATATATTATACTCCTAAATGGATGTGTTGCATGGAAACCACTCTGCTCAACTACTTAATGATAATGAGAATACATGTAAAAAAGAAGATGCCATTCAATCTGAAATCCATATAGCCATTCTGCCTCAAGACAACACATGATAGCAAAAACTTAATTATGGTACCAGGGAAGCCTGGAGCAGCTGAGCACAGACTGGGCTGGAGACAGCTTCCCATGCTAAACACCCGGGTTTCTCAGAAAAGCTTTGACCTCAAGGCGACACAATGATCACCACACGGTCTTGATTGTATGGAGCTGGAGTGAAATTTCTGAAATCATGGCATGGAAAACTATCCATAATTTTAGTTAAACCGATATCAGAGAATATAAATGCATTTGCATTTCACCAGTACTTTGGCTTGTTCTTAAACATAGAGTCTACTAACCTCAGTATGCACTCTGCACCTCCAGAGAGAGTAGGGATCCTGCCATACAGGTGTGTGTGTGGGGTGGCCAGGAGGGGGGAGGGCGATGCAGTGTTTTATGAATGGAGTGGATTCGAGAGCAGCAGGAGGAAAAGTGGTCCACAGAGAGGAAATGTTCAGTGGACCTACTTATTGCCTGAAGATGCTCTTCCTATGAATTTATTGCTTGGGAACCAGTTAATCAAGATGAATCTATGGGTGGTCTTTGGGTTTTCTTTCGCCAAATGTACATTGAGAGAACATTCTGGAGGGAGGCGGGAAGGGTGATCTGGGCGAGCACAGTAGGCTAACACCGCCTCTGCCGTCTGAGGGCAGTGATGGCCTGTATTGTTTCTGCTCCTGACAGTGCTGGGGCTCTGGCTGTGGAAGCCAGGAAGGCAGGGAGGGAGATCCAGGTAACCAGGTGGCTGGTTCCCCTTTTGTGATTGGTCAGGAGCTCAGGGGCCACCCACTAGGAGACAATCCAGGAAGGTGACAGCACTGTGGGGAGAACAAAGGGTCTGGCTTGCCGCTCTCTGTCTCATTCCTCAGGACGGGGTTCTGCCTGTCCTCTCCCCATTGCCTTTCTAACTCGAAGGGAGTTCAGGTTTACATGGCTTGGGAGAGGTGTGTTCTGAAATTGTTTTTACTCTCCAACAACGTATTTTCTTTCAGATACCTGAAGTCCTTTCAGACATCTGAAAGTAGATCCGTGGACAGTTAATTAGCTCACCTTGGGGACCTGGATCACATCGACAAACTTGACGGCACCTCCATCCAGTGTGCAGCACTGAGGTCAAAGGGGCTGCCGGCGATGATGCTGGCCGGTGCTTTTGTTTTTGCGAGGCCTTACACTGGGCCAGGCACTGCGATGCATGCTTTATAGAGGTTCTAACACCTGAACCTCGTGAGCACTCTTGGTCTCAGTTTGTTTTCTGGAGGGTGGTGGGGCCAGGAAGTGAGTCAGGCATGAGTGAATGTGAGTCTACAGGCAGGCTCCGGTGGTTTCAGTAGTGTATACGGTGTGCACAGCCTGCTCACCTGATGTTCCTACTGCCACAGAGACACTATCAGAGCCAGCAGAGGCACCGCAGAAGATGAATGGCTCTTCTAGAGCCTTCAGGGAAAGCCAAAGTCATGTTAGAATGTCTCAGTTCTATCAACAGACTCAACTGAACAGAGCTCTGGAAGACCTTTTCATTGATCATGGGTTATTGTGAAGCAACACATGGAGAGTTATAAATAGAGCAAAGCATCTAAAAGAATGCTGAAAATTCCTACATTTTAATCAGGAACCACAGCAAAGTAGAACACACAAACCATTTCCCTTGCTTCGAGGGAGGCTGGGTAACTGGAAGGACACTGGCCTCAGTCCCTGGTTCCCGGGCTCCAGCATGCCTTCAGGGCTCAGGCTCAGGTCCCATGTCTGGCTTGGCTGCTGATGAGCAAGCAAATAGGTGGGCCCCGCCGGAAGCCGTCTGGAGCTGCTAGTCCAGGACTGACACACCAGAACCCCTCTTCCGTAACGTTCACCCAACTGACGTCACCAGCCTTGTGTTTTCTAATTATTTTCTGCACAGTGTGCACATCCGGCCTCGTTTGCTTAACCTCAGTAGAAAGCAGCACATCCCGAGCCACTGGGAAAATACAAGTTGACAGACTGGCAACACTCTCTCCTTTCTACAGCCCGTCCCCAGCTCCCGGGGAAGGGAGGTTCGAAGTCCTGAACCTCTCCCTGGGCTCTGACCCCGGAGGTTCCCGCTTCCTCCACGGGGTCTGGGACAGGGTAGGGGGGTAATCCATGGGACACAACCACCTGAGAACAGATGCACAGCACACCCGGGACTCTGGTGCACCTGAGTGGAGGATGGAGTACTTTTAAATATCTCCCTGTGTGAAATGGATGAACCTGGAGAAACGTATCAAGTAAGTTGGGCTCCCAGAGGCAAAAGGCACAAACGTCCTCTCCTCTGGGGAAATTAGATCTGAAATCTAAACACATATATGAAGGCATGAACCAGTCACCAGCACACATGCACAATCAGATGGCTGAGGTGTGGTTCACATTGGAGGGAGGGGTGGGGTGGGAATTGGGGAGGAGGGGCGCTCCCACTGGGGTAGCTCTGGACAACATGAAGGCTGAAGGTGACCGTGACATCACACTGAAGGCTGTTAAGTCCTTGCAGGGTCTTTATTTTGACTGAAGACTTTATACTATTCCTTCAAGATTCTCTCCTTGGTGTTTTCTCCTTCATTTTATGAGTACTATTAACCTGCAAAACTCCTAGTGGCCGTAAATGACTGTAGTAAAAAGTCACTTAGTGGAAATAATAAAAAAAAAATGGTTTGAAAAAATGAGCTTCAGCCACCTCCTGATGTGGGTCAACGCTACAGGGCACCGATCCCAGGAAGGTGGATGGGGTCCGGGCACCCATCCCAGAAGGGTGGGTAGGGTCAAAGTGAGGTGCATTGGCTGGATGGAGCCAGTGGCAACTTCTCAGGTGCAGGAGGAAGGCACATAGAGAGCTGGAAGGCTGACTGCAGTCCAGCTGGGACTGGGCTGCCAGGTACCATAAGCTACTCTTAGTTTTCCCTCAACAGGGGTCCCTGAGTATCGTCCCCATGTTCAAGTAAAATACAAAACGCAGTCAAAAGCCAAACAGGTATGCCTTTTGAAGATAAGCCTCATGTGTCCTTCTCTTAGCAGAGGTGATGGAGAGCATGCCGCCCTCTTCATGCCGTCAGCGATAGATATAGAGGCTGCCTGTCCCTGTGATGAGAGATCCTAGCTGTGTCACACTGGCCAAGAACTGACACCAGGCCCACCCTAGACACTGCAACTCCCAAGGGTAAACTTCAATGTAAAAGTGCTGTGAGCCGGACACCG
The DNA here is from genome assembly GCF_019054845.1 of Dipodomys spectabilis. Taxonomy (NCBI): domain Eukaryota; kingdom Metazoa; phylum Chordata; class Mammalia; order Rodentia; family Heteromyidae; genus Dipodomys; species Dipodomys spectabilis. The sequence goes on along the minus strand of NW_024870772.1, from coordinate 47,639,347 downwards.
GTGGCTCACGCCTGTCATCCCAGCTACTCAGGAGGCTGAGATCTGAGGATCGCGGTTCAAAGCCAGCTGGGGACAGGAAATGAGACTCTTATCTCCCATGAACCACCAGAAAACTGGAAGTGGAGGTGTGGCTCGGGGGGTAGAGCAAACGAGCTCAGAGGCAGTGCCCAGACCCTGGGATTCAAGCCCCATGACCATGGGGGAGGGGGAGAGGGGAAAGACACGATGGGGTGGGAATACCATAAGCCCAAAACAATTAGAACTTAATGCAAAATTGGGTGGCACTGGGCCTTATCCCTCTTCCCATACTGAAAACCTGGGCATCAGCCTCCACATGCTGCCATTTCTTGCGCACCTCAGACTCTTCTCTTCCTCCCATCTACCTGTATTTTCTCTTCTCACTTCCTTCCTTAGCCAGGAAGTCCGGCTGGTTAGATGGTGCAGCTCACCATTGAGAAACGAGGTTCGCTTGCCCCAGTCTTTGCTCCGCTGTCTTAGGGTGCCTGCCTTTGGCTTGTCACCTTCAACCAAGATGGAGGAGCTGTGTTGGGTAAAATCACTGACTGCAGGACCGACACCCTGGTGACCTTCCCCCATAATGCCCATCCACCTCAGGTCACCAGTCTTATGTTCTAATTATTCCCCCCCAGTGTGCTGCAGCCTGTTCACCTGCTCACCTCTACCTCAGCAGGAAGCAGCATGTCCTGGTCACTGGGAAAATAGAAGCTGACATCTGTCAATGCGCTCTACTTCCTACGGCCATCCCCAGCTCCCCGTGCATGGAGGATCGCTGTCCTGACTCTTTCCCTTGCTCTCCTGCCACCAGAGGATCCCACATCCATCCTCTGTTGGGGGGGTGTGTGCCTCTCCCCTGCCCTGCCTCCCCACGGACTGTTGACAGCTCTGGGGATGAACTCTGCATTGTCCACACGTGTCTCTGCTGAGTTTTAAACATCCTCTCTCAATAAAACACTCGCTCTCAAGTTCTCCTGTCAGAGGCTGCTTCAAAGGCTCCATAAACGAAGGCAGCCTACTGTTTCAGGCATGTCTCCCATCTCTGGACCCCACACTTTGCCCTTCCTCCGGGACCTCATTCCATCAGTAACTCCTAGCCTCTTACTCAATGCTTTTTTTTTTTTTTAATTTATTTTGTGAACTCAGTTTGCACTCAGGGTCTATTATTTGCCAGACAAACACTATACTGCTGCGTGATGACTCTACACCATTACTATCTCAGGTAGGGTGTCTCCTTCCCTTCCCTTTCCTACCCTTTTCTCCTCTCCCCTCCCCTCTCCTCCCCTCCTCTCTCTTCTCTTGCCTGGACCTACCTGGACTATGAGTCTCCTACTTTGCACCTCCTGCATAGCTAGGATGACAGGCATGAGCTGCCATGCCCAGCTCTCTTCACTGAGGTAGAGTTCTGTGAGCTTTTGTCTGGGTTAGACTTAAACCATGGTCCTCTCGGTCTTAGTCTCCCAAGCCATGCTGATTACAGGTGTGAGCTGCTGCACTGCTCCTGGGCCTTGTCTGGCCTTTAAATCCGATTTGATCTTGATTTCATAATTCATTGTACATCCCAATTCCACTTTTTCCCCATAGTTACCTGAATTTTCTTTGCTCATTTTTTTTTCTATTTCCCGTGTATCTTTGTCTTTTCTTTTAAAGAATATATTTAGAAACTCGTATGTCATCTATGGTAGCTTTTCCCTGAGCTGTTATTTTATGCCTTAAAAGCATTTCCATGTTAATCTTCGTCACCTGATTTTGTCAATTTGCTCAAATCACCTTTACTCCAGACCCTAACAAGCATTCTGCATTGGCTCTGCGCCTGCTCACAGGTGTGGCACCCTGGGCTCCTAGTGGCCTGGTCCTAAGCTGTCACCTTTGATCTCCTGTAAAAGTGAGACGCTTTTAGTCACCAAGTCCATCTCCCTGCCTCAGTTTCCAGTCCCCCCACCCCCCCACCACCACTGGGGCTGGAATGAGCCTTCTAAAAGGCAGCTGGCCAACAGAAATGTTCCTACAGCTTCCATGCCTGAGCAGACGGAATCAGGCCCTGGCTTGGGGGTGTGGCCTTGTTTCTGTCTGTGCTCTGAGCTCGTCTCTCATCATTTTCTATCTCCCATGGCTCCCACTCGTGGTCTTGCTAATTCAGGTTCCTATACTCCTCTTGAATTTAGTTATCAATTCATTTAAGAAATAATTGAGAAAGGATTGAGGCCTCTCTACTCCCTCAGAGCCCGGCCAGAGGGAGCCGTGCAGGATGGCAACAGAGAATTTCCTGCAGCTGCCGACGGGCAGCCACGGTCCAGGACAGGACCCAAGGGCCTCACTGCGAGGTGCAATGGAGAAGAGAACCCACAGGAAGCCCCTGGCCCGCACTTTACGAAAACATCGATCCAGCCTAGACCTGCGCGGGAGCCAGAAATCCAACACAAAGAAACACCTGTGATTTTATTTCCTTCAGCTGACAGATTCCTACGTACAGCTTAACACCTGGCCACTTCCATCAGCTTATCCTCGCAAAGAGTAGTTATATCCTCGGTTCTGTGTCTGTCTTGTACCTCCACCTCCCTGCTGCGTCACTCGCACACTGGCTGCTCCAAGGCTCTGTGCTTGGCCGCAGGCTCCCTCCCCTGCGTGTGCTCTGGGTCCCTCCAGAAAGCCCTGTGACCGCCCGCTGCAGGGAGCTGTTGAATGTACTTCCACAGTCCCTCAGGGTTCTCCCATTCGTTCTCCCATCATTCGTCCATTCTTCCATTTCATAAATGAACATTGATCGACTGTCTTCTCGGTCTAGACATGCGCTCTAACAGGAAACAAAACCGGCCTCAGAAAGCCAATACTGAATAATGCAGGGAGCATGTAGCCCAGGCAGGGCTCCAGCCTGGGAGCCAGGGCCCTCTGGGCTCTGTGAGGCAGGCAGGCACCCCAGTGTCCCTCCTCCCATGTCCCCAGCACAGAATCGCCCCACCTTTGTGCCGCCCCCTCGGGCAGGAATGAATGGGAGAGCGTGGTGGACTCTGGGATTTTCAGGACATTGAATCTGGTGAACTGACTCACCTTAGGCTACAGAGAAGGCTGGGAGAATTTTCATTTTTAACCTCGGCTACTGTGGACAGAGTGACAGCTCTGATGAGCTGAAGTAAGAAGCGAAGGTTTCCAGGGCACAGGGATCTTTTTTCCTCGCAGCTCTTCATGATGGTTACCTGTCTGTGTGAGCTAGCTTTGCCTCCCTTGCTTTATATAAGCATTCTTTACATTTCTCATGAGCATTCCCTTTCCTCGCTCCCAGAATGCCAGTTTGGGTGGGGTAAAGCCATCTCTCGCTTGGAGTAGCTCTCGACTGTAGTCCTTCATAGATGGCTCCGGGAAGGGACACGAAGCTCCTGCAGCTTCTTCCCTAGCAGGTTCTGTGAGCAAGGGGGTGTGGCTGGGGTTACTGGTCATTCTGACAGTAAAGCTGCCAGCAGTTCTGAAGAAGTGTTTTACCCATGAAATCCCCACTGAAAATCCTGTTTTGCAAAAAGTAAAAGTCCTTATGTTTGCACCATGGTATTTGCTTATTAGGCTTTCCATGAAAAGTGACAAGCCTGAAATTCTCTTGTTACATGTTTAATATTCATGCGCCACTTAAATCCTGCAGGTATTTAGGTCTTCAGATAACTCACTCTGTTTGCATTATGCAGAGAAACTGTTCAAATCTTTAGGGGAAGAAATTGCACCATTAGAACGGCCTCTCAAGTGTCTGGATGCATTTTGTAAACACTCATCTCTATTGTTATAACAGGAGGTAAGGTGGCTGGTTTACAGTAGCCTTAGCAACAGAAACGGGAAAGACGGGATGCCATTAGAAATAATACCTTCATGTTAAATATTTAAGGACCTGTTCTCCTAGCACAAGAACACTAGAAGGCAGGTCTCACAGGAAGGACAGTTGTCCTGGACCTGTCCCCATATGCCTGTCCTTTGTATCCAGATGACCTCACGACCGCCGTGGGGTCACCTTGGATGTTCCCAGGCTGAAGTTCCAGCCTGGAACCTCCCCCATCCCCCAGCACACCTCGTGTTCTTTAGCTGTCAGGAGATGGAAGCCCTCAGCCGACAATGCTCCTGCGTGCTCTTCACTGCATTTCTTCCAAGCTTCCAGCTCGGCTGTACCCAGGCTCATGCCAGGAACCTAGGCATCTTCCTCTGCCCCTGAGGGCATCTCAGGGTGTCAGTCCTGAACAATCAATCACCACTTGCCTCTGTGCTTTCCACGCCGCCAGTCACCGTCTGGTCACAATCCATCCCCGCTGATGTCACCTTCATGTCACTGCCTGACTCTGACACACTCGATCACACCCTGCTCCCATCCAAGGCTCCCAGGGCTTCTTCACAAGCAGAAGCAGGAGGTTTACAACTCCTATTCTGGCACAGGGCACCCACCCACAGCTGGTGGCACAATGCCCTGTAGAGAAATGTATTCTCAACCCAGGGGAAGAGGTGGAGGAACATCAGTGGCATGTTCAAGCACAAGCACTTGGCCTGGGACTCTGGTCATGGGTCATGGGTCCAGACAGATGACTCTGAAAAATCTATGGGGACCCTTACATGACAAGAAGTTTCTAGAAGTTGGTGGGAGGAAGATAAACAGGCAGAACAAAGGGGATCCAGGTGGCAGGACTATACTTCTATGTGTGATGTTGTCACCAGCACACACATCAACTCCCTGAACACATAAAGCAGCACGGACACATCCCGACACAAAGGGTGAACCCTGGCCCAGGGAGTTGGGGCGGTGTAGGACAGAGAGTGGGAGATTGCTTCCTGCTTAGTTGTGTTACACCATGAAGCTTCTGCAAAAAAATATAGTCTGGGGAGAGCTAGAGTAGCTGCTTTGCTGGAAACTGAACGAGGAGGGAGGAGGAATGGATGACGCTTGGCTCTGCCTCAACCTCTCAGCCTTTCCCAAGATCGGATCTTGGAGCTTGGTATGCGGCTAAGAGCTAGATGCCTCTGCTAGGCAAACCAGGGTGCTGGCCCAGGCCGGCTTACTCCAGCCTCACCGAACTCTGGGCACTGGCTCCACCCTATGCTCATGATAAGCCCCCCAGCCCACCCCATGGGGTCTCCCTCCCTCCTTCCTGGCTCTCCAGAATGTTCCTCTCCTTCTGCCCCTGACTCCTTCCTGCCAGCTGTGCCTAGCTGTGGGGCTCTCCCAAAGTCCCCAAGAGCCTTTCCCCACCTGGCTTCCCTGTGCCTCTTACAGCAGTGAGAGTCGCCTGCAGTACCACTCAGTTCATCACCCCACGAGTGAACAGAGTGGCTGCTCCCTGTCTCATCTCAGCATTCTCCCAGAACCAGCACAGAGCCTCCTGCACACACGTGTCCTTAGCAGTGAAAGTACACACAAATCCTACTCTCCCTTCCCACAGAGAGGAGGAAATGACTGGGGCTCAACTCTAGGGTGTTTCTCTCCCTGCCAGTTTCTTTGACTGCGCAGGTTGCTTGTAGCAGGCCCTGAGCATTCACAGCAACCTGGCTATGGCCACACACACATGGGGCTGGCTGCTTCCCCTGCTCCCTTGGTACAGCTGCATTTCTTCAGAAATATAATCAGCTCACTCTCAAATTATTTCACCTTTCTGCACCTGCTTGCAGAGACAACTTGGCAGGGTAAGGCTCTCCTAGCTGCTCTTTCTCTGGTAGCAAAGAACACCCAAACTGTTAGCTTTTATTATGACCTTCAAAGTATTTACAACTGTGCGATCTTGACTGCTGCAGGGTTCATTTATTTATGTATTTGTTTATTGATGCTGTTCCTAGGGCGGGGACTCAAAACCTAGTTGCTGTCCCGAGCTTATTTTGCTCAAGCCACAGCTCCTGTCTGGCTTTATTTACTCATTTATTTATGGTGTTTTATTGGAGATAAGGTTCTCTCAGACTTTCCTGCCTGGGCTGACTTTGTACCTTGATTCTCAGATCTTAGCTTCTTGAATAGCTAAGCTGACAGGCACAAGACCCCAGTGGCTGGGTTGCCTGGGAGTTTTTATTTTCATTTTGATGAATATTATTTTATATGATCAGAAGTGCAGAGGCCTTGCACAATGTGTGAGTTTTAATTGCTAATTTCTGACGCCTTCATTGAACTTGGGTCATGACTGCACTGACACCCAATCCAGGGGCAGCCAGTCCAGTGTTACCTGCTTCCAACAGCTGGGGTCTACGGAACATGCAGAATTACCTAAGACAGGTGCATGGCTCTCTCTGGGCGTTCAGTCTCCACTGCCTCACCCAGGCTGCTCAGAGGAGCTCTCCAAGGTGCCTATTTAGGCTGTCAAGCTTTGTTCCCTGTTCTCAATGAAGGCCTTGCTCCTCCAGCTTTTCACGAAGCATCTTATCACGAGTGTTCAGGCTCTCAGAGGAACAGGCAGCTTAAATAAGAGCTAGTTGTTTCAGAATCAAGTCTGCTTCAGAGTTCACAAAAACACCCACACAGCATACAAACCTTGGCTTTCGAAAAGAAACAAACAAAACAAACAACCGAGCTGCAGTCTTTGGAGACTCTTTCACCCATAGAATTCCGCAGGCCTCGGAATTTGCTCTAGTCATAGAGGCTTTTGATTGATTGACTCAGAATCAACCCAAAGATGGCTAGCCAATGATTTTTTCCACTATATTCTTACTTTATGTTTTTATCAATGCATGCTGTCTTTTCATTTTCTTTCAGCAATAAATAGCAAATGATTACACATTCTTAAAAATAAAAAGAAAACGAAAGAAGAACCACAACTCAGGGTCAGGTTATTCCCTGCTAATGAATCTCAAGGGGTTTTCAAATAAGAACAGAACCATGAATGAAATGGGAGTGACATTGTCTTGGACTCACAGTGAACCCCGAGTCATGGGGGGAAGAGTCTGACGGTTGTCAATGTCATGAGATAGCTCTCCCACACACACCGGCTTTGAACCTCACTTCCTCTCTTTGATCCCTACCTCCTCTCTTGGAACATTCTGTCTCCTGTTGGTGGTCACTCTCAGGCACTGTGCTCGCGGTGGGGTTCGGTGACGCCGAAGATGGCCCTTTCTTGTACCCTACCTGCAGGCACCCCACCTGCCAGTTCCTCGACCTCCCCTTCTCTGCCCCTCATCTTCAGTACAGCCTGCATCACAGACGCCCACAGACACCCTTCGACTTGTCACTGCCAGTCACCCAACCTCCCCCATCATCCACGTCAGACATCTCCCTCTCCCTTCCAGTATCCCTTCTCCCTCCTCCTACCCCCTCCCCCCGCGCCCGCCTCCAGCCCTCTGGGATGGATCCTTTATTGATCCTAACTACTTCTTACCAGCTCTGGCTTTCTCGTTTTAGCTTCTGGCTCCACTCTTTATTTTTCTCCCTCCTCAGTGAAATTCCAAAGGCCATCGCCATACTAACTGCCTTATAGAAACTCTCAACTTTGTCTCCCTCTCCTTCTTCTTGAAACCTCTCCTGAGCCTGCGTAGCTGATCAGGGCTGGAGAAGATGGGATGGTCTCCTGCCACAGGGCACACTCCCTGGGCCATTCAGCCTCTGCTCCCCTCTTCAGACGTCCAATACCACAGTGCTTCTGCATCATAGCTGCTGACCTCGTCTCTGATTTCCAGTGAGAGTACAGCAGCAACAGGACAGCTCAACAAGGACCCTGTGTGGTCACCGCCACCCTCCATCCCCACTGGCTTTGTTCAAAACCATGGCACTGCCATCTGCCTTGCTACCTTCTCCTGTACCCTGGAGAAATCACCCCAGATAGTCACCTTTTTCCTTCTTGAAAAGATTCCCCCTCCATCAGCATATACACGGGAAGTTGCTTTGACACGTGGAGGGAACTTCTCTGAGCACCCGGCCTGCTCAGGGCTCTCTCTCACGTGATCATCAGAAGAGCTGCCTCGAGCTTTTCCTTCCATTCTCCCTTGAGCCCATCCAGCTCTGTGCTCTGCTTCTCCACTGAAACCCATCTGCTCAAAGTCCTCAGCGCCTCCACGTTCCTAACCCTGACAGCCAGTTCCGGGCCTGCATCTTCCCGGACTTAACCAGCAGCTGTCAGCAGATGGGTGGCCTCCTCCCTGCTGTTTGGCTGAATCCTCATCATTTTCTCAATTTTTGGCTCACGTTCCTCAGCTTTCCACTTACTTCTATGAGATCTCATCTTAGTGTGTCATGGTTTAGAAAGCATCCCTGTGCTAATGGACCCAGAGTTTCTGGATCCAACCAACATTGCTTCTTTAAAAAAGTCCATTGACTTACTTGACAACCTTTTCTGTTTTCTTAATATATCCAAAAGTCATCTCCCAGTCCCCTACCTCCCTAAAGCTCTCTTCCCTCCTTCCACATCTCATCCACTAGGTATTCCAACTTCTTGTGTCAGCTTATCTGTTTTGATTGTGTGTAAGTAATGTACAGAGGGCTCTCAATTCAGTGTGTCAGCTTGTGAGTACACACATCTCGATCAATGTCACATCCATTTTCTCTTCTGCTCAAACAGTTTTAGTGTCACCCTGGACTTTATCTCTTTATCTCTCATCTCACATAACGTGCAGGAGGAAATCTGGGTTTCCTGTGTGAAGGGGAGACTTCTCAGCACATCCTCATCTCCTGCACTGGTTTGGACTCTCTTAGCCGATGGCTCAGTCCTGGGCACCTGCAGGGGTGGGGGGGGAGGTGGTGCTGAATGGCCTAAACCCCGGTGTCTGGAGAACGGCTGAACGCTCTGTGCGCTCGCATGTCTCCTACCCAGACAACACTATTTTGGATTCCTCCTCGCTCTTTCAAAATCGTCGTGTCTGTTCACTGTTCTTTAAATATTTGCATTTTCTAGAACAAATAAATTTTTGGTGTGGTGCTGGAGATGAAACCCAGGGTCTAGCCAATGAAAGGCAAGTACATTACCCCAGGCCCTATGAAAAATAATTTGCATTTAATTAATTATATATAAATGTATATAAGTATGTATTTAGCTCACTTTACTCCCCCCTAAGAATGTAAGGCAGGATATAAAAAGCAAATAACGTATATAACAGTACCAGAGGTTAGACGGCAGGAACGTGATGGGTGGGCAATTGCAGTGGACTGAGGGAGGGGTGAGTGAGCACATGCGGTCCCTTTTGCTCAGTGAGGTGCGAAGCCCCTCCTCCAAGCCCTTCTGTGCACCATGAACACCACGGCTCCTCTGTCCAGAGAGGCAGAGGGCTGTGTGGACAGACAAAGGGAGTGTAGGGGAGGGAGTTGCACTGGTGCTGGCCAGGAATTCTCACCTCAGGCGGCTCCCTCCCCTGCCCCACGCCTCTTCCTGGCCCTTCCTCACCCTCCCACCTTCCAGACCACCTCTACGCCACACCCAAGTACTTACCAAGACCCAAGCAAGAAACTCTGAGGCCTGACTTCCCAAGATTCCTAGAAGAAAAACAAAGCAACACACAGTTATTTTCTCCACTTGAAACTACACCCGTGTCTCTGACCATCCCCCCTTGAAGAGAGCACACCCAGACAGAGCCTCCGGCTGTGGGGAGGGTCTTTCCTCCTTAGTCATTTCATCACTAGGAAGCAAACAAGGTGCTGACTAAGCACAGAGTTCAAGGTCTCCCATCAAACTCAGCTTTCCAATCCCACATTGTCTCTCATTAATGTACTTATGCACTCATCCATCTAGCCATCTATCCATCCATCCATCCATTCATCATCCATCATTCATGCATTCATCCATCTATCCATCCATCCATCAATCTATCCATCCATCCAGCCAGCCATTCATCCATCCATCCATCCATCCATCCTCCATCCATCCATCCATACATCCATTCATCCATCCATCTATCCATCCATACAGACATCCATCCATCCATCCATTCATATATTCCTTGACCTCCTCTCTCCTAAATTGTAAATTCTTTCAGAGCAAGAATCCTTGCCTTCTTTACCATTATTCACCACAGACCCAGGACTCTCTGCATGCCTTTGGCGAATGACTATGGAACCACTTACTATCAAACTGACTTCTAAGATGGCGTATTATTTCCAATGGAAGAACAAATACAAAGTTAACCTGAAGGCTATCTTAATCATTTTCTATTTTTAATACAAGACTACAGAAAATATCACAGGAAAGTTCCATAATCCTTTTTAAAAGAGTCCACTTTTCTTCCTCAACATTTTTGTCCACTCCCAAAAGCTCATTAAGGAAAAGAAATATATGTTTGCTTTCTTAATAGAGATGGGCCAGGAGCACATGTAAGCCTCAGTGGAAATCCAGATGTGATTGTTCTTCTGCCCCCTTTTTTTTGCCTTTTAAATGAGTTGGTTTGATTTCAAGATGAATCAGAATTCAAGAGACGAACAAAGAGCCGACTCTGGCAGAATTCTAGGCTGGGTTTAGTTTAAATTCACAGCTGAGATAGGAATGGCTGACAAACTAGAGACAACAAGCCACTGTCGGATTGTTTTTTTCAGTTGTGGGGCTTGAACTCAAGGCCTGGGCCCTGTCCTTGAGCTGGTTTGCTCAAAGTGAGCGCTGTACCACATCGAGCCACAGCGCCACTTCTGGTTTTTGAGTGGCTAATTGGAGACAAGAGTCTCATGGGGACTTTTCTGCCTGGTCTGGCTTTGAACTGTGACCCTCACTTCTCAGCCTCCTGAGTAGCTGGGATTACAGGCGTGAGCCACCGGTGCCTGGTAACTGTAGGATTTTTTTTTAAACTGTAGGATTTTTTTAATGTTCATAGACCCTTACACAAAACTTCATTCTCATTTTTTTCTGTCTTTTAACAGCTGTCAGATAGAGGATGCCTCAGCCAGGCTGAAATAACTGTAGCATCAGGGAAAAGGGTCTCCCTTGTTCGTTGTCCAGGTGTTCTTATAAGAATACAATGTGCCTCTTTGCTTCTAGCTCTCAGAACAACACACACAAAATTGCCTAGGGGGTACATAGCTCATCTCTCCAGCTGCTTCTTCTCAATAACGTCAGCTTTGGCTTCATTAACACTAGCAATTAATTAGTGCTCACACTTTTGTATCATAGTCTTTCTCTTGCTTATTGCTGCTGTCTATACAGGCATAATTACATAGCACAATCCAACTTATCGCAATGCAGAGAGTGGAAAGGCCTTGGGCACTGACCATCCTCACAGCTAGCTTGGTGGCCTCAGGGAAAATAGCTCCATTTTCCTCGGACCCTGATTGGTTTCTTTAGTAAGGCTGGATGTTGGTGTCTGCGCCATCAGTCTTGCACCACTGGTGTGGTGTCAGAATGTGATTGTGTATCCATTACAATGTATATGATACAGTGTATAAGAACTTGTATACATTACAACATAAACAAATACAAGGAGTCATGAGGTTTTGTTGCTTTTCCAATTTGAAGAAAGCAGTTGCATTAAAGTATAGGTGGGGAAATATCTTTAATTAGCAAGTGGGAGAAAATGATTGGATTTCTTTCATGAAAATAATTTTCATAAGACATGGTCCTTTTAATAACTTCTCAGAAATCATTAGGCTGTGCAACCAGAAGACCTCTCTTTGCAGTCTAAAAGTCTAGCGATGTTAAAAGACAGGACTCGAGCAAAAGCTATATAACAGAGAATATCCAAAAGCAAGCACATAAAACAAAATTAAAAGGAAACTGAGCAACAGTCATGCAGACATTCAATACAGACGTGTCAGCAGATCTTTAATGAGAAGTCATGGTGTCCCAGGAAATCTAGGTGGGACACTGGGAGGAACAGGCCCAGCTCTGGGCCCACCTGGAGCCTGGAGTCCAGCAAGGGACACAGGAAAGCAGATGACATCAGGTAGAGTGTAAGGTGGGCCCTAGGGAGTGTGGGGGGGAGGGGCTGCCCCAACTAGAGCTTTCATTCACACAGTGGGAGTTTGTAGCAGAGACAGGCTTTCATTCACACAGTGGGAGCTTGTAGCAGAGACAAGGTCCTCATATCATTTTAATGTCTTCCGGTGATTCTTAGAAGAGGGAGGAGAGACATGGCACACAAAAAAATCCATGCAAAGCAAGATGGTTCTAAGGCAGAGACAAATAGTCCAGAGACTTTTTTCTAATGAACTAAAAAAGGGCAGGAGTCTGTCAGTGAGTACCCACAGAGAAACAGCTCCGCGTCGAGTATGGGACCTGCCCTATTTTCTCTATGGCAGAGACTTAAGAAGATAATGATCACTCGGCTATGGTTTCAGAACACTGAACTTGAGAATTGTCAGCAAAAACTAGCTGCCAGGCAAGAAGAACTAAATGGGGCCCATTTTCTTCTCATTGCTATTGCAACACCCGGCATGGTTTTTCTGGAATCAAAGTCTTCGGAAAATAAATAAATATAAAGCAAGTTCAATAGAGACAAATACTGATTGCAGTGGTAATGGGCTCTCTCCCTGAGTCTTAGCTTTCTATACTTTTCAATTCTTCAGTCCCTGTCACTCTTTCTGCAAATAGATTCCTCTTGTCGAGAGAAAGGTTACCAAATTCATCAAGTTATTTTTAAAGAGAGAGGCATTTTTTGGGCTTGAGAGGCACCTGGGTGTTACAGTACCTTGCCTATGTTTGGTTCTTTGCAAGCCAGGGCTCCTGACCACGATGGGGCAGCTCACGGTGTTAGAAGGAAGTGGCAGGGAGAACCACTTCTCACTCAGGGTGCCGCATTGTAACCCTGCTTCTGGTGATTCTGGTGGCATCTCTGCATTTCCCCATTTCCATCCACCTCTGCACAGCACCGAATAACGACGTGGCTTGTCCAGCTACCCCATACACTCAGCCTCGGCTGGATGATGGCGGCTCACATGCTCCACGCACTTGCCACCAGTGAGTTGGAAACGATGCCTCCATGGTTTTCCTTGGATGGCTGTACCGTCGGTCACACAATGACCAAGTTTACACATTGTGTCGGGCCATTGCACAAGCACTGCAACCTTTCTCTTGCCTAACACTTCATGACCCGGTGGGACACTTTACACAACTCTGCATGATTTCCCTTATTTTCTTTTCCCCCTTGTTCACACAAGGGAGCGAGACCACTGTTTCTATGAGCATATCACATTTCCAACTAGACCCAACTCCCCATCCGTCTGACTGAGGATAGCTGAGCACACAGGTTTCCTCTGCTATCTGTGTCACCTGCACCGGGAGCACAGTAGCCTCACATACATTTTTAGTGCCTGCTTTTGTTCACCCCAAAAATAAAAGCTCCTCTTTCCCGGGTGCTCGGCTGCTAATATTAGAAATGAGTGGCACTGTGTGGGGGCCTGGGCACTTGGCTTTGTCAGTCAGATTGTGGAAATCCTGCACCTCATAGCTCTGTGCGGGGTTCTCTGGGGGTAGGTCTGACTTTGGGAGAACTTAAAGATCATGCCTGTGTTGGCGGGAGGCTGTCCCCACATGAGGGCCAGGGCTAGGGTGATGGGCACAGGTGTGACATCACTTCATAGAGTATCCATGTGGCTCCTTTCTCTTGAGTCTTGAATGCAGTCACAGAATTGTAGACCTGGAAGCTAGGGTGAGCACAGCGCGGATGCCGCTTCCCCACCGCTGCCTTGCAGATCAGGGGCTAAAGGCAGAAGGCTAGCAACCACATGTGCCCGCTTCAGCTGCGCCTGGATGTAACTAAAGCATCGCTCACAGTTTTAAACCACAGGGGAGGGAAGAGCAGAGAGCTATTTGCTTGCATTTGACCAAGAAAGAACCCAGACTTAAAGGCTGGACCCCATGGGCTCCCGTGGCCTGAAGGAGGGGACAGGACACAAAGGCAGTCTGACCCGGCTTCCATGAGGTTGATCCTTGCTTCATTTGCCGTCTTCCTTTCTTGAACGTGTTTACGTCCCTTCAAGTCACACTGGGTCCTGTCACTAAGCTGGAAGCTGCTAACCACACTAAAAAATAAATAAGTGGGCATCTTATCCTTTTTCCCCCCTTCTGGAGTGTACTCCTAAACAATTCTCTTTGTGGAGTTGTTCAAAGGCCTCTTGATCCATCCCCCCTCCCCCCCCCCCCACCACCTCTAGGCAGCTGTTTTGTTGGCTGTACATTTCAGCACCAGGAGTGAGGTGACAGCTCCCCTCACCCAGCTGGTGAGCGAGGACCCCACTGAGCCACGCAGCCCAGATGTGCACAGAAGGAACCCCAGGGCCTTTGCTCTGACTTTGCCCTCTTTCCCCAGCTGGCCTCATACTCATGACTCTCCTGCTGGTCAGAGCATGCCCTTCACCCCCCTTCTGCACATGTTAGTATGCCCAAAATGATTTCTTAGGCCCCTGATGTGTTGTCTTCCAGATTCAGGCTTTTTGCTTCTGTCATCTCTACTTGGATATAAAGTGCAGACTCCTCTCCGGGCTCTGCAAAGCTCTCACCACCGGTGGACAGGGGGCAGTGACCTTGCTGGCCTCCTAAGGGCAGAGGACAGCGGGGAGGATCTGCCCTCCTCTGCTATCGGGGCCTCAAGCCAGACCCCTCCCTGAGAGGGGGAGGGGTCACGTCATAACCCCTCTGGATTTGCCTCGAATCACACGTTCCCAAGTAAACATCAGCTTCCTGCCGGCCACATGCAAAGCTAGGAAGAGACTGGAAAGGTTCTGAAGTGTCTTGGCCCCTGGGAATGATTGATTTCCAGGCTGGAAGTGCCAAGGAGGAAGGCGATGGCTCCTCCGCCCCATCTTCCACAGACACCCAAAGCATCCGAGCAAGCAGGCTCTGGCAGCTGCGTCTCCTGTCTGCTGCTCCAGAACCGTCCATGCGCTGTGGGAAGTGCTCAGCCCTGGGGCAGGACTGAGGACTTGCGGGGTGGTGACACTTAAGCACACACTGCATGGGAGCTGCAGGCGTTCAGCCAGAATGGCCAGCTCACTTCCCCTTTTCCCTGACCGGAGAATGGCACCAGGCATTGAGCTCCCCGCACCACGTCCCTCACACTGGCTGTGGGAACAGCAGTGCACATCCTGTCCACTGCACACAGGGTCCTTCCTCATCCCAGGTGGGGCCAGGGAGGGCTGGGGGCAGCTACATCTGATGCACCAGGCTCTAGCCACAGCCACACCTGTGCAGGATGCATAGTAGATGTGGGCTGTGCTCCCATCAGGCAGTGCTCCCAGCAGCTGTGCTCTGCTGTGCCCCTCTGTGGGCCAGGGAGGCCCTGGCACTGGAGAGCACTGGGAGTCAGAGAGCACTCGGTGTATCACGGGTACCTCTTCCCCTCCTCCATAAGGCCCTAGGAGATGTAGCAAACTTCCAGTGCCCATCTGCTCCATGCAGAAATAACAGCAGCCACTCACAGGGTGGTGGTGAAGATTTGAGATGAGGGCTGGGTCTTCAGGGCAGAACCTGGCATGTGGGAAATGCTCACTACGTGCAAGCTGGGGTCAGACACAGTCGGGCTGGCATCAAGCTCAGCCCCGCACATGCGGCGCACACACTGCGTCTTTTCCTACAGCTGCCCCCCCCCCTTTGCCACTGAGCTTCGTCCTCAGGTTGAGTGGAAGCATGCAGCCAACGTTCCAACACGTCACTCTTTTTCCAGCTGATGCGGCGCAGGCTCCTTCTTCTGAAGAGTGTGGGTTTGTGAACCTGCATGGTGGAGGCCATCCATGGACCCTGGAACCTTCCCCTTGGACCCTGGCTTCTCCAGCTAACAATGCTCCAAAGAGGCACAGAGGCAAATCCCAGTGCTCAGCTGTTGACAATCTCAGAGCTGAGACTGGAGATGGGGAGAAGGAACAACACCAAAGTCCATGTTATGTTCAGCTCTGACCTTACTCTGATTCCAGTAGGTCCAGAACATTCAACGACACAGAAGTTATCTCTTCTAGAAACATCTAAAATCAGATGACCACCTGTGCAACTCTGGGGAACAGTGAGGCTCAGATCTGGAGTTCTGTCTTCTTCCTCTGCCTCCACAGCCAGCCAGCAATCCTGAGCATTCCCTTCCAGCCCTCTGCCCTCTCAATTCCGACCTCTTCATAGTCAGGTCCTTGTGACGATGGCCTGTCCCCGCTCTTCTGTACCGGTATTGTTTCCTTCTCTCTCTCTCATCAGCCTCATCATCCCCTTTTCCTCTGTAGTAACTATTGTTCTGGTCTTACTACTTTTTTTTCAATTACAAAGTACTTGATGGAAGGATCCAAGATATAACTCTGATTTATCTTAACTTCATTCTTTCTTCCTTGTTTTTTCTTCTTCCTCCACCTTCTCTGTCTCTCTTTCTTCCTTTCTTTCTTTATGTGAGTTTCAACTCAGGTCCTATGATTCTTAGGCAAGTGCATTTGAGCCACATCTTCAGCTCTTTTTGCTTTAGTTAGTTAGTTAATTAATTAATTAATTTTTGCCAGTCCTGGGGCTTGAACTCAGGGCCTGGGCTCTGTCCCTGAGCCTCTCTGTGCTCTGGGCTAGTGCTCTATCACTTGAGCCACAGCACCACTTCTGGCCTTTTCTGTTTATGTGGTACTGAGGAATTGAACCCAGGGCTTCGTGCATGCTAGGCAAGCACTCTACCACTAAGCCACATTCCTAGCCCTGCTTTAGTTTATTTTTCAGATAGTATCTCATGTTTTTGTCTAGGTCAGTCTTACCTTGGGTTCTTCCTACCTCTACTTCTTGAGTAGATGAAATACAGGCCTGAAACACCACACCTAACTTGTATTTTTGAGATAAGACTTGCTAAATTTTTGCCTGAATTGTTTTTGAGCCTTCTGTATCTGCCTTCCAGATAGCCTGGATTACAAATGTGATCTGCCATGCTTGGACTTAGCAAAGATGAACAAGATGGTTCTAAAATGTATATGGAAAAGTGAAAAGGAACTGGAATATTTATAGCAGTTTGAACAGAAGAACTAGATTGGAGGGATTATACTGCTGAGTTCAAGAGTTAATACAAAGCAAGCTGGGCTTTGTTGGAACACATGTAGAAGCCCAACACCTGGAAGACTGAGGCCAGTGGGCCATGAGATTGGGGCCCCTGGCCTTAGTTACAGGCAGCAAGACTTTGTTTCAAAAATAAAGATTTAATATCAAGCTACAATAATCAATCTCACTTCTAAAAAAGTGTTGTCGAAACCAACAAAGTACAAATAAATGGAATGGAATGGCAAGGTTAGGAAGAGCCACCTTCCTTTCAAATACTTTAACCAATTACTGATCAAAGTGCAAAAGAGAAAAGACAGGCTTTTCAATGAACAGTGCTGGAATGAACAGAACCATTGTCCATAAGTTAAAAAAAATGAGCCTCGACAAAAACCTCATATCTTAACTCACAATGGATCACAGACATGAATGTAGAACATGAAACCATTAAACTTCTAGGGAAAAAGTTGAAGAAAAATGTTGTGACTTTGGACTTGACAAAGCTTTTAGATGTAACACCAAAAGGATGATGCATCAAAATGGAGAACAATTAGAGTTAATAAAAAGTTAAAGTGTTTGATGTGTGGAAAATGCTGTGAAAGACTAAAAACACAAGTGACATACTTGAAGAAAATGTCAGCAAGGTCCGATAAAGTCACCAAAATACCGAGTGGGCCGTGCCGCCAAAGAAGATATTGGATGACAAATAAGCAAAAGGAGAGTTCTCAGCAAATTGGAACTGTAATAAGCTAACACTACTCACTGCTGGGATGTGGGGAGGCCAGCCCGGCAGCCACTCTGGAAGCTGAGATGGAAAGGAACACGATCTGAGGTCAGCCTGGACCAAAATTTTGCAAGAGACCTCATCTCACACTGGAAAGCAAGACATGGTGGCACATGCATATCATCCCAGCTACATGGGAAGTGCAAATAGGAGGATTGCAGTCCAGGCTGGCTTGGGCACCAATTGAGATCCTGTTGTTTTTAGAGCAAAAGCTAAAAGAGCTGGAAAAGTGGCTTCAGTGGAGCCTGGCAAGGACAAGGCCCTGAGTTCAGGATCAAGTAGTTCCCCCAAAGCAAAGAATATACATGATCAAACAACAACAACACAGACACACAGCACCAAGACCAGCGATGAGGCAGAGTAAAAGGACCATCACGCATGGCTGACAGAAATGCAGGCCAACACAGCCCACTCTGGAAAACAGTTTGAAGGTTTCTTATAAAACTAAACACTCTAACTGGATGACTCAGCGATTCTATTCCTAGGTCCTTAGCAAAATAAGTGGAAAACTGTTCGTACACAAAAAAAATGCATTCAAATATTTATAGCAGCTTTACTCATAATAACAAAAACTGGAAACCACCCAGATGTCCATCAACTGATGAGTGGGTAAGCCTTTGGGGCCCATTCATGCAGTAGAATACTACTCAGTAATGAACGGAAAAGAACCATGGATTCCAGACGCACACAACAAGATGGACGCATGCTAAATGCATATCGACAAGTGAAAAGAGTCTCCCTAGACTCTAGCGGTATTATTTCCCCTATATGACATCCTTGAAAAGACAGACTCGGAAGGGCAGAGAACAGATGGGTAGCTAATGGGGTTTGGAGGTGGGGAGAAAGCTCAACTACAGGAATTCTGGGGGCTTTCTCAATTCGTCTTTATGGAACGGGTAGGTTGATCAAAATCCATGACACTGTTAAAACACAAAAAGCAAATGGCATTCACACAAATTAAAAAACATTCGACGAAGATGTCAAGGCAACCAATCAGCCTGCGTGACGAGAGCGTAGCATACCACTACCGCAGGAAGGCAGAGGGTGGGCGGGAGGGGGAAAGGAACTGACTTCATTTTGGAAAACAGACTTCTCACCGGGTATTGTAAGGGCAAAGACAAAAAGAATCATACACAAAGACAACTCCTCAGGGCAAAATCTGTCTGCCCTGGCATCATGAGGCCGTAACTCTGAAACTCAGCCTGACTACTGGATTGGCCAAAAAATGTCATGTGGGAAGCCTTGAGCACTAGTCCTAGACACTATGTAAGAGCGGGAGAAGACAGAGCCCCTCTTCCAGCCAACATCCTTTGATTTCCCTCAGTTCTCATTCCGAAGATGCTCGGACGTTGCAGGACATTGGTCTCGGTTTCATCGCTTTTTGGATCCAGCAGGTGTTTTCTGTGAGGCACCAAGAGCTAGGAACTGATGTGGATGATGATGAAGGCATCTGCTTTGCAGAAGAAGGGCAAAGCCCCAACCGACCACTGCTATGTGGTCTTTGGGAGCATCAGGTAAAACCTCACGGACTTTCCTTGAAAATGGAATCAAACCTACTCCTGTATGGACCAGAATGAATTTTTACTAATGCAAATAGTCCTTAAAGAGTGAATTCAGGCAGTTTAAAATAGATCACCATGTGAAATGGTGTTTGCTCTCGGCATTGATGAATTAATCTATCCCAGGAAATGAAAGTCATAAGTTCTAGTTGGTTAAACTTACTGCTGGTGCTTTAGTCAAGTTGAACGACATAACTCCTAAGATAAGAAAGCCTGGCATTAAGGGCAGAGAGGCCATGGATGGAAGACTTCTTTGATGGGATTCCAAAAGACTCAAATGCCCTGGGGTAGAATTGCCACACAATGAGAAGGTCCATTACTGTGGACTGCAGTCACAGCCGGCAGCTGGTTATTTGGAAAAAACCAAAAAACAAAACTCTTATCGCGCTGAATTTTCAGACCGAAGAGTGCCAAATTAGATGATGTGGTAAGGCCTCATGTCACTTGCATCCACTAGGATGGATGGCCAGAACACATGGCTTTGATTTTTAGAATAGAACAGTACCACAAATTATAGTGATTCTCTTGGTCACTTTTGCACTCAGAGGGTAATGGTAACACACTGGTTGTTTGGCTTGGTCACAGCTTCTTAATGGCCACGCTGTGGAATACCCACTGTGTGCATCTCCAGTACATACTTTTCCCCTCAAGGCAGCCACGCAAATGCACAGCACATTGCCACTTGGGCCGGTGTGTGTCCATCTTACGTAGGAGCAGGTTCGGGCTGCAGAGATTAAATGACCGAGGTCTCTCACACCTCGCGCTGCAGAGCTGAATGTGCAGAGCCTGTCCAGTCCAGGGCATGCGCTCTTTTTCCAGTCACATTGCTTTGCCCACCATTAGCCATTCTCTACGACACATGCAGGGATGTGGGGGTGGGGGCGGGCAGGGAGAAGTGCTCGCCTAGCGGGGCCAGTTTCGGAGGCCTGGGGAAGGGAGGAGAGAAGTTGCTGCAGCTCCTACCATCATAGCACATCTCCGGAGGGCCTCCCCTGCATCCTGCTCCCACCCCTGTAGCTTTCCACCATCTCTGATTGATGTCACCGCAGCAGCGGGAGCTGGAGAACTGCCAGCCATGTCCCAGAGCCCTTAGCCAGAAACAGCAGCGGGAGAGGAAGGCAGGGAACATCGACTACTTGAATGGCTCAACGGTCCTCAGAACTGCATGCATGCTGTTGGTTTTGAGCTTTTGGATAGACAGATGGAACCTGGAAGTCATTTGTGTGTGGAGATGGCCGTGCAGTGGCTGGAAAAGACCTCGCTATCACCCTGTGGGGTGGGGGCCTCAGAGTGGGAACGGGAGGGAGAGCAAGGAAGGAGGCCCAGTCCACAGCGACATTCAGAGACTCAGTGCCAGGAGCACCAGGGAACTGCTGAGGACAGAGCGGAGAGAGACCCTACCTCCAACATGGGCACCTGTTCACCTGACGGGGTTCACCGAGAACCCACTGCCACCCAGCCACTGTTCTAGGCATAAAACAATGGCAGTGCCCTAGACAGACTGAGTTCCCCACCTCGGGAGCTTTACGTTCTGGAAGGAGAGACCCGAATGCTAAGTCCACACACAAGCAACTTCCACAGAAGCAGGACAATGGCAGAGCAACCCCCAGCTCCACTAGCAGAGAGGAGACCTGCGGGCCAGGGCTTGTTGCAGACTGCATCCTAAGAGCGAATAAAATGAAGCTGTATACACCAGCTGTGCGGATGAGGCCTCCCCTCACCCTTCATCAGGCCAGGCCACACGCAGCTACGTGGCAGGCTGTGGTGGCCTGGCGCACAGCTCTGGTGTGCATCACAGTCTCTGTGCGGAGCCTGCCGTGCCCCACTGCACAGCTCAGCCGTCTGGTCTGGGCTTCCTGCTTCCTCAGCCTGTACTCCTGTCTAGTGAACCACGAGCTCCAAGTCTAGAAGCGATATTTCTTTTCTTAATTATCTAGACGAAAGCTTCACAGGTCTGCAATTAGGTTCATACACAGAAGTATGGATCACAGCAATTATTTATATCAGGGAAAGGAAGAAAAGCAATCACAGACGGCCCGTGGAGTTTCATCAGTGTGATAGATTACAATGTAACTAGTTAAGATTATATGAAAAAGTATTTTACTAACACTCAAGAAAATGTATTCATTACTATGTTAAATGGAAAAAAAGCAGCATAGCAAATATGTTGCAGTATGACTTTAATAATGCAGACAGCCAGGTTGTGGTGGCTCATACCTGTAATTCTAGCTACTCAGGAGGCAAAGATTCAAGTTCTGACTGAGCAAAGCAGTGAATTGAGACTCAACTAATAGCTGGGCATGGCGGCATGCACCTGTCATCCTGGCTGTGGTAGAAAGTGGATTTTGTTTCAGGCGAACCCAGGTTAAAAAAAAAAGTGAGACTCTATCTCAACCACAAGCAGAACACGAAGCGTGAATGTCTGGCTCAAGTGGTAGAGTGCCTATTTAGAGATTTAGAAATGCACAGAAGCGAATCTCAGAGGAAACCCACTCAAATATAGTAGATCTGCTACACAGTTAGATAATGGTTATTGTGTTTGTTTTTATGATAAAAAGAAAACAATGACAGTGAAAATGGTGGAGCTGGCTTCTTGAAGGTGCCACGGTCAGGTCTATAAAGTAAATAGAAGGACAGGGGGTAGGGATGATTTCTGACTGGGACACGGAGCTTCTGAAGGGCACGGAAGCGGGGAGGTTGGGGCATGGATGCTGGTCTCTGCCCTGTGAGAAGAGCAGACCCCAGGGGCTGGGAGGGTGCGGGGCAGGCTCTGGGGAGAGTCCACGCTGAGCCAGCCATACCGGGTGGGTTTGGATAAATGGCACAAACTCTCTGGTCCCATCCGCCCACAGAACTCAGCCGGCATCTCTGCCTGGGCCCGTTCTTAATTCAGCCATTCTTGCAAGTGGGGAACTCAGTAGACAGAGTGGCTGGTCAGCAGCTGGCCCCGTTCATTATGGTTCAGGACCCGGGCAGAACCTTCTAGGCATAGCAGGGTGTCCTTTGTTCCCGACTCGTGCTTAAATACATCTCATGCTTTTCTTTCTCGTGCTGCTGACTCAGCATCAATGCCATCAAATAGTTCTGCGTGAGGTATTCTCTGGCCCCTTCCCCTCTGCCTTTCCCATGGGGAGTAAATAGAAAGGTTTTAAGGAAACTGGAGATGATGAAGTAAAGGGCTGAGGAGCTGGGTCTGTGCTACCCAGTCTTGGCTCTGTTTGTTCCCAGCACCAGCACAGGCAGCAAGCAGGGTCACTGCGCCACTCACAGCTCTTGAGTTCCAGCATCTTGTGTACAAAATAGGAATTGCTACAGCACCTGCCAGCACCTGCTTGTAGCTGGCTGAGAAGATCCCTCGGTATAAAGCACCAAGCGGAGGGTTTGCTGAGCTGCAGCCCCTTTACAAATATTAGTTATTACCGTGATAACCACTACCAATATTAATGGTTTCAGAAGCTGCTGCATAAAATCAGGCAGACAATCTATCACCCATGTGCTCCTAGGAATGACAGCCTGCATTTCCACCAACGGATAGACAGGATTCATAGTAAAAGCAAATAGTTTACTGTAAGTCATGCTGGAATAGTCTGTCTAGGCAGTTATATATGGCAGAAAGAGGAGGAGGAAGAAGAGGAGATCAACAACAACAACCAAACCAAAAAAAATATTCGATTAGTAGTGGAGACAAATGTTTTGTGAACAAGGTTCTGAGTCACTCTTTGTTCTTTGGAACAATCAGAAGTGTTAACTCTTGTACTTAGCACTCATATATTCAGGCTGAAAAGGAGTACTAAGGAATAATGTCACTGAAATTATTAGGGTGATAAATAATGAGGCAGAGGCAGGAGAAGTAAGATTGAGGGAACAGGTAGGAGGAGAAAAACAAAATTAAATAATATGCATGCGGAGTTGGACCACAGTTCTTTTGTATGACTGCAGAGTGTCTTATAAACAGCCTGTGAGATTCGTTGTTTAAGACCTATTTGTGGAATGTCTGCTCCAAGCAAAGACTGGCCGGGTGATAGGCAAGGCTGACACAGTGATTTCTCTCTTGGTCCCTCAGGCTCAGTTTGGAATAGTGAGTCCCCATGTGACCTTTTGCTGAGTGCTGTGAAGAAGCAGATAGAATGATGAGCAGACTCTCTGTGTTACCATCGACCTTACAAACCACATCCCAGGGAACCTTCACTGTAAAACCCCTGAAGAAGCTTCCTGGGATCCCAGTAGCCAGGGAGACAAATTTTTCAGGCACCTGAAACTGCAAATAGAGCACTACAGAGGAAGGCAGCCCTGATACCTGCTGCCTGCCTGTCACCTATGCGCCTTGAGCATGCTTCCCACACCATATCATGGATATTCATGAGATAGCCATAAAGTGGATATCTTAAGTTTATTGCATAGGAGTACAGAGAGGCTCAAAATCCTATTTCAGTAGAAAATCCAGCCTCCACGTTGAACACATAGGAAACACCCCGAAGTGTTCACTAGTGTGATTACCACATTATATGTTATCATCTGATGGATACTAACTTGTGTAAATAACTTTGAACGGCTTTAACAGATGAGCTTCTGGAAGCTTTGAGTCCATTTTGTGACCCACACTGCATGCATTTTTGTCATCACAAAGAACATATTTAACTTCATTCTTCACTCAATTTCTGGCCGCCATCTTGGTGCTTCTTGACTAGAATTATACGTGTTATGGATAAGCAAATGGAGAATGAGATGGATGGATGAACAAATGGAGTGCTCAGGAGGTGATCACTCTGCCTACAGTTCCACATAACATGCAGCCTTTATGTGCAATAACTCATTGAAGTATACATGCATGGGTGGACTCTTGATCCTCTGAATAAGTCTAAATGCTCGAGGAAACGATGACCACACCTATAAGAGGCACCAAGGAAAATAACCCTCCCGGTATTTTAGAAAACGTGTTACAGACCAGAGTTGACTTGTGAGATTACCTCTCTGGTTTGTGTCTTTCTTTTTGTGGCTGCAACACAAAAGCAGCCGCCAACAAGTGTCATTACTGGCTCCCATCACTGGCTTCCTATGTTACCAGGTAACATGTAGTGCACATAACACAAGTGACTTTTCTCTTGAGAACTCTGGCACACGCACAGTTTCTACTGAGTTACGTCTTTCTCCATTGACATTTAGGATCCTAAATGGGGAATCGGACATGTGAGCATTGGTGACTGGCTTGAGCCAGTTTGGGGGCTGGGAGAGCATCACAGGTTTGTCACTGTCGTGCCTGCTACCGTGGGCAGACTGAGAGGAGGGCAGGGAGGGATGAAATGCTTCAGAGTCTAGGGCTGCGTGCTCCCCAGGCTTGGGACACGTGCAGAAGGCCAGCCCTGGACGGAAGCTCTGCACCAGCAGGCAGCCTCTCCCACAGCCTGGACACTTCCGACACGTTCCTCCCACTGTGGGAAGGACTGAGGAGGGAACAGAGGTCTTTGATGGAGAGTTTGGCCTTTTAAGAGACGGAATTAGCCTTGAGTGGGAGATTGTAAATGTGTCCTCGCCATCAGCAAGAACAGACACTTTACACAAAAAAGAGCAGTTATAGGAAACCAAAAAAATCCACTTCTCTGTAATAAATGTACAAAGGGCCCCATCCCTGCATTTCTTCAGAGCCCATTAATGAGCTCGGGCAGAGAAAAGTCCTCAACAAATATGTGTTGAATGGAGAGCCTCATTTCAACCCACAAAAAGGACACTAAGACACTAGACAATTCTAGTATAATCCTGCATAAATATTAAAACACTTCCCCGAATAACATTTATAGTTACAGTTGCCAAAACAGGAAGTAGAGAAAACAAGAAGAATATAAAGAACTATCTTTGCCAACTCTTGAGCCTCAGATGTGAGTCAGCCCCTGAGGGATGATATCACAAGCTGGTCTCGAGTATTACAAGGATTTAGCCTTTCTTTCTAGTGTTTTTCACAGGCCACTGCCAGAAGCTAGCCAAGAGATTATAGTCTGTATTGATCTTTCAGATAAGGAAACCCCAGGGTGCAAATCTTTACTAGTTGAGCAAAACATGTTTTGAATAATTACGTATCATTTCCCCCTCCGATCTGCAAAAGGAGAAAAAACATACTTTGATGTATTATTAAACCGGCAGGTGCTTACTTATTTAACTCCGGGAAGTTTGATGATAATGACATGAAAGTTCTCTAAAAGAATATTTCTAGTGAAAATACTGGTAAGCCAAGCATACATGTTTATGAAGAGAGCATGTGACTTATTTCTTTTCTCTAAGTGAAAACAAACAGAGAGCCCTGGACTAATCTGTAAATATACTATTTCTATCTTTAGGGGTGTCAGAGTCTGTTAGAACTCAGTGTTAGGCTCAAGGCATTAGGAAACACTAGGAATATTGAATTTTATAAACATGTTCCCACCCCATAATACTCCCTTTTCATTTTCTTTTCAAAGCTAAACCCAGTTTGCCTTTCTAACTTGCATAAAGGAGGTAATGATAAAAAGAATTGCGAGTTCACTGGGTAGTCAGAGGCTTCTAGTGGTGAAGATCAGCTGGGAAAGAGGGCTCTAACAGTTGGACAGTGTGAGTGGTTTTGCTGTAGATTAATCCACTGAACATGGACATGGTTGGTCAAAGCAGCCTGATTTCAACACCCAAGGCATCGATTAGCCAAGGCTCCTTCACCTGGATTTTGTTTCCTCTCTACAAGAATAGAGAGAAATAAAAAGGCAGTCAAGATGCAAGCCAGTGATTCGTTAAGCATATTTTCAGTGTTAAGGGCTGGTCCAATCGCAGAGCACCAGACAGAGCTGCTGCTGAAATCTGGCCTGCAGCTGGACTTCTGGGCCTGCTTCACCCAGAACTTGCCTGCTGTGCACCATGCTTATTTTATACCATGTTTTATAATCTACTCAGAGCAAATACCTCAAAGTGATGAGTGGACATGGTAGGTAAGGAAAGTTATCCTTAAAGTCCGTGCTCTGCATTGTATGTGCTTATATTCAACTCCATTTTGAGGGTTTCTGCTCATTTACAGAAAGCCCTACAATGTGAGGAAGGATGGTTATTAGAGAAATAATGTCTGAGAGCCCATCGAGCTACCTATAGATAATGATGTGAATCCCCTAAAAAGGAGGTTTCCTTGTCAGGAAACTCTAAAGGTCAATGAGTTCTCTTCTGTGCCATGGGCTACAAAGGGTTCATGAGTAGCCCTGGATGTCGTGGGGTCTGGCACTGGGGAGGTCAGGGGAAGTGAACACAGAAGCACTGGGAGGTGTGGAGGGAGGTGGGTGAGGAACTCTGCTTGGTGGGTGTGGCAGAGGCTTCTGAAGGAGGATGTGAGCTGAGACTTGAGTGAGAAGAGAGGACTGCCAGATGAAGAAGCAGGGCTGTAGGTGCCACAAGAACAAGAAAGCACATTGTGTGGAGGGCAGATGGACAGACGGACTCCAGGGAGAGAAACCAGGAGGGTCGTTTGGGACTGGAGCGAGAGGGCTTCAATACAGCGTGCAGAAGGAGAGAGGTCAATCAGGAGACAATTTCAGGAGTGGAGAAGCCACTGCCTATAGTTGAGAAGGGCTTCGGAGGGTCTGGGATTGTGATCTGCAGACCTCAGGGCCCCAGGGACCCTGAAACACTTGTTTCTGTGCTTGGTAAGTAAAGAGGGACCAACACAGGTGACATCCTCCAACAACTTAGATTTGTCTTTTAGTATCCGACTTTCCTTGACTGATAGACAACTTGTCTTCCTTCCTAGAAGATA
Source organism: Dipodomys spectabilis (assembly GCF_019054845.1). Lineage (NCBI taxonomy): Eukaryota > Metazoa > Chordata > Mammalia > Rodentia > Heteromyidae > Dipodomys > Dipodomys spectabilis. The sequence goes on along the minus strand of NW_024870772.1, from coordinate 47,612,401 downwards.
CTGGATGCCAAAGAGAAGCTCACTGTGGATACCGCAGGAAGAACGAGTCAGAAACTTACCTCACTCTGAGTGTTTAGACCTGCGGCCACCACGGAGAGGGCCCCTTTGGGATGAAGGGGTGTGGGGGGGGGCGCGCACATGTGTGGGGCACACAGGACAACAGACAATGCTGACTCCCACCTGGAGGCTGGAGGCCGGAGGCCAGAAGCCTGAAGGAAACTCTGTGGTTGGGCAGCGGCTCAGCCTCCGAAGTGGAGGGCTGAAGGCTTTCACAAAACGCTGTGTATTTTCCGTTATTAGCAATTGGAAATTTTCCCACAGGTAGAACCTGCCCATCTCTTCAGCTTGACTCTGTGGTCTGCCCTTGCAGATTTCGAGGCAGATCTGTGAGTGGCTTCGAGAAGCCAGCAAAGGCGTTTTCTGTACCCTGTGTTCTGTGAGTTTCCACCTCCAGACAAGGTGGGTATCTGTCTTGGGCAGCTCTGGCCTCACGGGTGTGTGGGTGAGCCATGCTGACCTTCCTCGGAGTGCCAGGCCGTAGCCTGGTCCTTGCCAGCTTCCCACACTAGATTCCAGTCGCCCCATCCACACTGTCTTCATGGAGGACTGAAAACTCCCTGAAGAGAGCACCAGGGTGTGGAGTTCCCAGAGCACACATGTGCACCCGTGCCACACTGGTGCACGCTGTCCCCTGAGCCTTGCACGAAAGACTGGACTGTTCCCGCAAAGAATGTTACCATGGCCACTCCCTGTATCACACCTGCGGTGAGCAAAGCACTGGCGGCCACCTTGGGAGAGGCGCTGCTGGGCTGTGGTGCTGGTTGGCATGAGAGAAAAATGAAGGCTGTCAACGCACTTTTTATAGCCAGGAAAACAGTCCTGAAAATGCCTGTGAGCTACGCAAAAAAACCCATCCCAGAGGCCCCTGGTACCTGCAGAGCTGGTGCAAAGGAGGAGGGACGCATGGGACAGTGGAGGAGCGTGAGACTGGCTGATGGGAGAAAAAAAGCAACAGAGAAAGTACATCTGAGGTCCTAGTGGCCAGTGTGACTACTCAGCACAGAAACAAATCCAGTGCTGGCCTCGGTGCTAGCCTAAATGCTAGCCTTGTGCTAGCCTAAGTGCTAGCCTACTGCTCAGTGCTAGCCTTAGTGCTAACCTACTGCTCAGTGCTAGCCCGAGTGTTGGCCTCAGTACAAGCCTCAGTACTAGCCTACTGCTCAGTGTTAACCTCAGTGCTAGCTAAAGTGCTAGCTTCAGTACTAGCCTAAGTGCTAGCCTCAGTGCTAGCCCGAGTGCTTGCCTCTGGCTCGGTGCTAGCCTCAGTGCTAGCCTGCTGCTCAGTGCTAGCCTCAGTACTAGCCTAAGTGCTAGCCTCGGTGCTAGCCCGAGTGCTGGCCTCTGGCTCAGTGCTAGCCTCTGGTCAGTGCTACAGACAGCTGTCTCCACATGGGATGCACTAGCCAGAAGAGACATCCTGCAGTGGTGTGGCAAGAAAACACCCGCAGTATCTGTATACAGCTTCAGTCCCGAGGCCCCTTCCGTTACTGTGAAGAACATGCAGAGAGAGTCAGCGGGCCCATATCTCCACAGGAAGCACCCAGGCGCTCTTAGTGACTCTCTCTTGATGGAGAACTCGTATCCCCATCCTCCGCCTGATAAATGATGACAGTGACTCTCCATTCTTCACCTCGTAGAGGACATTGAGTCACCGAGACGTCCAGAGATGGAGTGGTTCCTTAGCAATGAAGGAAGTTCCTTAGCAATGGAGGGTTGGTAAGGGTGCCGCCCTGCCTGCTCCCAGAGCCCTAGGATGCTTTCTGGAAGGGCCTCGGGGACCTCAGGGCCCCTGGCTCCCCAGTGCTGTGTCTGGGAGCCCCAGCTTGTGGCCTCTCACCCTGAGGGACTGTGGTGAGCACTTGCCCGTGTGTACGCATCAATGGATTCTAGTAAACATCGCCAGAACCGAGCCAGCAGCCAGACACCCCAAATGTTGTCTACTCGTTGCCATATGTGTTTGCTCGTGTCATTACGTTTCCTGTCCTAATTAAGATGAGATGATTCTGAGCCCAAGTAACTTGTTCCTCAGATGGCAGGGGCTGCGGGAGGCTCAGCCTTCCCACCTCCACGTGGCTCCACCTTGATGGATGACAGCTCTCTCTCCACCCCCATTTTTAGAATAATTGCCAGTAGAAATGTTGAGAGATGAATATTTCTGTCAAAGATAGACTCAGGCAAATAAGGCTAACCCAGAAAACTTGAAGCGGTAGGCACTGTGCTTCTTCAAAACTAGTTTATGTGCCAGAAGGATTCAGACTCCTCCACCATGAACTTGGGTCTTGCAGGTGGAGGCTGTGGATGGAATTCTGAGCAGTGTCTGCTCGACTGACGACCAATTGGCCTGTCCAAGGTCTCAAACTCCTGGATAAATACGAGTAGAACCAAGTAGAAGTTGGTAAGAAATTGTTTGCCTCATTCGAGCTGAAAAGACACATCTTAAGGATGAGAGGAGAGTGTATCCTGTTGGATGTTTATAGTTTGAATTTCATAGTTTGGTTTGTTAAGTTAAAAATTTAAGCAAAATATAGTTTTGGTCTTTAAAACTATAAATTTGTGCTATGAATTTGTTCTTTGTTCCTTCCTTCCTTCCTTCTTCCTTCCTTCCCTCCTCTATTCCTCCTTTCCTTTTCCTTCCCTCCCTCCTTCCCTCTCTCCCCTCCTCCCTACCTCTCCTCCTCCCTTCCCTCTCTCCCTTCCTCCCTTCCTCCATCCTCCCTCCCTTTCTTCCTTCCTTCCTTGCCTCCTTCCCTTCCTTCTCCCTCCCTCCCTCCCTTCCTTCTGCTAGTAATGGAGGTTTCCTGCTTGGCATTCTTGCTCGTGGCTGGCACTCTACCACCTGAACCATGCCTTCATCCCAGCTTTAAAAGTTTCTATAGCCTGTATGTTGAAACAGCTCTCCCTACCTGCAATTAGCAAAAGTAGTGCTCTCTCTGCATGGTGGACAGTGTGGACCCTGCTACCACTTCAGGATGATTGGAGGTGGCTTCACAGAGGAAAAACAAGACTGGCAAGTGGAAGTGTGTGTCAGCTCTTGAACAGCATCTGAGGCCAGGCTTACATGCGCCGTGCCTTCCAAGACGCCATGGGCTCACTGGCCTGTGTACCTTCTTATCGCCTGTCACTGCAACATTGTGCCTCAGCTTCTTGGAAGAAATCGCAGTTTAGTGTGGTCTGACTATTCAGAGGTCTGTTTTGGCAGGGGCAGTGGGCATTTTCTGAGCATGGTAGTATGTAGAAGGCAGGCTGGGAGGGGCCCAGTGTCTATGGCACCGAGGCCCCGGCCTGGCAGCCACCTGCCCTCACACACCGGTCCCCAGGCTTGCTCACCTAGATATTCTGCATGCTATTGTCAGAACACCTATTTAAAACAGAGAAGGAGGGCTTGTTGAGATGAGACATTCTGCTTTGGGAAGGTAGAGTGCAAATACAGGATTCATTGTTTTCTTGATTGGAAAAAAAAGTGAACAAAAATTGCCACACTCATTTCTCCTTGCAAACAACGCACTGGAACTGAAGGCCTTCACAAATCATCGTACCAGGTTTTGAGCCTTGCAAGTTGCAGGGCGGCTGGAAATTTGTCGACTAAGTACTTGGAGAGGAAGAAGACATCTGTCTTGATAAACATCAGCCGGTGAGTGGTGAGCATTTGTGCTTGGAGGAAACGGTCACCACCGCCTGTGAGATTAAAGACTGCAAGTCTTAGCAAAGTGACCCACGGGGCCTTCTCCTTCCCGTTCACTCAGTCCACGAAGCAGAGCACCAGGCTAAGGAGCACATGCCTATCCAACAGTTCCCAAGTCGGCATCCTGAGCTTTTTAGGACTATGTCTGTGCCTGTGGTGAGCCTTTTATACTAATCGGATGACTGGCGTGTAACTATGACATTCATTTCCATCCTGGACCATTTCCAAACTTCATTGAGCCCAGTTGTGGGAACTCCTACTCCATTCTCACTCAGACTGGAAGATAACAGACCAACTCTGGCGGACAGCACCTTGTGCAGTTGGAAGCACAGCTGGTCGCACACTGATCTGTGCAGAGGCGGCTAGGGCTGAGGGGTAGCTCAGAGTCTAGACAGCTCGACTTCACCTGCGCAAGGCAGACGTGTGGGATTGAGCTTGCGTGTTCTCCTCTCTCCACGCAGGGCTTGCCTTCCCCAGGCTTAGTTAAAGCAGGATGTAGACTCCTCGCTGTGGAGACATCCTCCCCTCCCCTGAACATGTCGTCCGAGTACACACATCTCTCTCGCCTCTGCTCTGTGCAGGCCCATCCTAGACAACCATCTCCTAAGGGAGTGCACCTCCAACATCTCTTTGCTTCTAGCTTAGCCCAACTTCAGCTGCCAATTCTAGTCCCCACCTTTGAAAATAGACTTGACTCCTGTAGGCCCATTTTTAGAACTGATAGAAACAACATTTGTCTTCATTCCAAAGCTAGCTAGCTCCCTCAGTACTCATTCTGGAAGAATGTAGGAGAGAAGAGGAAGATCGTGAAACGCTTTGGTGTGCAGATGTAAATCGAGGGGCTGGGGGGTGAGGACAGGAGGAAGAACGGTGAAAGGAGTGACACCGATCGAGACACACTGCACTCATACACTGACAGGTTGAGTTGGAACCTCCTTAAAGATAATAAAAATAAATAAATAAAAACTCCGGGGTGTTTGTTACCAGGCTTTCCTCCCCCAGCACGAGCTAGTCTGCTCTCGGTGAAACAATTGTGCATTTAATAGCACTGTCTCCTTTAAGCGCACTGTGTTCATGATTCTAATTTCAAGCAGGAAGGGTAGGAAATACTCCTGTTTCCGGGGTGTCTAATTAACACCCCGGAGGTTAACTGACTTTGTAGAGCAGAAATGCAGGCTTCAAACCAAGGCTGTCTGATTCCTAGGCCAGGCTGGAGGAGAAAGAGGGCATTACAAAACCTGTCTGCTTCAGCGCTTTCTCCCTGGAGCTTCTGCGGTAACCATTTCAGCTCCGACCATTCGAGAGGCTCCAGCATGTGAGAATGAACAGATCCAGCACAGGTTTCCTTAGCTACAGGTAGGTATTTCTTCTGCTCAAGCTGTCTTCAGCCCTCTCTGGTAAGAGGGAACAGAGGAAGAAATAAGACTCCTCATGAACCCTATCACATTCAGGGTCTTTGTATCCAATTCACGGAGTTTGTTGATCATGAAGGGCCTGTCCCCCGTCCTCACAAAGACCAGAAGGACAGTGCTCACATTGCAAACATTGTCCCATAGGTTGGCAGACTTGACTATTGCCTTGGAATAATAATCACGATAAGGCAGAGCTGGGCTGGCCTGGGTCAGCTGCTAGAAGGTTCCACGGGGAGGAAGTGGGATCTGGTGGTGGGTGGGATTTGAACAGCCATTGGGGAGAGGAAGGGGGGAGGGCAGGTCAGGAGTGAGGACTCGGGAGGAAGGGGCAGCAGTGGAAGGGAGATGGGTGTGGTTGTTCGGGAACTGGGATGTGCCTGAGGGAAAGTTCTGAATGACCACAGAGCCACGTCTGACCACAGATACTTGAGCACCACGGCCCGAGGACTGCAGCCTCCCCAGCAAGTCTGGACAAGGCTTGCACGGTCCTCTCTACCAGAACCTTCTGGTCCCCGCGCTACTTTCTGTTTACTTTTAAATAACCGGCTAAAATAAGTGAGAACAGAATCAGCCTTCTTTAGTCTAAACTACATCATATGCGACTCTGATAAATACTAATATTCACCCAGTGCTTTTGTGTCCTATTTATTTTTGGAATGGTACAGGCGACGTGTCCCTTTAACTCAGCTGGCTGATGACACAGGAACTGTTGCTGTGATTTTGGGGGCTGCTGGATAGACCTAGGCAGGCCGCCAACCATCTTCCCTCTGCTCATACGCCTCACTGTACTTCTTTTTGTATTGGCTGGACCCTTTGCCTGGCATAATTCTTCTTATTTAGTGTATTTATTTTTGGACCAGTCCTGGGGCTTGAACTCAGGGCCTGGGTACTGTCTCTGAGTTTTTTTTCACTCAAGACTGGCACTCTACTACTTGAGACACAGCTCCACTTCTGCCTTTTTTTTTTTCAGGTAAGAGTCTCACAGACTTTCCTGCCTGGGCTGGCTTTGAACCGTGATCCTCAGATTTCAGCCTCCTGAGTAGCTAGGATTACAGGTATGAGCCACTGGCATCCAGATGGAATAATCTTTGATCCTCTTTGCTGCTAAAGTTCTTCTCTTCCTCTTAGGTCCCATCTAACCAGTGCTCCTGGGTAAACTAAGTGGGGCTAGCCTGTCTCCGGTCTCTGCTCCAGCACTCAGATTTAGCTGTGACTTTCTATTTGGATGTCTGGCCTGCAGTAGATCATGAGCCACTCTGGTCTGTTCTGCATTCATCATACCTTGTGTGGGTCTTGTGCCATTAGATTCTCAAGAAGACTTGGTAAGTGGTTTTACACCGGGCATCTAGACCAAGCCTGGCTCTGGAGAAGATGCCAGTGAGGAGATAATCTGAGGAGCTTTCAATAAAAGCAGTGCTGTTAGAGTGAGGGTAGAAAAACCCACAAATGGCTGCTTTGAAAGATGGCTGGTACAGAGGCTCCAATTTGTTTGGAAACAAACTCTTATCTAGTAAGAGTGACCAGAGCGGTTTAGGAACTGAGCAGGAGGAAAGCCGAGATCTGGGGAAGCAGGGGACGCAGAGCAGGGAGCTTGCAGCGCGGGGAGGGGGCTGCTTTCTGTGGGGGTATGGAAGAGGGGGCGTGGAAGAGGGAGTAGTTCTGTGCTTGTCAAATAAGTAGGCTGACGGGATGAATAGCACTTCTGGTATCTTTCCTGGGCTACAGAAACAAGATTTGCATTTCAGATGATGGCAGTGGTCCGTATAAACTCTGTGGTTTGGGACGCTGAACAACAAAATTCAGAATTATAGGCAAATCGGGCATGAAGGGACTGCAGACACGTGTACAGTGCCCTGAAGTCCTGAAGTTGGCTCGTTATCGTCTGCTGTTTTCCTAACCCCTGACTGAAGCACAGGGAATCCAAGTCCTGTTTCGCTTTCTTAGTAAATTCTACCAAATATTAGAGGTGGAAATGATAGCTATCCCACAGCAACTCCCAGAAAACAGAAAAAGAGGAAACATTCTCACTTCATCAAATGAGATCCACCCAACCCTGATCCCAGCTGTGGATCCTAGCACCATGAGAAAGGAAACTTCCAGCCAGCTCACTCAGGAGCACAGGTGCCAAGACTCAAAGCAACACATTAGCAAATTCAGTCCTGAGAAAATGACCCAGTTGGGTGTACATCAGAAATGCAAATGTGGTCTAACATCTGATAATACAAGGAGAAAAAGCCTCCAATCATCCTAGTAGATGCAGCAAAAGTATTTGCTGACATTAACAGTCATACACGATTAAAATATCTTGGCAAATGGAATGGAAGGAGCTTCGGTCATCGGCGCTCCAGCAAACCCATGCTCACTGGGGAATGGTTGCAAGTGTTCCCTTTGGTACTGGGGACCACAGTGACATTGTATGTCTGCATCCATGGTTGGATGGACCAAATCTCTGCAGTGAAGCTGGGAATAAGGGGTGTAAGGACCAGAAATGAGCAAATGAAGGAGAATCCTGAGCTCAGAAGTAGTCTCTAAAATAAGGCCCTAAGTTCAAACCCCAGTACTGCCTAGAAAGACAGAAGAGGAAGGTAGGGGGGATGGGAGAGGGAGACAGGGAGAAGGAGGTAGGGATAGGGAGAGGAGCTACTGAATCAGTAGGTTGAAACCCTCCTTTACCATGGATGTCATCTCTTCAAAGCCAATTTTTTAAAAATTAGATTTAGGGAGGATTTACTCATCTCTTCATCACATACTGGTTTGGCTGACCACCGGCCATTCCTCCAGCCCCTGAGGACACACCAGTAAAGAAGGCAGACATTTTTGTTCCCATTGGAGAAAACAGCGATGCACAAACAACTGGGAACATGGCCTCCATGCAGCCGAACTCTACACAGCCCACTGTTGAGGGGCCGGTAGAGGCCCGTACAGACAAGGGGGCATCATCCATTACCTCCCCCCACACCAGCACCGACATCTTAGTTCACGGAAACACACTCTTGACGATTGCATGCGACACACCACATGGAGCAGATCCCATGACAGCACAGCCCGCGGCTCATGCCACACTCCGTGGACTGGGGAGAAAAAGGCCTTAGGAGGGTAGTAGGAGGTCCTCCCTGAATAGTGACCTGAATCAAAATGATGTTACACACAAAATCACATCAGAAGGCATCCAGTGCCTTCCTGCAATCCAAAATCTGCTCTCAGAACACCCATTCCCATTTTCCGTCTTAAGACAGGTCAGAAATATTTCCCTTTCAAGTTAGAGGATGCTGGATGTATGTCCCCTGTGGAAGCATGTGTTTCGACTCAAGAGGGAGTTCCAGAACCTGTGGCCCAAGACATTTACAGATCCTTCCTATTCTGGAAGAGCCTGCAGCTGGGAACACACAGCAGGCCGCTACAGTGGTGACAAGGAAAATTGAGTTTCCTCGTTGCCAAGGAGAAGAATTCAACCCCTTCCCAATTGTAAGGCTTTAAATGAATCAGGTATAGTGTAGCTAGGAAATTTGTCATTCTGTGAGCCTTGTTGATCTGGAAGATTCACGAGCTTGCTGCCCTAAGAAATAAGTCTGTCACTTCTCCTCCTCTCCCTCTTCCCTTCTTTCTCTCTCCAAGTCAATAAAAGCATGGACGATTCAGAAACTAGCCCCTTCTGCCTACGACCAACAACCATGTGGTCCTCCTTCACCATCACACCCCAGGGGTTGGCCAGAGGCACACCGCTGGCAAAGCCTTTGGAAGCAGACATTTCGGGTCTCACCCAGAGTTGGGGGCACAGACTGGAAGAAAGGCTTTCACACGGAGCAGGCGCTCAGTTCCCAGGATGCCATTCACAGCGGTGCCCCCTAAACTCCATGTGGTGCGGCAAAGGGTCAGGTAATGTGCATGGAACAGGGCATGTCTGTGTAGAGCTGGGAACACTAGCTTTGTTTCCCTACGTATTTTCAGTCTTGTAAGACACGTGATTTCTGATGCAGCTCTTTGCCTCTGTCATGCAACCACAGACAATATGGAAGTGATTGTGTGTGGCCGTGTTCCAACAAAACTTTATTTACCAAAACACATGATGGGCCGTTTTTGGACTACTGGCTGTATTTTTCCAGTGCCTGGTACAGAACACTCATTTCCCCAAGCCTAAAAATTGGTGGTTCTCAATAGGTGGAACTCTGATCTGTGGTATTAGCATTAACTGGGAAACCATTAGAGATGCAGATAGCCAGATCTTAGTTTGCATCAAAATCACCTGACAGGCTTGCTAAACACAGACCCTGGGCCCCCAGCACCAGGGTTTCTGATTCAGCAGGACCTTGCTAGGTCCTGAAAACTTGCCCTTTATCCCTCACCCCCACCCCCCACAGCTTCCCAGATAAACACTACAGAACCAGGACCAACTCTGCGAACCACTGCTATGAACAATGTCCCAATCATGGGATGTGGGGAGGGGGTTTTGGGGCTGTGTGGTCAGAAGAACAGAGTAGCAGCAGGAGCTGAAGGAGTAGAGGAGAAACAGACCCGCTTGCTCTAGCTGACTCCTTGCTGGAGTGAAGGCGAAAGGGCCCAAGGTCATGGCAAGGCGAGGAGCTGCTGGCCACGGTGCCGGCGTTCCTCTGCAGCTAATGCTGCCTGGGCTGACTGCACTTGCGTGGGTTCAGGCAAAGGGCAGATGAGAGCAACTTTTGAGCCAAGTAGGGAGGACGTGGGGAGAGTCTGTGCAGACCTGGCGTGCCAGGAGTGGCCACAGCACGGCTGGGCCCCGTTACCACGCAGGGGTGTCTGACCTCACCCCTGGGTCTGCTTACTGGAGGGGTAGTTTCAGAGCTGCAGGCTTCAACAGAACCTCTGGGTGGGGGGGAAGGGAAGGAGAGGGACCCTACCCAGACATCGCCATCAGCTCAGATGGGTCATCCCACCTGCTGACACTCCCAGCTTTCTGAGAACAGGGGAGTGGGGATGCTAATCATGAAATGCTCTGCAGTTGAAGGGCTGGCGTGACAAAGCCAGGGTGCAGTGCAGAGGGCGTCGATGTGGAGTCTTCAGCTCTTACCAGCTTGTCTTGGGACAAGTAGGCAGCTGGCAAGCAGGTGCTGGGATCGTGTGAGCTGTGGATGGCACCTCGGCAGGCGGTGGCTGGCATGCCCCGCTCTCTACAGGAAAGAGCCTGCGTGGAAACCATTATTTTCCTAAGCCCTGGCTTGCAACAGCACGGGAAAATTGACCACGAGCTCCTCCAATCCATCCTTCTGGACCAGCCCTTCCCGCACGGCACACGAGCCATGTGGTGGTGTAGTCTTGGTTCTGGGGGGACGGGAAGGGGTGTGGATGGAACAGAGTGAACTCAGGTTGTAGCATGATGTTGAGATAGCATTAGGCTGTAGGCCAGCCCATGAGAAGCAGCGCCGTTCTGGCCCTTCTGCTCTTGGCCCTGACTGTCTGCTTTTCTCCCTGCCCTGACCCCCAGCCTTGCCCAGCGATGCCAAACCCCAGTTCAGGCCGTGGTTTCTCATACAGGCGTGGCTCAGATCTTGTCTTAGAGGAACTTGTCATCTCATGTCCTTACTTCCGCCTAATCCTGAAGAGTTTTCCCCATTCATTCTTGCATCCTCATTTACTGAAGTGCATGGCTGCAGGAGCAGATTGTTTCTAGAACAACCTTTGATCTTAGAGAGCTGAAGGAAGGAGAGCAAGGAAGCAAGAAGGTAGGAATGTGGCCCAGGCTCCAGTCCTTTTCCTTCTTCACAGGGCTGCAAAGGACCGGCTGGGCAGGTGCCCACTTCACTGAGTTCCCCTGAAGTTTTCTGTAATCGCCCCGGTCGCTTCCTAATAGCCTGAAGGAGTCCTCAGGAAGTGCATGCCACCTTGGCTCTGACTGCACAGGAGCTTATTTCCCAACGAGCTCTCACTCCGCTCAGTACAAGGTCAGTGCACTTATTTAACTGCAGAACAAAAGATGTCGAGTTTTATAACCGTTTCAGCAGACTCTTCAAATAGGATACCAGCCGCTCTCTAGCAGCGAGCATTTCCCAAGGCACAGCTATGACTCCAGGGCTCGTCTCTTCAGCACACAAACCACCCAAGTATTAACCAGCCTTCCAAAGACATCTCGTCTCCCTGTCAGAACAGGAAAACTCCAGGGGCGATGGTAACAGACGCTAGCCGGGGACAGACACCAGCGTCTGGAAACCTCGATCCCATCAAATGGCAGAGCTGCCAAGCTCAGAGGCAGCTCAAGAATGGAACTTTTCTGCTCAGACCACCCTCCCTTGCCTGCCAGCTGGCAGAAGCAGCAGGCCAAGAATAAGGTTTTCGGTTTGGCTAGTGGATTCAAATCTGCAAACCTCTTTCTGTAGGACAGAAGCTGTTGATGGCTCTTTTTTTTTTTACGTGAGCCTGAGCACATGGAAAGAGCTTGGACTAGAACCCTGCCAATGATGGGGAGAGTGGGGAGAGTTTGTATTCCCGGTGGCGTCACAGAGTTGTCTCCTCTTCTCAGCAGGATAGTCGCCCAACTTCAAACATAACCATAAGGGCCTTCACAAAGTCTTTGGCCATGGTGCTGAAGGAATCACCAGTCCCTCACACTGCTCCAGTCCTCTGAAAGACTCAGCCTTGGAGTGTCTCCTGGGCTGGCTGGGTGCCAGGCCTGGTCCCCTGCCCCAGGCCCTCATCCTCCACCCCTGAGCTTTTGGCTTTCCATTGAGCCAGTGTGGCTCTTGTCCCTCATTTCTTGGGCTTGGAGCCATCTTGAAGCAAAAAGAGAATCCAACCAATAACTAGTTCTTGGGCCTCAACTGCCTGCACTGAGCTGCAGGGTCCCCCAAATGAAGTAGCCAATCTCTTGCCCTCTGTGCCTCTCCAAACCTTCAGGGAGATGAGGTGAAGGTACCCAGAAAGAGAGCGGGGAGGCAGGACCTGGTTAGGCAGAGATAGCAGGCAGGGGGGAGGGCGAGGGAACTCTGAACATGGAGCCCACCAGGCCTGGGAGGAGGTAGACCAGCTTAGAAGAAGCAGGTCTTCGGGAAATATCTAAAACACACCTAAATAGTTTAAGGCTCAAATTCAAGGGGGGAAATTGTGGGGTGACAAAGACCAGGGCTCTTTCTCCAAAGCCTGTGCTGACAGTGTCACCCATTCTCTGGGTGGATGTGAAGGGTGGGAATGTGGCTCCCGCTCCCTTCCTCCAGTGTTTGCTCTGGGATTGGAGGAGCCTTAGTTTATCCACTCAGATCTTAGAATCTCCACTTCTAAGTCACGGGGCCTTGCAATGTGAAGAGCTGACTTGGTGGCTTTTGTTCCTCTTCCCAGGTCTGTTTCTCAAGTCGGCTATGGCAAATCCACTTTTGTCATGGCACGTGATGGGTAAAGACATTGTGGGACAGAGGGAGATTAGAAGTCCTGTCCACTGAAGACAGAGCCCAGAGTCTCCACTGGCCACCAGCTGCTCACGCTGCTCCTTCTCAGTCCATCACCAGCTGCCTGGGGGAGCCGGGCCCCCGCCTGGTCTGTACTGACCCTTAAATTCTGTCCTCCTTGCCATCGAAAGGGCGGGGAAGGCCCTTCCTTCTGAGCTGATGTTCACAAAGGTCCTGAGGTGGAGACCAACATTGATCTCTCTGAGGCACCGTCCAGAGAGATATCAGAAGGTGGAAACTAATTTCAATCCAAAGTTCAACAACATGGCTTATCTTAAAAACTTAGTGTTTGGGGCTGGGAATATAGCTTAGTGGTAGAGTGCTTACCTAAGATGCATGAAGCCCTGGGTTCAATTCCTCAGTACCACATACACAGAAAAAGCCGGAAGTGACTCTGTGGCTCAAGTGATAGAGTCAAGTGATAGAGTGCTAGCCTTGAGCAAAAGATTAAGGACAGTACCCAGGCACTGAGTTTAAACCCCTGGCCAAAAAAAAAAAAAAAAAAAAAAGTTTCACAGATTTGGGGCTGGGAAGGTGGCTCAGTGGTAGAGCGCTTGCCTTGCATGCATGAGGCCCTGGGTTCAATTCCTCAGCACCACATAAGCAGGGAAAAAAGCTAGAAGTGGCACTGTGGCTCAAGTGGTAGAGTGCTAGCCTTGAGCTGAAGAGCTGAGGGACAGCGCCCAGGCCCAGAGTTCAGGCCCCACGACTGGACTCCAAAAAAAAAAAACCCCAAAAAACAAAAAAAAAAAAAACTTAGTGTTACAGCTCTCTCTCTCTCTCTCTCTCTCTCTCTCTCTCTGCATGTGTGTTTTGGCTGAACTGAGGTTTGAAATGAGGGCCTTGTACTTGCTGGGTTGGTGTTCTACCACTTGACCCATGGCCCTAGCCCTTTTTTTTGCTCTAATTCTTTCCCACAGGATCTCATGCTTTTCCGCAGACCAGCCTTGGACTATGGGCCTCCTTCCTCCATTTCCCGCGCGCCCGAGCCTTCCCATCTGCACTGACTTATCGACGGAGATGTGTCCGGCCAAATTTTGGCCTGGGCTGCCTTCAGCTGGGATCCTCCAGATCTCTGCCTCTCATATAGTTGGGATCATTGATGTGAGCCACCATGCCTGGCCCATTTTATTTTTTTATCTCATGACCAACACGATTATTTCACACTTCTTGATTTATGATAAGAAGGCAGACTTACAGGATCTGCACATTGTGAAAGAGCTCCTGTGACTTCTGTGCATCTCCCCACTTGTTTCAAGAGCTGAGGACCCCCTTGACTCTCACCACCCTGAAACCTCTTCAGATCATTCTTTGTGGGAAACCAAAATGGAATTAACGTCTTGGTCGAAGGCTTGGCTGGGAAGAGTGATTACGTCTAGTGGGATCTATTACTGTTCTCTCAGGAAATTTCTAAGACTTCCTGGGAGCGCCTACCCCCAACCCCAGCCGTGACTGCCTTTCAGGAGAGGAAGGTGCTTTGTGGACAGGGTGAGAAGATGAACAGAGCCAGGCTCAGCCACTCACCGCGGTGACGTCACACACCTGCCTGCGTGGCTCCCAGCTAGCTGTGCTGACCAGGCTGAAGCTGCGGCCGGTCAGCCTCTGCCCCCCGTAATGTAACCCTGCCACTCCCACCCCTGCCAGGCCCTCAGCCGACCCACATGGAATTACCAAACCCTCAGCTGTGCGTGTGTGGCATGCGTGGGTGCCCAGGCCTGCCCTCCAGTGCCAAGTCTCATAAGAGTACGGGCCTCCCAGGTGCTCCAGACCTCCTGCCATCCCCCCACGGAGCCCCATGTCCACACCGCTGACAAATGGCACCCTGGGCCCCAGCCACCCCAAGGTAAGCAGCCTGCACTCTGTGTTGGCTAGTGTCTCTTTCTGGAATGTCTTCCTCCATCTGGAAAACTCTCCTTTGCTCTTTCAAATGAATGCACACACAGACGTGTGCTGTGCGCAACCATGTGACACTCACACCGAGGGTGAGTGTGTGTGCATGCATGCGATGACACAATGCTCACACCAATCTGGTATGTCTGTGCCACAACACAATGCTCACACCAAGCAGGTGTGTGTGTGCGCGCACGATGACACGATGCTCACACCAAGCGTGTGTGTGTGTGTGTGAGATGACAGGTTGCTCACACTGAGTGTGTGCGCGTGACCGCATGATGCTCACACCGAGGGTGTGTGTGTGTGCGACATGATGCTCACACCAAGCGTGTGTGTGTGTGTGTGTGTGTGTGTGTGTGTGTATGACAACACAATGCTCACACCGAGCAGGTGCTGTGTGTGTGATGATGATGTGATGCTCACACTGAGCGGGTGTGTGTGTGTGATGACATGATGCTCACACCGAGCGGGTGTGCATGTGCAAGGCACTCGAGTCCCCCACCTGCCCGAGGCGATGCTCTGAATGCAGCTCACTGTCCCTGGCACCGGCATCACCGTGGAGCAATCTGGAGTTCCACCCTGGACTTGCTGATTCGGGAGGTATAGCATGGGACCCAGAATCTGTCTTCGCCCGTCTTGGGGGGCTTCCTATGAATGCACCATCTGAAAGCTACCCTTATCTGAATCTGGAGACCACGCCTGTGAGGAAGATCATAGGATCTCCTGGGATGGCCCCGTACACTGAAGCACAGAGACGTTAAGCAGTTCCCCAACAGCACACTGCCCAGCCCGCAGCCACACCCCCATCCTACTACTGAAAGTGCTCTTCACTGACAATCATATTTTCTCCCTGAAAAATTCCTCAGTGCTTTACATTGCTTTCTTTCCCACGTTGCTTGGCTTCGTGTTGTAGCCAGTCATCTGACAATGTGGCAAGTGATTGCCTTTTCTCTGTTTTGCTTGAGACAGGAGATTCCAGGCTCAGTCCTTATCTTGCACGCCAGGTGCAGTCCTGGCGGCTGGGCTTGGGGCAAGATGGCCGATGGGATTTGCTGCTTGTGAGCAAAAACCATGAACCCATCACGAGTAAATGCTGCACTGCAGCAGAATCAGTACAAAACCATTTTCGGTATTCTCTGAGGAGCCAAGATTATTTAGCTTCACCCTGCTCATATCCCCCTCTGGTTGCTGAAATCATTTTTATGAGAAAATTGGCCTGCACCCTGCTTGTATTACACTCAGAATTAGACTGACCATTAAAATTCATTTCAACACCTATTGGCTCTACTGAGCATTTAGTATGTGCCAAACGCTGTGAAAATGGCAGGGAAGTTTTAATTGGCTTTTAGTAACTTGATCAGCACTGAAGCTCCAATTCCTTGGGCTGGGTTTTTTGTTTTTTTTTTTTTTAAATTTTCCAAATGGGAAAAATGTACCCTTGGTCCCTCTCCTTTCAGAACACATTGCTAGAATTGTTCAAACCTGTTCAAGACCCTGGTGTGCAGCTGCCTGCTTCTCCTCTGAGTGAAACCATGTCTCAGGAAGGGCACAGTCCCTCTCCACAGGCATGGTGGGCCTGGAGCAGGATGTGATGGACGATCGGCTGGGTGGTTGAGCAGGAGGAGAGTGGAGAGGGACTGGGAGTGGGGGCAGAAGCCAGCACTGCTCACCCTGCCTTTTCACTTAATCTTCACAACCATCCTGTGGTTTTAGGTTCAGACAAGAAAGCGGAAGCTGGCGGAGTTCATGCTCACGAGACCACAGCGCTGCTCAGCCTGGAGCTGCTGCCTCCCGAGGATATTCTGCTCAACACCTCCCTTAAGCACTTCAAGAGGGACTGATGTGGGAATGCATGTCCTCAGTGCACCCGGTGGCTTGTTTTACATCGTGTCTCCTTCTGTCTGCAGTGACCTTCTCTCCCTGGACGCCAGTGTCTGCTGGATGTGTTTGGTGAGCAAATACCATTCCAGGCTCCCTTTGCTAGCACCCTGTGGCCTGCAAACATCCCCCCTCTCCCCCGCTTGATTAATCTCATAATCCTGGCTCTAGACTTTTGGCATTACTGATTATTTCAGTGCTGAATAAATTGATTCAGTCAGAATAATGCATTCACAATTTAGGTGCTTCTTGACTTACCAAGGAGTTTTGTCCTCATAAACCCACCTAGAGTTACAAATAATCTAAGCTGAAAATGCATTTGATCCTCTCCTGGGATATATAGCAAACAAATCTGTGTATTCTTTCAGATCACAATGGAGTTGATCAAGAGCTCAACAAACAGTGAAAGATACTACAGAAAACATTCAAACCCATTAATGCTGAAGAGCACATGGTCCACTGGCATTCCTATTCTTGTCCCCAGGCTCCCCCCAACCCCCTACCCCCCCCCCCCCACCTCCCGCTCTGGACGACTTCCTGGTATGTGTTCTCAGGAGCTGAGGGTTTTGATATTCATCAAAGGCCTGGGTTCCTGCCTAGCTGAGGTCTGAGGGAGAATTCCAGACATGAAGAATGGACTAAGCACTTCACCATGGTGCCCAAAAGTACCTCATTTATCACACACACAGCTGGACTGCCCTGGAAAGGCGAGGGGACTGTGTGTGTTTGGACTCTTAATTGTACAATTCAGCACGAGACTGCAGGACTAGGACACACTGCCTCAGAAACTTTCTTGCGGCTGGTAAGCCTGTGCCTGGCAATCTCTCTGGGCACTGTGAGAACTGAGTGGTGAGTTGCTGGAAGATTCTGAGAGCTGCACCTGACCTGGGTCAAATGGAGAGGAGACAAGGATCATTTCATTACCACATGTGGAAGCACTTCCCATCTACATCCCTGCTCTGCCTGGCAATTCGTTGCTTGTGTTAGTGGATGAACTAGAACTGGTTTTCTGTAGCATCATGGAGTCTTGTTGGGTGATCCACCACTCTGCGTCCACATCCTTACTAAAATAAATGTGATCGCCAGAGAGAGGAAGGTGCGGCTCTTTCTTCCCTTTACTAAGCAGTATGCTTGTTCAGCCTGTATGTATGTATTGTGTGTGTGTGTGTGTGTGTGTGTGTGTGTGTGTGTGTACACCTCCACTCCTGGCTTTTTGGTGGTTAACTGGATGGAGATTAGTGTCTCATGGGTTTCCCTGCCCCAGCTGGCTTTGAACCACGATCCTCAGATCTCAGCCTCCTGAGTAGCTGGATTGACAGGCTCGAGCCACTAGCACCCAACTAGACTGATCATATTTAATTTGTGTATTAATAAATATGTTATAATGCTCAATGGGAACATTTTATCAGAAATATAACCAGCATCAGTTGGAGATACAATACATTAAAACCATCGAAGTTAAACTTGATACATGCATAACTGCTTATCAGATTATGGTTGCATGAATTTACTTAATACACAACTGTTATTAAATTTTTTTTTGCCAGTCCTGGGGCTTGAACTCAGATCCTGGGCACTGTCCCTGAGCTTCTTTTGCTCAAGGCTAGCACTCTATCACTTGAGCCACAGCACCATTCCTGGCCTTTTCTGTGTATGTGGTACTGAGGAATCGAACCCAGGGCCTCATACATGGTAGGCAAGCACTCTACCACCGAGCCACCTTCCCAGCCCTGTTATTAATTTTGAGTGTGATCTTGGCCTGGGCTAATTGCTTTTCTGAGACAACAGAATGGGTTGTCTCACTTTCGCATCATTACCTTCCCATAGTGCATTCTCTCAGACACTCAGTCACTCGGAATGGCCACTGTGCATTGCACAGATTCACTCCAGCCACACCAGGCAGAGGTGCCAGCAACGCCCTCTCTTCTTCTTACACAGTCAGAAAATTTGCTTCAGTGTTAGAAAGTTCCGAGAACGAAGTTAGTCTTACCAGAACTGACTGCTCTGAACGCTGTTCAGTTCCTGGTGAATATACTAACAAAAGACCACACTGCAAACACAATATTTAACGTTATATATGAGCATAACATTGTAAATAGTATTTTTCCCCAGGAGATAATTAAATGTAGTGGTCTAGAGAATGAATCTTTCCTTTCTCTTGCTTAGTAAGAATAACTATATTAGCAAGAAAAACAACACTCGTATTTATCATGGGCTCTGTGTCCTGTCCTACTTAGAACAACTAATCCTCATGGCAGCCTACAAAGTATTAGGACTACTAATATTGTTGCATCTCCAGTCTTCCCAGCGGGGAACTGAGCTACAGAGAGCTTAAGTAAGACCATCTAACAGAAGAGTCAATCACAGGCACCTGGTCTCCAGCAAGTCTCTTTTTAAAGTGAATCTCACACTGCCTCTTGAACTCTGCCACCACGCCTAAGCTGAATTTCCCATACACCCACCATCTTCTATGTTTGGCCCCTTCAGCATGCCAAAGAGAAGAATTTATTAATTTATTATTTATGTATATATTTACTTATTTATTATCTTTAGTTTTACAAAGGGGTTACCATTGAACATGTCAATTTCTATGCACCATGTACATGGGTGGCTAGCACCCCTTTCTATAATTTTCTCAGAGAATAGTTTATAAGCCAGACTTTGTCATAGTCATTCTTGTTTTTCAAGACTTTTGAATTCTCCTAAAACTCATTTACTAGTCTCTAAAAGCTGCCTGCACCTCCACCTCCCTCTCCTTTGTGAAGAGTATATTTAAACCTTGAGTACTTGGCCTCTGCTTTGGCTCTTGTTACATCGGTGATTCCTGTGCTATGATTTTCCTGATAATCAATCTGTGTGTCTATTCTCTGAAATGGCCTGTTTTCAGTTCATTCCAGCGAACATCTGAAAGCAAAGGGAAGCTTTCCCTTCGCCCTCACATATGGCAGGAGGGGAGAAGTTTCAAGAGCAATTCCAGAGTTCTGGGTTTCTCTACTGAGAGGATGGAAAATACCGAAATGGGGAAAGCTGAGGAAAGGCGGGCTGGGTGAGGAGGAGCCTGGAGCTTGGTTTGAGATGAGTGTCTTCACTTGAGGTTCAGCACAGAGGATACGTCCAGAGCTAGAATACAAATCTAGAGCTTAGGGAAAACCCTGGATGGATACAGTGCTGTGAAGGTTTAATTGCAAAATGGAGAGTATTTTATGAGTAATATCAGTGTCTACTATCTTCACTGACCATAGATTATGTTCACACAATTCATAGGGCGTGAACATTTTCTCCTGTGATGAGACAATCAAATGTATTTTAGAATGACATATTAACCAAACACTTAAGGCTTGGAAAAAATAAAACAAAACAGATGGGTTTTGCTCTTTAGTTCTCACACTGTGGTCCACCTACTACAGCACTGGGTTTCAGGTGTGGAGCAGAGGCTTCAGTGGGGTGGAATGCCCCCTCGGGCGCCATCGCTGGCATCTGGAAGCATCGGATAGAAGCACAGACTTGCGCCTGCTTCCACCAAACCAGAGCTGCCTTTAGTACAGTGCTCCAAGCCCCACTTTTCTGGGACGCTGGCAGATCTGTAGAGAGTCGCTGCAGCTGGATGACTGTGAAGAAGCCAAAATAGACGGTGTGATGACATCCTGCGGAAGATGCCATGCACGGCCTCTGTCCCAGCTGATCATTTACAGATGGCACCAGTGCACAGACGGTACACCCACTGGGGACCGTTTCCTGGCAGTTGCGTAAGCAAGTCCCTCCTGAGGTGCTTGCTCGTTTTTGTCTCCCTCCATGCTGGTTTAAGGTCCCTGATCCACGCTAGAGGCAAGAAGAGTCCACTGATGTGAGATTATGAGCGAAGGGAAAACCATTGCTTATGTACAGGGCTTTACTTATTATTACTATTATTTTTAGAAAATACTTTTAAGTCTTTCCTTTTTCTTTTTTTTAAATTAATTTTACTTATTTGTTTATGTGCTACCAAGAAATCGAACCCAGAGCCTTATACATGGTAGGCAAGCACTTTACCACTAAGCCACACTCCTAGCTCAGGCCTTCACTTTTCGAAAATCCACCTCCACCCCCCAGGGCTGCCTGTTTTTTTTCTTCACCGAAAGCAATGGCTATGAACTATGGGAGAGGATAGAGAAGGCCTGAGGTGTTGCAGGTTCTTCTAGAGTCACAAGCGATGGCTTTGCTGTCTCTGAGCCCTGGTTCCTGTGAGGCCCCAGATGGCAGAGGTGCCGCTGGGTGGGCTGGGGAGAGGAGGACAGGGCAAAGACCAGCGGAAGAAAGCCTGAGATCCTCAGAAAGGTGGAGGTGTGGCCACCCGAGAGATCTGTGTTTTTCTTCTGCAGTGCAGGAGGCTGTACTTGTCTTTAATGAGTGCTGACAGGATGACCAATGGTGCGAGTCTGAGAGGAAGTCTGTGGGGAATAGCTGCACCTCGCCGGGGTTGCTGGAGGGCGCTGCCAAGATCACTCATGTCATATAAGCCCAGTATTTGTTTATTTAAAAATAAATACTCTCCTGCAAAAATCATGCACAACAGATATTGCTCTGTGCACGGGGTAATGAACTATCTTAACAGTACTGGTACTTGGGGCATGCGGCCTTATAGTTTCTTGTTGACAAACTTCATAGGAGTCTGTAGTCTAACAGAGGAATAGGAAACTATTGTTTATTGAGGGTCTTTCCACCCACTAGACTCCTCCAACAGAACTCATCTGGCGCTCCTAGAAGACGCAGGTCCCTGCTGGACAGCCAGCTCTCTATAGAGGATGGAGGATGGAGGACAAAGGATGGAGGATGGAGGACGGAGGAGGGAAGACAGAGGATGGAGATACACAGGTGGGAAGACAGGGAGCCAGCTCATCCTCTTCCTTCAAAATAATGAAACAGAAAGAAGAGAAGGGGAGGGGAGGAAGGAAGGAAGGAAGAAGGGAAGGAGGGAGGAAGGGAGGGAGAGAGAGAAGGAGGGAGAGAGGGAAGGAAGGGAGGGAGGGAGGCTGGGAAGGAAGGAAGGAAGGAAGGAAGGGAGGAAGGAAGGAAGGAAGGAAGGAAGGAAGGAAGGAAGGAAGGAAGAAGGGAAGGAAGGAGGGAGGGAGGGAGGGAAGGAAGGGAGAGAAGGAGGAAAGGGAGGGAGGGAGGAGGCTGGGAGGAAAGGAAGGAAAGAAGGGAGGGAGGGAAGGAAGGAAGGAAGGAACGAAGGAAGGGAGGAAGGAAGGAACGAAGGAAGGAAGGAAGGGAGGAAGGAAGTTTCTGATCAAGGATAACTGATTATAATCATTTCCAGAGGCTTCTGCAGTGTGTAAAGCTAATTTGCTTGAAGACCTGTAACCTTTCCCAGGGGACTCCTGAGGAAATTGCTGAGATCTAAGTGACTGTGTGTGTGTGGGGGGGGGGGGGGGAGGTTAGTGCCTGGGATGATGTGAGGGAGGGGAATAGATGGCCCACCAGGGAGGAGAGCTCCTGCTCCCCCTGCCCCTGCCCTGGGCTGCTGTAGCAGGGCCCTCAACACAGTTCCTCCTCTTCCTCCCACCTCTTGCTCTCCACCATGCAGCCCCCAGGAAACAAAGAGCTGCTCCACTGTGGGCAGCTGTTGGCAGAGGGCCATCCGAAGGACCCAGCTGGAGCGACGCCATGACCTAGCTCTGCTGTTGCGCAGGGTGGCATGACATGGAAAGGAATGTGCAATGTTCAGGGGACATGTTCAGGGGCTCATTATCCCAGAGGCCCACCACCAGGGAGATGTGCGGTGGCTTCTAGGCCGCAGGAGGCCCCTCGGGTCTCAGCCGGCCCCAATGGTTTCCTTGTGGCTGGGTAACTGAAGGACTGGATTGTGCTACTGTGGGACTTCACCTTGCCCAAATTTAAATTAAAAACCATACTCAATTAGGTCAAGTTTGCCTAAGGTAACTTGGAAATAGCAATTGACCTTTTCAACTGTAAATATTATGGATTCTAGATACAGATTATTTCTGATGAGAGTTTAGCATTCAAATTGAATTTCCTTTAAGTAAAAAAAATGCCAGATCTACTTACTAGATTTTGAAGATTCCATGTGAAAAGGTATCAGTATCATTTATCTTGACTATTGGTATGATGTATGACTTATGTGACATTTGGTTACATTGAAATGACATTATACATATGGTAAGTTAAGGAAGTTTGTGTTATCAAATTAGTTTCCCTGACTTCTTACATTTTGGGCTACAGCTGAGAGAAAATTTAAATTCCATGGATACCTCCATGGTCTCCAGTGAGACAATGCTCCTTGAGTATGTCTTACAACTTATTTAAAGCTTTGATTAAACAAGTGAAGCACCAGGCTTCAAACAGGCTTTGATGGTTTGTTAGTAGGCGAATTTGCATAAAGATGAAATAAGAATCTTCTTGTACTACAGACAATGCTCAGAGTGCTCAGGTCTGGGAAATAATACATTGTTGTACAAGAACCAAGTGGTGGAGTTCCTGAGTCTCTCATGGGAAGTAATTAATAGTTTCCCGATCGCTCCACAATTATGACTGTGTTTGCCACCCAGATCTCCCCTTGAAGGATCCTGGGGTGCATTGGTCCCCAGCCAGCAAAAGGGTCCCCCAGCTTGGTAAGACAGCAGAGTTCTGGGAGAAGTCTTTGTGCAAGCGGTGGTGTGTGTTGTGACATTCTCACACATGCATTCCCTGTTCACGATGGTGACTCTTGGTTGCTTCTCCTTCAGCACTTCCAATACAATAGCCACTGAAGCACAACACAGCAGGGCAGCCAAGAAAGTGGAAAGTCAGCCCCCCCCCACTCCCCTGCTGCACAGAGGCGCCAGAGGCTTCTTCTCCTGTCCCTGCCCTGCTTGGGGATTTCATCTGTGCCCGAAGACTATCCCAGTGACAGTGCTCTTCTCCTTCTGACCGGGTCAAAGTCATTCTGTGCAGACTTGCACCAGGCAGGGCAGTGAGGGAATTGTATTTAGAATTCTAAAGTGTGTTTTGTGGAGCTAGAGATGATCAGCTCCCCAGCCAACCGCACATTTGACTCATGCTGTTCTCAAAGGAAGCTTTGAGAAGTGTTTAATTTCTAAATTTGAGAAGCATGAGGCTCTGGAGTTTACAAAACACAGTGTGCGAATATCAGACCGCTTGCATTCACTTCATACCTGCCTGCCGGGGCCACCAGCCTTTCGTGGGACTCTGTTGTCCCATCAGTAATTTGAGCAGGTGACGGTTGCCTCTCCCGCGGTCAAGGGACTAATGTGAACAACACGCTAAACTTCACAGGAGTTCTTGAATGAATGAGGGCAGTCTAAACTAAAAACAGAACTTCAGCCACCTTTCAAATTCACCTCCTTAGTTTTGTCTGCTTCTGTGATTCTTGGGGAAACTGACTTTGCAGAGAGAAGTTTTCATGCTTACACTCACCCTCCGTAAGTAATATGTGAATTAAGACAAGATCTTGTGGATTTTGGCTTCACACACCTAGGAAGCAAACATCAAATCTCTCAAGTGTATCTGGGGATGTGTAATGAAAAGCACACACTGTCTGAAATACTCCCAAAGCATGCTGGGATTAAGATGATAACTTTGGAGTTGTAAGTGTTTTGACTGTATTTTGCTTTTGTGTTCTCTTTTGGGGGCGTTCAGTGTGTCAGTTAAAGTAGCCTTTTAGAGGGGTCAACATTCTGGGCTGGTGGTGTTGCACGGTGGGCAGCACGAATGAGAAACTGGCCATCTGCGTAGACGCCTCTTCCTGGGTGCTGGGGCCCAGGGCACGCTGTGGCTACTGCCCCGATCCTTGCAAGGCTGAGCTAGCATCTGGGGATATGAGTCCTGTTTCAATGAGAGCGACTTGTGCAAATTACATATTCTTCATAAAATATTTAGATCTTTCCAATCTGTATTTGTTTCTTTAAAAACTGATGGCACGAGTGTGAATGTTCCCCTGAAAATCTTAAACAAATTATCCTGCAGAGTGTATGGCCTGATGTATTATTAATCTTTCCACTGAAAAAATGACTCACTATAAATCAAGCCCGCAGGCATGGACGTATCGATTGATGTCACTTGGGATGAGCAATCCCAAGGCAACCAATTAGGAATGCCTTCAACTTCCCTCCTCTGACATGGTAGAAGAGATTGCTGAGTAGAAGTCTTTCCTTTGAATGCTGTGTATGTACTGGTACTCTCATGGCCCTTTTGCTGGAAGAAGTTTGGATGTGAAGCTTACTGTGTCTAGCATACTGCTGGCTTGTCCTGCTGTCCTCTTTCTGGGACTAAGTGGGGGACACTGTATATATATATTCTCTACCTCTGTCCCTGGAAGGGAGGAAGTGGGTGGGAAGATCCCTTTGACCAGAATCGGTCAGTTAGAGACCAAAGGGCCAAGCAAAACGAACGACACACAAAGGAACCATAAGCCATCTTTTCTATATCAATGGGCTTCTCATCTCCTTCCTCAACAGTCTGAAGGAAGAGGAAGCTGAGGATCACCCAGGTGTCATCCCCTCCCTTGGGTGTGGGCTGCTCACAAATGGAATTTGGCCGAAGCGGTCACTGCTGGGATGAGGGCACAGGGAGGCTGCCCTCCTGTTGCTCACTCGGGGATGCTGTTGCTCACTCGGGGATGCCCCTGGGTGCTCTGAGCTGCTCTTTGACTGTGCTGCGGCCCACAGGCAGAGAGCAGCCCCTCTGAGCCTCTCCCAGGAAGCCACACACACCCAACACAGAGACGCCCTCAGCAGCCCAGCGCTGACTTTCAGCCCCCTCCGACTCAGGCTTACTAAGTCCTCGGGTGCTTTCCTGCTTTACCTGATCCCAGAGGGGGACTGGACATGCACGACATGGCCAAGAACCATGAGAGCCTTGCTGACCTGGGATGAGATTTCTTGAAGGACTTTTCTTAGGGGAGCTCCAGTCACGTTCAGGTTTTTGTTTCCATTGTGAACTGAACAATCACAAAAACAGGGTTCTCCTTCTCTCCGTTCTCCGTCTTTGTGGGATTCTGCCCCTCATCAAGCGCCTCCTGTGTGCATCTCACTAAGAATGCAGGTCAGGGATGGAACCCAGGGCTCTGCACCCAAGAGGCCAGGCTTTACGTGGCCCTGCAGCCCCAACCCTGCAAAGAACTGTTAGCGCACAGTGGAGCTCTGACCGTGGGCCACTTGCTGCTCATCTGCCCTAGAGGACGCACCTGCCAAGGTCTTTGACTAGCTAATTCTCCCACCCAAGTAGATCTCACTTAATACTTAACCAGGATGCCTGATGGAGGGTCTCTGGCACACTACAAACAATGCACCGCTAGAAATAGTTTGCAAATTAAAACCTGTATTATGATGGCCTTGTGTCTTCACATCTGACATGTTTTGTTTCATGCTCATCTTCGGGAGGCAGAGATTATGAAGGAGGTCAGAACTCTGATTTTCCTCTCTCAAGCGCTCTACCAAGTAACCTGCTCTACAACAAAAATCAAAATATATTCAGAACACTACTTTCCAAAGGATTTTCCCTGTAGAGAAAGGAATCCACCTCTTTAATGTGTTTGATCAACCCAGCTTAAAAAAATCCTCATTTA
Organism: Dipodomys spectabilis; assembly: GCF_019054845.1. Classification (NCBI taxonomy): domain Eukaryota; kingdom Metazoa; phylum Chordata; class Mammalia; order Rodentia; family Heteromyidae; genus Dipodomys; species Dipodomys spectabilis. The sequence goes on along the minus strand of NW_024870772.1, from coordinate 47,586,505 downwards.
CTTAGACGTTAAAAACATCTATATTGATGTTTCAGCACTAAATCAAAGTTGTTCTGACATGATTGTGTTCCCCAGAAGGGTTTTTAGGATAAAGTGATGAAGTCATAGGTCATACATAAACCCAAGATGTGCACACAGTGTTGGATGGAACAGTGAGCCCTGAATGTTGAAAATAGTTGGAACACAAAACGAGTCTAACTGGTCTCAGTCTTAAGCCAAGAAGAAGAGTCAGACATGCTCTTAGCCAATACCAACGGGGCTGAAAACATATAAAGGAAATGAGAGCACAAAATGGAAAGTCTATAGGAGAGAACAGAGCGCAGGAGGAAACAGAACTTAAAAACAAGGCGGAGAAGCTGGGGGCTTTGGAATAGGAGTAGAAGTCCTCCGATGGCAAAGCAGAGCAGAGAGAGGTCTGGCTGAGTCCAGAGAGGATTTGTAGAAGGCCCAGAGGAACAGAAAGACTGGGGAAAATGCTCATGCTGGGGACTGAATCCCGGTGCTTGCACTTTGTAGATGGGCCCTGTACCACATGTCTGGTGTTTTACTTTTTCTAGACAAGGTCTCCCTGGCTAGCCCAGGCGACCTCAAACTCGTTACCCTTTGCCTCAGCCTCCTGAGTACTGGAACTGCAGATGAATGCACCACACCCCATTTCGGAAACAAGGTTTAAAGCCCAAGGTTTCAAAACTGGGGAGAGCCATTAAGGATGGGTGTCAGGAAAGGAAACTCCCTTGGGGCCCCCCAACTCAGGACACACACTTCCTCTCCTGAACTCACCGTACTTCAACCACAATATTGAGCTTAGGCTATTTCTTCAGACTAAAACCTCTCTGTGAGCTTCAGATCCAGGTAAACACTGTCTGTCTGTATGTATGTATGCCATGCAGGCAGTCTGAGCCTTATAACTCCCAAGTGGACTTCTTCCTCCCTCCCCTCAAAACCCCTGCTCTGTCATCGGCAACCCCCGTTTCCCCCACTCCAGGGCTCAGCCCAGAAGTCTGGGTTGAGTTGGTTTCAGTCCTTCATGTGCCATCACCACCAAGATTCCAACGTGAGGCTCCAACCTCAGTCACTGTCTCCATCTCAGCTCTTGCCCAACAGCTACAGAATCTGCCTCCCCTCCTGCTCCTGGCCTCTGCACACGCCCTTCCCAAGTCTGGGCCTCCGTGGCTCATCTGGCCGCTCCTCAGTCTTAGGTCTGGGCTTCCATGTCAGAGCCTCAAAACACTGCACAGGCTGTGCTACCTCTTTTCAAGACTTTCTATCTCAACTGTGTGCGCAGTGTGTGTGTCTTCCTCCATAACTGTCAGCATGGCTTTCACTATCTTATTAACGTGTGTTTTCAGGCTGGCTGTGTCCTGTTCTCCCCCTGCCTCCCCTCCCCCTGAGTATCTGCAACAATAGCGGACTAACAAGACAGTGTTTGTATATTTCCTGAATGAAAAAAATAGATAAAATTATACAGGCAAAAGATAGACTAAAAAAAAAAAAAAAAGAGGTGCTGGGAAGGTGGCTCAGTGGTAGAGCGCTTGCCTTGCATGCATGAGGCCCTGGGTTCGATTCCTCAGCACCACATAAGAAAAAAGAAAAAAAGAAGCTGGAAGTGGCACTGTGGCTCAAGTGGTAGAGTGCTAGCCTTGAGCTGAAGAGCTGAGGGACAGCGCCCAGACCCAGAGTTCAGACCCCACGACCGGACCCCAAAAAAAGAAGAATAGACAAGAATCCTAAAACCATGCCTCCGTGTCTGACATGTGGACTTAGCTTCCCACGTCCACCTGCACACAGTGAGGACTCCTTCCCTGGAAATGCTTCTCCCCTGAGGCACGGAGTAAATGTACATGGAGCTGCATAGAAACCAGGAAGGGCACAACTCTGGTGAGCTAGGAAGTAAGGGCGGCACTTGAAAGAAAAATAAAAACTACTTAGAAATAAGACCAGCCTTAATGACAGACAGGCCTCCCCACTGGTTCTCGTGGGACTTAGAGAAACCACTTGAGGGCTGGAAGCTTCCAGATGCTTCCAGTACTGATCTGATTGATCTTTTCACAGAGGAAATAAGAGTACAGGATGGAAACAATTCCCTCTACTATGGCCCAGGAAGCCACAGGAGGTTCTTAGGAGACAAAGCCGTGCAAGTCCAGCCCTACTGATTATCCGATTATCTGGCTCTGTCTCAGGACCCAAACTCTACTCAATGATGAATCCAGAAAGTGGAAAGAGGGGTTTTTGCAGAGCCGAGCCCAGAAGGGTGACCTCCACAAACCAGGTCCCCCCCCCAAACCAGGGCCCCCCGACTCCAGGCAATAAAGTCTCCATCATCAGTCGAGTTGGAGCTGACGCTGTTTGAGGCTTCAGTGTGGGCAGCCTGGGTTTTCCTTGTTTCTACAGTTTTCTTTGGCATCTCACAAAGACCAAATCCTACTTTTCACTTGGTTCTCCATTCTAAACTGCTCATTGTGCTATGCTTTTTTTCTCTTAAAGTTTCTGTTATTTTTTAATCATTAGGGAAAACCTTTAATAAACATATGGCTCATGTTTTAGGAATTTTTCTCTATGCTATATAGATCATGAGTACTTTGTAAACAAATGTATTCTCAAAAGAAAATGCCATTCAGATTCTGTCTCTTCGCTCTCTCTTTCATCTCAGTAACAAATCTGGGTTAATTTTATCACTCTAATCTTTCTACTCACACATTTTAGATACTGGCATGTTGACAAGAACAGATCTGGGTGAGCAAGACTTCTGAAGAGCATCTGCTGGAAATTAATCTGCTCAATTTATATCGGGGCTGTAACTGAAGTGTTTAATACCATTCAACAACTTACCATTTCCCCCCAAGACTCCTTCCTATCCAACTACCGAATTTTCATGACACTAACTTCAGATAGCTCATCTATTCTTAATAAAATAATTTGCATATACTACTTAATTTAATCCTTGCAATGAAGCTTAGACTTATCACACCTTTTTTGTTTTGTTTTGTTTAAGAGAAGAAAGCTGAGAATCCTTAGTAAGCACTAGGGATTTCTCCCAATCATAGAGTACCACAACCCACACTGGAACACTGGCCCAGAACTGATTGTTATCCTTCTCTGCTTTGTACCATTCTCTGTGCATAGCCTTTAAAAATTATTAATTTGGAAACAAGACACGCTCTCCAGTTTAATTCTTCGGCCTTTCTTGTGGGTTCATTACTCACAGGCCACAAGCGCATCAGCATGCCATGCCGACAAATGACACTATTTGCTCAGTTTTCTCCTGTCCGTTCAAAAATAATGAAAGGTGTAGCTTGACCTGCAGTTGATTTCTTTACCTCCCTTTGAATGTATGCGATAGAGCTGCTCTTTAATAATGGCTCCAGACAATGTGATTAGCTACACACACGCACTACTCACGCTTCAGACTGAGACCGGCACAGATGTATTATTAGTTAAGTAAATGTTTAAAGTTCATTTGATTTAACCTTTCTCCCACTTATCCCTCCAGAACTAGGAGAGGCTACAAAAGTTGGATTTATTTCACCCAGTTAGCTCTACAGTGAGATGTAGTTCAGTGGTAGGCCTGAAGACACACACACTGATTTGTTTTCTCCTTTTTCTGTTCTTTCCCTGTCTTTTCTCTCTTCCTCACCTTCTTTCATGTACAGGCTGGGTTTAAAAACATTACTCTTTCCTCTGTTTCTATTCAAATTAGGATTAGTAGAAAATCTTCAGCTACTACATTTTCAAATCTGTTGTCAAAGAGTTCCTGAGCTCACCCTGTGACCCCAGCCCATTGAATTCCAGCTGCTACCCTCTCCTCTGTCGTCCTATGGCAAAGGGATGGGGCCCCGCTCCAGCTCCCTGGCCAACACGTCATTCCTGCTTTCAACAGAGTTTGTTCCATCCAGGTGTAAGAATGAAAACTTTTACATTCTCCTTGTCCAAGCTTCTCTGTAGAACATCTTCTAATGCGCACACTTTCATTTTATAGGCCACAAAAGCGAGAACCATGGAGATAGATAGGAAGCCAGAAAAAACATCTATTTCTGTTTTGAATTCAACTTTCACTGATTAAATTAATTCCCAACTACAAAAGATTTTAGAAAACTTGAGTTTTCCCTTGTATTGAGGTTATCATTGAACAAAGATAAGATGTTTTCTTTATTTTTGATATGACAAACAAACACAATCTAGGATCAAAATAAAAAGTAACTAAATTGAAATATAAATTCCATAACTGCATTGAGTCCTAAGGCATCAAAATCCACCTTTTATCTCAAAACAAACATTGTCAGTGTAGAGATGAGTTCTTTATCTTTGTTGCTAGGAAAAGTCGAATTTCAAAGTCTCTTGGGCCAATGCACAGCCTGTGAACACAGCATGTAATTAAACACAAACAGATACAATGAATGATGTTATGTATCTGTTTCTACTTCTCACTCCAGGCAAGAACCAAGGCAGCTTAGTGTTCATCAAGAGGCACATTCCTAGGATAATCTGCTTTTATTTTGTCTGTTAAGAATAAGAACTCTGGGAGGAAGGGCCTTCGCTTTGGGCATCTGGCATGTGCTATGCGTACCCAGGAGGGACAGCGTCCTTTCAGTAGGACTAGGTGGGATCAGAGAACCTCAGAGCGCAAACTTACAAAAGGATCCTATTTAGTGGTCGGCTACTCTCTTAATTAATTAGTTGGTTTATTAGTATTTTGCAATGGGTAGCCCCTCAGAATCATGCCAGGATCTCTGGAGCACCTGATTATCAGCGGCTGAAAGGTTTCTATCTTCCTATGGATTTGTTGGCATAGAGCTTACTGTTTGTTGCTCTGCTTTTGGTAAAGGCATCTTTAAATAGTCCCATCTTCTCTCAGGTGTGCCACAGAGAAGCCTGCAGTGCCCGTGGTACACAGGCAGCAAGGGTGTCAGGTTGGAGCACCCTCCCGGCGTCTACATCATAGAGGAAGCACAAGTAGCTGGGAGCAGCTTCCACAACAGGAAAATCTGCCACAAGAGGAAATGCTCTTGAAAGGAGAATGATGGATGAGAATCAGGCCTGAGAGTCCTTTACTCCAAGTCAAAGTTTCCAGCTTCCTGGAGAACAAACCTTAGAGAAGCTAGTGTGGTTTAGTAAGGGGGATTTCCTTCCCTCCTCAATCCTATCAGAGCCACCCTTAAGGAAATGAGCCAGAAAGAGCTGGGCTTGAATGATGGTGCTAGAGAGGTTGCTAAAGGAAAGACATTTTGGGTGGATGTCTGACCAACACAGGTTTGTTGAAAGACTGGAGAAAGGGTTGTGTTCCAAAAAGGGTTTCATAAGGCCAAAGAAGAGATTATTAAAGATGAGACTGATTCAAGACACTGAGATTTTAGAAAACCACTGAGTGGGAAAGCAACAGTTTAGAGGCCTAGCCAAGACCTGAACTGTTAAAAAAAATAATCCACAAGTTGAATGTATGAGATCCAATCACCATATTCTAGTAAGAAAAGGCAATGTACCAGGTGCCAGTGGCTCATGCCTGTAAGTCTATCTACTTAGGAGGCTGAGATCTGAGGGTCGGAGTTCAAAGCCAGCCCAGGCAGGTAAGTCCACCACACTCATATCTCCAATTAATCACAGAAAATGCCAGAAGTGGTACTGTCGCTTAAGTGGTGGAGTGCTAGCTTTGAGCACAAGGAGGCTCAGGGATAACACCCAGACCTTGAGTTCAACCCCTACAATTAAAAAACAAAAGAGAAGAAGGAAGGAAGGAAGGAAGGAAGGAAGGAAGGAAGGAAGGAAGGAAGGAAGGAAGGAAAAGGAAATATACATTTTCCACTTAGAAGTTCATTGCTTTCTTTAACTTTGAGGTGTTTCTTGAACCCATCTGTGTTACTATAAGTAAATATTCTTTCTATATAGTGTCCAGTGATTGTCCCTCAGAATTTTTAAACTCTCCAACACTAAAAATGGTGGTGCCTAAAACATGATGTCATTAATTGCTGTGGAACCTTTAAAACCTTGGACCTAGCCAGGGGAACCTAGCAGGAGGAAGTTGGGTCCTCCAGGGCTGGCCTCTCCTCTCTCCATCTTGGCTTCCCAGATTCCATGGAGTCAACAGGCCTCAGCCACTGCTCCCTCCATGATTTAGGGGCACCTATAACATCACCTCATCAACACATGGTCATTTGTCTGCCATGTGCCCAGAGGTCAGTGAAGGCCACTGAAGGTTGGTAGCTCATTCTCCTAAATCTGCTTTTATTTCCCTGACCCAGTGATGCCCCAATTTACAAAGTTCTTTTTCTTCTATAATAAAGGTAGAAACACACTTTGTACACCAAAACACATTCCAGATGGAGCAAGAATTTAAATGCAACCCCACCACACAAAAATCCAAAACTAAAAAATACCTATAAGAGTTTTAGAAGATAATTTGGGATAAAAAAATAATCCCAAAAGCCTTTCAAAGCCTAACACAGGCCCAGAAGCCTGCTATATTGGATACATATATAAAAACTAAATGTTCCTGGGGAAAACATGATTCGTATTCCACCTGGCATACAAAAAGATAACTTCCTAACAAATCCACAAGAAAAGATGCACAAATCAAATGAACCCATCCACAGAAAGCAGAGAAAAGAAGAAACAAGAATTAACTTTAAATTTACAAAAAATAACACCCCCTTCCCAACCCAGCAAACCAGCACTGCATTGATATACCAGTCAGGTTACAAGTACCAAGAAGTTTGATGCTCCTGGTCATGGCTAGGTAGGAGAAACTGGAATTCTCAAATATCGCCACTGAGCATGTGTAGCAGAACTGTCTTACTGCAGCATGACTTGGCAAGGTGTTACAAAGTGTTGAATGGACATTTCATTTGACTCTGCAATTTTATTTTTCAACAATTCATCTAAGTATAAAATTCATGCATGCCATCATTCAATGAACTATGAAAAATTGAATATACAGACACAGACCCTCACTGCCAATTATAAAATACAGCACCACTAAGAACATTCTTCTAAAATCAATGAAGCAGATGTGACCTGATTCCAAAGATGATAAAGACAAAGGATCTGTGTAGGATATCACCATTTTGGAAGGAAGGAGGTATATGGACCCTGTGTGTGAATGCACACGCATCCACTCAGGAGTAACTGGATTGTCAAAACACACAGAACACTGGTGACAGCCAAGGTGGAGTGGAGAAGAGTTAAAAAAAAAATTATTGTTACCATGCATCCTTTTATTCGTTTTTTCCCCCCACTATGTGTGCATTTATTCAATATTCTAAAATAAAAGAAGTGCTATAAAACCGGATGAGAGAGTAAGAATTTAATCTAGAAAAGCTGGCTTGCAGGATACAAATCCAGACAAATGTAACTCCATTCCCACTTCACCTCAGGAAAGCTTCGGGGCTCAAGGCCCACACCATGGAGTATTGGTGGTGCAACCTCAGGAAGAGATTAAAAAGGAATTGAAAACAAAACTCTATGCTTCCGATCCAGCAAACAACTCCAGGGTAAGAGTGCCAACCCCTGACGGAGTTACAAACTTCCCTTCACCTCAGGACAAGGCAGCTTTCATCACTGTCAGTCACAGTGTCACTAGTACCTTAAGTTTTTGCCTAATGAGTTTCCGACAGCCATACTTTCCAAAAAGAAAAAAATCTCCTGTTCTTACCCTGGCCTTCTTGCTGCCAGAAATCGCTATTTATTGAATTTGGAGGCCATGGCTCCATTTGACTCTGCAATTTTATTTCTCAACAATTCATCTAAGTATAAAATTCATGCATGCCACCATTCAGTGAACTATGAAAAATTGCAGGTGCAGGCATGCGCGGTGGATGCCAGGGGGGAATGAAAAGATGAGGGAGCAGATGCACAGAGCCTCTCATTGGCTGGAGGGTGCCTCTTATTGGTTGGAGGGGCTGGGCGTGGAGCCTCTCAGTGGCTGGAGGGGCGGGGCGCAGAGCCTTTCATTGGCTGGAGGGGCTGGGCATGGAGGCTCTCATTGGCTGGAGGGCGGGGCGTGGGCCCTTTCACTGCAGGTGAAGACACTGGACGAGTGAACTTGAAGTTGGGTGAGGCCCAGTGGGTGGCATCTGTGTGGGAAAGCCAGAGAAACTTGGCATGGAGCTGTTGAGACCTGACCTTTTAACTTGTATGTCCTTTTAGATGACTCTTCTATTTAAAAACAGTTCGGATAAAGCAAGATTCGCAATCTCTAATTAAGAATTCAAATGCATAAAGCCCAGAAAAGAATAATTTTTTTTGTAGTCAACTCGTTTTAATTTAAAAACCCACACACTACTTATGCCTTATTTTTGTGTACAGTTTGTCCAAGAGGCATAGCCCATCTCAAATGCCAGGCCAAGGTGGAGGGCCTGTGTGAACTGGAAGAGTCCAGGGCCTTCTGGAAGGTGGGAGAGCTTCCAGACTTGCCAGCTTTGGTGCAGACTATGTACAACCTCCTTCTTTCGTAAAGTATGTCTGGCTCATCCCGGAGGGGGTCAAAGCACAAGACTTCTTAGACAATTTGACCCCTACGCTGACAGAATGAGGCCCAAGGGGGGCTCAGAGACAGGAGGGGCTTCCAGATATGGGGGGGTCTCATAGACGAGGGGTGTCCTTAAATCATGTGGAGAACGGATATGATATTGTTACCTTTTATCTTGACAAGTTTGGACACTGGCAAACGTGCAAAAGAAAAGTATGTTCATTGTCTGCTATTATCAGAGTTTCAGAAATTGGAAAACAATGTTGGTAGTACCATTAAAATGTGAAAGAAAAGACTATCTCTTAAATTTACTTTAAAAATCATATATATATTCTCATTTGCGTAAAATTATGTACATGTTGATATGACACTTTAAAAAAAGAGGGAATAAAAGTATTTTTTTACATTGAATGTATAGTTTTGTGGGTTTTTTTTTTTTTTAAAAAAAAACCCCAACTCCTTTACTTTTCTTAATTTCATCATGTATTGTTGAACCTTCTTTCTGAGTCATCACAGACCTCTGTCCAATGGCAGGGTAGAGCTGACCTGGACAGTCACCTCCATTTCTTTTCTTTCTTCAACTTGCTCTTGCTTCCCTATCTATGAACACTAGGCCCAAACAGGACTGAGTCTCCATCTTGAGAAAGTCTTCACAATTGATGGTACTGCTGAGAGTTTAAAAGGTCCCTTGAGCTGATTGGAAAGTGCTCATTTTGGGGCAAGCCAGTCTCTCCAGGACTTCAGTAGCAGGTCTCTGAGGACTGAGGCCAAATTCATACCCACTGCCTGCAAAATTCCACTCGGAAGCTCCTGGACTGAGGTGAGGGTTATATAGAGGAGAAGAAGGAAGAGGAGGATGTGGAGGAGGAAGATGAGGCAGAGGAGGAGGAGGAAGAAAGAGAGGAAAGGGGAAGAAGGAGGAGCAGGAGTGGGAGGGAGATTGGGGATAAAGAGAAGGAGGAGGAGAAGGCTCAGCCTTCTTGCCTCACACACAGTTAGTTTGTTTTAAAAGTGTGTTGGAAGAGGTGGGTTTGGAGGGGTGGGTGAGAATGTGAAAGGGTTGATCAAGACACACTGTTTTCATAAACTGCTTTGTTGAATGGCAACTCCTCTGTAAAGATAATAAAAACTTTTTTAAAAATAGAAAAATATCATTGCATCTTATGATGGTTTTGGCTACTTTAAAATTTTTAAATGTAGTCAGGTGCCAGTGGCTCATGCCTTGTAAACCCAGGAGGCTGAGATCTGAGAATGCAGTTTGAAGCCAGCCTGGGCAGGAAAGTCCATGGGACTCTTTTTTTTTGTCGGTCGTGGGACTTGAACTCAGGGCCTGTGCACCGTCCCTCAGCTCTTCAGCTCAAGGTGAGCACTCTTCCACTTGAGCCACAGCGCCACTTGTGGCTTTTGTTGCTTATGTGGTCCTGAGGAATCGAACCCAGGGCCTCATGCGTGGGAGGCAAGCGCTCTACCACTGAGCCACTTTCCCAGCCCTCCATGGGACTCTTATCTCCAATAAAATACTCAAAAAAGCTGGAAGTGGCTTTGTGGCTCAAGTGATAGAGCCTTGAGCAAAAGAAGCTCAGGGACAGCACCTAGGCCCAGAGTTCAAGCCCCAGGATCAGCAAAAAAAAAAGAAAAGAAATACATAACTTATGCTTTGATTTCTTTTACAGATACATTATATGATATGTGTATTAAATTTATTGAGTATATGAATTTACTATGAATTTATTAATTATATTAATTAAAAATATTAGCTTAAAAAAAACCAGAATAAGCTATTACAAGAGGAGCACCAAAACAGAAGAAGTAGGAGTGCCCAGAGCTTGGCTGCAAAGCTGCAAGGTCAGGGAGGGATGCGAAGGCTAGCAGTGGGGACTGAGACTTATGTAAGGCACTAGAGCAATCTACTGCAGATGACATGTGCGCTCCACCTCTCAGAGGCGGGCTTCTGTGCTGTCTTCTTGGGTCAGGCATTGTCTCTGCTAATGCCAGTGATGGACTGGGGCTGGGGGCTACCAGAGCAGGACCTGTAAGCTTCTGAGCCCATCTGCAGGCGAAAATGCCACAAGCAATAGCTCAGCATGGAACTCGGCCCAGCACTGGGTGGTAGACGAAAGAAATGCTTGCTTGCCTCCCATCAGCTCAGATGCCAAACTGCTGGAAACTGCCAGGGCACTGGGAGATGCTAACCAGATGCCTTCAAGGTGCCACGCGGGAAGTACACAGGCCTCCACACAGGGAACAAATGAGCCCTGGAAGCCGCACACTGGCGGGGCTGATTGCTGGCGAAGCGCATTTAGCTGAGCAAGAGGTGCTAACTCATAATTAGCCACCGGCATGGCTGGCACAGGGAAGGGGAGCCGTTTCCTCCCCTTCATTTTTCTCTCTCCCTTTTATCGTGAAGGTGGCAGATGGAATGGGTTTAAGAAAAACGGAGATTTGAAAGTTTGTCTGTAGGATTTGTTTTCAGAACATTGAATCTAATTCTCTTTGGAAAAGCCAGAAAAAGTTTGTGGTTTCCAGCTCATTTTGCATTAAAACTCAGTTATGTGCAAGATGCTTTTCTTGCTCTTGTCCTTCAGCAGTGCTGGTGTTAGAACTTGGGGCCTTGTTCCAGCTAGAAAAGCCTCCCCTTGCCCCCCACAAGCTACTCACTATGGCCTGGATTTCTTTCTTTATTCCTGACCTTTCCCTGGGGTTAACTATGAACTCGGGGTTTGTACAACTACAAGTGCTGAATGTGTTGTGGCCACATCTTAGTCTAGCCTGGCGTGGGCTCCCTTGAAGCGTGGGGTTGCCTGAAGACCATCAAAGGGCCCAGGACCCTGGCCTGCTTTTTTCCCGGGGTGTCTGTTGGGTGGTTTGTGGCACTTGTGTCCACGCTATCCTGTCTTGGAACTGTCAGGTGGCTGCATCCTCTAGCTCTTTCCTTTTCCCAGATGAATGCCCTCTCTGGGAAGGGCCACAAATGGCCATGTGTGGCGGCCTGTTGCTCTGTGCAGAAAGTCCCTTGCCACCTCTCCGCTGCACCACCCGGCCCTGTCTGTGCTGAGTCCAGGTGCAGCCTGTCTTCCGAGATTTCTCCGCCCTCCCCCGCCTGGCCTCTGTGAGTAAGCTGGGCTGCTCTGCCCTCTGCATTGGCTGGTCAGGTGTCAGTCTTACTCCCTCTGTCCTTTCCCTACCCAGCCCATCCCTGTCCACAGCTGCCTAGGATGGCGATAATCCTGGCTGATCTTAAGACATTTCAAATCTTTGTCCTGTATCTCACTTTTTTTTTATCTTCAGAGTCAAGAACTTTATGTTCTTTTTTTTTTTTTTCCTGACTCTGCTCCTCCTCTGGATATTGGAAATCTCAGGTCTATTGGATAAGTACAAGAGGTGTTGACTGGACAAAGGAAAGTTCAGCAAAAGGAGTTTTGTTTAACCCTCACCCACCTAGAAAACAATTCCTTACCGAAAATCAGTCATTGTAACAAATGAGGACTGATTCATTTCCCAGATGTCCACATGTGGTGGATTGGTAGACTAGAGAAATAAAATATCCAACAACTAAGCTGAGCATTGGAGGCTCACGTCTGTCAGCCTAGCTCCTCAGGAGACAGATCTGAGGACTGAAGTTTGAAACCAGCCTGGGCAGGAAAGTTTGTGAGACTTTTGTCTCCAATTAACCTCCAAATAAGCCAGAAGTGGAGCTGTGATCCAAGTGTTAGAGTGCTAGCCTTGAGCAAAAAAAACCCCCCAAAACAAAAAATAAACAAAAAACCCCTGAGGAATAGTACCCAGTCCCTGAGTTTGAGTCTCAGGACAAAGAGATCCCCACAGACCCCAACAAATGTCAAACACCTCCACTCCAATGTGGAAGTCTTGCCAAGGGCACTGTGGATTTGTGGCTGATTGTGACACTTACTCAGGGCTAGCTGACTAACTCATTACTAATTCTCCATAGAGAGGGGAATACAGTTGTGCAACATGATTCCATACTGTATTGGATTCCATTCCGCAGCTTTATTAAGAATTTTGCTATGAACAAAGAAGGGATTATTGAATTTGTGGACGGCCTGCTGGTAGGAAGGATGGACTGAGACTTGTTCTGACAACAGGCTGAGATTAACCTGACTAGACCCGACTCAATAATAATTACGTCTCTCAATTAGCAATATTTACCAAGTTCAAATCTGAACTACAGGATACAGCAACCAAAAGTAAACAATAAGGGAGCACAACTTCATGTCTTAAAAATGCAACTATAATACTAGTATGTACCAAGAATGAGAGGCACTGGCTGGGGAACAATTGTAATCAATTCGAGGCTGTACTGAGCAATGGACTCTTTATTTCCCCCAGAAGCAATCACCACATCAATTTTCCTATAAGGCTACTTATTCCTTCAATGCAGCCCAGGCTTTGACTACAGCTCTGCCTCCAAAATACACCATGGTTTGTCACAGATGCTAGAGCAGAACCCAAGCTCTAATATATGGCAAGCCAAGCCCTCTAGGATCTGTTTCAACAACCCAGCCCTGTGTACCTCTGCCTTATTTCCCATCTGTGGTCTCACACCAGACTCCACGTATGGGATCCCTGAAGGCCACGCATTTTTATGCCTTTGCTTTCATGCCATGTTGACTTTGTCAACCTCTGATCTGAGGCCCAGGAACTGTGCGGGACAAGGCACGCTAGCTACTGGAAAGAAGTTTCAACACAATTCCACAGAGTGAGGAGTGAGATAAGACAGCCCAGATGGACGTCAGAGGCCGCGAAGAGAAGCACAGAAGTGGAGGAGCAAGTGCTGGATACAGGATCTTTGAAGGGGAAAACCGTGCTGTGACAGAGTCAACAATGAATCCAGGAGGGAAGCTGGAACCAGAGAAGCCGTCTCCCTGAGATGTCTGCCACACACAGTGTCACCAACCACCGCCGAAGCCCTTTCAATCTCTCCCTGCCTCTACTCTCCTGGGACCAGCTCCCTGTGGACCCTGAGGGCTTCCCTGCTAGATTCCCTTGTGCTCAAGAGTTTCAGTTCTTCCTTCAGGTTTCCAGTGCTCCTATGAGACTGAATCCTGTGCAAGGATTTCCCCTTGTGCAAGCCCGGGCCCTAGCTGATCTCTGACGTGCTCTCAGTGAGGCACTGTCACGTAATAGGTGTAAGTCTGTAGTGGATCTAACTCGTTAAGCACGTTTGCAATCATATTTTTCAAAGTATCACGCCAACATTAGCTTAGAGGAATCCAAGTATCCTAATTTATCTCACAACGGGAGAATTATTTCCTTTAAAAGCTGCATTATTGACTAAAGACATGCTCTCAGCCATGGTCTACGGTCTGAAATTAGTCATATTTATTCAACAGCAAGACATTTGGGTCGAATGGCTCAAATGTGCTCTCCTGAGCACAGAGGAGGATTTAAGTAAATGATGTCTCCCATTGAGAAAGAAATAAAGGCCTTGACATTAGCACAAAATCCTTTCTTTCAAATCCTGAATATGTGAGTGGGCGAGTCTCTACCACAGAAACCTGCTGTTTTGTGCCTGGTCTTACATGTGTGCTCACCAGGTTTTTATGTTTGACGGAATAAACTTTTTTTGGCCAGCACTGGGGATCAAGCATGTGCCTGAGCGACACCCCAGTCCATGATGGCGTGAAGTCTGAAATGAGAACCTGACAGGCACAGAGAGGTTTGCAGGCCAGTGTTCTTGCCTATTTTTCACAACACAGAGTCTGAGCTACAATGTGCTCAACCTACCTTAATGCTAATAAGCTCTCATTATCCATTTGTTCTGCAAGTCTCTCTTTAGAACCAGCTATGTGGTAGATACTCCCCAGGGTGCTGGAGACATATCAAATAACACTGACAATGCTGAAATAAAAATATGTCATTATATATACACATGACTAGAATTATTTATGTGTATAAACAGTTATGTTTATATGTGTTCATGTATGTATGTAATATATGCATGTATGTAGATATACATATTATGTAAGTGTATGTAATACAATTTTTGTATATATACATATATATGTACACACATGCACAAAATATTGTACCAAATAGCAAAGTTAATGCTATAAATTAGAATAAATGGGTATAGACAAGGACAGTAATGGCTGTTTTGCCATATCTAGGCTGCATGAGCTGGCTCGACCTGTCAGCTCCTTGGCAGAGATGGGGGCTGCAGTTCAAAGCCAGCAAGGGCACAAAAGTTCATAAAGTGCTGTCTCAGCCAATGATGGGGTATGGTGTGTGTGCATGCAGTCCCAGGGTTACAGGGAGGAACGATTGTCCTATGAGGGCCTAAAAGCAAGACCCTAGCTGGAAAATAACCAGTGCAAAAGAGGTTGGTGGTGTGGCTCACATGGTAGAGCGCCTGCCTAGCAATCACCAGTTCCCAAGTTCAATAATCAGTACTAAAAAAAAAAAAAAAAAAGACCCCAAGAAGGAAGTTCTATTGGAGCAAAGAACTGAATGACATGAGGAAAGGAAACACCATCAATGTTGAGAGAAATGCATTTCAGGTAGAACACAGCAGCATGTTCAAAGGCTCCTGGCAGGAATGTCATGGATGAGTGGAGAGGGATGCTCGGAGAGACCAGGGAAGGGTGAAAATGTAAGGCAAGAAGAACAGACGATCTGGGGAAGGTGCCAAGCGTCTCCTCTGATCCGGTTGGTGTTGAGATTTGGATTTGATTCCCACTGTGATGTAAAAATGACTGTAGATTTGAATCGTCATGGCAGGACAAGATGCGTGTTTTAGAGAGACCGCTGGCTGCTGGGGGAGAGGGAGCCGTGGAAAGCCAGCCACTTGCAGATGGCCGAGACCGCAGGGGGCTGAGGGGGCCAGTGGCACCAGTCTCTCTTGCACAGCAGCAGGAAGAACTAACGGTCAGCAGATCTGCATGCTCACACTCTGTGATGATGGGTGGAGAGACCTTCCACACATGCTGGCCCATGCATGATGTCTCAGTATGCTCCCTGGCAGGGGACGCAGGGGTTGTCCCACACAAGGCCCCGCCATGCCTCTCCATGCTAGCTGGGGCTTCCCTCCAGCCACTGTGCTCCTCTGTGGCCGTTCACAGCATCACCTGCAACGGACCGGTGGGAAGTGGCCAAATAGACTGTCACCGGAACAGAGCAGTGCTCCTGAAGATAGGTGTGGATAGGTGTGGAAGGGAACAAAAATGAAAAGCTACCTGAAGGCACCAAAGAACAACCATGACACATTATAATGAAACACAGGAAACTGTACTGTACTGATGATGATAAAGAGCAAACAGGAAAGACAGACAATCATAAACACACACATCCTAACAGAACTTTGCATGTATTAAGCCATGGGAAACGACAGAGGGAAATAGAAAGTTCTACTTCCAGCGACTGATAAGACAACTGGCCACAAATACATCAGTAATGGCATCCTAGTGCGTCCCGTCTTGAAGGCCCTAGATAGAATGCTCAACCTGAACAACGTCCAAGCTGGGGTGCCGAGGCATCCTGAGACTTCTCATACAGAAATAAACATGTAGAAGAAGTGAGAACATGGGTCACGGTACCAACCAGGCCTGTAGTGCCTTCTCCCAGACAGTGTCCACTCACAGTGGTGCTGGAGATGCACCAGGATCCCATCTCTGTCATGAGAATCCTGTTCTCCACTGTTGCTATTCGGTATACCCACCCCTGCAGGGGCACAAGTGGGCACAGGGCGGTCTCTGCACTCGCTCCCCATCGGAGTCAATGTTGGACTAGGGAACTCTCCCAGCCAGGTGTGGCATGGAGTTACTGCCCTCAGCACCCAGTAGGTGCTTTACTATCTCCAGCACCCAGTAGATTTCTCTACAGCATCTGTCGCATGGCTGAGTTCATGCATAAATAGGACATCCTCTAAAAGACTCAGTGAGCACTCACTCACTAAAGAACCTCTGATTTATGGGACCCACAGGCCAGGGACGCATGCCTCCAGGTGGATGAGAAAGACAAAGTGATGTCTTAATGAAAGCACTTTGCATCTGGTTGCTAAATTGCTTCAGAAATGTAGACCGCACCGTTTAGCCCACCGAAGGTTCGAGAGAGCCAAACTGTTGCCAAGAACAAAACAAAGTTGAAATGACAGTTAAATAAATCCATAGGTCTACCTATTCAGCTAAAAAAGATAAAAGAAAGGGATGTAGTTGCATTTGATTGTTGTTTTCTTATTTAAAATTAATTCTGATTCGCATTAACGATCAAGTTCTGAAAACACAAGTTATTCTTTTTCTTTTTTTTGGCCGGTCCTGAAGCTTGAACTCAGGGCCTGGGCACTGTCCTTGAGCCTCTCTGTGCTCAAGGCTAGTTCTCTACCACTTGAGGCACAGCGCCACTTCTAGGTTTCTTTTTCTGTATATATGGTGCTAAGAAATCGAACCCAGGGCTTCATGTATGCAAGACAAGCACTCTACCACTAAGTCATTCCCAGCCCCACAACTTAATATTTATGAACTTCCACAAAACATTTGTGTCACCCAAGGAAATGGGAGGAAACGTAAACAAACAAACAAACAAATAAAAATCTAGTTGTAGTTCTTGACAAAGTTATATGTAATCTTCTTGCAAATTGTGAGGCAGCAATAAAGTTCTCTACTTGTTTTAAATGCTGTAAAAATAATGAGAACTCTGTGTCTAATACCCGAGACATTTCTAGACGAGCTCTCTTGCTTTGGGTGATCTAAAACCAGCATGAGGTAGGAAAAAGGGCAGCCTTAGGCTAGAAATTAAAATTCTCGTTATTATAGAACTATGCCAAGATTGCTCGGGACCTAGCAAAATTTGGTTCTGCCCATACAGAACCCAGCATGCAGGTTCCACACGCACTGTTCCTAGAGCTTTCTCTGTGTTACACTGTGCGAGACGCCATTACCATGGCAACCCAACCTCCAGCCACACAGGGGAGGCACCTTGAATTCTACCTTCACAATGACACTGACCTGACACACACCGCCCATTGCCAGCTGCGTCCCTGACACCTCCAGTGGTGTGCCAGGTTCAGAGGACACCCTCGGGGCTCTCTTTCATCTGCCAGGGCCACGGGCACCCCAATTTGCTACATCTGGACCAGACAATCCGGACATCACATCGTCTTCACTCCCAAGGGTCATTGTTCCAACAGGACATGCAACGTTTTCAAGAAACGTGTGGCTGCGGACACAGAGGAAGAAGGAAATGGCCTCTGCCCTCTTTCTTTCAGCCTTCTCATCCCTCACTCGACTGAACTCTTCCAGAAGGAGAGAGATGCAACTCCTCAGCCTCCCTGTCACCTTGGTTGCCTTTGTGTCCTCTCTCTGTCTATGTCCGCCTCCTCTCCCAGCAGGCTGTGTGTTCCGGAGGTGCGGATTGGCTTTGTGAGTAGCCAGAGGAGCCTACATCTAGGTTATCTCCAAGACGTAACTGCCTGTCTGAAATTCTAGGTATGATATGAGAATGAGCATATTTGTTTTAATGAGGCCCTCTGCAGGGTAATGTGATTTGTGAATCCCATTGCTGTCCTCCTCGTCAGACACTCCACAATCCTGAGCTTGATGGATAGTAAGTGGGCTGGTAGAGACTTAAAAAGTCATTTGCAAGGTCACTGTAAGTCATTTTCCCTATAGCCACTCTTTGTTTCTCTCTCTTCCTCTGCTCTGCTACTCCTTCCTTCTCTCTCCCCTAGGTAGGGCTGCAGATGAGTCATCTTCTTGAGTCATTTCCCTAAAATGTAGCAGGGTTAATGGCATTGAGATAGGAAAGAAAGAAGACAGAACACTTAACTATTACCACATGACTTAATGGACATGCATGCATGCATGGGCACAAACACACACTGAACACCCACGGTGACACACATAATTCCAGTACTCAAGTGAACGACAATTAAAAGGCTGTTTTTCTCGGTAAAATTTTCTTTTCATCTAATGGCAGAGACATAGGAAGCCAAGTTTCTATCAGAGCATAATTTTATAACCAAGTTATAACAGTGCAGCACAATTACACTGTCAGCAGACACAATGTTAACATGTGCACACAAATGTTCCTTCTTAATCCGCTGAACCATCCTGTCACCATCTAGAATTATACTTCCAACCTCTGATATACCTGTTCCAGTCTGAGCAGAACAATGACCCTGGTGTCTAGAACAAAGCAGGTTCATATTGGTTCAAGATTCTAGAAATCCCCTGAAGCTGGAAAACAATGCCAAATGTGCTGGAAACCACAGTAAAACCAATCACACCAACAACTACCTCGTGGCCAGATGCTCTGTGCTCAGGGCCTAGAGGAATGAAATCATTTGTCCTGCCTTGGCTCATGGAACTGTCACAGCCACCATCTGTCTCCTACAGATCAACACCCTTCTCGTCTTCTCCGCCCTGCTCTGTGTCCTAGGCACTTTGGACTTCATTTTTGGGAGCCCCAAGCCTTCCAGTTCTGACGGATTGCCTAGCCCAGCAGGCAAGGAAGTAGAGTATTTATTTTCTGGGCTCTCTGGGGTTGTGGGGCAGAGTATCTGTCACTCAACCTCCAGGTAAGAGCCTCTAAACAAGCCTCCACTCTTTTGATCCTCCTTCTGAACCCTGCAGGTCTGGGTGCTGCCTTGCTGTGTCAGGATGCTTGTTCCTTTTCTCTGCTCCGGTGTTCTCATTCTCTTACAAAACCCTTGGAATACTTCAACTGTGTCACCTCTTTTGGGGACCCTGAGTAATAGAACACAATTGCTTCCATTTTATGGCTTGAAACAGACTGAGGTTTGGATGTGCATGGGGATTGTCCAAATGCACAGCTAGTACGTGCTAGGATCAAGATTTGAACTGAGGTCTTAGCCCAGGTCCTAGCCAATATGGCACGGGTTTTACAACAGAGTCTCCATTGGGTTGGCTTTCTGCAATGGTTTCTGGCAAAGGAGCAAGGAGTCCTGCCCAGGAGAGGGGCTGGTGTTGCTTTACCCCGCTTGGCGGGGTGGCATTGGTTTCCAGAGCCCCTTGGTTTCTCTGGGCTTTTGTCTCCTCATCTATAAACCAGGTGAAATTGCCGTGGCTCTGCTTACTGCTTGGGTTTCATACCTGAATGAACATGCAATAAATATGAAGAAAAGGCTGCGCGGGGCAGTATGACTTTGAGCTGCAATCCTTTCTCCTTTGATGGAGTACAGCTCTCACATAAACTTCACTCCAACTCTGGCCATTTAAACCCTGACAACATTTCCTCCTGAATGCTCTAGGTTTGAACATTACGGTGATAGATGGCTGCATTATTTTCCAATTGCTGCAGCCACAAATTACCACCAATGTAGTGGCTTAGGACAATGTAAACTTATTTTTTGACAGTTGTGGAGGCCCAAATTCCCACCTCAGCTTCCTTGGGTGACAGGGGAGGTGTAGATGGGCAGGTGCCTCACGGGGAAGGGGGAGCCTTAGGAGAGATTTCCCCGTCTCTTTCATCTTCTGTGGCTGCAGCCTTCAGCATCCCGCCTCTTCCTCTCAATCCCAGCAGCAAATACCTGCAGACCTCACTCTGCTGTTGCCAAATCTCCCTCTGCAGTCAAAGCTCCCTTCCAGCCACTCCTGTGAGAATGCTTGTGATTACACTAAGACTCGGAGGATAATCCGGATCATCCTCCCATCTCCACGTCTTCTGGTTGAATCACATCCACACAGTCCTTCATGGTGCCCCCACGCACAAGTGGGAAGGGGTGGGATCCGGGTCTTTGGGGTGGGGGTTGTTATTCAGCTTACCATAGCAGCCAATAGAAAAGAGGAGGAGGAAGCACTCTCTGAGAATTTGGCTTTTTTCCCAACCCATCCTCATATGGAATCCAGCAAATGTGTCAGTGAGTTAATAAGATGGATCAATGCCCTTTCACACCACATCTATTGCTAATCGGAATCTGTTTGCGTTCTTCCAATGAGTTCTATTGGCATACAGGGTTAGAGCTCATGTCATGTAGCACGGTGGATGTGTCAGGCACCTAGTGCTTCCTAAGAAATGGAATCAGAGGGCTGGCTCAGTGGTAGAGCGATTGCCTTGCATGCATGAGGCCCTGGGTTTGATTCCTCAGTACCACATAAGCAAAAAAAAAAAAGCCGGAAGTGGTGCTGTGGCTCAAATGGTAGAGCGCTTCAGCTCAAGGGACAGCGCCCAGGCCTAGAGTTCAGGCCCCACAACTGGACCACCCCCCCAAAAAAAAGAAATGGAATCAGAATGACACAGGCAGGGAAGAGGAACTAAAGAGACTTGGGGCAGAGACAAACAAACAAAAATACTCAGAAAGTAAGCAGTGACTTCAGGGCTAGTTCTGGCTAGATCCAGGCTCATGGCCATTTCCAACCAACTAGAAGAAAGGTTGTGTGGAGAAGGTTGTTGTGAAGCAAAGGGGGAGGCTACAGCTGCCTCTCCCCGGAGAGACCCTGGGAGGGGGTGAAGAGGGGTCAGCCAGTACTCAGAGATAGTAATAGATTTCCATCTACTTCTTATGTCAGAGTTTGGCCATTCAAATGCACACTGAACTAACCTCATTACTATGAGACATTTGCACAATTGGTGTTTGCATACTTTGGGGAAATTTGATTCATTTTACTTTATTAAAAGTCTCTGGTACTCCCAAATAGCTTGCCTTTTTTTATGCTATTTTTTAAGGACTTTATTTTTATTTTTTGGGTCCGGTCGTGGGGCCTGAACTCTGGGCCTGGGCGCTGTCCCTCAGCTCTTCAGCTCAAGGCTAGCGCTTTGCCACTTGAGCCACAGCGCCACTTCCGGCTTTTTTCTTTTTGCTTATGTGGTGCTGAGGAATCGAACCCAGGGCCTCAGGCATGCAAGGCAAGCGCTCTACCACTGAGCCACTTTCCCAGCCCCTATGCTATTTTTTTTTTTAAAACCTCTTGGAAAGTGTCTCCCTCAAGGAGAAGAGGCAGCCTTACTTTCTGCCATAAGTCTAATATCCCCATCTCCTACCAGGGGCGATTTTCTATCTAAACGGGGTCCCAGCACTGTCAGCTGTTCTAAGCGATGGCATCCGCACTGCTGGTTTGCCACGGCAATTGCTCCTGTCACGGAGCTCTGCCCCTCCTGACAGCATCATGTTCCCTTAGCTACTAATGCACCTGGGTGGGCGGGGGCTGGGGGAGGGGGAGCAGGAAGCAGCAAGAAATCACAGCTAACAGCAGCAATAAAGCAGCGTGAAAAACATCGGGGCAAGGAGAGAGCTTCTATGTCCATGATCGATGGTCGATGGTGATCGTGCTGCCAGGGAGGACATGGAGCCCTGGCTTCTGAATGAAAATCTGTCCTGGGCTACAGAACCTCAGGTCCCACAGCTTCTCAGGGCCCAGTAGATGTGCTAAGGAAAGGAGTAGGCAAAGCCAGTGTTTTGGGCCTGTGACCAGGGGTTGGAATAGGATCCAAGGGACACCTTTGACCTTTCAGTCTCCCTTTCCAACATGCTTCCCATCACATCAGGATGACTGTGGACATCTTGCTGCACCTCTGGTCTGGGTCCGCTGCATGGAGCTAGCATGCTGTCCTTCCTGCCGTCTCTCCCCGCTCTCCCTCCTCACTGCACACATCCACCCTCTTGTTCTCACGGTAGGATCCCAGCCCATCCTCTCCCCAAAGATTTCTGGGTGGCTGTCAGACTGAGCACTTTCCTTCCAAACCTGGGACATCATCATCAATCCATTCTACTTTACCTACTCACCGCTTCTCACCGCTTTTGAACCGGGCCACGCCCCTCCTTTCGCTCTGAGCTTCCATTCAAGCTACCTTGGCTTGAGTCCATGGCTTTTCAATCGCTTCTTTCTTAACACACATTTTGAGTCTCAGCCCTGCTCCTTTTAAATGCCGACCTCAGGTTGACTTCTCATCTCCCCTCTTACCAGCCCGGCCCTGCCCTGGTTCAGATGCCAAGGGAGGAGAAGAGTATGTGGGGCAGAGTATCTTCCTTCCCTTTCGCTCCATCCTCTGCCTCATAACTTCTCCAGAGAGAAGCAGAGAGAAATCTGCTTTCCTCTGCTGTGCAGAGCTCGGTCCTCTCCACATCTGGTCCTAATGGCCGCACCCCAGTTTGATTTGGAGGCACTCAGCAAGTGGCAAGGTGGATGGGTCTCAGGAGTGGGGACCCCGTGTGAGGTGGCAGTGTCCTTCCAGGCCTGACTGTGCTGTCTTAAACACCCAGAAAGCCCACGGGCACTTCTGCTCCAAGCTCAGTGCTCACTCCCGCAGCCCACGTGGGACCCCACCGTCCTCCCTCTTCGTACTGCCTGCCAATCGTGCCATTTCAGCCAGCTGTCCCTTGGTCCTCTCCCCACGCCAAGCTGTCAGGTGACACTGTCCTCGCCCATCTCAGACTTCACGCACGTTGACAGATGCATCTCCTTGGCTTTGGGGTGGGGAGACATACACCTAGGCGCATGTGAGGCTCGCAGGGTGGAGGTCACTGCTCTCGCTCTCCCTCCATCAACCCAGGGGAGCCTCGCTGTGCTGGCATCCCCCTCTCTACACACCCTCCAGGAAGGGCTGGGCACCTGTGTTTGGCAGCCATCTGAGCAACAGTAGACATGGCCCCAGGCCCCAGTGTTCTCTCTAGGTCCTAGAACCATGGAGCTGTGTCTACCCCTGAAGCCCCTCTCTGTCTCCTGCACTCGACCATCAAGGTACGCACAAAGATGGCAGCATTCCCCACCCCCTCACCCCCCACTCCCCATTATGTAGATCACCTACCTGATGCTGCCTATACCTACTGGGTGAGTTGGGACCCGTGGTCTACATTGCTCAATTTGACTAAAGATCATTTTAACGAGCATCTATATCATGTTGTCTTGCACTGTCCTCAACTCATGTAAGCAGACGGTTCCCCGATGCTGTGCTCACAGCAGTCAGGAGCTCTGTTTGTTGGCTTGAGTGGAAGGCAGTGGCCCCTTGAGCCTGTGCAACCCAACATGCAGACCTGCAAGCCTGTGCTCAGGAGATCTCCAGTGTAAATGCCAGGGAAGGCTGGAGCCACTGAGACCCTCGGCCGCCTCGTTCAGCTGAACCTAGCTGTGCTCGCATGTTAGTCTCTTCACCCAAAGCTCTAACAATCCACACTTAAAATCCAGATCCTAAGTGACAGGGAAATAATGACTGGATTGTTGCCTTTTACTTTAACAACTCTGGTTCCAACTCAGCCTAGAGACAGAGAGAATTCAGTAAGCGCAGTTGTCATACTCAACGTACTTATGTGAAAAGAGAACCAGGTAAGGGGCAGAAAGGTTATGTGGGTGCAGGGAGAATGCTAAAGGGGTGACACTGTTCCAAATACAGGCACTCACGAATTGACATGCTGAACTGGGGCCCCTTCATACAACTAAAGAGAATCCAGGAAATAAACAAAAATAAAAGGCAAACTTCCTGATTATGATGTTTGATGTCTAGTCTTGATATTGCCCCGGTGGCTTGCTTTTCTTGCTAGAAGGAAGAATAAGTAAAAGGGGAAATAGCTGTAAGAGAAAAATATGAAATTAAAATTCTCAGGATATGATTTTGATTCCATACACCTTAAATTCTAGTTCTCCATCAGTTGAAAATTGTACTGTACTTTCATAACAGCTGTTCAGGACACAAAGATGAAGCCTCAAAAATCCTAGACATCGACCGTAAGATGCTTTCTAATATTCAGATCATAAAATTAAAGTGTCAGAATGTCTAAGTCGGTGCTGGGCAAGGCCGTGTATTTAATCCTCCTCTCAATCTGTAGGACAGGCCCTGTCACCGGCTGCAGGGAGGGGGGCCAACGGGAAGCTTGTCACGCAAGTGGCAGCTCTGGATTCCAGCTCAATGCCAGCAGCTGCAGTGCACAGGCCCTCGAGTGGACACTCCACATTCAAGAGTACTTCATCACCACCACCATAACCACCATCATCACCATAACTACCATCATCATCACCATCATCACCACCACCAGCCCAGCAGCAGCAGCATCACCATTACTAAGAAACATGTCTTCGTTTCTCTTCTCTTTCCACTCTAAAGCTTGTCAAAAGCAGAGCCTCTGTTGTATGTTCCCTCATCCTCGGCTCTCAGAACAGCGTCTACCGATGAGGGTTTATTAACTCAATTCGTGTCAAACCCCACAGAAGTTGAGAATCCATATCTTTGGGGATGACGGGATGAGGCTGGATCTATTCTGCACAATCCCTGCTCCACTCTGAACAACCACAGTGAAGAAGGAAGAGATGTTCTAAGGGCAGCAGTTTGGTAAGGTGACGCATGCGGGCTTTACCTCCTGCTGTACTGTGGTTGGGATCATTTGAGATACTTCAGGATTCATGCTGTCTGTTGGTGGCCTCCCACTTACACACCTGCATCCCTGTTGGCCCAAAAATTAACAGAGCTGGTGACGTAACAGCATGGAGCCGTTTCAGAGTCTTAACTTTCTCTCCACAGCCGGCTCTGCATTAAGAACTGAACTTTGATTTTAATAAAATTCACCATGTTCTAATCCAGAGTGGAAGCACTATTTAATCAACCTTTTGAGAGGAAGCATGCTCTTCAGAGGACAGTTCATATTGTGGGATATTGGAATAATAGCAAAAAATAAAGATTAGGAAAGATCTCTCTCTCTGCCTCCCCCCTCCCTTTCCCTCTCCTTATCCCCCTCTTCTCTCCCCCTATCCCTCCTCCCCTCTTGGGACCTGGGTACTATGCCTGGTTTTTTGTGCTCAAGGCTGGCACTATTCTACTTGGCTTTTTGCTGGTTCATTGGAGGTAAAAGTCTCATGGATTTTCCTGCCACAGCTGGCTTCAAACTGTGATCCTCAGATCTCAGCCTCCTGAGAAGTTAGGATTACAGGTGTGAGCCACCAATGACTGGCTGAAAAGAACTCTTTTTATTAAAAAAAAAACAAAAACTTTCTCTGCATGTCCAGGAATGGAGATTTGCGTCTCTTTGTAGCACGAAGCATTTGTCATCGTACTTCAGTTTCCTAGCTTGATATGATGCCTAGCTTCTTGTTTCTTTTCTCTTTTCCACCTTCTGAAATGTACACAAAGTAGGAATCCTAGGCCTGAAACTCAGATACTCAAGATGGATAGCATTCTAGCACTTCTTCTTAAATTACAGGAAGCACAGTGTGGGAATCCCTCTTGCTAAGCTGATGGGAAATGCAACTGTCTCTGCTTCTTTCATGCTGTCATGCTGTCAGGTTGGGCCAAGGTCCTGGGGTCATACAGTCCACAGAAGCGGGGGTGGGAATTCTGTCTGTGGTTGCCACATCATAACAGCTGATTCCACCCCCTTTGTCTGTCCACCATCAGGACCGTCAGTCCACGGTCACTACAAAGGCAGCCCTCATCCCAGATCATGTGGCCCTGCACTATAACATCATAGACTTGGGAAGAGATGGGGGATGTAGGGCTCAACACCCACTGTGGCTCTTCCATACCTGGTGGTAAGTGCTTCAGCGTACGAGGCTCAGTGGCCACACATGCCCCACCAGCCCCCCCAGAGAACAGAATCCAGGGGAATCTGGGAAATGTCTCAACCTGACTGTCTCAAATGGACAAGAAAGTGAGAAAGGCTGAACTACTTGGCTGGGTCTTGAAGAGTGGTGAAGGGCTGCAGGGCGGGACTGATGGCACTCAGGGGTCTTCAGATGGTCTCAGTGCTGGCAGCATGGGGGAACCCTCTCAGGAGACCAAGCCCTCTCCACGCATCCCAGGAGACCAGACCCCTCTCTCCACACATCCCAGGAGACCAGACCCTCTCCACACATCCCAGGAGACCAGACCCCACTTTCCACGCATCCCCAGGACCATGCAGCTCTGTGCAGCCTGGACCTAGTGGGCTGGAGTTGGGGTCTGTGTGTCCTTGCTGACAGGGCTGTGGGGCCTCTGTCCCCGGGCTGCACAGCCACCGGGAGTAGCGGGAGCGGTCACCCGTGCCCTGCAGCTGAGTTTTCTTAGTTCTGTTGGTTCACGAGGGACTGATCCACACCAAACCCAAGTTGTAGAGGGTGACTTTGAGAACTGTTATGTCATTTTTGCTACTTGGTAAATATAAACCCATAAACATTACCAAAACACCCAGTGCACCCAAAGCATAGTATGCAAGCAGGAATTATGGATGTGTCTGCTGCTTTAGGGAACACAGTTCAAAGAATCACATGATAATTCCAGTCATCATCTTAAGCACAGCAATCTTAGCCGAAGCCCAGCCCAGCCCAACCATGACACAGCTCTTGCTGCTCACCCCCACCCCCCCCCCCACGCAGGGCTCCACACATGGCCAGCTTGCTTTCTCTGTTAAGTAGCAGGAGTTTCTCCAGGACGCATGCCTGAACAATATGATGGATGTTACAGGTGTCCTCCATTCCCCCCCCCCCAAACTCCTCATTTCCTTTTCTCTTGTAAATCTGAAATTTTGAGAGCCACCTTTGATTCTTTTCTGGCACGGGGTTTGCTGTCGGTATGTATCATAGAAAACCTGTTCAGCCCTTAGCTTCTCTTCATGATGACAGCATACTCTGGAGACCCTGCTCTTCAACAACCAAGGTCAAATGCAGACAGGATTCAAAAGCAAAGCCATCACATAAGTGAAGAGAGCAGGTCAGGTAGAGAATTAAGCCTGCATTGGAAGCCAAAAGCTTTCTATTATAATACAATCCCACAAAAGCCCTTGAGTTTATGAGAATAGGAACATCTATCCATCCCTCCAACAAACCTTTATTGATCACTCTTGACATGCTAGCTGACTATGCCCGGATTGGGAATGACTTAAACAGGAAAGTTCAGAAGACAAGAATGCTACTATTCAGGAACTGTTGCAATGATTTCATATGCTCAAAGCCCCTGAGCCCCCTGGGCTCATTCTGTGTGGCTATTTACACCATGACAATTATGACCATTAGCACTGGGGACTGCACATACATTATCTCATGCCATCTTCCACACAATCCTGAAGCCTTGAATAGGATTTGCAGGCACTGCGGGTAGGAGCTGCAGTGGGTAAATGGACTTTGTGATCCCTTAGCTGTGATCCTGTGCTGTCCCCAATACATTCAGCCTTCCCACTCCACAGATGCATGCGTGCCTTTAACATGTGCACCCACACGCACACACTCAGTATTAATATGGACTAAATACGGTACCCAAAGCCTTCAAAGTATGGCACCTCCTTAAGCTAAATTTGCCTATTAACACCTATGCTGATCAGATTTGAATCTTCAATGAGGCAGACTGCTCTGTCCTTGAACTTTTAAAAAACAAAACAAAAACAAAAACCCTGTGATGTAAGGCTGCCGAACTTCCCCTGAGCCTATGGCTTCAGGACAGCCTGAGCTCCTCTACTCCACTCATTCGTTGAACCATGCACTGCTCCGGTCCTGCAGGCAGTCATGATGGATGGACACACAGAACACCTGCCTCATGCCAACACTGGAAAACAAGACCTTGCCAGGACGTGCTGCTTTCCAGTATTAGGTTTCTTTCCATTCTGAGTCTCTGTTGGCATAAACGTTTTCTGGCCACTGTGAAAACTTAAAATCCAGTATTATTTTCAGGTGCACAATATGCCATTTGGTTCTGGGTTTGGGGCTTGGGTTCTTTTCCTTCCTTGATTGCTATAACTACCAATGGGCATAACACTACCTGTGAGGTCTTGTCAGAGTTTTTCTCAAGGATGAAAACAATACTAATGATGCCCTGTTAATCCTTTGGTTTAAATGTTTACAAGAGGCAATCAGCATCAAGCTGACGCAATCAGCATCAAGGACGTAATCGGCATCAAATACAGTTGGCATAGATGACATGCTTACTGGCAATTCAGAGATTCTTATAACATTTCTCTTTTGTGGAACTCTGTACTTTTGTCTCAATATCTGAGGGTAGATCAGGCTGATTTTCTTAGCAGGAAAAACCAACAAGCAAAATTATAAACTAATGTTTTGTGAATGTCTCTGTCTCTAAAACTAATTGCTAAAGGCCAAATACCTTGATCTGTGTTATTGTCATGTTCCAGTCTTGCCTTCCTAAGAAATGGAATGAGACTATATTTATTCACCTCATTTCATTTGCTTCCTGGTGGCCACCAAGAAGTGTAATCAGCAGATTTCATTGCTGGAATGAACAGCCGACATCTTTTTCCTCTTCTGTTATCAACAAGTTTGTCATTGCTGAATTTGCATGAGAACCAAGGGGAAATGTAGCTTCCGTTAGAATACAGGTACTTGGCAATCTCCTGGGAGATAGCACAGAGAGGGCATGCTCCTAACCAGTCCTGCACTGCAGGGATATAAACTCTTGCCTGCACCGTCCTCCTGTGCGAATGGATATGCTGCTGTTGAGTTAGCAATGCATATAGTCACCTGGCTGTGTGGGTTTTTAAAACAATGTCTTCCTATTCCTAGGTTAGAATTACTTCCTACATTTACTTCCTACATCCTTATATTGGCCTTTTGGGTTCAATTTTGTGTTTAGGTGATTTCTGGATTATTCTTTTACAGTGGTCAGTAAATGTTTATGTCAATAGTAACTCTGAATGAAAAGAAATGGAATACTAACAAATAACATTTCTGGGCAAAGTCATATTTTTCCATGCTTTGCCTCCTAGCTCTGTGGGCATAGCTCATGTGACCATCAGAAAGCTTCTAAAGAGGTCATGTTCTCATTTCCCTATACCCACGCATCGAATCTCTCACAATATCTGACAGAATAACTTATAGGATAAGATTGAAATTTAACTATTGGTTCCTTGGTCTCTGAGTTCTAGTGAAATCTGTTACCTGGTAATCACTAATATCTCTCCCCAAATAAGACACAATATAGTATTTTTGCTCATGAGCACAGAAAGGGCATATAGACTTGTGTAGCTTGGCATCAATGTAGCTTAAAGTATACATTTACAGGTCTTCAGAAGGACAGAAAGCATGGAAAACAAGCAGGTTCCTCCATGGGCTGGGACCAGAGTCTCCCAGAAGGGAACAGCCGCAGTTTGAGCCATTTGAACACTTTTGTCAGAATATGCAGAAACTTCACTTAAAAGAATAAAAGTGGCCTTGTGATTAAAATAAAAATAACCTAATGGCTTCCACTGAATAATATTTAATGGAAAGGTTCAGAAAAAGAGCTTCCCACCCCCTGCAAGTGACTCCTTTCTTCCTCCTCCACACAGTGCTATGACAACAGCCATGAGGCAGGAGCAGGGCAGGTTCCGTGCACAGAAGGCTGCAAGGCTCCCAGAGCCTCCCAGAGGTATCCCATCAGGATGGAGGACCCCGGCCTTCCCAGGAATCCCAGGGCTAGGAAGGGTGCACAGAGGAAACCCCAGCAGCCTCCAGCAGCAATAGTCCCATCTGCCCTTGGTGTCCCGCCTCGCCTGCACAAGGCTTAAAAAAATCCTAGAGAAGATGCTGGAGAAAGAGTGCTCAGTCCTTAAACACATGGTGCATGGTGGGCAGTGTGCTGGCTGGTGATGGGTGGCTACGTCCCCACCCCCACACAGCGAGGATGAGATTCCTTCTACTGCAGGAGGAAATGCGTAGACAGGGCTGTGGGAAGGGCCTGGTGATCGAAGGTGAGGCTGGGTCATGGTGGTGGGCCTGATGTTATCACAGTCCTTGTGAGAGGGAAGAGGACCATCAAAGGTAGAAAAAGAGGTAAAGACACAACCAGAAGCTGGAGTGATGGGCCTTAAAGATGGAGGACTATGGTGAGGTCCAGAAGGTGGAGGAAGCAGGGAGCTGAGTTTCCACGCTGAAGGCTGGGGATGGGGACTCAGCCTGGCTGACCTTGGATTTTAAGCTCCTGACCTCCAGCACAGTGAGCACATCTTCAGGGTCGTGGAAGGCACTAAGCGTGTGGCAATTTGTACAACAGCCACAGGAAATGGCTACCGTGTGAACATTCTGGTTCTGTGTCTTCAGTTCTCTTCACCTCATCTCTGTCCTGATACAGGAGCGCCGAGGGCCTTCACGAAGCCTTGCGCAAGCAACAGGCAGAATTGGAAAAGCTCAGACAGAATGTGAGGAAGCCTTCTTTACTCTCTAACTGAGGAGTTAGGCTTTTAAGGACTAGGACCCAGGCCTCTTGGTTTCTAGAAAACAGTTCCAGAGGAAGTCAACTGAAATTGAAACTTTGAGCTCCTTCCTTGATTAAGAAATTATACGGTGGACATGGGAATTGACCCACGCTCTTCTATCTATCCGGTTCTCTTAGTAGTAGTTTCTTTGGGCTAATACTGAGCAACTCTATTTTCCATCCAGACAAAAAAAACACTCTGGGAACTAGACGGCTCATAGTTTTCTTGGCATTTCCAGTCTGAAGGATTGCACAGACGCTGGAATGCATGCGCACAGAGGCAGAAGCTAGTAAGCACAAAGGCCCGTTTTCACCAAGTGACCCACAGGAACCGTTCGCTGGATTCAGAGCCAAAAAAGACAAGTGGCAGTCATAAAAACCACACTATTTCTGCAGTTGATTTTTCTAATGAGCTACTGTGGTCACAGGCCAAAGACAACTAAAATCAACACTCCAGTAACACAAAAACCTAAAGTGAAAACCAATTTCAAAGAAATGGAGAAGGTGCTTACTTGCAGAAAACCCTGCTTTTCTTATGTAAGAGCTCTCCTAAAGCAGATGGACCTTCCTTCCGGTAGATGCGAGCTCATCACTGAACAAGAGCAATTTTCCAAGCAGGGCCCTATGAGGGCAGGCTCCTGGGAGAGAATAATTACCAACACAGACAATTATCAAACTAATCATACTGGTTAGACACTGCCGCCTTCATTCCAACCTGCTAGTGTTCTACAAGAGTCTACTCAAAGAGCAAAAATAATCATGTTACTGTTGTACTGGAACTCAGTTGTGAGAAACAGAGAAGGTACATTTTGAGAGGTCAAACCGGGAATCTTTATTGGAAAGCTGGTGACCACAGGTGAACTCCTGTCCCAAAGACCTGCGGCCCCTCAAATACACTTAAAAGGGTTAGAAAACTGAGCCATGAGAGCAGGAGAGGAAAGAAAGAGCAGAAAAACAAGACCAACAAACCAGATCGGCTCCAATGGAGAGTTGAAGTGGGACACCTTGGTGACCGGAGGAGAGACAGGAGACAGGAGACACGAAGCATGGCTTCATGGTGCCTGAGCTGATTTAGGCCTACATAGGGCCAGGGGTAGGAGACAGGAGTCTCCTGAATTCAAAGCACTGGACTGATAGGTCCCGTAACCTATCACCCAAGTCCCCGTCCCTAGGAATTCAGGCTCATCACCTGGAAATGGAACTTCCCTCCCTCTCCCATGAGGACAAGATGGCACCAGTTAAAACCCAATTCCCTATCATCTACCACATGGCCAAGATGGCACTGGTTAGACCCAGTATCCTTATGTTATTACAAGCTATTTTCCTACCTGGATACTCACCCATCAATAAAATTTAAATATTAAATATGGCCTTTCCTTATTCCTGTAACTTCAACAGTCGTCGTCATGAACATTAGAACTGAGACACAGGACGTCATCTCCCACACATCTGATAAATTGGTTGGAATATTTCGGAAGGCGTCACAGTAATTTTTCAAAGGTTGACGAAAATAGTAAAATGTTTGGGGGCCAGGAAATGCAAACGAAGGACCAGAGCTTGCTCCTGTCACCAGGCGGCCGCGTTATGCTTTGCAGCACACAGTCCAGATGTTGACTTGGAAGCGAGTCCCTGCCGTATGACTTGAAGAGCAAGTAGTCATGGAAGGAGGGTGTAAAAGAGAGGCATAATCATAGATGGGAAAGAGAAAACTCAATCTAGGAGCAGAGAGAAAGACAATAGGACATTCTAGAAATTAGAAAGCCGAGTGGTAGCTATGGTTTTCAAATGCTGGAAGCCTCATGAGGCAGGAAATTACAGCAAGCTCATTTTCCTCTCAATAGAAAACAGGCTAAAGATGCTTGCAGGGCAGCTTAAAGGAGCTCTTGTGTGATTGGGGAAATGTGTTGTCTCTTGGGTGGTTCAGTGGTTGAGATCAGCTAAGCAGGTGTGAGGACCAGAAAGGAGAATCCCCTCCCAACTATCAATAGGAGCTGATATCTGCGTCCTTTCTTGCTTGCCTGTCAGTCTTTCTTCTGCCTTCCTTCTCCCAGATTCTCCTGTTAGGTCCATGAAACAGCAAGAACTGAAGCAGCCCTCACCTTAGTGCTTCTGAGGACCCACAAGCAAAATGAGTAGCTGTGACTCCTGGGGTAAGTTAAGAGCCAAGATCTGCAGGACTGCCATGGAAGGAGATCCCACGATATTTCTTCAGAGGCCTTTATAAGTAGCTGCTGCAGGGTGAAAATTGGAAAACAGGGCAGATTTCTCATGAGGGCTGGACCAGATGGCCTGTGGAGTGCTCTGAGTCCTCTCTAGCTGTCGATTCCAGAAAAATAAATCATGGCGGGGCTTCTGGTTTGGTTTCCAATCTGGGTAACAGAAAGTCAACCTGCAATAAGGGTGCTTTGTGTGTGTGTGTGTGTGTGTGTGTGTGTGTGTGTGTGTGAGAGAGAGAGAGAGAGAGAGAGAGTTCTTAATGTATTCCAATTCTGAATTTCAAGAGCAAAGTTTTCACAGCAATTCGTGAAAGCCGGTGCAGTCCAGCCCTGAGTGTCCACAGTGTCCCTCACCCTGCATTGCTTTGGTTGCGGCAGTGGCTGATCATCTGTGTACATGCTCAGCAGACCCCTAGGCAACACCTGCACTTTACACCATGTGATGCTAAGACCCTTGCCCTGGGGGTGGATTTATGTCTGACTTTGGAACCTGGACCACTAGAAAGCAGGGTTTGGGAGTCAGAGTCCTCATGGCTCTGTGGGAGATGGAGTGCCAGTCTGCCACATAAAGGTTAAAGGAGAATGAGGAATCTGCTCAAGGAGCCAGGAGACCTGCCCACTGGACAGCTCTGACAGAGGACCTGCATTCCGTACAGAGACCCTCCATGAGCTAGAACCTGAGGTTCCTTCATGCATCCAGACCCGCACTGCATTTCTCGTGATCACACTGCACTTAGTAATTTTCCCTATTGAAGTGGACATTAGAATACCTTTGCCTTAAATGCTTTGGTCTGAGTACCTGATTTCTGAAAAGGCGACATAAGTGTTTCTCCAGTGTATGATATGAGTAAATTCTGACACTGATTTTTATGATGTTTATTTTCAATCAAAGGAAACTTTTGAACCAGTTCTTCTCAGAAGGGGATTTGATCTCCTCATGGGAGTTTTGAAGAAAAGCCTAGGAAACCAGGAATCAGGAGTCTTAAATTCTGATAGGGTTCTCTAGGCCCGAAGCTCACACTGCTAAGATATTGACACACTGAGGGAAGACCAGGAGTAGATGAAATCAGTTTGAAAATTCAAGGGAAAACTTAGACTCTGGCTTTCCTCTTGAATGGTATGGGATATTTTTCTCCTCTCAGAACATTAAACTATTGCCATACATGGAAACATTAGCAGAAAGTTAACAGAAGAATGTCTCTAAAATGTGGGTGTTTCAAAAGAAGGTCACTGAGGGAAGCTGGGATTAGGGGGTTCCCTGTACAGCACCCAGCAAAGATTACAGGAGAGAAGGAGGAGTTCCTGGAAAGTGGATCTGTTTTCCACACTCACAGGCCCCCGCCCACACCACTTTCCGGACAAGGAGCCTCAATCACGTTGGCCTAACAACTTCCAGGCTGGTCCCTTCCTCCCACCACTTCTCACGCTCCCCTGGATGCCAGACTTGGGGCTGGAGACTCCAGGCGCCTGGCCTAGATGATGCAGCTCTTCCCTCAGCCCTGCCAGGCCTCGCCCACCCCAGACCCTCCACTGTGGTCCAGGCGGACGCAAGCCCACGCCCTTGGATGACAATGGCAGTTGTTACCAACATTATTTTAAAAATTAAAAACTTGGCATTTTCCATAACCAATCTGCTCTCTTCCCTGGACTAAAACCAAACATTTCTATTTGAGAGACAGCCACCGAGCTGGCTTTTCTCTTCCTCTTCTCTAGCCCACCGCCTTCCTCCCACTCCTCCCCATACGGAGACTTGCACACGCACACACACACACACACACACACACACACACACACACACACACACACGGTGCCTTTGACGTAATTGGCTAAGATTGATCTTTCTCTCAAATTGCTTTGATTCAAAATCTGCCCACCATTCGTGGGAGGTGCAGAGCAGGGACAAACGGAAGGCTGAGAAAGGACTTGCTCCACAGAGGCTCCCGCCCTGGTCTCAGTTTTTGCCATTTTGCCTGGGTTTTTCTATAGAAAAATGAAATGGGATCCAACACACATTACCTAATTCAACATAAGGCGCCTAGGGTTGGAGTGGCAACTGGCTGGCTAGAGCTTAGTAGGCAGAGGTACTGCTGAGACGCTGCTCTGCATTGCTAATGCCCACCTGAGGCCTCAGCCTCTTTCACTTCCTTGGGCCATCCGAGCGCTGGTGGCCACAGACTCTCTCTCCTGACTCCATGCACAAACCCCTGAGGGGCCATCTTTTGCATAGATGATGCAGGGGATCACCACATTTGATGAACAAACAAAATTCTGGAGAAGGCATTCAGACTGGACATTCCCAGGGTCGTGACTGGGGAGGGAGGTGGTATAGGTGAAAGGAATATCACCCTTGATTCTGGAAACATCCCCACTCTTCCTCATGGTACTGGTTAAATATGCCTGCACATACATGTGCAAACACACACAAATGAACACATCTGTCACTGGTAAAATATGAATAAATTCTTTGGCTTCTACCAATTTCAATTTCCTAGTTTGGGCATCATGTTATCATTACATAAGATGTTATTCGTAGATGATAAACATGGACTATGAGGGTCTATAGAAATTTTCTGTACACTATTTGGGGACAAATCCCCATAAATGCATAATTATTCTGTAATGGTAAAAAGTGATTAACCTAAAAAATAAGAAAAACAGATGTTGTTAATGAAATGTATAGACTATTGCTCTCTCTATGTATATATAGAGACTTTTTGTAATAGAATCCTATAAAATACCTAAAAATATGTATCTACCTCAACAAAAAAGCATTAAAATTTGCTCTATGTGGCAAGGTGCTGGTGGCTTATGCCTGTAACTGTGGCTACTCAGGAGACTAAGATCTGCGGAGCATGGTTCAAAGCCAGCCCGGGCAGGGAAGTCCTATGAAATTCTTATCTCCAATAAACTTACTCAGAAAAAAGCTGGAAGTGGTGTTAATACTCCAGGGGTAGCATGGTAGCCTTGAACAACAGAAGCTCAGAGACAGTGCCCAGGCCCTGAATTCAGCCCAAGGACTGGCACAAAAACAAACAAAGAAAAAATCTTGTTTTATGTAACAGTGCAGTATAAGGTTCTATACCATAGATATATAGGTTCTGAACATTTTTTTCTCAATAAAATTAATGTACTGGTATTCATTCTAATTGTTCCAGAAGGAGAACAGTAGTTCTGGAATGGGAAGAAGGAGCCTCTTACAACAAATGGGTTTATTTGGAAATGAGAAAAGCTCTGAGACCACATCAGACGTTCGTTGCTAGCTCTATCTAAAGTTATCTGAAGACAAAATGAAAAGGGCAAAGAAACAAGCAAGCAAAGCCAAACAATCAAACCTGGCTTGGTTTCTGCAGGTTTGTCACATGCACTTCTGAGTTCCATCAAATAAACACAGCGAAATGGACCCTGGGACCAAAATCATCTTTAAACTAAAAGAAAAGAACTCTGAGTGGCGCTACCACAGCTCAACTGTAAAAACTCAGACACACAGCAGAGCAACGCTGTGTTCTTTACAGGATACTCTAAGACAAATGTGCTGTGGAGTCCTGTTCCCTTGGGATGACAGAAACATTCAAATGTCAGAATGATCTAGTCAATAGTTTTTCTGTCCTCCACCTTGACACAAGAACAGGCCGTGTTATAAGAGATTCTCACACATCTTCGGTGAGAATAGGGTCCTGGCTTTGAGCATTGTCTTCACAGAATTCAGGTGCTATGCACAAGTATGTGTTGATTCTTTTTTAAATCCCATTTTTGTGAGCTTTTGATGATAAGCATAGGTGATATCGAATGCTTAGACTTAAAAGATCACACAGAAGGCATCCTGCTTATTCATCAGCTTCCAGGGAGGCTTACCACAGGGCTGAAGTTAAAAGGCACCCTTGGGGTAACAAAATATGCCCACATGGGTGACATGGATAAACGATGTGTTGTCTCCAAGTTGTTAGTCTGGAAATGAATGGGTGATGCTGTTTCAGACCCTCTCCCCAGCACGGTCCCACACAGAACCTGGTCTCTTTCCTCAGCCTGGATGCAAGTCCCAATCCTTGCCTGCCTCCTGTGCCTTCGGTGTGAGTTCTAGAGGGATTCCTGGTACAGAAGAGGTACTCAATAAATACTCGTTGACTAAACAGGTGTCCTTTCACTAACATGTGGCATTGTTTTGACTGCCAGACACTTCAAATTCTGAAGCAGCTATAAAGCATCTCCTCAGAAAGATGTACACTAAGACAATATGTTGTTATTTTCTAGGGTCTCATACATTGCCCCTAGAGACTCTGCCTACAGAAACCACCAAAAATGAGGATATTATTCTGAGCAGTTAGATACAAAGTTAGCATTCTAGGTCCCGCAGGCACTTCCCAGGAGACTGAAGCTAACCACCTTCCTTGTGACATCTTAAGAATGTTCTATTTGTTATCACTAACGACAATCCCCAAACACATATTGTGTTTTACAAACAACAGCATAAAAAAGGATAATCCTGTTAATAAAAATATGTCTATCATTTCCATGAGGTACATAACGCTCTCCTCTGCTCACCCAACTCTAAGGAGACTCAGCCTGTCCTCAGCTTCTCCAACACCCATCACCACATAGAAGCTGAGCGGAGACTGAGGTGTGTTCACAGGCTCACAAGCCTCAGGCCAGCAGGGACGGATTGGGCCAGGAGGGGAAAGGAAGAGGAGGCATCCCCTTGAATCCCCACGAACACTAACAAGCCCACAAACACAGATGGCCCAGAAGGCTTTCCATCAGGGAGGACCTGCCCACAAGTAGCAGAGACCGGTAATCACACAAGCTAAGTGCAGCTGCACTGACAGAAAAACCTGAATGGGAAGCTTCTGACTTTGAACAGATCAGACCCCATCCTGCCACAAGCAGCTGTCACAGGACACTGGAGCCTCTTTGTGTTTCTCCTCACTGACACGAAGAGAACACACAGTGCTGGGAAAGGCTGGGGCCACCATTCCAGCCT
The DNA here is from genome assembly GCF_019054845.1 of Dipodomys spectabilis. NCBI lineage: Eukaryota > Metazoa > Chordata > Mammalia > Rodentia > Heteromyidae > Dipodomys > Dipodomys spectabilis. Next base: position 47,548,806 of record NW_024870772.1, on the reverse strand, counting down.
CCTCCCTGACCCACTGTCACCCAGGGGTGCTGTGGCTGGGGCCTGGGCCCAGCTCCATCCCAGCAGTGCTCAGAGCAGTGCCCACCATGTCCGCAGGGAAGGGGTTCGGTGTGAGCCATGGTGCTGCACACCGAGATCTCACCCAGAGGACTGGTCCTGCCGGTCTCCCTGACCCCAGGGCTGATGGGAAAACCCAAGGCTCTCTCACTGCGGACATGGACTCCTTTGATCTGGCTGCTTGTGTTTGTACACACTTGGGGCCAAGCGTGCGAGCTATGCTTTCATTTATTCCTATCCGTGGCCGTTTTGTTCTCCATGGCTCCAAATATATGAAAACGACAGTGCTTGGGTGTGCTTATCATGAGCAGCTTTCCTAAAACTCAGCCAAGAAAGTTTTTCTCCAGAGCCACATTCACAGGAGGAATTCACATGCTTATTTCAGAGAGCCAGGGGCTGGAGAGAGATGGTTATAGCCCCTTCCACTCCATCCTGTCACAACCAGAGGTAATGGTTCCAAAGAAAGAGAACAGAGCCACGGGTGCGTAACGGACAAATCCACATGTGCAAACTGCAGTAACTGCAGGTTCTGGAAGGTGTGTCCTTGCTTCTCTCCACTACCCACAAACGTATCTGGGAAGCAGAAGTTTTAGAGAAATAAAGGCAGGAGGGGTGGGGCAAGTAATTACAAAGAAAAGTCACATCATGTGTAATAGAATGTTTTGGGGAGCAAATTTAACTCCTATGTAAAGGAGTGGGGTCACTGACGGGAAGAAACTCTGCCTATCACAAAATCCTGAAGGAAAGGGGAGCTGGAGAGTTAACCGAGAAACGAGTGATACTAAGAAAAAAAATTAACTTTTCTTCACATCTTTGGACATCTATGTTGCATTTCAAGCTCCAGTTTCGACTTAAACGTATTCTTATGGATGTTCCACAGCCAGGCTTCCTTGAAGGGGCCCCACAGCATCTGTTTCCTCGGTCTTTCAAAAGACACCTGCGGGTAGGACCGGACGGGAACTGTTCCCGATGCCGCCACCGCAGAACGCGCTCTGCACCAGACACCAAGATGCACACTGCACTCCCGCAGCCGGCGCCGGGCAGCCCGGGGCGGCTTTCCCGCACACCCAGAGCGGCTTTCCCGCACAGGCAGCGCACCCGCTCCCGAGAGCACACCAACACTCACAATGCACAAAACAGGCCACTGTGTTAACTCCGGCACACGCACACACCTGAGCGCAGGGTTCTGTCAACTCAGCCTCTTTCAGAGGTCGTGGAGAAGCCCTGAGCAGAGCGCGGGGCTCGGGGCGGGGTGCGAGGCACGGGGTGCGGAGCACGGGGCTCAGGGCTAGGGGCGCGGGGCTCGGGGCGCGGGCGCGGGCGTACCTATACTTCATGCCCGTCTGCGTGGCCGTGGACTCCTTGAGCGAGATGGGGTGCTGCGGCGCGAAGGTGCCCAGGCTGCGCGCGATGAGGGCCACCGTGCGGAACTTGGCCCGGGCCGCGCTCACCGCGCCGGCGGCGGCGGAGCTCTGCTTGCTCAGCAGCCGCTCCTCGCCATTCCGACTCTTCAGGCTGTGCTCCGTGCAGGCGATGGAGACTTGCATCGCTTCCGCGGCGGCGGCGGCGCCCGGTCCCGCTCGGACCCGCGGCGCCCCTCGGCCGGCGCCCCGGAGCCCCGGCGCCGGTTCCGGGCCGGCGGAGGGGGCGGGCGGGCCGCGGTGGTGCCCGCGCGCTCCGGGACCCGGCCCGACGCGGTCCCCGAGGTCCCCGCGGCCGCCGGAGCGCGGGTGCGGCGCGGAGCCTCCCACGTGCCGGCGCGGCGCTCAGAGGCCGAGCGCCATGGGGTCGGGCGCGGGGAGCCGGGGCCGGGCTTTCACCGGCAGGCGGCAGGGACGGCCGTGGGTTGCGGGGAAGAGTGAGGGCTGCGGGGTCGGGGACGGGCGCGGGGATGAGGGGACGGGCGCGGGCTGCAGGATCTGAGATGGATGTGGGGCGTGGGGATGCGGGGACGGACGCAGGCACGCTGGGGCGGCTGCGGGCTGCGGGCCGCCCTCCCCCTCCGGGCGCCGCCTCCCCCGGGCGCTGGCTCAGGTCCGCGCAGCCACCGCCAGGCGCCGCCAGCGCTCCGGTCCGCAGACGCGAGGCTCCGGGCGCGCAGGGCGCGGGTCTCGGTGCGCCCCGCCCCGTGGGGAGGACGCGGGCGTCCAGACCCCTCCCAGCAGCCGCCGGGGCGGGCACCTGCGGGCGCGTGCCGAGGGCGCGGCGTGCAGGGCGCGGGGCGGAGGTGTCTGGCCGTCCACTGCAGGCAGAGCCCCGCGCCCGCAGAGTCCGGACCCCGAGCTGCGCCGCCCCGGCCGCAGCGACCTCGCCCGACACAGCCGTAGGGGCCCCGGCCCGTGCGGGGCTTCCGCGGGCGCGGGGCGGAGCCAGTGCGCGGGCGGCAGGGCGCCCGGGTCCCAGCCATCGCCCTCCGAGGCGCCTCCCGCCGGCCTCGGGCGGCTAAGTCAGGCTCGGGTCCCCCAGAGCCACGGTCCGGCCAGGGATCCTGCAACCAAGGCCCGGAGAGGCCGGGGAGGGCGGAGATCGCGGCCGCGTTGGCGTCGGCCCCCCACAGCCCGGGAACGTGGGAGAGCACGATGGACAGCTGGGACCATGCGGTCGCCGGTCCTGCCGACCCTGGGGGCGGAGGGCGCGCGGTGTCACACACGAGACCCTGAAAGATCCATGGCAGACACAGATGCAGGACACAGACCAGGGCTGGTGCCCAGGGAGCCCCCCCCTCCCCGTCCTCAAGAAAGGAGAGGGGGTCACACGCTGGAGGAGACACGCAGGAGCTCGGGGGAGGCCGTCCGGGGACCCTGCACCTTGGCCTTCCCACCTCCAGAACTTTCTGGATGTCTTCTTTAGATGTGGCTGTCGGTGAAGCCACGCGGTCCTTGTGGCAGAGACCTGGCTAGATTTTATTTTAATCCTATTATTCCTAAGAAACCACGGACTTCACTTGAGAAGAGGTTTCCAGAACTTATCCGATCATGAGAATCATTGTTACTCCACACATCCTAAGCTGACATAAGTGTAACCCCCCCCCCCAAAGCCATAAAGTCAGGAAGGTGACCCTTTGTCTTACCCTATATGAGTTGTACAAGATAGCAGGTTTCGTCCTGACACCTTCCTGTGTGCACAGGATGTGCGGTGATCATGCTCACCCCTCAAGTACACGCTCAGCCTTCCAGTACACACTCACCCCTCCAGTACACACTCACCCCTCTTCCTTTACCCCCACCCTTTGCCTGTCACATGGAGACTCTTGGTAGAAGCAGTGGTTCTGAGGCATATCTAGCCATACCCCTTGTGTTTCATCTGTGAGCTGGCCTTCGAACTGCCCTTCCAGGAGTCCTCTGAGGCCTCACAGGCCTCACAGGCAGAGCCCCACACCTACCCAGGTAAAGCCTGGCTTCCCCGCCAAATGCCCCCACCTGGGAGCTGAGCCTTGTCACTACAGCTCTGAGTCGCTTTCCCTCCGCTGGACTACGAAGGTCACAGGTTTACTCCCATGACCCCCTCGTGTTCTGCAGATGTCACAGGATTCTTAGAACCGTGGAAGATAGAACCAAATGAGCACTTCCTCTTCAAATTCTCCTGAGGCTCAGGCAGCTGCTACTGTTTGCTTGATAGGTTAAGTTTCTCTGGCATGAATGTAACATTAGCCAGGCACCTTGGGTCACAGGGACAGTACTAAGAAAGAAGAAGACTCTCACCCTGTGTCCTTTCTCCTCATGGTCATCTTGGTGCTGCAGGAAGGCTGGTTGTAGATAGGAGTTGGGGCTGACTCTCAACACCTGGTGCTTTCTGCCTTCTCCTTCCCTTGTCCCTGAGGAAGAGTCCGGGCTCCAGGCTCCAGCTCCAACCCTCTTTGAGAGGAGGTCCCACCAAGCACACTCTCACTGCGGGGCACATTTTATCAAGGATGAAACTGGGAGGCACACTGCTGATGAACTCCACCCAAGGTCACACAGGGAAGGCCAGGCTTCTGCCCAGGAGCCCTAACCACACAGCACGAGCTCCTTCTCTCCAGACTTCCTTGTCAGTGGCCTTCACAGCACTATTCTGTGAATGCAGTTTAAAAGAAGCCCAGCTCTTATTATGAGTGACAGAAAGAAATCCAATTTAGAAAGCCTAAACATTTCCCGGCAATTAAATTATCCATCCTTTCAATTATCCATCCTTAGTAGCTTTTGAGTTTGGCTTTTATCAACTTTTTAAAATGTGTCATGATTCTTTGAAGCATGATTCCATTCCTAGGGAAAAAAAGTTTCTGTTTCTCCAATTAGCCAGAATTTTTTGGTTGATTGAGTTTCCTACAAGTAAAGTCAGAACAAAATATTTTTCATTGAGTCTACTTAGAACTTATGCTTTGTATTCCAGTAGAAAGCCACAGCCAGCAGGGTCCAGGAAATATTCAGTTACGCAACCAGGCAAAACTGGATTTATCCAAAACAGAAAAGAATCTGCTAGTATCACAAGAATTTTAAACACCCAAATGTGCAGATGGCAAAATACTTTATGTGCCTATCATTTGTGATCAAAAGAATTTGGGTGATATTTGTGAGTTATCAGGAAGTCTTAAAATGTGGGTTTTGAAAGAACAACTTATTATATTCTAACAAATTAAACCAACCGTGAGAATTAGCATAGGCCTTTATTTACATAGGCAAAATCTTTGGAATAGCAGAAAAAATAGATTTGTGAGGCCCAAATGAAACTATTCAAGGCCCCGCTGACAGAAAGACTCCTCCAGCTTTTCTGTAAGAAGAGGCTCGGCTCAGACCCCTCCGGCCTTCTTAGATGGCACACGGGCACATTCTCCCATAGCAGACACAATCAACTCTAGAACCAGTACACAGTCAGGCAAAGGACAGGCAAGCTTCTCAATAAACATTTAAACTACATCCAACACCACTGATCATTGTTTCCTCTGTGGGAAAATTCTGCTGTGTACCTTGTTCAAGAATGAAAAGGCCACTGGGAGCCAGTGCACACCTGTAATCCTGGCTATTCAGGAGGCTGAGATCTGAGGATGATGGTTCAAAGCCAGCCCAAGCAGGAAAGTCCACGAGACTCTTATCTCCAATAAACCACCAGAAAATGGGAAGTGGCGCTGTGGCTCAAGTGGTAGAGCACTCGCCTTGAGTTGAAGAGCTGAGGGACAGCGCCCAAGCCCAGAGTTCAAGCCCCACAACTAACAACAACAACAACAACAAAATGAAAAGGCCAGTGGGCTTCCATTAAGAGGACCCGGAAGAGCGCTGCTGTGGAGCGACATCAGCAGCCAGCCCCACTCTGGAAGAGCGGCTTTGATTCAAACTCCAGAAGAGCTTTCTACCAAAAGCCAGCCTTGCATGATAGAGGTGACAAAGAAATATCCAACCTCGAAGTCTTTCAAAAATGCAACTATTGGGTCAAAGTATATTTGTTTCTGTTCAAGTTTGTCCCTCGGTTTAGAGTGTCAAAAGCCATTATTACATGTATCTTTTTATTCTTAGTAATAATATATTTTTATAAAAAGTGTCTTTTTTTTTTTTACTTCTTTTTCATTCCATCCATTGTTGGAGCAGGAGTGTTAGGAAAGGAGATCTCCGAGAGATTCTTTCCCATATGAATCCCTCCCTCTGGCAGATGGTGGATTGTTAATGGAGAAGAGGCCCCCAGACTTTCATCATATTTAAAATGAAATTCATCTGGAGACACAGCTGTCAAGCCCTCTACCTCCTTACTCCTGTCAAGATGGCTACCATTAAAAAGACAGGAGAAAATAAGTACTGTCAAGTACAGCAGGAGCGGCTGTTGGTACAGGCATGGTGGGAAATGCTATGGGGGTTCCGCAACAAACTAAAGTCAGAACACCATCTGACTCGAGAACTCTACCCCCAAGTTTATACTCATAGAAAATGAAGTAAGTATCTTGAAGAAATGCTTGCAATGTCAGGTTTATGGCAGCATTGTTCACAATAGAGAAGGTACGGAAATAGCTGAGCTGTCCGTCCGTGGGTTGACAAAGAAACTGTGGTAGATATACCGTGGGATGGTGTGTAAATTGAAGACAGCTCTGCCATTTGCAATCATGTGAACTAACCAAAGCACATTATACTCAAGGAAATAAACAAGGCACAAAGAGACCAACACTGCCCTTCTCACTTCCTTGAGCCAAAGTCAGAAGTGGAAAGTAGGTGCTGGGAGGAGGGGGGAGAGGGAAATGTGGAGATGTTGACGTAAGGGTGCAAAATCTCAATTGTGCAAGACAAAAACCGCTTGGAGGTGAGACGCACAGCACGATGGCTGCATTGACAATGTCGCATTGAATGCTTGCAGTTTGCTAAGGGAGTGGATTTTAGGTTCTCTCACCACAAATATTAAGAAGAGAGACAGGAAAGAAAGAAGGCAAAGAGGAAGGAGGAGAAGGAGAAAGCAAGCGAGGAGAGACGGAAGGAGGGAGGGAAGAAGGAAAGAATGAATGGAGAGGGGAGAGGTAGGTAGGAAGGAATGGAGGAAGAAGGAGGGAAAGAGGAAGGGAGAAGAAAGGGAGTAAGAAAACAAAAATAGTAAGTACACGAAAGGATGGGAATGTAAATTAGCCTGGCCACAGTAATTATTTCATTAAATATATATATATGATGAAATATATATATATATATATATCTGTATCCAACCATCAAGTTATCCATCTTAAATACACACAATTTTTACTTGACAATTATCTTAGTAAAGCTGGAAAAAGGAAACAATAAGAAACCTGCCTAGAGTCACAAAACTAGTTGGTAGCCAAGCCTGAACTATTCCAGCCCCAGGAAGTCCTCCTCAAGGCAGGTCTTAGAAAGCTAGCCCAGGCAAGATCCTTCTACTACACAATACCAATTCACTATATGTAAGAAATAAAACTCAGTTCTATCATTCTACTTCTCAGCAGGTGGCAGTGGCTCATGTTTCCAATCCTAGCTACTTACTCCAGGGCACAGGTTAGGAAGATCAAGGTTGGAGACCAGATCAAGAAAAAACATTTATGAGATACTACTCATCACCACAGAAAAATCTGGGTGTGGTAGAGCATGCCTGTCACCCCAGCCACAGCAGGAAGAGAATAGGAGGATTGGGGTCCAGGTCACCATGAGGGAAAAAAAAAAAAGCATTCAGGCATGGCTGAAATGGCAGAGGACCTACTAACAGAAAGGCTCTGGATTCAATTCTCAGAACCACCACTAACAAATCCAAAAATCACCTCTGCTCCCTTGAGTGTACTGGCTAAAGACTGGACCACTCACATGTATTATTCTTCTATGTCACATTAATTATGTATTAAAAGTTATTTTCTTAGTATGAAATTATCACAAATTTATAATTGAATTTTTTTTAAAGAAAACACAGGCAACTTCTCTCATGCATGCATGTGGCCCGGTCACAGAGCTGGGATTGCCAAGGGATCTACAGAAGAAAGAAGGAAAGTATTTCTTTATTCTTTCAGACTTTGAACAGCATCATTCTGAGTCAACATTTTCTTAGTTTGGTACTTTAAATTTTTCCATGGGAGCCAGGCACTGGTGGTTCATGCCTGACACCCTAGCTTCTCAGGAGGCTGAGACATGAGGATTGAGGTTCGAAGCTAGGTTGGGCAGAAAAGTCCAAGACTCTTATCTCCAGTAAACTACTCTGAAAAAGCCGGAAGTGGCGCTATGGTTCAAGTGGTAGAGCACTAGTCTTGAGCAAAAGCAGCTCAGGGATGGCACCCAAGCCATGAGTTCAAGCCCTAAGACCAGAAAAATAAACAAATCTTGCCTAGTGTGGTTGTCACTGGCATTGCTGTCGAGTGTTCTTTCCAGATAGGTATCGGTTACCTGATGCTGTTGTTTTATTTTTGTTCATTTCCCTTTTCCTTTTTCAGCGATCATCTGTCCTCACGTAACTGGCCTGCCACCACATCACTGAGAGTCATTTTTTTTGTTTCTCTGTTGGGAAGCTGTCCAGCGGATGTCACAGAAGTGGGCTCAGCGGCAGGCTCTGGGGTGGGAATGTCAGGTACACACTGCAGCCACCCTCCTAGCCCACCTGGCAGAGCAAGGAAGAGGGGGGAGACTGCAGCCCCCATCTATGATCATGCAAAAAGATCTGTGCAGCCAGAACTGAAAAGGACACAGAGAAAGTGAACACGCAAGGGAGCTGTGCCGGCACAAGGAACCAGCTTCGCTGGAGAGGCGGGGCTGCCAGTCGAGGAAGGACCACTGATTTGCAGAAAGGGTTTATGTAATCAGTGATGTGAAGCAAAGTACACAGATTGACTGGGGTTGGGTGAGGACAGCCTGGAAGAAAAGGCCAGATGAAGCCTCCTCCTTCCGGGCCAATATGGGTGGAAAAATGGAAACGACTCATCAGGGACTGTGGTCTGGATGAGGACTATAAAGCAGTATTCAATTGGGAAGCCATGTGCCAGGTGGTCTGGAGGGGTAAGGGCCTCAGTCAGGAGGCCACAAAGCCAGCCAGCCAGCCAGTAAAAGCTGCCGAGGACAGAGCAGGCTGCCGTACCAGCTCTAATGGGAAACTTGGGTAATGTCCACTCTGTGCCGTGAGCCGAAAAGGCAGCTCGAAAAAAATCCTGTGTCTAGTAGCAGCCAATGTTGATAGAACTGAAAGGGAACTATTTCTGCAGAGAAAAGAGCCAACAGACTATAGATCTGTTTATTACCAGGAGTTGCCTGAGGGGTAGTGGGGTGGCGGACAATGTGTATTTACCTCCTCTGCTAGAGTGCGATTTCTTCTGTGTTATGACACAAAAGAAGTGAGACGTGATGGGCAGAAGAGAGAAGCGGTGGAGTGAGAGGGGCAGAGGGAGGGAGGGCAGGCCTTTTTCGCTGCCTTCATTTAGGGGAACATTTTACTAGGCGAGTTTGACTCACTTCTGAACAGGTCAACATCAAAGGGTAGGAGCTTTGTTGACTGACATGGAGAAAATTTTAACAAGCTCCTTATTTGATCCTTCATAGGTCTGATAAGGACTCCTGCTTGAAAGTTAGGTAAGGAGCTGCCTGATCAATTAAAGATGACAAGTCATAAATTGATCTGACCAATTAATAATTACCAACTCATTGGTAATCCAAGACTGAACAAATTCTGCACACCAAGCCTACAGGGCATGGCAGGTATAGGTGGAGGAATGCATATGTAAATCCAATAATCCAATTCATGGGAGCCAAGTTCCTCTGGATAAAAGGATATGCCCCAGTCTGGTGTAGCTGGGTAGAGCAGTGTTTTACAACTTCTCATTGCTGGAGTAAATGGATTTACACCAGACTCTGGGCTGGGAATGTGGCTCTGTGGTAGAGTGCTTGCCTAGCATGCACAAAGCCCTGGGTTTGATTCCTCAATACCACATATACAGAAAAAGCCAGAAGTGGTGCTGTGGCTCCAGTGGTACAGTGCTAGCCTTGAGCAAATAGCTCAGAGACAGTGCCCAGGACTTGAACTCAGGTTCAAGCCCAGGACTGGCAAAAAAAAAAAAAATCAGACTCTGGTTCAGTGCCAGAACTGGGTGGGAATTGTCTATAGAGAGATTGAGTCACTGTGTTAAAATTTCTGCGACATTGCTAATGATGACAATTTGTCCGTATTATCCTGCTTCCTTCCTTTTCTCCATCCTCCCACGAGAGAGAGGGAAGAGGGAGGGAGGAAGGGAGGGAGGAAGGGAGGGAGGGAAGAGATCTGCAGTGACAAAGTCAGACAAGGATAGGAGTAGTAAGACATGGAATTTCTTCATATTGGTAAAGGGGTAGGGAATGGAGAATGGAAGGACTCTGAGCTCAAATCAAATGTAGAAGATTTGTACAAAGACCTAAAGCTTCAGGTTCATCTGAAAACTGAACTCCATGGAGTAGAGTGGCTGGTTACTCTGGAGGAAACTGAAGAATACAAATTCCCTAGAGCTGCCATAACAGATGATCACAAACTCTGTACAATCATTTGGGACTTAAAACAACAGAAATTGACATACTCAAGCTCTAGCCAAGTAGTCTGAAATATAGGTATCCACAGGCCTGGCTCTCTCAAAGAAAGGCTCTTGATATAATTAAGTACATGCTTGTATTCATGATTTGCTATCTTTCCCAGCTTCTGGTGGCAGTCAACATCTCAGGGCTATCTCTGCCCTCTCGTGACCTTCTCCACGCATTTGTGTTTGCACACCTGTCTCTGAAAAGAGCACTTTTCATTGGATTGAGTGATCACTTGAGTGACATCTCAGAATCCTTAATGACATCTGCAAAGACACTTTCCCCAAATAAGGCCTTCACCACAGGGTTCAGAGAACACAATGTAGACACATGAACACATGTGGACATATATTTATGTTGGAGGCCTACTATCCAAGTCTTTAGAGAGTATGGTTTAGTGGGAGGAGAAAAAGAGAACACAGGAAGGGGAGAAGGCAATGGACTAGACTTGAAGAGAAAAACTGAAGCTAGAATCATGCAGCTAAAAATGCTACAGTACAAGGGCATGGTCGAGCCCAGGGCATAGATTTGAGCAGCTCCTACCTGAGAGCATTTCTGTGCTAAAGCAATAGAACTTCCACACACAGGCTGAACATAGGCATTTCAAGGGCCAGGGCCAGCACTGGCTTGGGCATGAGAAATCAAGACAGGAGCATCACTCATAATTCAAGAGGAGACTCGAGTCTCTTTGGGAGTAGTATTGGCCCAGAGGTGCTGGGAAAATGGGCATATGGTCCGCCAGGAACTAAACCTCAGAATCAAGATGCTATGAAAGGACTGTACTCCTGTCAGTGAGGGCTCGGGCAGTAGCCTGGGCATTGTCTTCCTGTTTTGTCTTCAGATTCCAGGGTCTAAAAAGTGCCTAAACTTGCAGCTCCACCAGTGGGCTCTAACAGTGTGCTGTGTGAACCCCAGGTGTCAGCTAGGTTCATTTACAGACCAATTAGCACATTTATAACTGGGTAAGTGGCAGTTTAAAGTGAGATATCATTAAACAAAAACTGGCTGGAAGCCAAGCTCTTCCACATCCCTGCCAGTCGCGTTGGCTTGTCCCTCTGTCCCCATGCAGAAGGGCTCTGCTCTACCCACATCATTATTCAGGGCCAAGGCCCAGCGTGCTCTCAGAACTGCACGACACATTGTTTATAGCGTAGGGTTGTTTGCTATAAAATTGCTTAGGTGAAGGAAGGAGGAGGAGTGGAGAGAAGAGAGAATTTGGATTCCTAATGCTTTTTGGCTTGGGGCTTTTGCTTTTAATGGAATAGGAGTGAGTTATTTAATGCTACGTGAAGGTAAATGGGAAAATATGTTCCTTCCCACAAATGACTGACTCATTGTCATTTCCTTGTAATCATTCTTCCTTGTTAACTAAGGAGGGGCATTGGAGGGCATTGTTCAGGGCAGGCTGGTGAGCTGGCTGTAGGCCGCTGCTGCTTCGTAAGGAGTGGCGGTGAGAATCCCGGTCAGGCCACGCTGTCCCACTCAAAGTTTATTGAACAGGCAGTTACTGACAGCATTCAGACTAAGTGTGGGCTTTGGAGGACTTGCTTCACTGAGTAGTTTTGTCATTCGAGCCCCTTCAGAGAGAACAAGACACTGAAATGTGCTAAGGCGATGGGATGCATTGTTCTTCTGGCCGGTGCATACTCCTCTCTTCTGACAGCAGCATCCTGTGTGGACAGGGCCAGCCAACAAGAGTGATCTGTTCCCCAGGTCACAGGGATTGGCCAGGGATGGCCATGTGTCCTATGCGGGTCTAATCATACCAGCCCCAGGACTTCCATTGAAAGACAGAATGCCACTCTCCTGCAGCTGAAAGCTACCTGGGATTACTGGAAAGAAAGACTTGGCTTGGGTATGAATGGACGTCGTTCCAGACTTCCCATCGCTCTCATGACATAGTCTTCCAGAGGCTTCTCTCCATCTGCATGTCTTCTCACTTCCACTCAGGTTTTACAGTGACTTCACTATTTGGTCGCTATTTCCACTGCTTCTGAGGCTACAGACCAACTAAATGTACACTTGCTATTCAAATGCTCCAGCAGAGAGACCCTGGGCCCTGTCCATGCCACACAGCCCAGTGAGTGATGGGAGAGCAAAGAAGCGTCAGGATCAACAGAGGGAAGGCACTGTGGCCAGGTCCAGTCGGCAGAAATCATGCCCTCAATAGAGGGATGTGGTGGCCCTCAAGGAAGAGTGTGGGGAATAAATGTCCCTGCTTCTTCCCTCCCATCCTCCATCAACTAAACCTAGGCAAAGGCCAAAGCCACAGGCACACAAGACAGCCCCCTGGGGCACAAAGCAGTGTGGAGGGCAGGTCTTGAGAAAGGGAAAAAATATTCATTACACCTGAGGAAACAGAGTATTTAAGCTACATTTTCCAACAGCTGTCAATAAATCTATCCCACTATTTTTTATCTATTTATTTTTGTGAGCACCAGGGTCTGAACTCAGGGACTGGAGATTGCTTGCTCAGCAGGCTTGTTTGACTGCTGCTTTACCATTTGAGCCACACACCTAGCCTGGCCTTTTGCTAGTTAATCGGAGATGGAATCTCAGAGACTTTAATGACTGTGCTGGCTTTGAATCTCAATTCATCAAGATCTCAGACTCTGCACGCATGAGCCACTAGCATCCAGCTGATAATTCTTTATCGTAACATACTGGTCCACTGGTACTTTGGACTTAACACAAAAAGACGATGCCTAGGTAGAGAAGACACCCCATGCATGTTGGTAGGGCTCACCCACACCCACAAAGGTAGCGGGAAAGGCAAAACTTCCCCTCCATCAAATGCTGGGCATGGTGAATGTTGATCTGGACAGTTCTGAGTGAGCCTTATGAGGGACACCACCAGAATTGAAAGCACTGTAACGCAGTCCTGCTGGCCTTTCAGGCTCTCCTCAAGGTACCTGGAGCTCTGTAGTCACAATGCGTGCAGAAATGCTGTAGGACCAGGAAAGCAAGATCAGACTCTGGGGAGCACTGCTTTGTACCTTGGATTAAAACAGGAATACAATTTGGTGCAGAAAAGATAAGCCTTTCTGTTAATTCAGGCAACTAAAATGGAAAGACACACGGTTTCACTAAAATTTCTCAAACTCAGCAGTCCAAAGAACAGTGCTCTTTTCTGCCTTCTTCTAGGGGGAATCTAATGTGGAGGGGGAAATCACATCTGCCTTCCAGTTAAGCAAATATTTCCCAGACATCTACCAACCAGGCACTGTTCTAAAGGGCTAGGAACAGCAGGAACATAACAGTACTTGTCTTTTCCTGCTTGAGGAAAACAGGACACAGACATAAAAACAGCCTAGCACCATACAGAGAGGAACTTAATACACCCTGCAAGAGGTCTGGGAATCCATGATTGGGGGGGGGGGAGGGGGCAGGGTGTTTACTTAGATTTTCATTCTGAGCTGCTGGGAGTGCGGCAGAGAAGAGAGTATGAGCAAGGCAGTGGGGGAAGTCACTGAGCCTTGAATGCAAACTCAACTGGATTCAGGAGGGTGAAAGGGAGTCTGGTCTGTTCCCTGTCTGCTGGAGATGAATGCCACACACTTTTTGGGATAGTTTTATTTCAACCACAGGGATGGATGGCACTTCTGAGTCCGGTCACCATGACAGTGATATGTGCTGTGCATTTCTCCCTGATGCAGCGCAGAGTCATTCCAGCACAGTGATATGAACGGCCTTAAACTGCACATCAGGCCCAACTGTTTCCCCTCATGGGCAATGGGAAGAGTCCAAAGCCAACGATTTCAGATGATGGAGCTAGAAAGAACCACTTATTTCACCATACAAATTGCTCCACACTTTGACTCCATACATCAAAACCTTTTTGGCTCCGATTCTGAAGCCGCTTGACGTATTCTTCTCAGTGGCTGTGTTCCAAACAGCAGGTTTTACCTGATGTACGGGCTGGTGCTCCAAACTCCTCATGGAGATGGATAGCCAATTAGTGTGTTTATTTTCCACAAAGATTCTCCCCTCTGGGTATTTTCTAGCTCTTCAGTTATGCATCAAAGAAGGGTGTGAAATAAAGCCTACACAAGAAAAACCTGCGTGGATTTTTAAAAATAAAAAATAAACGGAGCTCCTCCATACATCATAAAACCACTTGTCAATGTATAGCAAGATAACCAAGCTCTAAAGAAGATTCTAGTTAAGTGATACAAAAGCATTAGCCTGAAGATAGTTTGTGTGCTGATAGAGATCTGACTGACATTCTTCCCCATTTCCATCTCTGCACTCTTCCTTCCTTCCCTCCTTCCCTTTCCCTCCTTCCCTCTCTCTTCTTGCCTTCCTCCCTTCCTTCCCCACTACTTTCTCTGCATTCTTCTTTTCTTCCTTCCCTCCCCTCTTTTTCTCTTTCCCTCTCTCTTCTGCCTTCCTCTCATCCCTTCTTTCTCTGCAGTCTTTCCTCCTCCCCTCCTTTGGTGATACTGGGGCTTGAACTTAGGACTTGCACTTGCTAGGGGATGGCCACTGAAGCCAGGACATCAATGCTTGTTGCTAATTCTGCATGGCCAGAACTTTGCCATCTTTTGGGGTCTCTGGACTACTAGCACATATCCACAAATGACTCCATCCCAGTAACACCCCCAACCATCCCTCATGTTCATTGATTTCTCCCTAATATTTGCCAAACCTGGCACTACATTGTATTACCATCATCTCAGGCTTCAGTATACATTACGATCATCTAGGCACTTGCTAAAAAAATAACTTCCGGTGTCAAATCTCCAAGGACTCGGGAGGTCATGCAGGTGCCCTCCAGTGTGTGTTGAGAGGATGATTCTGACACAAGTAACTCCTGTTCCAGTCAGAGGTGCTGTCTTTCCTCCCAGGCCTCCGGGAGGCAAACCCAGGCATTCAGAGGAAAAATCTGCTGCGGAAGGGCTGCTACTACATAGCCCTCTGTTTATCTTAATGAGGGAGAGAAGATACTGTCTGGGAAGCTTGGTTCTCTAGAATGTTCTGAGCTCTTCCAGCTGCACAATAATGTCATTGTGCGGCTGAGCACACCGTCTTGCCTCTGCGGGCCTCCGTCCTCACCTCTGTAACTCAAGGGGTATAGCGAGCCCATTGTACCCCTGGTCGCTCCCAGCCTGGGAAGTCTGAACGTTTGACACTCATCTGCAGGGCTCACACCCATAAGCAGTGACAGATCAAGAGGCACCCGTGGCAGCCGGGGATGCCTCGCTGCTATGTACCTACTCCCCGCTCACCAAAATGCCAGGCAAAGAAAAGTGCTTTCCGGAGCTGAGCCTTCTAGAATGACCAGAAGGTTCTGCACAACCAGCATAAGCATTTTTGTACTCACAAGAACTAAGATCTGGCCACTTGCAACTGCGCCACAAGAAGGATATAAAGAGAAGGAAGCCACCTTCCACTGAATGAGTAAACCTCAGAAATGCTCAGCACTCTTCACTGCTAAACAGAGGTCTAGAGTGTCATC
This sequence comes from Dipodomys spectabilis, assembly GCF_019054845.1. Lineage (NCBI taxonomy): Eukaryota > Metazoa > Chordata > Mammalia > Rodentia > Heteromyidae > Dipodomys > Dipodomys spectabilis. Next base: position 47,533,317 of record NW_024870772.1, on the reverse strand, counting down.
ATTCCATCCACACACAACTGTCAGCTGTGTGAGTTAACCTATCCAAGGGGTGACACTTGGAGGAAAAAGGACTCTGCCAAGACCAACGCAATGTGGAAAGGGCAGGAAAAGGGACTACACAAATGACCATCGCCACGTTTATTCAGAAAACATTCCCGGGTCCAAGTATTGAGCTAGGCACGGGAGACACACGGATGGTTAAAGAAGCCAAGTGTGGTGGCTCATGCCTGTGAGCCCAGCTCTTCAGGAGATGGGGATGTAAAAGGTCACTGTTCAAGGTCAGCCTGAGAAAAATGTTAGCAAGGCCCGGCCTCGGACAATCAGCCCTGGGTGTGGTGGTCCACACCTGTCGTATCAGCTATGTGTGAGGCTGTCCCGGACATAAACTCAAAGCCCAATGGTCAAAGTATTGATCAGGTGAAGAGAGCTTATCTAGTAAACCCAAGGCCCTGAGTTCAAACCCTCGTACTGAAAAAATGGTGGTGGAAATAATTCTGGTTCTGAAGATAGAGAGATGTATGAGCAGATGCAGCCGCACAGCTGGGTGGCATGAAGACGCCAGAGATCTGGTTGGCTGGGGAAAGGCCGGAGCAGGCTTGAATACACCTTGAAGGACAAGGAGGGAGGGAGCATCAGCTGCGAACTCTGTTGCCCGTCTCCCTTCTCTATCAGAACCAGCCTTTCTGCACAGTGAGAAGGCAGGCAGTTCCTCACAGAGGCCCCAAGCGGTCTGCACACTTCTGTTGCTCCCTTGGATCCTGCAAACAGCGTGAGAAGAAGCCCATGCTAGCTTTCCAGTCTATGAACCATCACAGGGAAGAAAGCTGCCGTGAACAGCCTGACCCTGACCATCACAGCCTGCCAGCTAGCCACAAATACAGATGCTACTACAGCCACAGGGGCTGGGGGGCTGGGTGGACAGGGTCACAGGTGCTTTTCTTGGTCGAGCATGCACTCCTGAGCAATAATAATCAGTAATTAGCTTAAGCTTCTAAATGTTGGGATGGTTTCTTTTGCATCTATAGATAGCTCCAGGATCCTGTTCCTATTGAATGCACAGCAGTGCCCTAAAGGAGCATCATGGGAAGGCTGGGGAGTAAAGCAGAGCTCTTGTTACTACTTGTTTATAAATATCCCCACCCCAGCCCTTCCTTCATCTTTCTGATGAGACTCGGCAAGAAAAACATGATTATCTCTCAAATACCTTCCAGAAGAACCCTCAAGCGACAGAATCATTTTCTTTAAAAAAGATAGCATTCCTTTCACTCACATAAATACATTCAATACATTGTGTAACGAGGCGCCGTAAACATAAATGAGAACACATAAAATGCTATGTTTCCTTTCCTGGCTATGTTGACGTCCACCTTCCATGTTAATTGGTTTGGGTTATTTCACAAGGCCTTCACTCCTGCCTCCCGCCACTGAGTACCAAAATACTACAGTTTCCATGACTGCAAAAAGATGAGTGCAAGTAGCATTGTTGGGACAATTTAATGATCAGAATGTCCAACTATGAGACGTAATTCTAGGGGAGTCATGTGCAACTCATTGTCCAGAAGTAGACTGCCCTGTCTCTGCTTGGCCTCCCCATGGGTCATTAATTCTTTATTCCTGCAGAAATCGGAAAACACAATGTTCCTCTTTAAGAAGGGAATGTGAAAAAATGTAATTCTGTAAGTCTCCTTTTGTCCAACGTTGATTAAAATTTCCCATTAGTTATGACTCAGCATGAGCAAAGAGTCTGGCACAGCAAGAACGTAATAGCCTAATATGTTTGCTGATCCTGCTTTGAGCTTCAAAAGCCTTTTTCTCAGCTGATCTCCCTCCCTCCCTCCCTTCTTCCTTCCTGCTTTTCCTCCTTTCTTCCTCCCTTTCCCCTTGCCTCCTCCCTCCCTTACTCCCACACTTCCTTTCTTTCTCCCTCTCTCTCTGCCCCTCCTTCCAAGAAGGATATAGGATCTTGGACCTAGTGAACTAACTACAGAGCTTTGTGAGCTGACCATCACTCCCTGAGCAAGGTCTCAGAGAAGATAAAGTGTGGCCATGGCCTAGTACACAAGCATCAAGGTATGTTTTCTTCCGACTCTGGTTGTTCAACTTCCAAAATGAGATGTACATGGAACATGGTGTCTAATTTTGCTTCTTCCAAATTCTATCGTACTGTCAATAGGCCTTGTTCTTCAGAAAAATGTGCAACTGACAGAGCACTGGTGGGAGCCTTGGAAGCCCAGGAGGTAGGTCCTGACTGGTGCTAGTCCTGGAGTACAGACATTCATGTATGCAGTTTTCTGCCTCTGGCTCAAAGGTATATCTATCTATCTATCTATCTATCTATCTATCTATCTATCTATCTATCTATCATCTATCATCTATCATCTATCTCTATTATCTATCCACCTATTTTCCATCTATCTATTATTCAATTATCTGTTCATCCACTATATAGAACATATTTTATAAAATTTCACAGAAGCAAACACATATGTGAGTGCATTTAAAACTGGAAAAATCTGAAGAAAAGAACAGTGGATCATATCAGTGTGTTTTCCAGTCCTGAGGCTGTGCTAGAGTTATACAAGGCATTTTGATCAGTGAGGCTGAAAAAGAGTTTATAAGGTTTTTTTCTGTTTTACCAGCACACATTTAATTAAAGAATACAGTTAACTAAAATACATAAATCCACAAAAAAGGGGGCTGGGAAGGTGGCTCAGTGGTAGAGCGCTTGCCTTGCATGCCTGAGACCCTGGGTTTGATTCCTCAGCATCACATAAGAAAAAAGAAAAAAGCCAGAAGTGGCGCTATGGCTCAAGTGGTAGAGCGCTAGCCTTGAGCTGAAGAGCTGAGGGACAGCGCCCAGGCCCAGAGTTCAGGCCCCACAACCAGACCCCCCCCCCAAAAAAAAAATCCACAAAAAAGAGGAAGAAAACGTTGGGTAACATTAGTGAATTTTTGAAAGCCACTAGGCAGACAGACAGTAAATTAATGTCTTTACTTCTTCTGCAAGCCACACTGTAAGACAGTGGTAGGAGGTGGAGAAGCAATCTTTTAACTGCAGATTCTCCAAAATGGTAGTGGTAGCATGGTACTCTGGGTAGCACTCTGGGTGCTGGGAATGGCCTGAAGTGGGAGCAAAGGCCAATGGGCGCAGGACCCACTGATGACTTCCTCAGAGGACCAAACTGAGCCCAGCAGAGCTGAGTGGACCAGTTCCCTGGGATTACCTGATGCTCACCACCTGCCTTTACCTTCTAGGCTAGAATCAGAAGGGCAAGTGGGGGGAACGTGACTAGCCCAAAAAGAAAACACAGAAATATTGACATTGGGAGTGTTTTCATGGGAGCTCAGTCAGGAATGAGAGCCATTGCCCTATTAGAGAGGCAGGAGTTCTAGAAATGACTCCATAGGAATGGGGGAGGAGCCTAGGAAGTACCAGTATGAAGGACAGGAACCAGAGAAAGACATTGCTTGTAGTGGCAAACAGACAACGACCTCCCAAAGACTTGGGTGAGCTTGCCAGAGCCAGTGATGGTGTCATCTTCCACAGCAGAAGATGGTTTGCTGGCACGGCGATGGCAGGGCTGTTGAGATGGGACTGTCTGAATGGTCTGGTGCTGGGGAGAATTATTAGAGCAGTCATCAAAACAGGTCAGCAAACCTTTCCACGAAGAGAAGATGAAAAGCACAAATGCACTCTGGAGATAGAGAAGGGAGCCAGGAGCCAAAACTACAGACAGGTTTTTAAATCTGGGGAAACAAGGAAAGGGATTTCTCTCCTAAAGCATCAGGCTTTAGATTCCTGACTTCTAGAAGTATAGAAGAATAAAGCTGTGCCATTGTAAGCCAGAGTTTGTTGTAATCGATTATATCAATCTCAAGAAATAATATCGTTATGACGATGATTTGCAGGCCTAGGTGTGGATAGAGCATATGGGAAATTCTCAGGAAGAGTACATGTTTGGCCACTCAAGAGAACAAGCGAATGCACAGCTTATGACCGGCCCTCAGACGCCAAATCTCAGCCAAGCGATTTGAGGCCACTGCTGGTCAGTGGTCAGCAGCTGGGCTGAGAGGTAGGAGCCCGCTGGACAGCAGTGTGGCACCTGTGCACCAGCGTCTCTGATCACTGATCGGCAAGGAGTGATCCAACCTCAGCTCGGCCCTCCAGGCCTCAGACAAGTTTCCCTCTTAGCCAAAGCTGAGACCCAAAAAGGGAGGTTCTAGAACATTCTCAGGCTTAAATACAAATGAAAATGTTGTGGTGACGAAGCACAAGGAGTCCAGATAGCTCACCCTCCAACAAAACCACAAGCCAACAAGCCCTGCATACATGCTCCCAGCTTCCAACTCATCCTGGTGTCTGAGTCTTAAAAATAAAGCAGACACTCAAAGAGTATTCAAAGGAGAGCCTTTGAAGATGAAAAAAATGGGTATCAGAACACACACATCATGATAAAAACAGAAACAGCAATCTGAAGACATAGAGACTACGCATGGAGCAGAAAAATGGGCTTGTGTTGTAATAACAACCGGAACCACTGGCTTGCTCTACTGGTTCAGAGAAAAACGTGGCCTCCATGAAATATTATGGGTGCAGTGCTTTAGATAACTGAACACGCATAAGACTAAAAGGAGATTTTAGAAATTTAAACAAGCTACCTGGAATAGAAAACTCAGTGGAAGGACTAAAAGGTAAAGTTGAGCAATGTTCTCAGGAAGGAAAGCTTTGCAAAGAAAACAGTGGAAAGTAGGAGAGAAAAGAAAGCATATGATGATTAGAAAAACAGCAGAAAGTCTATCGCTGTGATGACAGAAGTGCCGGGAAGAGAACAGAATGGAAATACTGCAGCAGAGAAAGACAAAAAAGAAGTATCAACAAAACCATTTTAAAACATTTCCCAGAACTGAAGGTGTGAGTTATCAGATGAACAGAGCCCAGCACTGGGGGGTGATAAGCCCACCTCAAGCAACTTCAACGTAATGTAATAGAACCATAGAACAAAGAAGATTCTAGAAGGGATTTAAAACCAGTATCAGCAAAAGGTCAACCACAAGTGCACAATTACATACCTACCTATCAGAATCACTTCATACTTGTTCGTGTAACCTTCGGAGACAGAGGGCTACAGAGAAATAACTGCAAAACTCTGAAGGTAAAGATTTCCAACATAGGCCTCTATCCAGCCCACCCATCAGACAAAGGAATAAACCAAAGAAAACCAGAACATAGGAAAGAGAGAGGAGGTCTGGCTGGGAATTCTCCCAGGGTCAGGGAAGGGCACTGGGAGCCTGGCCTCTACCCCAGCAGGAGCGGCACAAAACAAGAACGGAGCAGGGCAGCTCTGCACCTGACGGTTCCCTGATCAGCTGCTTCCTCAGGAAGTAAGCCAAGGATTTCCTCACCAGGGAGTAGCAGTACCTGGCTGAGAAGGCCAGATGCCATCTGTGTAGAAGACCCTGAAAGAAACCATCCATAGGAGAGGCCATCCTAAAAGAGGCCATCCAAGGGAGGCCACCCATAGGAGATCATGACAGATAGCTCCAAGGAAAAGGCTGGAGCTGATAGATCTCTTGAGGTGACTGATTTTGTAAAATGTGTTGGGAAACGATGGGAAGGTATAGAACCAATGTGTAAAAGTATCCCGAGTGTATAAGTCATCTTAAAAGTCAAGTTCATGAAAATTTTAAAAAAGGACTCGTAATCATAATGCAGTCTACAGTTTTTAGCTAACTCCCAGCTGTCAGCTGTCCCAGCTATTTGCGGGGGACTTCAGAAGGCCAAGCTGTCTGCATACACAGGCCGGAAGTGTGAAGGAATTCATTGGCTACCCTGGGGAGTAGCCGTCAATGGATGATAGACAGGAGCGGTGTACCCATACCCTCTCCCTCACCCTTTCATTTGCTAGCACACTGAGTGGGTGTTCTACACCATGTCCCTGAGCCACTCTCACCAGCTACACTCACTAAGCTACAATTGCCCACACTGGCAACTACTTGAGAACACACCTTTTATCACAGTCTTCCCTTCTTTTTAACGTTTCCTTACTCTTCTACTGGTGTAGCTGGTGCCTCTCAAACAAGTTATTTGTACTTGCAATCCTTGCTTACAAGGGACCAGATGTTATGATTTCCAGCTGCGAGTGAAATTTATATAAACATAGTAATATTAAAACTAAATACACACTTAACGAAATTTGGAGCCCAACCAAGTCAAGCGGATACAAGAGGAGGATCACCAGGATGATGCCACATCCTAATTTTTCAGGCTGCAAACTCAGTAGACCATGCTGAAAATTGACAAATTAAAAGAAAATAGGATTCACCCATTATTTGAAAACACACAGAGATCTGTAATTGCCAGGAGGAAGGGTTTAAAGAATCCAAAATGTCTGCCACCAGAGAGCGGAAGGCAAAAGAATGGAGAGGTTGGAACAAGGAATTGTGTATTCTGATACATGGATACTTTAGTCACGTTTGACATTGAATACCACTATTATTTTACAGCCTCGCTCTTGGCATGTACTATTAGGATATCATTTAATGGAGAGAAACTAAAAGAAAGAGAGTGAAAACAGGATGCAAGGGAGGAAAAAGATAATGGGGAAGAAAAGAAGTTTTAAAATGGAAGGTGACAAAGCAGGCTAACTCTTGGCAGAGTTGCAGTGATTCACAGTGGAGACGGCCTTCTGCAGGCTGTGTTAAAACTTCAGATAGGAAGTTAACTTGTAGACAACTCTGAACTCACAAAACATGTCTGCTGAGGGACATGTTGCTAGCCAATGAAGTCCAGCCACTCTGTTAAGTTGCAAATGAACTCATTAGTCTTCCAGTTCCCCTCAGCACCATGCTTTCCTCAAAGCTTTCAGGTTAAAGTGGTACCTGGGGTTCATAAAGCTTTATTCTCCCTTTCTCTTTTCAAAGGCCTTCTTTTTTTTTCTTTTCTTTTTTTAAATTAGCATGAGTTACTAGTACAAGGGGTTTCATTGTGACAATTCCATACCTGCACACTGACTACTGAGAACCAGCTCACTCACTCTTGTCCCTGAAGTAGGGATGCCGAATCTAACCAGCACCATCTTGGCCACATGGTGGATAATAGGGAATTGGGTTTAACTGGGGCCATCTTGTCTTCATGGTGGAGGCAGGGAAGTCCCACCTCCCAGTGATGGGTATGCCTGAATTCCTAGAGGCAGGGGCAGGGACTTGGACAATATGCTACTGGACCTGTGGGTCTTGGGTCATGAACTCTCAAGCTCCCTGTGACCGTGCTCCTGACCTGACCCTGTTTAAGCTGGAACCAGCTCAGGTGCTAGGAAACCATGTCCCCTGTTTCCATGTCTCCTGGAGCTCCTCTAGTAAACATGGTGTCCCTCTTCAGCTCTCCATTGGAGCTGATCTGGTTTGTTGGTATTGTCTGCTCTTCCTTTCCTCTCCTGCTCTCAGGGCTCAGTTTTCAAACAGTGTTAAGTGTATTCACTGGGCTACCCATCTTTGTGACAGGAATCCACCTGCAGACCACAGGCACTCCAAGAAAGGCTCCAAATTCAACCTCTCAAAATGTAGCTACTCTGTTTTTTCGCTGTACAATATCCCCTTATTCCTTTCCTCTCCTCCACCTTTTCAAATTTAGGCTGGAGCACAGCAGAAGCCGTAGGAGAGTGTGCAGTCCTGAGTTTAAGCCCTGATACCACTGCAAGAACAAGCAGAATGAACCAGATTTTAGGTCATAAAGTAAGTCTTAAGAAATAAAAGTGAAATAACCTCTTACATTCTTTCATACAACGATGGAAAAAAAAAACTAATGTTGGAAATGAACTTTACAACTTGGTGGGGAGGGAAAGTGGAAGAAAATGAGGGAAGGATAAAATGTTGGACAAGAAATGTACTCATTACCTTATGTATGTAACTGTAACCCTTCTGTCCATCACCCTGACAATAAAATTAAATTTAAAAAGAAATATAAAACTAGAAATCAACAACAAAAGATACCACCAAATATATTCAAACACATAGATACTAAATAATACAGTATCCTTTGTCATTTTCCCGGAAATTTGATATATTCTTGAAAATGGTCAGTCATGTCAGCACTAAATCAAAGCAAGCTTGTGTTGGAAAAGAGTTTTTTTCTAAAGATCTTTTTCCTGGCATTAATTATTGGACAGTGACGTCATGGTCCACCATTGACCACACAAAGACCTAATGGATTAAGAACAATGTTATCAAGCAGTCCTGAGTTTTTTTTAGACACCATTAAGTATGGTAGACTAGAAGAACTCAAAACTCGGTAGTTGGAAATCATTCTTTAGTGCTTTTACTTATGTGCAATCTCCATGAGCTCCAAGCTCTGCACTTTTCTCTTTTAATAAATGTTTATCCCTATGTCTGGGTTGCAAAACCCATCATGCTTTGCTTTGCCCGGAGTCAAAGCACTCTCTTGGTCACTGTGTGCAGAATTAATCAAGACCGACAGGGCTTTGGTGGTGCTTACAGAGCAGAGGGAGAGGACGTGTCCGGAGGTCCAGGGCTGGCGGCAGGGTGAGGAGTGGGGGGTGGCTCTGGATCTGGGATGGAAGCATCACCCCCAAACATGAAAGGATTTCATAAGCTTTGGAGATAAAGTCCCACATACACAAGCTGTCCCTGGACTCCCAGGTTCACAAATGCACCCCTTGCCTGATCAGATGTGTATTCGCTGGACCAGTGGTTTCCAGCTGTACACAGACCTGGAGGGCAGGGATTCACTGACCAGACAATGGTAACTACCACAGCAGCTGGGGCTGCCACGTTCCAAAGAAAACCAGCACAGCCTTGTACTTCTCTGGCATCCAAGTGAGGAAGCTATCGTCAGGTTTTACTTCATCCAAAGCTTGAGTGGGAATTCAGTGGTTTTTTAAAAAAGAAGAAAAATGGGACTGGGAAGGAGGCTTAGTGGTAGAGTGTTTGCCTAGCATGCATGAAGCTCTGGGTTTGATTCCTTGATATCACATAAACACAAAGTAAATAACATTAATTTAAAAATAACAAAAATGCTTAAGGCTGTACACAGTTACCAGATAGATTCTTTTACTCATGTCTGCAGTGATTTGTTTTATATGTATATGTATATATATGTGTCTGTGTATAGTTATCTATCTGTCTGTCTGTCTGTCTGTCTGCCTGCTTGTCTATCACCACCTACTATTTCAGTACCAGGGCTAGATCCCAGGGCCCCATCTTCTCACTTGGCTTTTTCCAATCATGGTTGATGCTCTACCACTTGAGCTATATCTCCAGTCCAGCATTTTGCAAGTTAACTAGAGATGGGGTCTCACAAAATTTTCTGCCCCAATTGGCTTCAAACTGTGATCCTTAGATCTCAGCCTTCTGAGTAACAAGGACTATAAGCATAAGCCGCCGATGCTTGACAGACAGTTAAAAGCAAAGGAATTATATATTTGCATATATTGCTCTAGCTTCCTGACAATTTCTCAAAACATAATATGACATGAGACCTTAAATCATATAAATGTTTTTGTTGTTTTTGCTCTTAACATACTTAGGCTAGAGAAGCCAACATAATGATACTCATGTCACTCAAATTAATAGCACATCTCGTTGCAATTTCTACAAATTCATCAGCACTGGGGTCAAATGTGCATTGCTTGGTCTGCAAGCTACACTGCTCTTCCTGCAGCACGGCATCCTGGTCACACTCACAGAGTCTGTTTGCCTTCCAGGAATGACACAGCATCATTATCTTGGGCTTGAAACGTTTTATTCAAGCCATCAGTCCTGACCTTGACACTCTAATTCTATCTTTACAGGTTGTGTTCTATCATCCACAAATGGTTCTGATTATGCTATTTGTGGTTCCATCCTGGTGCTTTAGAAAATAAGTCCCTGAACAAACAAGCATTTGAGCCTCCAGGCTTCTTCCTGCAAAACTCTGAAGTTATTTTACATGTGCATCAGTACTGCGGGAATGCCCGAGGGAATGTCATGTGCCCTAGCAGTGGCCACTGCGGTGCTTCTCTGGGCACCGCCACCTTGGTGGAGGGACCTAGGCTCCTTGTCCCAGGCACCCAGGATGGTGGGGAGAAACAGGTTCTGTTTCAGAGGTCTCCGTGTTTCATGACAGTGCAATGAGCTAGATGTGCACGGCCAATAGCAAAAAGAAAAAATTCCAAAACGAATGCATAGATAGATAAATAGCAATCGTGACTTAAATAAATAAACAACTCAATCACTCAATCCAGGTTAGACATTCTGTTGGCAAGAGCTCAGACTTTAAATCATCTTCCTTCCAGGTAAAACCAGTAACAATCTTCTTGCTTTCTTGGATAGCTAGCTCCCCCTACTAGTCAGGGATGACAGTACTTCATCTGCCCAAAGATGGATATGAGCAATAAAAGGCAACAAGGAGTCCATACCAAATAGGACGACCTCCCCATCCACCCTGCATCCCCTCACACAAGCTATGCTGTTCTGGTGCTCTGCAGCACTGGCTCTGTACAATTTTTATTTACTGTCATTTCTCTTACTTTGGGCTAGAAACCCAAGGTCTAGATTCACAGAGATCTAGCTTATTTCCAGCCACATCTCAAGTACCTCAAAATGTTCGTGCAATATTCAGACTCTCAGAAAATACGTGATGAATGAAGAAATATAAGCAGGCCCCCCGGCCACCCAGGATTGTTCAGGAACCTGGAAACATCTGTATCTGTGCTGTTTCTCAAGAGGAGGCAGCAGCGGGGAGCAAGAGCCTGCTTTTCCCACTCCATACTCTCTGGCACTCCTGTGACAGCGGAAGTTCAAGGCCTTCAAACGGCATGGAGGAGCCAAGGTTACTCGAAGCTCATCGAGTCTCAGCATAAAGGGAATACTGGTTTTCCTCACTGGCTTGGCCAAATTAAGATATTCAAAGTAGCCAGTGACCCCCCCCCCCAAATGGTACCTGGAGATGCTTTGAGGACCTGGGGGGAGGGATGGGAGCGTGTCTCACATGTGTAGCCACAGGAGAAAGACATGGACTTTTCCAGGGCTGAACCAAAATCTCAAAATGGACTAGGTTTAGCCAGATGACATAGTGTAAGCGAAAAATGTTCCTACATCTGTGATTCCGTGTACTTCTATCTCATCTGTCACTCGAGGCCCGTTTTCCTCCTTCCCGACCAGGCCCAGCAGCTGTCTCCTCCCGTGCCATGCATGTTCCTCCCTTGGGCCTTTGATGATGTCATTGTATCTGTGCAGAACTCCCTGTCTTCTCTATCTGCCAAAGGCTCTCTCCAATCTCAAACCAAGAGGACACCATGCCTCCAAAACTGTGCCCGACCTTGTGCCATGCACAAACTCCCGAGTCAGAAATCACTTTGCCAGCTCAGAGCTCTCAGGAGCTGGGCTGTACCCCACGAAGTCAGCAGGTGGCCCCTTGGGGCTCTGGGCTGCTTTTATTTCTTACACCCAGCTTTGGCCCCAACAGCCCAGCGGTTCACATCCCATTCATCCCCCTCTCCCTTTCCATGGAACTTACTCTTCCCGAAGCTTCCTTACCACTAGCCACACAGGGGCCTTCACGCCTCATCCCATGGCTGTCCAGCTTAGGTGGCACCTCTCCCGCACTGTGTCTCTGAATTGCAGAAGGGCGGAGGCGAAACAGCATTTTATGTTCCCTTAGCAAAAAGCATCTACCTCACCATCTTTCGTGGTGCCTGAAATCATTGCTAAAAAAAACTCCCCCTTTCGAGGTGAGAGATGCCCTGGTCCTCCAGCAGCTGGGGAAAGGCTAGGGCGCAATGCTCACACAAGAGTGCTCCAGTGAACAACCACAGCGGTATCTGTTTTTATGTCAGCCCATTGCTATCTCCAAACTGAAGTTTGGAAGCAGCAAGGTACCCATGTCTCTGAACTAGCCTGGGTGGGAAATAAAGCTCCATGACAAAATCTCCTACCTCAACAGGCAGCCCGTGGTGTGACCGGGACGTGAGCCAGTGGCAGCCGGCCAAGCCAAGCAGCTCGGTCCTTCCGCTCTGCGGTTCCTGCCTGCTCTGGTGCGAGGTCTCCGTCCTGGCTCCTCCTCCAAGGGCCTCCCCACATGAAGTGCTTGCTGGTCCTCTGATGAGAAATTCACACCTGCCATGTCCACCCTCACACCTCCCACGGATGCCCACATATCCCCGAGTTCTCTGCAGTGGTTCGGCTCCTTGACCACCACAAGAGGTGGGAAGCACACAGTACTCAGGCCTTGTGGCCAGGGCTAAGAAAAATGAACTGGTTTTCTTCCCATGAACACACCATCTATTTTGATCTCACGCAACAGGATATGATAGCGAAGAACAGACTGCCTGTCAAGTGCCTTTCCCACTGAGTACTTATGTATTGATCGCTCTGCATATGGGCATTGGCGGGTCACTGGGGTTATGAGCTGAGGGAGCTGTTTTATAATTGAGTCAATTACATTAGGGTTGTAAGGCAGCAAGCAGCAATGGCTAGTTGCCCATTGCATTGGCTATATGTCTAAAAGCAATTCATGTCTGCATATTGCAAATATTAGTCATTGCAGATAATTACTCCAAAACCCAGAAAGTCCTAAGTAATGATTTTCTGGGAAGTATCACCAAGGAATCAAAATGGAAGACAATTTCTCATCAGTAATTCATTTTATGACTCTTCTTGTCCTGCTTGTGTAATTTGAAGTCCTCAGGATAAGATGTTATAAAGTATTTTGGCTTCCATAATTTGATTCTTCTTCTTGACAAGTCTAGACTGTTGGAAAGGATGAGGGTTTACCCCTCTCTCATCGAGAGCTAGTTCAGAATTCCCTCTCTTTGATATCAAATACAGCCTGACACCTGAAATCTCATTACCATTCACAAAGGAATTTCTCCTTTTCTTCTTTTTTTGGTCTTAGAAATCTCTGCTTTGCATTTGTCCTACCTTGAATTTTGGATGTAGCCCTGTGGAATGGAATAGCAATTCCATTCAGTTTCCTCTCCATGGTCTTTTAAGCAGACAAAGAAGAAAAGGAAGTCCAAATGGGAAGGAAGTTTACAGGAAGGATAAAGATGAGGTCGCAGGTACAGTCACCTGCCCAGCCCTCCATCTCCACCCCCCTTCCCCACACACCATGAACAATAGCAAAATGTCAGGGGCCAGGGATCTGAGACCTGGCTTCCAGGTACAATGCTGCCCCTTCCTGCCGAGATTCTGGACATGCTCTGTGTGAGTTTGGTGGCATATAAGTGGGTGGCATATGAGTCAGGGCAGATGCCAAACTCATATGGTGCACAGTAACTGGATATAAGGCTGGAAGCAAACTCATGGCCTTGTGCAGCCTAGGTAAGCATTCTACCACGGAGCTACAGCCCCAGCTAATAATCCTCTTGTATATGATGCCAATGTTTTGCAAATATAGAGAAACAACCCCCACCATCTCTGGTCCACTTACTGTCAGAGAGTACAAACAGAATCTGGGAGATTCGCCCAAATGTTCTCTACCACAAGTACAATGCAGGACAGTGTGGAGCTAAAGGTGAAATGTGCCTCCTTTTAGATCTAGCCTAAATTCTGATCCCAAATGAAATTGAAGGCACCGTGGCTCTACAACGCAGAAACAAGTTTAAAAATAAAGCAGGGGAAAGCAGGGGCATTTCTGGTCAAGGAAGTGACCACTGTTGCTCCCCAGCGGAATCTCAGCATGGCCCTGTCCCGTCCAGTTCAATAGCCCAGGACAATTCGGCAGCTGCTCAGCCATCACCACAACACACGCAGAAAAGGGAATCCACACAAGACAATGCACAGGAAATGACAATGAAACTATGGTTTTAAGATCCTTTTCAGGACATGGTCACCAGAGGGGATTATAGAATCAATGAGTGAGAAATCAGCTCCCCAACGTTCACCATTCTCCAAAAGCACTTATCGCTCTGACATCCCTGAGTCCGGGATATGTACGGCATCATGAAAGAGGTGTTGAGTACACTCCTGGAGAGGAATTTCTATACCCCAGCTATCCGCATGTGGTGGGCACCCACACAGCTTGCTCCCGTATGCCCCTCTGCTGGGGTGACATTTCCACAGTCATGTTCTGTTTACATTGATGACCTGGTACAGATGCTTGCTTATCTACATTCCACAAAGTATGGACTGAGATTCCAAGCTTTGTGTCAAGTCCATAACCTCTGTCTCATGGGAAGTGTTTGGGTAAACTTTCTCTTCTCCAAGGGTTCTGCTCTTACAGTGATGCTCCCTCCCCTGGGTGTTGGCTTAGTGGTTTGAATAAGCATTTTACATCGAAAAGAGCCCTCTGGTTACTTCTTCCCAGGGGACAGCAAAACCCTCCACTTTGAATAAACCCCAAGAAAATATCCATTGATCTAAGGGCAGTCTTGCCTCCCTCCAGGTGATCTTTGCACCTGCCATTGGTTTATCTAAAATGCTCCTCACATTCCAGCCTGACTCAACTGCCCTCTACCTTCTAGAACCTTCCCTGCTTTGCAGCCCTCTTCTCACCAATCCAGAGACTTTCCACCTTCCCTCTGTCCTCCCTGCCTGCTCACTCTACTCTTGACAATTAACCCCTCTCCTTGCCATTACACTGCACCTTTGAACACTAATTTTTCTTTGCTTGGTAGCCTCTAGTGTTTATTATTATTGCTATTATTATTATTAATTTTTAACTTTCATCCCTCTGTTAGCATGAAACAGGGCTGGAGAATATCTGTGTGCTGTGTACTTCTGTCATTATATATTCTATAAATAAACATAGTTGGGACTTCCAGTGAATCTCAACGTTTCTCATCTCCCATGGTAATGGAGGAGGTGTCATTAGGCATCTTCAGCTTCTGGCTGTCCATAGAGCAGAGTATGGGCGAGTGACTAACCACTGCGGCTGCCGAGTGCGGTCAGAACCAGGATTCCTCCGGGCTTAACAGCAGTCTGTTCCTCTTGCTCCCAGCATAGAATCAGCTCGCCATCAGTATGGGCAATGATTTCTCCCATGTGACCATAAACCTTCCTCCTACACCCGGAGAACCACCGGGCCACGGCCCTCCCTCCTTCTGTGTGCCAGAGACCTGCTCGCCAAGATGCTCAGGGGTTTAAACCCGACATTCGGAAACTTCACAGTTACTAATGAGCACGTTTTCATCTCCCTTCCCTTCCCAACCTCCTTCCTAGTCTGGCAAGACGTTGTTATTTTTAACTCCTCGGTGCTTCAGTTGCACTTTAGAGAAAGCCAGCATGCAGAGAGAGAGAGAGAGAGAGAGAACCTGCTCATAGGATGGGAAGCATGGCAGGAAGAGGAAGGGCATGACCGGCTGGAAGACACTGGGAAAGGGGTCAGAGATGTTCCTTAGGGGAGGGGAACAGGAAGTGCCATGGGGGGAGGAATGGTGGTGGGCTACCCACTCCCCAGCCTGGAATGAAGGAGAGCAGTGCTCAGATCTGTCTAAGGAACCATGAGGGCTCCGCACACAGAGGCAGGGGAAGGGGAAGTTTTGCCAACTGGTACTAGAAAAAAAAAAAAAAGTCCTGGAGGCCTCCATATGATGCAGCTGCACAAAACTTCCTGGGCAAAGCTAATTGTGCCTCCTGCCATCTGCAATTCTTGTTGTGCATTGTTTTAGGAATATTACACTAAGGAGAAAATTTCAAGGCCAAAAGTAGGTACATGTTTGAGAATATCTGTGCTCCTTAATACCTGTTTAAACCTCATTCTACTCAGCAAAGCAGTGCTCAGTTTGCTCTCAGCACTCGATTTTCTGTCATTCTCTTCCTACTAGTGGAAGTGGGTCCAGTTGTCACATTTCCCAAATTGTCAAGGGGCTGAACGTGCCACAGAGCGTTGGAGGAAGCCCTCCCTGCTCTTCTCTTCCCCAGCTTGTCCTCTTCCTCGTTTTCCAGACCTCACATGGGTTCTGTTCGTCTACCAGCCTTCAAGGACAGCTCTGCGCGTTGCAGCCTGAAAGTTCATTAGAAAAACGGAACAATCTTTCTACTTCTGAGATGTAATGTGTCCCTTGGTTTTCTAACAGAAAGCAGATGGCACACTCAAATTAGGCAGTGCAGACAGGTTTGTTTACAAAGCACGGAGACATTATAAAGCGCATGGCGGTACCTCAGGGTGGCAATGGAACCTCAGGGTGGCAATGGTGAGGAGGGTGTGGCTGCCAGGACTGGGGAAGGGGAGCACGGGGGGGGGGGGGGAGGAGGGGGCGCCATCGAGGGTCCACTGTCTGGAGCTGGTTACCTCAGGTCAGAGAGGCAGTCCAGTTGTCAGTGGTCAGGGAGGCATCGATGCCCCAGCACCACCTCTGTGGGGCCTCCACTGCCCGGTCCTCGGATTGACACTGACACAGGCTTGCCCCTCGCCTCCTGCTAGAGGTCAGGGTAGAGAAGGGAGAGAAGAGGGCAGAAACAAAACAGAAGATGACTAGCATCAAAAAGAGGGTTTAAAATGTTTTACATGCCTTTGTTTTAACTAATGCCAGAGATAGTTATAAAAACATCCGCTATGAAGGAAAAATGTCTTTGATGGGCTCCTTGGTATGATGGCCGGAAAGCATGAATGACCATGAGGTCATCTGAATCTGAAACTTCAAATTAACAGGAAACCAAAACAGAATATTGCAGAATGTGGGACAACTACAAAAGGTACGGAAAAAGGTAATGGAGATAGAGAGGAGAATAATGATAGAAAGACGCAGAAAAAATCTTTGAAGTACTAATGAGTAATAGCTTAGAATTTCCCCCTAAGTAATGTCACATATCTAACTACTGATCCAGGATGCTCAAAGAACACCTAGTATGGTAAAACTACACACACACACACACACACATACACACACACACACACATTTAATTGAGGAAAATCAAAGACAAAGAATAAACATTGAAAGAAGCCAGAGGAGAAAAATGTTACCTATGGGGAACAAAGTTAGAAATATCTGAATTCTTGCTAGGTGCTGGTGGCTCACACCTATAATCCTAGCTACTTAGGAGGCTGAGATCTGAGGATCGCAGTTCAAAACTAGCCTGGGCAGGAAAGTCCGTGAAACTCTTATCTACAATAAACCACTCAGAAAACCGGAAGTGATGCTGTGGCTCAAGCGGTAGAGTGCTTGCCTTGAGCTGAAAAGCTGAGGAACAGCACCCAAGCCCAGAGTTCAAGCCCCATGACCAACCAAAAAAAAAAAAAAAGAAAAGAAAAAAAAATCTGAATTCTCTTCAGAAATGAAAGATACTCTAGTGAAATATTTATAAAGTTTTGAAAGAAAATAAAAAACAAACAACCTAGAAGTTTACAATTAAGTGAAATTATCATTTAAAATGAAGGAGAAATAAAGAATTCCTTATATAAACAAAATTGAGAGAATTTCTTGTCTTTCAAAGAATACATAAAGGAAGTTTTCAGAGAGAAGGTAATAATATACATAGAAACCATGGTTTACATAGAGAAAGGAAGTGTATCATGCATTGGTGGAATAAATGAAGGTAAAAGAAAATCTCACATGTTTAATTTTTATTGGTCCATAGATAAAAGTTTCTTCAGAAAATAACAGCATCAGCAGCTCAACTGTAAGTATGCATATGCTTGCTTATAATTGAAATGGGTAATAATACAAATGACATGGAAGAATTAGGAATATTTTCTTATTAAAAGATACCAACACTATCTGTGAAGTTATAGAGGTTGAAAGTTGACTTGGCGTAGGTAGGTGTGTGTGTGTGTGTGTGTGTGTGTGTGTGTGTGTGTGTGTGTGTGTGTAAAACATTAAAAAATCTGTGAAGCCACTACAGGAGGTATATTTCAAAATGAGAGTTGATATGCTAAGAAGAGAGAAAAGTGAAATTATGTAAACTTTCAATTAAATCCAAAAGAGAAAATAAAATAGAAGATAAAGGTAGCAAAGCCCAAAGGAACGGAACAGAAAACAGTAACAAACATGGCAGGTATTAATTCACTATATCAATAGTCACTTTAAATAATCGATGACCTGACTCTATCGTTGAGAGAATCTATAGTCTTGGAATGTATCGATAAGAGACCCAACTACATATTGTCTACATGGTACCTACAATTAAACTTCAAATTTAAATATGGAGACACACATAGATTAGCTATAAAGTGTACCATGCTAACACCAGTGGAAACACAGCAGGAGTAGTTATACTAACTTCAGAATGCAGGCATTAAAGCAGAGAATGAAGGCTCTTACAAATGATGAAGGTGACAATGCTCCAGGAAGACATTCCGCCTAATGAGCACACAGCTAACAAGGAACAGCCAAAATGTGAGGCAAAGACTGACAGAAATGTAAGGAGAAACAGATGAATCTACTATAGAATTGGAAAATGTAATGCTCCTCTATGAAAAATGGGCAAATCTAGCAGGTAAAAAATCAATAAGGACATACTTGAACTCAGTAACACCATTAATCAAGTGACTATAACTGACCTTACAGACTGCTTTATTTATCAACAAGAGAGCACACATTCTTCTCAAATCCACATGGAAGATTCACCAATAGAGACCATACTGGATCATAAACATACCTTATCAGATTAAAAAAATAACAATACAATTCATACAATGTCTGGTTTCAGGCCACAGTGGAATTAACTTGCTTTCTTTAAAGCTAGCAGAGAAACCCTAAACACTTAAATAAGGGACAAGTAAAGGGTGAAAATATTTTTAACTATATCAAATACAGGCTGAGAAAATGCTCATGTGTCAGATAACTTGTGTAGCAAGCATGCTGAGGCCCTGAACCCAATTTCCAGTACTGAGAAACAGAAGACATTAAAATAAAACAAAGATACAAGTTATCAAAAGTTACAGAATAAATACAATGAAAGCAATACCAGCAGGGTAACTTATGGCACTGAATTCATATAGTAAAACCATGCTAGAAAACTAAACAAAGACAGAAAATTAAATTCAAAGTAAAGATGAGGGAGGAAATCATAATTAAAACTCAGAAGCAGATCATGCTGGCAAACCGCACAGCCCCAGTGATTGTGGGCCTGTGGGAAGATCTCCAAGCCCAGGACTCCACAACCAACCAGGGCAACATGGTAAGACTTCATCTTAGAGAAGAAAACTTAGAGGAAAAATCCAATGAACTTGGAATGATAAAGCAATAGAGAAAACCAATACAACTAGACCTATAGATTCAATTCAATTGAAGTAAAATGTCCAGAAAGTTTTTTGTAGGTATCAACAGACTGATTCTCAGTTTATGTGGATGGAAGAAAGACACTGAATAGTTAATAACATGATATTAAAAGAGAAGACTAACATTTGAGGACTGCCACTCCCTGAGTTCAAAACTTGCCATAAAACTACAGTGCTCAAAACAACGTGGATCAGGAGAAAAGATTGGAGAAACCAGAAATAGAACCACTAAGCATAGTTAGCTTGTCAGGGGAGCAAAGACAATACAACATCCATCTGAAAATAAAAGTCTATTCCCAGACTTTCACAAACATTAACTCCAAATAGATCACAGATCATGACTGAAAAGAATTCAAACTATACTTTCTTTCTATACTGAAAATCAAGATGAACTTTATGATGACTTTATATTTATCTTTTGGTAGTACTGGGTATGAACTTAGGGCCTTAATCTTGCTAGTTTTTCTTTAGTTTGTTTTTTTGTTGGTTATGGGGCTTGAACTCTGGGCTTGGGTGCTGTCCCTCAGCTCTCCAGCTCAAGGCAAGCGCTCTACCACTTGAGCTACAGCATCATTCCTTGCTTAGTTTTATCACTCACCTAGTGCTCTACTACTTGAACCTTGCTTCCAACACTGCTTTCTGTTGATTACTTCTGAAAATGGATTTCAATGAAATTTTCTGCCCAGCCTGGCTTTGAACCCCCATCTTCATGGTTTCAATTCCCTGAGTAGCTAGCCTTGTATGATGACTTTTAAGGTGTAAAACCAAAGTCTTGATCCGTGAAAGCAATAACTGATAAGCTGGACTTTGTTAAAATTAAAAATCTTCTGCTCTGTGAAAGATGATATAGAGAGGAAAAAAATAAAAGCCATAGAATGGAAAGGAAAAAAAGGCCAAGACACATATCTGATCAGCAAGTTGTCTAAAATAAACCAAAAAAAAAAAAATGCTTAAACTCAACCATAAGAAAAAATTCTGATTTTTAAATTGGTGGAAGATTTGGGCAGATATCTTTCCTCAGAAGAGAGACAGATGGAATGAGCATGAGCATATGAAAAAGCGTTTAACATCAGATGTCGCTACCCAATTCCAGCACTGTAACAAGGAAGCACCACTAGACATCTATTAGAAGGGCAAAGAGCCAGAGCAGTGACAGGGAGACAAATGCTGGCCGGAAAGAGACCTAGCAGGAGCTCCCCTTCATCCTTAGCGGGAGTACAAAATGGTACCGGCACCCTGAAGGCAGTTTGGCAATTACTTACCAAACTCCACATTCCCTTACCACAGCGTCCAACAATCACGTGCCTTGGTATTTATTCAAATGAATTTAAAACATAGCCGCACAAAGCGCCCACATGGTTGTTTTGTTTTTGTTTTGTTTTTTGTCAGTCCTGGAACTTAAACTCTGGGCCTTGGTGCTTGTCTCTGAGCCTCTTTGTGCTCAGGGCTAGTGCTGTACTACTAGTATACTCCAGCCTTTTCTGAGTAGTTGAGTGGAGATAAGAGTCTCAGGACGTTCCTGCCTGAGCTGGCTTCAAACCAAGAACCCTAGATCTCAGCCTCCTGAGCAGCTAAGATGACAGGCATGATCCACCTGTGCCTGGCACACATGGATTTTTTTTTCTGCCTCAGTTTTATTTATAATTATCAAAAAGTGGGAGCAACCAAGAAGCCATGGGCATGCGAATGGATACATGAATTGTGAAACACCCAGATAGGAAGCTAGAATTCACTGATAGAAAAACAAGCACCATCAGCTCATGGGTAGCCACAGCTGCTAAGTAACAAATCCAACCTAACATATCTACATGTTGTTTGACTCCAATATACAACATTCTCGTAAGTGTAAGACTATGGATCCATTCTTAGGGGTGGTGAACAGGGGACATACAGTGGATTTCTAGGCCCATGATACTAGTTTCTTTCAAATGTTACAATATGTACACATATCATTGTAAGTAAGAATTTGAAAGAGCAATGAAGTGTTTCAAACCAAAATAACCCTAATGTAAAGTGGGGACTTTGAGAGAAAATCATTTTCCAAAGTAGGCAAATTGGCCATAAAAAATTTTATAAACCTGTCTAGTACACTAAATATTATAAGGGGGTACAAAGATTTCTGTACATTTTTGGCCAAAAAACTAAAAATGCTTTAATATAAACTATCAAAAAAGAATGAACTATACATACATGACCAATTAGATAGATTTATGCAGCCTAATATACAATTAAACAAAATTCCCTTAAAATCTATAAAAAGATTGGGATTTAGGAAGGAAAATATTTGCACTAATAATTGAATAGCTAAAATGTTTACAATTTGATTAAAAGTATAAACTCAGGGAGCCCAGGTCAATGAACTCAAAATATAAGAAAGAAAACAGTGACAAAGACATTATAATCAAATGGGTTAAAATATGCAATAAGAAAACAAATGCTAAAAATCACCCAGAGAAGAGACACACTCACATTAAAAGGACTAGACATAAGAATGACAGCAAATCTCTGAGGAAAAATAATAGAAGACAGAAGACAGTGAAAGTATTCAAAGAAACAACTTTTAGACCTAAATTCCCAATAAAGTTCAATACAAATTCAGATATTAAGAAGCTCAGAAGTTGGGTGCCCATGGCTGATGCCTGTAATCCTAGCTACTCAGGAGATCTGAGTGTCTGAGGATCTGAGGATCGCGGTTCAAAGCCAGCATAGGCAGGAAAGTCTGTGAGACTCTTGTCTCCAATAGACCACTCAGAAAACAGAAAGTGGCACTGTGGCTCAAGTGGTACGGTGCTCGCCCAGAGTTCAAGCCCTACCACCAACCAAAAAAAAAAAAGAAAGAAAGAAAAGAAACAAAAAGAAGTTCAGGTAATTCAGTCATTAGATTTTCACCATAGAATGTTAAAAAAAAAAAACAAAAAACTTACAACAGAAAAAAAAGCAAAGGAAACCTGATTTGACATAACAAAATATCAAGCATCAGAAATGCTATCTAAATTTACTGAATTTCAATTGATTGTCTAGGCTGCTGTAGGGAGGGGCAGCCTCTGGCTCTGTTTACCCAGTGAAGAAAGCCACTCCTAAATGGAAAGACTTGAAAAAATTATATTAAGTGAGGTAAGCCAGGTCCAAAGAAACATAGGTCCTATGGTTTCCCTTATTTGCAATAACTAGTATATGTCTGAGTCAAGCAGAAAAGGTCAGATAAGTTGATGTTAGGGGAATGAACCCCATGATAAGTAGTCAAATGTTTTTTTGTTTTTGTTTTTTTTCCTTTCATGCAATTGTTTCTAACATATTTATAAGATGATTTCTATGTTGCTTTGTATGTCCCTCCCCCACGGTATAACCCATGCTTTCACTGTATTTGATGTTGGCATAATTTGTGGAGGGGAAGGGAAAAAAATCATTTAGAGATACAGGTGGACCCATTGCAACAATGAGATGTACAAGTTGTTATGTCAAAAAACGAACTTTACAACTTTGGTGGGAGGGGAGATGGGGGGGAGGAGGGGGTGTATGGGAAGGGATGGGAAGGGGAAACAAAGAGGAGGCAACAATGCTTGATAAGAAATGTACTCGTTATCTTGCCCATGTAATTGTAACTCCTCTGTACGGTATTCTCACAATAATAATTATATATATATATATATATATATATATATATATATATATATATAAAAGAAAGAAATGCTGTCTAAGTCATTTATTTATAAATATACAATTTTTATTAGTACTTAAATTTATTTAAAAGATAATTAATGGGTGCCAATGGCTCATGCCTGTAATTCTATCTACTCAGGAGACTGAGATCTGAAGATAGTGGTTCAAAGCCACTTGGGACAAGAAAGTGTGTGAGATTTTTATCTACAATTGTGCTCCAAAAAAAGCTAGAAATGGAGCTGTGGCTCAAGTGGTAGAGCTCTAGCCTTGAACAAAAAAAAGCTCAGTGACAGTGCCTAGACCCTGAGTTCAAGCTCCAGGACCAACACACACAAGAAGTGATTGGTTAAAATGAAAGTAATTATGTGTTTTTTATTTATACACAGAGAAAGAAAACATGATAACAATCAACAATTGTACACATTCTTTTTTTTCTTTTTGGTGGTCCTAGGGTTTGAACTCAGGGTCTCTCACTTGCTAGGCAAGTGTTCTACCACTGTGCCATGCTTTCTTTTAAGTCTACCACTGAGGCTTTTGGCACATTACCACCTTTTTGGCACTGATTATTTTTCATTATACTATATGTGAAGAGGTATGTTATTACTTGGAGATTGACTATAATAAGCTAAAAATGTATGGAGACACAGAGACACAGGGGGCTGCTTGCAGATCACCAGGTACCGGATTGCAGAACAGCGGATCGCCAGGAACAGAGAAACATACCAGCCGGGAGTTTCCACGAGGATCCCACCCCCACCCCTCACTCTCCACCGGAGCGGAGAGGCTCCATCCCGCCAAAGCCGCCCAGCACCAGCAGCCAGACAAAGGGACCTGTCGGCAGACCACCTGCCCAATCGCGATCGCAACTACCCGGCAGGGGGCCGCCCAACCCAGCCCGCAACCACCCCAACTGAACTCGGATTGCAACAACAACTGATGACCTACAGGGTGAGTACCCCACAGGGGACAGTGAATCCATCGAGGGAGACCAGAGCTGGAGGGAATCCCCAGACCCTGACCTAGACTCCCTACCCCAACACCCGGACCACAGGACCCACTAAAACTGGGAACTGTTCGAGAGCTCCACCAGCCGGTGGAGCAC
The DNA here is from genome assembly GCF_019054845.1 of Dipodomys spectabilis. Lineage (NCBI taxonomy): Eukaryota > Metazoa > Chordata > Mammalia > Rodentia > Heteromyidae > Dipodomys > Dipodomys spectabilis. The sequence goes on along the minus strand of NW_024870772.1, from coordinate 47,509,399 downwards.
ACTCTGCTGGCCAGGCCAGAGCAAGAGTGCCCCTGGAAGGGAGCTTAAATGCCCAAGCCAGGAACAGCGCCCCTGGGTCAAGACTACCAACAGTAGAAGAAATTTGAACTGTGTCCTCCAGGCTGCATAACCTAGGTGGTATACACATTAGCACAGGCCTAACGAGCGCGCTCCAGGCTGGGGCCGGAACCAGGCCCGGGGACCGGCGCCTGAACAAAGCAAAAAGGGTCAGAAGTGGGGCTGTGGCTCAAATGGTAGGGTGCCAGCCTTGAGCTGAAGAGCTGAGGGACAGCACCCAAACCTAGAGTTCAAGCCCACAACCAGCCCAAAACAAACAAACAAAAACACATCAGGAGCCCATAGCAGACTCCAGTATTTGGGAGAGTGCATCCAGAGCATCTGATCTTCCCAAGAGCACCCGCAGGAGCAAACACAAGCAGTCTAGGCTGCTCAACCCTTCCAAAGGCGGGAATTGCCAGCAATCTACAGCAGAGAGCTGAGAATCCTAAGTAAGTCAGAATAGCAGCTGGAAATAGGCTCCCAACAGAATCCAGATCAGGCACAGACTCTCTCTACCAATACAGAATCAGCAACCAAGCAAAGACAGACACACCAAAACAAGATTGAAGAGCAGTCTCCTGAACCCCCATGAGAAAATCACAGAGAAAAATCACAAGGTTTACCACTACCCAGGACAGCAAGCTCACCTCAAAAGCCAGCAGCCACGCAGGGGAGAGCCCCAGTGGGAGCAAAGCAGGAATGGAAGACAAAAGCTACATCCAAGGGTTGCTGGAGGCAATGACTCAAGAAATAAAGCGAGAAATGGATCAGAAATTGAAAGAGCACAAGGATGAACTATCAAAAGATATACAGGATATCAAACAAAAATTGGATGCAAAAATAGAAGCTGCACAAACCTCAGTAAGAAGTGAGATAAACACCAAATTAGAGGTAATGCATACTGATGTGAGATCAGTACTCTGAGAACCAACATTGAATCCATTTCCACCATGCAAACCACAATAGAAGCCACGGTCAACAGAGTGAATGAAATGGAAGGTAGAGTGTCAGATACAGAAGACAGAATACACCAACTGGACCAAAAAGTGACAGATATGGAAAAATCACTCAAATTAAACCAAAGGGAAATTCAAGAGCAAGCACATAATGCTAAAAAATTTAACCTTCGCATAATCGGAGTGGACGAAGGTGAGGAATTCCAGAGCAAGGGAATGCAACACCTATTTAACAAGATAGTCAATGAAAATTTTCCCCACCTCAAAAACAACCATCTTAACTACATCACAAAAGCTTATCGAACACCCAACAAGCAAGATCCCAGGAGAAACACTTCTAGACACATTATAGTAAAAATGATGGATCTGAATAATAAGGAAACAATCCTGCATGCAGCAAAAATGAAGAAGGAGCTATACTACAACGGGAAAAAAATTAGAATCACTGCAGATCTCTCCACACAAACAATGAATGCAAGAAAAGCCTGGGAAAACACCATACGAGCCCTGAGAGCCAATAACTGCCAACCCAGACTGATATACCCGGCAAAGCTAGCATTCACATTCGATGGAGAACTGAAAACTTTTAATAGCAAAGAAAAACTAAATGAATACATAAACATTAAGCCAGCATTACAAAGAATTCTAAGAGGGGGGACACAACCTGAAGAAAGCAACCAGGAACTGGGACCTGCCCCAAACAGGCATTACTCAAAGTCTAACTGAGCAAGCACAGGAGGAAAGGAAAGAAGAAAAACTTAGGAAAACGGAATGGCAGGGACAACAATGCATCTCTCTATACTTTCTCTTAATATAAATGGGCTGAATTCGCCAATTAAAAGAAAACGAACTGAGGACTGGATCAGAAAACAAGACCCATCCATCTGTTGCCTTCAGGAGACCCACCTCTCAGCCAAACATACAAACAAACTCAGAGTGAAGGGGTGGAAAAGGATCTACCAATCAAATTCCCCCAATAAGAAAGCAGGTGTAGCTATCCTGATATCTGACAAAATAAACTTTTCATTAAAATCAGTACAGAAAGACAAGGACGGACACTACATATTAATAAAGGGAACAATCCAAGAGGAGGATATAACCATCATCAACTTATATGCCCCAAATATCGGTGCACCCAGATATGTTAAACAAATGCTCTCAAACTTACAGAATAAAATAGATCCCAATACGATAATACTAGGAGACTTTAACACGCCACTCTCACCAAAGGACAGGTCTACCAACCAGAGGATTGGCAAAGAAGCTACTGAATTAAGTGAGGCCATACTTCAAGCGGAATTAACTGACATCTACCGAGTATTTCACCCTAAAACAACACAGTACACATTCTTCTCAGCAGCTCATGGAACTTTCTCCAAAATAGACCATATCATAGTTCATGCAAGGAACTTAAGCAAATACAAAGGGATCGACATAATCCCCTGTATCTTATCTGACCACAGTGGAATCAAGCTAGCTCTCAATAACAAAGCATACCGCAGAAATTTCTCTAATACATGGAAATTGAACAGCACACTCCTTAACAAGGCCTGGGTAACAGAAGAGATCAGAGAAGAAATAAAGCATTTCCTAGAACTCAATGAAAATGAAAACACCTCACAAAGAAACTTGTGGGACACAGCAAAAGCAGTCCTGAGGGGCAAATTTATTGCCCTCAGTGCCCACATCAAGAGAATGGAGACAGACCAAGTAAATAATCTCATGTTGCAACTAAAACAGCTAGAAAAACAAGAAAAAATGGGACCTAAAGCTACTAGACGAAGCCAGATAACCAAATTGAGAGCAGAGATTAACCAATTAGAAAATCAGAAAACCATAACCAAAATAAACCAAACAAAAAGCTGGTTCTTTGAAAAAATAAACAAAATTGATGGCCCATTGGCAAGATTAATTAAAAAAAGAAGCGAGGAAACCCATATTAATAGGATTAGGGATGCCACGGGAAACATCACAACACGTACCCAAGATATCCAAACAATTCTAACAGACTACTTTCAAAAGCTATACTCTCTAAAGGAAGAAAATCTGGCGGAAATGGATGCATTTTTAGAGAAATACAAGTTACCCAAACTGAGCAAAGAAGAAGTTAACCAATTAAATAAGCCAATATCCTATAATGAGATACAGGAAGCTATCAAAAGTCTTCCAACAAAAAAAAGCCCAGGACCAGATGGATTCACAGCAGAATTCTATAAGACCTTTAAACAAGAACTAATACCCATACTCCTCAAGCTCTTCAGAGAAACAGAGAAGGAGGGAGCTATCCCAAACTCATTCTACGAAGCCAATATCACACTCATCCCCAAACCAGGCAAAGACCCAACCAAAAAGGAGAATTACAGGCCAATCTCCTTGATGAACACAGATGCAAAGATCCTTAACAAGATTCTAGCTAACAGAATCCAGAAACACATAAAAAAAAATAATACACTGTGATCAGGTAGGCTTCATCCCAGAGACACAGGGATGGTTTAACATACGTAAGTCAATAAATGTAATCCAGCATATCAACAGAGCCAAGGTCAAGAATCACATGATTATCGCCACAGATGCAGAAAAGGCCTTTGATAAAATTCAACATTCATTCATGCTAAAAGCTCTGGAGAAAATAGGAATAGAAGGAACATTTCTAAAAACAATAAAAGCCATTTATGACAGACCAATAGCTAATATTATACTTAATGGGGAAAAGCTACAACCAATCCTCCTAAAAACAGGAACAAGGCAAGGATGCCCACTGTCTCCACTCCTCTTCAACATAGTCCTAGAACCCTTAGCCAGGGCAATAAGGCAAGAAAAAGACATTAAAGGGATCCGCATAGGGAAAGAAGAAGTTAAACTATCCCTTTTTGCAGACGACATGATACTATACCTCCACGATCCCAAAAATTCCATTCCCAAACTTTTAGAAATCATAAGTCACTTCGGCAAAATAGCAGGATACAAAATAAACCCACAAAAATCAGTTGCCTTCCTATACACTGATAACGCACAGGAAGAGAGGGAAATAAAGGGAGCAACCCCATTCACAATAACCTCCCAAAAAATAAAATATTTAGGAATTAACCTAACCAAAGATGTAAAAGAACTATTTAATGAGAACTATAAAAAGTTAAAGAAAGAAATTGCAGAAGACACTAGGAAATGGAAAGACCTCCCATGCTCCTGGATAGGCCGACTTAATATAGTAAAGATGGTGATACTTCCAAAACTAATATACAAATTCAATGCAATTCCTATTAAAATCCCAATGACGTACATCACTGAAATACAGAAAACAGTCCAAAAATTTATATGGAACAACAAAAGACCTAGAATAGCCAAAACAATTCTAGGGGATAAAGACAATATGGGAGGGCTATCCATGCCGAACTTCAAACTCTACTACAGAGCTATAATAACAAAGACAGCATGGTACTGGCACAAAAACAGACCCGAAGACCAATGGAACAGAATAGAAGATCCAGATATAAATCCACAGGCCTACAGCCAGCTGATATTCGACAAAGGAGCCAAAGACATACAATGGAAGAAACACAGCCTCTTCAACCGCTGGTGCTGGGAAAACTGGGCAGCCACATGCAGAAAACTAAAAGTGGACCCCAGCCTATCACCATGCACCAACATCAACTCAAAATGGATTAAAGACCTTAACATTAAACCTGAATCTCTGAAACTACTGCAGGACAGAGTAGGAGAGACACTTGAACTAATAGGCACAGAAAGGAACTTCCTGAACAGAGTCCCAGGGTCACAACAAGTTGGAGAGAGACTCGACAAATGGGACTACCTTAAAATAAAAAGCTTCTGCACAGCTAAATCTATCGCAACTAAGCTAGAAAGACAACCAACTAATTGGGAAAAAATATTTACCAGCAATATATCAGACAAGGGGTTAACATCCTGTATATACAGGGAACTCAAGAAACTAATCCCTCCCAAACCTAACAAACCAATTACTAAATGGGCAAGGGAACTAAAGAGGGACTTCTCAAATGAAGAAATAAAAATGGCAAAGAAACACATGAGGAAATGTTCATCATCCCTGGTGGTGAAGGAAATGCAAATAAAGACAACCCTGAGATACCACCTTACCCCAGTCAGAATGTCCCACATCCACAAATCAGCCAACGACAAATGCTGGAGGGGATGTGGAGAAAGAGGAACCCTGTTACACTGCTGGTGGGAATGTACACTTATACAACCACTTTGGAAAGCAGTCTGGAGGGTCCTTAGAAAGCTAAAGATTGACCTCCCTTACGACCCAGTCATACCACTTCTAGGCATCTACCCTGAACAACAGGAACCAATATACAAGGACACGTGCACCTCCATGTTTATTGCAGCACTGTTCGCAATAGCTAGGATATGGAAACAACCTAGATGCCCCACCACAGATGAATGGATCCAAAAATTGTGGTATCTATACACAATGGAATATTATGCAGCCATTAGAAATGACAAAATAATGGCATTTGCAGGGAAATGGATGGAGCTAGAAGGAATCATGTTGAGCGAGGTAAGCCAAGAACGAAGAGACAAACGGTACATGGTCTCCCTGATAAGTGGATGCTAAATCCAAAATGTTAGGTGATATGACAAAACTAACAGGACTTAAGAAACAAAGAACTCCCACTCATCTGGTTGAACCACTACTAAATATCCCCATGCTGCTGATCACAAATATGGTATATAACATGTGAACACTGTTATATATTACAGACTGTGGTAGACAATTTGCTCCAGGGAAGTTAGAATGAACTTGTGACTTTGAAATTATGTAATCATTTAATCACAATCCAAAAAAAAAAAAAAAAAGAACCTCGGGGAAGGGAGGGAGGGAGGGGATGGTAGGGGGAAAACAATGGAGGGGGTAACAATGTTCAAGAGGAAGTGTACTCAGTACCTCACTCATGTAACTGTAACCCTCTGTATAGTAGCTTTACAATAAAAAAAATAATAAAAATAAATAAAAATAAATAAATAAATAAAAAGTCACCAAAAAAAAAAAAATGTATGGTGAAAATCCTAAAGAAAACATCAAAATACAAACCAAGAGTTATAATAGATAAACTAAAAGAGAAGAAAGTGAATCTAAAAAAAAAAAATTCATGTAAAACAGAGAAAGAGGAAATGGGAAAGAGAATAGATCAGACAAACATAAAGCAAATGCCATACAACCAGTGTAAATCCAACAATATCAGTAATCATGTTAGATGCAACATGCTCCAAGCAAGATGAAAAGTTCAGCTTGTCAGGTCAGGTTTTTTAAAAAGATCTAATTACGTGGGCAGGATTTCTTAGGACCCCTGTCCTAAAATCTGGAGATGGCATGCATTCAATAATTTTTCTATTGTGTGTTTCTATTTCTAGAAACCATCTGGAAAAACTTTTTCCTCCTTCTGGACAGCGCCCTGCCGGCCCCCAAGACAGCCCTACGAGGCCGTTTGGGGGCCTGCAGGGCAGCGCCAGGGCCTCACTGGAGGAAGCATTAGCTTGTGGAGGCAGGTACAGGCGCAGGCGCAGAACAGTGCTGGGGAAGTGGGGGGGGGGGGGGAAGGCCTCACCTGGTGCAGGCGCAGAACAGCGCGGGGAGGGGGGGGGGGGCCTTACCTGATGCACGCGCAGGCGCAGAACAGCGCCAGGGCCCACCTGCTGCAGGCGCCGGTGCAGAACTAGATGGCGGAAATGGCTATCCCCCGCACCTTAGTGGTTTATGTTCCTTACTTCACAGGTGACTGCCCGCGCTCCAATCGACCTAAATGGATTCCTTTTTTCTACTTCTTACAGCTTTCCATGAGGACACACCGACTTCCGGAAAGGAAGGAAGCAGCTGTTTCTGGAGCGAAACATGTCAGCGTTGAACGCCGGTGAGAAGGGCAGTCCTGTGGTTCCCGTGGAAGTGGAAGGAATGACAGCTGCGGGTAACGCGTCCACGCAGGCAGGGGCTGCCACGGCGGTGGGCGTGCAAGCAAAGCAGCCTGAGCCGTGGCTCGCGCGCTCTCCTCCGCGAAGGTCCCTGTGCGAATTCATGCAGAGAGGACACCTACCACGTGGCCGAGCGCTGCGCCCGCGGAGGACCCGCCCTCCACGCAAGGTCAAGGTCACACAGCACACGGCTGCAAATCAGGAAACCACCTGGAAAACCCCACCGGAGCCAAGGGGAGCTCAAGTGCTTCAGTGACGGAATGCACAAGTCTGAAGCTTGTGATTCATGAGGTTAACAACTCAGCTACTGATGACAGCTGGGCTTCTTGGTCTCTTCTTACAGGTAATGTATATATGCATATAGGTCTGTTGATACGGATATAGACCTGTAGATTTCTAGATCCATATCTAAATAAATATATCTCTTTATAATATCTATCTTTAGATTATATAAATATCTAGATATCTAGATAAATCTATAGATTTATATATAAATATGTATCTATACAAATATAAATATATATCCATATGTATATATTTTATACACCTATATGTATACATATATATACATGTATATATCATATATAATTTATATGCAGTGTATTCACATATATATTTGAACATATTTTCCTGAAATTTAAAAATTATTGGTTGCTTTTGGCTTAGAATCTGGTCAGATCAGGTATACCTGTCAAAAAGGCCCTGAGTTCAGCATTACAATGAGAATCCAGAAGTAATCTGGTGGGTGATTTGTGTGGCGAGCATACCACAGTGCTGGCCTCTCTGGCTGTCAGTGTGGTCACCTCTGCATATGTCTTCCGCACACTCAGAGCCCCAAGTTGCCTGTAAATTTTGAAACCAGATGTTTCCAGGCCTGTCCCTGGAAAATGTGAATGAAGGCTGCATCCTTGTGAAATTTTAACCAACACTGTAGTAGAAACAATCAGCTTTTCTTTCACTGAATTTCACGACGAAATGTCAGGACACACAGAGGAGTGAGGGTAGGGAGAATTGATGTGGCACGCAGTGCTGGGAACACACTGTCCCAGGAACCAGAGCTTGGAGACAAACGTGGGGGAGGCACCAATGGATTTTGAGGAAGGGACTGACGTATTTTGCTTGGTATTAAAACCGTGGGCTTTGCTGCTGCTGGAATAGAATGAAGGGAGCTTGAAGTGGGGCTGTCAGCCTTTGCGACGCTGAAGGAGGCAGGAGTTAGAGCTGAAGACATCATTAGTGAGGAGAACAGAAGAAAGTGATTTACAACGTGCAGCCAGGCTGGAGCCGAAGGGAGAATGAGGGCAGCGGCCCTGGGCTTCCAGGCTGAGCAGCTACACCTCATGAAACTCGTTTCAAGTAACAGAGTAGGGGTGGGCTCAAGGGAAGGCCTGGCGTGGGGGACAAAGGGCTAGTCCTGTCCTTTCAGACCTGTGGGGTTTGCTTTGAGGACTGACCAAATTCTAGTGGGACCACCCCTTCCCAGCTGTGCTGGGGTTGGCCGAGCACCATCCTCTGATCTAGAACCTTCCAACTCAGGACTGATCCCTAAGGTCTACTTGCCTGGTCCTACAAAACCTCTGGTGACACTTGTCTGTGTTGATCATCACATCCCATAATTCCCTTCATGTGACACATATGTTTGTCTTGAGTTTGGGACTATGAACTGTGGATATACAGTTTTTGTGGGTTTTTTTTTTTTGGTCAGTTGTGGGGTTTGAACTCAGTTCTTGGGCACTATCCCTGAGCTTTTTTACTCAAGGCTAGCACTCTACCACTTTGAGCCACAACTCCATTTCAGGTTTTTTGATGGCTGATTGGAGATAAGAGTCTCATGGACTTTCCTGCCTGGGCTAGCTTCATACCTCGATCCTCAGATCTCAGCATCCTGAGTAGCTAGGATTACAGGATTACAAGCAGGAGCCACTAGCACCCGGCCTGTCTTTCTTTTTTGGTTAGGAGTGAACTTGGATTCAGATGAGTGGAAGACAGAAATAGGACTCAACAGCCACCTGAATTCCGAGTGACTGCAGCATGACAAGGCTGCTCATCTCCTCTGGGCACAGCATGAGCCCGGGGAGTGCAGGCAGGGGAGTCAGGATCTAGGGATGGGGGAGAAGATAGCTCCAACAGCCTGGGACCAGAGCCAGGGCACAAGGACCAGGGAGCGGAAGATGTACTTGGACAGACTTCCCAGTTTTGCTTAGAACTGACCTGACTTACCTTCAGGTAGGTGGAGGCAAGTTGGAGATATTTTTGGTCATGCTAAACCACATAGGCAGACAGCTTTATTTCTTATGATTTATGAAGACTGTTTAAAAAAAAAACCTGACCAACTTTGTTCTCAAGGACCTGTGTTCTTGAACCCACCCCCTCCTGCCTGCAAGAGACACTCCCTCCATCAATTATCACTGCCTGCATCCTACATCTCCTCATCTTCGCAGAAACTTCCCTTTGGCCTGCAAATACCCTGCACTGTCTCCTTCCTTAAAGACATACTGTCCCCTGCCTGCCATCTCTCCACCAAGAGCTCTGCCGCCTCCCTATGTCACATCACCAGCCACACTCAAAGAACTGTCTGGGGAGAAGCAAGCACTAGAGCTGCAGGAAACTGACCCAAACCGGGCCTGGCAAGATTAGAAACAAATCGGTAGCAAATGTCAGAATAAAAGTGGTCACAGGAACAAAAGAAGCAACCACACTTCTTATTTACCTACTCAAGGCCCTTTTCTGTATAGTTTAACTTGAACTCTATCTAGCTGTACAGCACTAATGGATAAATATAGCTAGCTAGTCCTGCATAATAATAGTGATCATAATAACAGCTCACCCATGTATGCGTTACTAAGTAACAGGATTTATCCTATGGTTTTCACCTGCACTGACATACTTGAAATTCATAAAATCCAGTGGAAATCTAGCAATCTAAGAAAAACACAAAGCCGGGCTGGTTCTTGGGCAATAACCCTGGGTAACTAGGCACATATGCACACATTATTCTTTTGCTTGGGACTTGAACTCAGGGCCTAGGCACTTCTTTTGCTCAAGGCTAGCACTCTCCCAGTTGAGCCACAGCACCATTTTTTTTTACGCACACATTATTATTATTCTCATTTTATAGATGAGGAAACTGAGTCACCAAATTAAGTAATTGGCTCAAGGCCACAGATGTAGCAAGTTGATCTGAGTTAATAGCTTTTATAGAGCATTTCCACTTGCCTTCTTCTCATCAGTTTCTGGAGACCCCTGGCCAGCCCAGCTGGCATGTCATTACCATGTAATAGATAAGAGGATGGGCCAGAGGAGGTGAGGTGATTTTGAACACACAGACGGGAGACAGTAGAGCCAGGAATGCAAGAGCTTAGAATAGTCCCTGATGGGGCAGAGAGGTGAATGAGAAAAACTGGCAGCGAAGGCTTGGGTTCCAGGGAGCTAGGAAAGACACAGAGCCAGACTGGTTATCAACCCAGGCTGGGGGCACACACTCAGCCAACTCAAGTGCAAGTGTAAGAGGGCCTCTGCCCCCTCCCCAGCACAGATCGGGATTTCTGAGGTTCCCGGTACTTAAAGACTAGAATAGCCTCTAATCACAGTGCAGCAGAGTACTGGGCAGCCTCTGACCCAGAGTCCTGTGGCTCCAAGGACTTTATCCTTAATCTTCTAAAACTCTGTCCCTGAGGCTTGCCTCTCCCCCTTCCTAAAGCTCCCAGCTCCCTCATGTGGTAGAGCATTAGCTGACTCTCTCCATCCCCTTGTCTCCCTCCTGGGTTCTCTGTCTCCACTCTGCTCCTCCTCAAGGTGCCTCTTCTATTCAGTCCATACAACAGTGTATAGAGCCTCCCCTTCTGCACACTGGCTCTGGCCAGCCTCTGCTGTTTCCATTGTGAATGGAGGAAGATGGAATTTCAGTGTCATTTGAGTTGCATTTCCTGTATGGCTACGGATGTTGAACATTTCTTCATGTATTTATTGGCGATTTGTACATATTCTGAGATCTATCCAGTTCATCTGTTCATTTGGTTGGGTCATTTGCTCTTTTTTTTAATTTCTTCATATATTCTAGATATGAATCCTCTGTTGATATGTACTTGGAAAACATTGCCTTCCACTCTCTCAGTTACCTCTTCATTATGGTAATTATTTTCTTTATTTTGTATATTCTTTTCAATTTGATGCAATCTCATTTTTCAACTCTTGTTCCTACTTTCTATGGAGTCTTATTTGGGAAAAAAAGTGCTGATGTCTATATCTTGTAATATTTTCCCTCAATTAGCTGTAAAGTTTTAAGACTTTTGATCCACTTTGAACTGGATTTATACAGAGTGAGAGATAGGGATCTAGTCTCAGCATCATTTGTTGAAGCTGTTTTCTTCAGCATATGTTTGGGGCACCTTCATCAAAAGTCAGATGGCTGTAACCATGTGGGTTTATTTCTGAATTCTTTCCCATTGATTGATCTACATGTCTGCCTTTGAGTCAGCACCATGCTGTTTTTATTACAATTTTCTCTAGTACAATTTTCTCTAGTCAAATCGCAATCCCTCCAGAATTACTGTTTGGATTGCTTTGACTACTTGGGGTCAGGCATGCTCTCCTGTCAGTTTCAAGATTGTTTTGTCTAGTCTGTGAAGAATGTCATTGGAATATTAATGAGGATTTCATTGGATCCACAGGTAGCCTTCAACACTATGACCATTTTCACAGTCTTCATTATGCCAGTTCACGAACATGGGAGGTCTCTCAGTTTTCTGGTGTCTTCCATTTCTTTCTTCAGTGTCTTACAGTTTTTAAACTGTGTAGATTTTTTTTGTCCTTGATTAAGTTATTCCTAGGGGGTTTTTTGGTGTTTTTTTTTTTAATTTATAGTGAATGGAACTGTCTTCCTGATTTTTTTCAGGCATGTGAATATTCTTTACATCAATTCTTGTAGAGTCAGAAAAAATCAGATGAAAGGCTGGAACTAATATTCTTCTTTAGGCTAAAACCATTCTGATTTACAAAGATACTTTGTATTTTTGTAGTGTGGGGACTCCCACACTACCTTCTTTTCTTCAGGTAACAACAAGCTCGCTCAGGGAGTGCTCACATCTTGAGCCATCTTGGACTCCTTTTCCCACTTGCCCCCTCACTGGTGATCCTTCACCAAGCCCTGCTGGTGAAATTCTGCAGTGTCTCTCTGCCATTTCTGTGTGCCTACTCTGCTATCCTGCCCCTCATCCACATCCCATCTCCACAGCACAACTCTGCTGAGGCCTCCTGGACTCTATCTGTGCTGTCCATTCGTTCTTCTAGCTTATCATCCGAGCCAGGGCTCTTGGCTGATGATCCTCCGTGGTGCTTTAACAAGTCACTCCACTGTGCAGAGACGTGAGCACCGACTCCTCTTCCTGGCGCCCAGCATTCCCCTAAGTCTCTATGGCATTGGACTTCTTACCTTCTCCCCAAATGCATCCCACTCACTCCCACCTGCCTTGCATTGTTTGCTCTTCCTGGAACTCATCTCTTGACAGTGTGAACCAACAGAAAGGTTACAAGCTTCATGGCTGGAGACCTAAAGTCCTCTGGATCTATTATCAAACAAGTACAGAGGTAGGTAAGAACATGAATACATCCTGATAGAAACCCTAGGTGGCTCCGAAGGATTCTACTTCAAATTCCAGAGGGAGCAAACAACTGGCATTAGCAACGTTCGATGGGCACAATCGTGTCTTTCAGAGATGCGAGCTGGCAGATTTCCCACACCAGCTCCATGGCTTCCTGCTGCCGGCATGTGCAGACTGCATGTGACTCCAGACTCCTCAGACTGAGCTGCCGCTAGACCAAGACAACAACCACATTCGCTACACATTGGGTCCCCAGCCCTCTGGACCTCAGCTCACCAGGCCCGCAGGGGGCAGTTAACCTCCTCTAAGAAACAGAACTGAGGAAGGTTTTGCAGGGGAGTGAGCTCCTGAATTCCTGCTGGTATTTTAATTCCTTTCTAAAACATACAGGCGCATCCACTCCATGACAAGCAAAGAAGCTGCCATTCTCTGCTGAGAGAGTTTTATTTCATTGAGTGCCACAGATTCTGTTAACTGTTTTCTGATAGCTGCTTGCACAGCTAAAGAGCTCCTCCTGCCGAGTGCTCATGAAGAAACGGGCTGCTAAGAGAGGCTTCTCCTCAGCAGCTCTGCATGTGGCTCTCTGCCAGCTAGATGCTTTAACTCCTCCTGGGAGCAAACCACTAAACCCAGTCAATACTTGAAGGGAACAAAGAGAGAGAATAATAAGTGCTTAGTTCCTCAAATCATGTTCAGTAACATCAGAGACAGGCAGGCTCGATTTGAGCAATATCTTCGTATAATACACAATGCTTTTTGGAGCTCTCCAGAAAACCAGAACCAAGAGGACATGTGTATATATGAAGATATTTCTGGGATAAGCTAGGAAGTCACATGAATTATCTGTCCTTTCAAGAAAGCCAGCCATGTGGCTCCAGTCATTTCCATGGCCTAAGGACCAGAGAGTCCACTGTGTATGGGCTCAGCTAAGCGTGGAAAAGCCTGCTCCAGATTATCACTCATGCACACAAGGGAATCTTCCTTTCCTCGGTCTGTTCTACTCAGGCCTCCACTGGTTGGAAAATGGTCACCTGTTCAAATGTCAACATCATTGCAAACCCTTGCATACACACACTCCTAAGTGATGTTTAACTGAATGTCTGGGCACCTTCTGTCCTAGTCATGTTGCCACAGAATGTGAACTATCCCATATACATTGTTGCTTTTTGGGGGGGGCAAGGGGGGGTGTAGAGTGCTAGTCATGAGAGGGGACTCAGAACTGGCATTCTCACTTACATGTGGGGTGTCAAGGTCTCGAGATGAAAACTTGGCTTGGAGAGGTCAGGAGAGAGCTGAAGTGTGTGTACATCCACAGTGAGCCACAGCATTAAGATAACAGCCACTGGATTGTAATCACTCCTTATATACACATAGGGGAGCACCTACTTCTATTCTGTTTCATGTTATTAATTGTTTAAAACTATAAAGAGTAAGAGTTTCACCTTGGAAGTCCTCTTCCTCCTCCTCCTCCTCCTCCTCCTCCTCCTCCTCTACTTCATCCTCCTCTTCCTCCCTTCCGTTGTCTTGCCATGTCCCCATCCCTTTTACATCTCTCAAGAACAATTCTGCTGCCTCCGTAAGGAAATGCAAGGATGAGCTCTTAAGACACGGTAGATAAACTCAGAGAAAAGTGCTCACTCAGCCCAGTCCTACAGAAGACAGATTTTGGGATGGATCTGGGGATAGTGTCTGGAAGTTCACATCAGCTCTTGGGGCACCTGGCACACAGGGCTTCTGTAGACTTTTCTTCTTCTTTCCCTCCAGAGAAAGGATGACGGGTCTCCTTTCGATGAGCTCCACGGTCTTCCTCTGGAAAAAGCATGCTGAAGGCCCACCAGAGAAGACGATCCCAGGACTGGTTTTTGAAAGTCTGCTGCAAAACAGCAAAGACCTTTCCCTGCAGAGACAACTGTGGTGTGGGCAGGTGAGGACCATTGGCAGAGGACCATTGGTGGAAGGATCTCCACTGCCACAGCTCTTTCCATGGCTCACAGACTACTCCCCGCCTCTGGCACGGCTCTCAGGAGGGGCCAGGTCCTCTCAGTGCTAGGACCTCGGGTTCTTATCTCTTGTCCTAATGACCCAGAGCGGCCCTATTTCTTTCTTTAGTGAGACTTGCCACTCACCTGTGACCTAAATATAAGTGACCAGCCATGTCACCATCCTCATTTCCTTTTTAAAATACCACGTGAATTACAGAACGCGACACCTAACATCTCTGCTATGAAACTCCACCGTTGTCTTATCAGTCACGACCTGCCAGAGGGACTGCAGCGGGCTTACTCTTAGCATCCAGTTCAATAAGGAATCTGCCAGGATTACCTGTGAACCCCCAGGCCTCAAATCCTCACCTTGCTCCTAGTTCCTGAAGCTTTCTCAAGCTCTCTTTGTATCAGTGCATTTGTTAAAATTATGTGATCTTAACACATTGCTCAGAAACGCAAAACCCAATGAATGGTGTCCAGACTGACATGCATTTGGAGTGTGTTCATGACAGTGTTTGTGTGTTCTTAAAGATCACCTTGTGAGCACACATATGTGTGTGTGCACACACACACACACAAACACACACACATCCAAATTCATGCTCCTCACAGTAATCTCCCATCAAGACTGAAGAATGGCAAAGACAGAAGAGCAGTCTGCAATATGTAAGGGAAACTTAGGAAATGGAACCCACTATTAGACTGGGCATTTTCTGACTTGAACTTTCAGAAACTGTTCATAGAAGGTAGCTAGCTATGGACTTAAAGATTGCAAGCTCTGAAGTATCTCTCCTCTCTGGAACTACAAGGTACATGGAGAGACCTCCAAATAAAGACCAGGAATGCTGGGTACAAACACATTGGCGTCACCTATGATTGGCGATTGAAGTAGAAATGTTACACAAACTGAAGAACTGTCTTCGAGGAGGCTAGCTTCACATTCATGTTCTTTAAAGGTCTAGTGAAATTTCTTACAACATCACTAAATGAAAAGTGCAAATCTCCTTCCTTCTTGCTATACCAATTTCCCCAAAAGAAATTCTTTTAGCTACTCTGCTTTATCATCAATGCTAATTTCTCCATGGCAAAAGGCTCACTAGGGAGAAATTTGTATTTCAAATGCAGTCCTATGAATTAGGATTCCTCAGTAAAGCTACTACTCAATGACATTTATAGGATGGAAAAACCAATATATATTGCTCTTTCTCTTCCTACAAAGGATGTCCTTGGAAAGGGGTTATAGGTCAAAATTATCTAAGTGGAATTGATGTGTGTGTGTGTGTGTGTGTGTGTGTGTGTGTGTGTGTGTGTGTGGTTTCTGTCTATGATCTAACACATTTGATTTTTTAAAAATGGCCCTAAGCAACATGTTCAATGAACTATTAATTTTTATCCTCATGTAGTTCACCAAGTAAACACAGCATAATTGAGTGAGGCATAAACCCTGGCAGAAAGCCCAGAATAAGCTTCGATCGCAGACCCAGGCAGAATCTTAGCTGCCACTCCTTTCTCCGGCTCAGTCCTCGACAGCAGAGTGTAACCCTGGAGGAGCAGCGTGGCTGATCAGAAAGCCCATTTGTGCTTGGACCCAAGAGAAGCAGGAAGTGTGGCCTTGGAAATATATCGAAAGCTCTCTCAGAACACACGGCCTCGGACAGTGGAAGAAGGAAAGACCTTTCTGGAAACGTAATTGATCAGAACTCTTCATATAAATGAAAAGAGGATGAGAGAGAGAGAAAAAAAGACCAAGTAGAAATAGCCATATGTCTCATGTGTTAAGAAGAGAAATCCAGACAGAGTGAGAACAGAAACTCCCCTTAGTCATCCCCAGGAAGTTTTGGCAGGCCCCTCCTAAAGAAGGAAACAGTATTTACCCTGTAGAACTGGGCTTAAAATGGCTGCATATCATTGCATATGGTTTTCATTATGCAGAGTGAGTTCACGCATTTTGAATTATTTTGCCATCTTCCTCCCATCTGCAACAGAACACTTTGATAGGAAAAGAGACTGGATTAAGTGAGCCTTACATGTCCTCTGTAGACTGCACTCAAGACCCAGACCCCAGGAGTAACTCCCCAGGGAAAGAGTCTTGTGTGTAAAACATCTTGAGGTATTCTTTACTAGAGGCTATCTATATTTATGTATGTCTTGAGGTGTTATTAGAGGTAAAGAGAGAAGACTTTGCAAGTGCATATGACAGCGTTACCTTAGCAGTGTTGTACAATCATAAATCATGCACAGTTTTTTTCACATTATGTGGTATTGAAATATCTGATAGCACCCTCACCCACTGTTCCGTACATGTGATCTGTGTGTGTTGGCCTGACGTACACCGAGTAAGCAGATTTACCTTTGTTTGCTGAATGAGTAAAGGAATAGTAAATATGGTAAGTGCTTTGTAAGACAATGTGAAGCATATATGGTGAATAAGTAAAAATGACTGCATATCAGAGAGTCTAAGATTTAAAAAAACGCATTCATATATCTAAACTGGAATGCATCTTACTGTCTTTCATGTGAAAAAAATGGAATATTCTTAAAAACCATGCCTCTAGGAATCGGTTCTGTAGCGTTACTCTTGTCTGATTAAACTACGATGGCAGCACGTCTTCTCCCTGGCGGTGCTCCAGTTTGATGAATACATCACGTTTCTTACAAAGAGAGCATGGCTTGCACATATTCTGGACGTACAGAAGGAAGGGAAGGGAAGCAATTTTGTTTTTTCAGCACCAATGCTAAGAAGGAATGTCCCAATAATTCAGCCGTTCCATGGAGACATGAGAAGTGAGTGGAATTGTCCTGTCTCATGGCTGAATGTCTTTCACACATCACTTTACATCATAAAAATCCATGCCTGTCATCCTAACTACTCAGGAGAATGAGATCTGAAGATCATGGTTCAAAGCCAGCCCAGGCAGGAAAGTCCCTCGGACTCTTATCGCCAAGTAACCACCAGAAAACTGGAAATGGCGCTGTGGCTCAAGTGGTAGAGTGCTTGCCTTAAGCTGAAGAGCTCAGGGATAGTGTCCAGGCCCAGAGTTCAAGACCTATGACCAACAACAATAACAACAAAAATCCTGTCATCCAGTGAAGCAAAGCAGGCTGGGGTTGGAGGCAGGAACAGAGCCAGGGAGGGCTGAGGGATGCTAAAGAGGAATATGGCTTCACTTGCTTATGAGAACAGAACAGTGGAACTTGTTAAAACTGTTTTGAGAATCGGGATGGGCATATAGGAGAATGACAGAAGGAGACACTGCAGGTGTATATGGGTGAAACTGTCACAATGAAACCTTGTTGTACAATCACTGTATAGTAATCTTTTTAAAGAGAAAAACATTCCTGAAATCCAATCCCAGTCTCTATTGGCTTTTTTGTTCTTTTGGTTAAAAATTTTATTGATGCTAGTTCTTTGTTTTTAGCCAAGATTATAAGATCTTACACATTTCAATGAACTTTCTTAAAAATAAGCATCTTATTCCCTTGGTGTTAGAACACAGAACATCTGTGGGGTTTGTTTGATGTTATCTTCAGAGAAAGTTTATCTCTTAGAAAGAAAATCAATGTCCTGGCTTTTCACTGTAGTCTTTTGCTTCCCAGAGGAATTCTGGGAGTTCCCAGAGGGATTTGATGATGATGACCGTGATGCCAGGGCCACAGCCACCGCCCCTTAGTGGAAGTGAACGGCAGACATGCCTGGGCCTCCCGTGTGTGTGCGAGAGATGATCCTCCTCCTCCTCCCCCTCCTCCTCCTCCCCCCTCCTCCTCCTCCCCCTCCTCCTCCTTCCCCTCCCCCTCCCCTTCCTCTTCCTCCCCCCCTCCTCCTCCTCCTCCTCCCCCTCTCCCTCCTCCTCCTCCTCCTCCTCCCCCTCCTCCTCCTCCTCCTCCTCCTCCCCCTCTCCCTCCTCCTCCTCCTCCCCCTCCCCCTCCTTCTCCTCCTCTCCCTGCTGCAGACATCCTAGCCCACCCACCCACACCCTCAGACTGGAGCTCTATCCTCCCTCACACCTAAAGCATGATCCTCCCTCACACCTGGAACTCGGTCCTCCCTCAGCCTGGAGCTCAGTCCTCCCCCATGGGAAGGACCCTAGAAGCAGCCTCTCTGGCATGTGAGCCAGGTGAGGGGCTCAGATCTAGGAAGGTGCCCAGGAGTGGTGGACGTGGCGCTGGTGGGGAGCAGTCAATCACAGCGGTGCGCCCTCCTGCAGGGCAGCTGGGATGAGCCCGGGTCCTGGGTGACACCTCTGTCCCTCTCTCACTGCACCACCGCAGGAATCAACAGTTCCTGCAAGTCCTGCAGTGTGGCTATAAAGGAGTCTTATGGAAAGCCCAGCCATCGGAGGAGAGGAGGCAGCAGGAGGCACGGGCTCACACGAAGTACAGATTTTCAAAAAGTATTCACCGATTAATTCACTCCACACGGCCCCTCGGCCTGTCCCAGGATGCATTTAGTCGAAAAGGATTTTGGTGGAGTGGAGCGGTTACCCCAAGTGTGAACAAACATTTGAGCAAAGCACATCGATGAGATGTGATTTGTGCCACATGAAGACCCACAGAGACGGCGAGGGTTTCACAGCAAGGATTTCCCTTCCGTGTTAAGTGTGATGCAGGGTCAGGTGAACATGTGCGGCCGCACCACAGACAAAGCCCTCAGCACAACCAGCATTTGAGAAGAGGAGGAGAGGACAGAGGAAGGAGGGGGAGAAGGAGGAAGAAAAGAGGAGTAAGAGGAGGAGGGAGGATCTATTCAGTGGAGTGAAATGAATAGAAAGTTTTCCCAGGAACCGTTCTTGCACCCGCCCGTGGCTCGCACTGGCAGTCCAGAGCACATTAGACATCACAGGAAGCACTGGGCTGGCTGAACAGTCACAGCCCAGTGAGGAGGCTCCACGCTCCACTCCCCTCGTTCCTCCAGGTGGGCCGGCGCTCTCCACCAAGCCTCACGCCCTCCGCAGTGCCTTCCGCTGACACACAAGGCGGCCATGCCCACCACGAGTGGACGGACACGCCTGGGAAGGACAAGGTAGCTGTGCCCCCAAGCGGACGGACACACCTGGGAAGGATGAGGCTGGTGGGCCGGGACTCGGGACATGGGCCTCCAGAGCCGCCTCTGCACCAGCTACCGTCCTCTCCGAGGATGACGTCTCCACCTCCTTCCTGAGCACGCTGTCCTTGGGCACTGGTGGCGGGGCTGCCACTCTGCACACATCCCGATTCATGTACCGATGGTGAAAGGCAGCACTGCCCACAGCCCGCAGCCAGGACTCAGAGAGGGCCACAGTGGACACGTGCAAGACGTGCAGCTTGAGCCCAGCCAGACTTGAGTGCTGGACTGTCTGCCTTGGGCTTCTGTCTGGGACAGGTGGGGCCCCTGTTGGGGGGACAGGCAGGGCCTCTGTCGGGGGTCTCTGTCGGGGACAGAGTGGATTTCTGTTGGAGACAGGTCGGGTCTCTCTTGGGGTCTCTGCTGGGTCTCAGTTGGGGACAGAGTGGGGTCTTTGTCCAGGTCTCTGCCGGGGGGACAGTCTGTGTGGGGGACAGGGTGGGTCTCTGTGGGGACAGCCACCTCTCCCTTCCCCTTCACTGCCTCTCCACCCTCAGCTCAAGGAAATTACATTTCAGCCAATCAAGGCAAATTAAATTTAAAAGAAAGGAAAGTTGAAGTCATCCTTGGCCAGCAAAAATGTATTATTCTATGTTGTTTGGATTTTGAGAAACAATCGTTTCCTCCCATGAACCAGACAGGCCCCATCGCTGAGAGAGACCGAGACACGTCTCACCATGCCCTCCAGAAATGCTTAAAGCTCCAGCATTGGAAATGGGTCGATGTGGGTTTTATTAAACCCAGGACCTGTCTTCCGCTGTCTGCCCACGGACTTTGCTATCTGACTCTTCCATGCAGCCCCTCCTAGGATATTACTGCCCCCAGGAAAAGGGCCAGGACCTCCCGGCTGGGTTCCCAGCAAGGACTCGGAGACACCCAGGGCTGGGTCCCTCTGACCTCTGCTCCCAAGAGGGTCCCAGCTAGCAGCAGCCTTCCCACTGCCTTCCTCTAAGGGGTCAGTGCTGACTGGAAGGCCAGCGCCACACCCAGGTCTACCTCTTCCCACACCAGGTCTGTCTAGTGGCCCCTCCCCTGCCCCTCCCCTTCCCCTGCCCCTCTCCTATAGCTGCCCCTCCCCTCTAGCTCCTCCTCCCCTGCACCTGCCCCTCCCTCAACTCCCCCTCCCCTATAGCTCCCCCTCCCCTACAGCTGCCCCTCCCCTCTAGCTCCCCCTCCCCTGCACTTGCCTTTCCCCTACACCTGCTCCTCCCCTACACCTGCCTCTCTCCTACATCTGCCCCTCCCTACGCTGTCTTCCTGCTGTTCCCAGGATTTTTCCATCTTCTCTTTCCTTCATCTTTTAAATTTATTTTTATTTTCTTGAAATCTAGGCATTTGGGCTCTTCTAGAAACTACAAGTATAATTATAAATAAATAAATAGAGGTAACCTTGGGCACCAGAGAGGTTTGTGTTGTAGACCCAGGATCAAAAAAAAAAATGGCACGCACTAACCTAATCCAGTCAACTGCCTGTGCGGGGTGGAGAGGGGGACTAAAACTGGGTTTTATAGTTCCTGTGGCATGCATAGAACATCACAAAATTCAAGTGTGTGCGTGCAAGGTGGGTGTGTCAGGTCCTAGCCATTTCCACCCCTCCAGTCACCAATGGCTGCCCACTAGATGGCTGCTTACATGCCACTTGAATTCCTGGTGCCAGGGCTCATCCTACAGAATTGCCTTCTGGCTGTGTGTCTGCTGCCTTCTGGCTCAGCCTAGATACTTGTGTGCTTGCCTCTTGTGCTGTTTTACCCTTGACTTGGGTCTGCATTCACTGTCAGGCTCAGACCTCAGTGCTCTGCCATCCAGACAGTGGCCATCCAGCCTTGTAGAAGTGACTAAAAATCCCTCTGTTTTAGTGATGTTAATCAAGTGAATGCAACAACATCTGTGTTTGCTGCAGATTCTAAGCCCACAGAAGGACCGGAGCACCACGCCCAGGTGACACCGTGTCAGGCAATCTCTTCTCCATGCTTCCTGCTTCTTGCTGCAGAGGTTTGTGCATTCACTGTACTTCAACCAAGTCAGACACAAAACCAAGTCTCCATGGAACCACAGAAAAGTTCTGTTGGAGGAGGGGGCCCAGCAGCTGGTGGGGCTGAAGGTCGAGGCAGCATCTGACCAAATTAGGGGATGGAGAGGGTTTCCCTGGCCTTACATTGTGATTCTAGAGCCAATTCTAGAGCCAAGCATGGGACCTGCTCAGTTCCTGTGCCTCCAGTACGGGCCATGTTCTTCCCTACACTCCACCTGGTGGACAGATGCCGCCGAGTGATGGGACAGGCCTGCAGCAGAGAGCGTCCACCCAGTGTGACATGTCCCTGCACTGAGCGTCCACCCGCATGACACATCTCCACAGTGAGCATCCACCCGCATGACACATCTCCACAGTGAGCATCCACCCGCATGACACATCTCCACAGTGAGCATCCACCCGCATGACACATCTCCGCAGTGAGCATCCACCCTGCGTGACACATCTGCACAGTGGGCTCCACACAGCGTGACAGGTACCCATCATGAGTGTCCACCAGGCGTGACACATCCACAGTGAGCATCCACCCTGCGTGACAAGTCCACAGTGAGCATCCACCCGCATAACACATCTCCACAGTGAGCATCCACCCTGTGTGACAAGTCCACAGTGAGCGTCCACCTGGCGTGACACGTCTCCATGCTATGGGGGTGGGGAGGGGTAGTGTCACGGTTCTAAAAGTAGCAGAGGTGGAATTTCAACTCTGTCTTCTTAACCACAAAGTCTGTTCTCTTCCCACTGCTCAAGAAACAACACCCCTCAAAAGGAAGAAGACAGGAAAGAGCTCTCGGCGTGACACGGCCCCTTCCACATCCCCTCTTCCTGGGAGCAAGAGTCACAGGGAGAGCAGGAAAGTCACCCTCTCCCAACTATTCCCTAAGAAATCACGAACACAAGCCAGGTCCAGGAGGGGAGGCAGAACCCTGGCCTTCTTCTCCCAAAGTCCTGTCCCAGAGTCGAAGGAAGAACGGCTTATGTAAGGGAAACTACTACATGGTGTCCTGGAGCCTCAGCCTCGTGGGGATCTGCTGCCTGAGGCTCTGTGACAGGCCTGCTGGGCCTGTGCACCCACACCTTGGGACTGTGCGATCCACAGGGGCCTCGAACACGGGCAGAGGCTGGCTACCACAGCCGGGGAGCCCACCTTCAACCCAGGTAGCCCTGGTTGAAGACAACACCGGAGGGAGCGAAGGGAAGGGAGGGGGGGAGCAGAGAGAGAGGCCTGGGGAGGCGCCCTCTGTGGTCTGAAGGGAGGCTGGAGTGCAGAGGCCACTCCTGCTCCCCAGGCCCCTGAGTCCCTGTGGCTCTCGGGCTCCCCTGTGTGGCCTGGCAGGGTAACTGTCCTCAGATCCTCTCCACAACTGACAAGAGCCACACCCCCTTCCCTCTGCACCAGCCTACCTCATCCCCTTCCTCACGCCTCTGCTGGCCCTGTCACAGGACAAACGGTGGCACTGGAAGGCTGGGCCACGCTGGCGGTGTAGCTTGGAGTGCAGGCATTTGCAGAAGAACATGAACCGTGGCATTGGCAGTTCACACGGTCGGACTCAGAAGACAACAAGAGTCCAGAAGCCTGGACAGCGCGAGGGAAGCTCCAGTCTGCAGACTAAGTTACGGCAAGGAGTGCGGCCTCGACTGCCTCTGTCTCCAGCTGCATGCATCACCTTCCACACAGAGCAAAGGGCCCCACAGCCAGCTACTGCTCAACATCCATGTGCTGCTCAACATCCACGCAGAGCAAAGGGCCCCACAGCCAGCCCATCACTCACAAGGCCTTGCAGAGTGAGCTGGCGAAGAGAAAGAGAAAGTTCAAGCCAGGCACCGCTGGCTCACGCCTGTAATCCTAGCTACTCAGGAGGCTGAGATCTGAGGATCACGGTTCAAAGCCAGCCAAGGCAGAAAAGCCTGTGAGACTCTTATCTCCAATAAAGCACCAGAAAACTGGAAGTGATGCTCTGATCTAAGTGGTAGAGCACTCGCCTTGAGCTGAAGAGCTGAGGGACAGTGCCCAGGCCCAGAGTTCAAGCCCCACAACCAACCAAAGAAGAAGAGGAGGAGGAGGAGCAAGAGGAGAGGCAGGAACAGGAGGAGGAGGAGGAAGAAGAGGAAGAAGAAAAAGTTCAGAAAAGGCAAGCCAAGGAAGGGACCCAGTGCATCCACTGTCCCATCCTGAGGACAGCTTCTTCCTCCTGTCTCAACACGATTTACAACAGCAACAGTGCTTGATCTGGGTGCACAGAGGTGGGGACTGCGATTCACGGTACCTGTACACCATGCCTGTCTGCGCCTTCGTTGTTTCCTGAAAGGAGAGGCCGTGGGCACGCAGAAACCTCTCCAGATGCCCGGGCTCCACGGCCGCGCCAGGCCTGCCCGGCCAGCGAGCGCCCTGGGCCGGAGCCCTGACCACTGCGTGCTGGCGTCTGCCCCTCAGGGCAGACTCGCCAGACCGGGCCATCCCCAGCGTGGGGCTGGGGATGTCCGCGCAGGCTGGCTTGTAAAGGTGCATGCTTCCCAGGCAGACCTCGGCGCTAACACTGGCGCCGCTTGGCTGGACCGCCTGGCTTCCAGTGTCCCTAAAAGGAATCAGCTTGCTTTCCTGTCTCCTTATTTTGTGGATTCAAACAGACTCGGTCCCAGCGGAGCTGCTGGGTACAGCTCTGCCAAGACCTGGCCAAAAAAGAAGAGCCGGTGGAGGCCAGCCATTCCCCTCGACTCTTCAAAGGTCTGAAAGCCAAACATAAGCAAGGACACACTGACCTGAGAAGGAGTGCAGGGCCCTTTCCCACGCCTCTCTATTTAGACAGAAAGGGAGGAATGTGTTCGGCTGGGGGCCAATGATCTGTGTTCACAAAGACCGTACACAAGGCCTTGGTGTGATCCTTCACTGGGGAGTGAGACATCGCCAAAAGACCAAGTGTTCATAGCTGAATAATTTTTATAATGGTGCCGTGATTCATTTGGGTGAAAAGTTCATTAAGCATTTCCATGTTTTCAGATGCTGCTGTCAAGAGATAGGAAGAAATCAGTTTGGTGGGTTTAAAAAACAAAAAGCTCACACAAATATGGACAACTGAGTCTTATAACAACAACAACAGAAAAAAAAAAAAAAAGCAAAAGTCTGAGAGCAAGTCTGTGGGGGAAGACATCCCCACTGGAGTGACGATGAAATACCAAAATAAATGAGAAACAGGTCCTTGACGTGAGCCTTGTATTTGTATAAAAGTTGAAAGTAGATTATGAACGAGGAGAAAACTAAGAAGTAAGTGAAAAAGTATATAAAAGTGAAATAAAACGTATTCTAGGAAAACACAGGGGACAAATGGTAGGACCAAGGTCCTAGTGAGAATCCTGAGACTGGATGTCCTTCTGGACAATCTCTGAAATCTTAGAAGTGGAACATGATATCCAGACCTCTCGAATGAATGCTGTTTAATTTCATAGTCCAAGTACCATAGATTAGTTCATCATCGCTTGGATGGTAGTAAAAGAAGAACCCAGAATAGGACACATTTCCTGCTCCCATGTTTCTCAACTGGTATAGAATGTTGACTCCACTGGATATTCATTCATCAGAGAATATTTTTAAAACACAGTTAAACTTAATACTACCTTGCATAAATGACCATCTGGAACATAAAATATTACAAACAGTTTGGAACACTCAATGTTTTGTTCAGCAGATGTGTGGATAGTCTCCTAATTCCTACACTAACTTGGGGACAGGGAAGGCTGCTCTTTCCAAACCTGCTCCCCTCAGGAATTTTTTTTTTTTCCGGTTGTGGGACCTGAACTCTGGGCCTGGGCGCTGTCCCTTAGTTCTTCAGCTCAAGGCTACCGCTCTACCACTTGAGCCACAGTGCCACTTCCAGCTTTTTCTTTCTGCTTATGTGGTACTGAGGAATCGAACCCAGAGCCTCAGGCATGCTAGGCAAGCGCTCTACCACTGAGCCACCTTCCCAGCCTCCCCTCAGGAATTTTTTGTATGGATTAGTTTCTCTTTAGTTCTAGGGACAATCAAATAATTCAACCATGCTTTGGGACAGCTTGTGGCACTCCTAACATTCATTGATGCAACAAGATTAAGTTAGAAAATTCAGATACGAAATGCACTTTGGCTTTGGTTCTTTGTTCTAACTGAGAAACTCTTAACTGTCCTAAGCAGCCCCTCCACATTTCCACACATCTTGTCCAAGGAGCCAGGAAGGAAAATGTCAGACTGCAGTGAGGGCCAGGCAGTTGTTTTTAAATGAGATTAGACACAAAGCCAGGCTGGGTCGGCCTTCTGTGCACAGACTGTCTGGCCACTCTCACAGGGAGTCCTGGAGGGGTTTGTCACTAGGAACTGGAGCATGCTGTGGTTGAAGATCCTGTTCAAAGCACACTCTGGCTCCGCAACTGCAGCCTGACTGGCAAGCCGCCCTGGCTCCCACCCAGCGCTCCCGGCTGGGTGTCCACGGGACCCCACTCCTCGGACACCTCGGCCCCAGTCTGGCCCCAGCGTTTCCCTGCGCCCAGCCAGGGTGGCCTGCAGCTCTCCGGGGTCTCCTCCACACCCAGGAGTTCCAGGGAGGGTGGCCCTATTGCCCCAGAGACACAGACATTGAGCCAGGCCAGGTCTCTAGATTGGACTTTGAACAAGGGCCTGGCTTGGTCCTCTGTGTTTGGGGAAAGAGCCAGACTCTGCTCCAACACCTCTCAGTGGCATAGGCCCAACTGCTCCCAAAGCCCATTTTCCTCTCTTCCTAGCTGAGCACTTGGACTACATTTCCCATCATCCCTCGATGGACAGTAACTGAAGACCCATAGGAGGCTATAACAAACATGCAATGTCTTTAAGGATTCTTCCATGTTTCACCCTAGGTAATGTTTTACAGATAGTTTTGTTCATATTTCATAAGTGAAGCAGGTTTCTGTGCTACACACAAATCACCAGTGGAGCTATCAGTTTCCTGTCATGCAGCTGGAAGTAAACATAGCTAGAAGTCCAGGAAGCCTTCTGGAAGCGTCCTCAAACCCATCTACAGAAAGGCAACTTGAGGAACAGCACATTCTGCTGCTGACATTAACTTATGAGACAATAAAATAATAGGTCACCATCACTGTCCAGTCACATCAAGGGAGGAATTCTGAGCGCTGGGATATGAAGAGAAAAGAACTAGCAATGAGAATTGCCTTCAATTTTCTGAGCTATGCAAACACCCAGTTCTGCAAATTAGTCATGTAATTTTTAAATGCACTGAATTCCAGCAACACACAATCTTTCCTTCTCAAAATGGCCATGCTGCAAAAATAAAGAAGGACGAGCATTTTTCACCTTGCATGATGAAAGACTTCACTCTTTAACACACTCTATAACACACTTGGGGAGCAAGGGGCTGTTGCCCACCCGTGAACAGCACTGGCCTGCAGAGGACCCTAGAAGGCGTTCATTCGGAATCACACTTTAGCCAGTCTTTTCTGACTCCAGGACAAGTCGCTGTTGTTTAAGCAGAAAAGAGGAAAGATTTGCTTTTTCTCACTGAAGAGATTTGTTTCCCACTGAACTTCATTATCTCACTGATGATCCCCTCTGACGTGATAAATGGGGTCATGTAATAGAGCAGGGATTTTGCGTTCCTGTGTTAGAGTCTAAATGGAAGTCCAAAGTGAGTCGCAGAATATATTATGGAAAGAAACCATTATTAAGGCTTTCCTTTGACATTTTTTCCCCAGAGGCTCTTTAATAATAGCTTCAACATTTATAGATGTGAGGGTTATGTAATGATTTGAGAAATGAGTTGTGAGCTGAAATCACTTCTAACCCTGCCAGTTTCACTGGAGCCTTGTTCAGATGAGCTCACCTGGTCCACAGTCCCCAGCCCTGGTACCCCAGCCATCGCAGGACAGTAAACGATTTCCCAGAACATTTCCAGAAGGCTTATTTTGTTCTACTTTGTGCATATTGGTTTTTGAATTGTGGCTTAGAATGGGAAGCATCTACTTTATTCCAAGTAAGTACAAGCATTTTGGGGTGTGTCTAGCAATGTTCAGACTTAATTCTATGTCGGATGCTTTCACAGATAAATTATGCTGCAGAATTTCCAGGTTAGTGCCCAACCTCTACAAAAGACCTTTTCCATATTTTGACCAGTTCATTAAAGGCTATTTTTCAATTCTCAAAGAAGTTGTATTATTATTTCAAGAAAACTGTCTTTCTGGCACTATGTTCACAGTGATTCCCCTTGCAAAATTGTCTTTAACTCCTTACCTCTTATTTATTTATTTATTTTACAAATCACAGGAAATAAGCAGCTTTGAGTTTCTGGTCCCAACAGACACTTTGTTCTCCCTGAGTGCTTTCCTTTATTACTGGGTTTGTGAGGTGATCCTTCTTTTGTACTATCTGAGGCTGAGAGAGTCTGGGGTGCACATCTTCACAGGGCCCTGACCCTGCCCAGCCCCCCCCCCCCGCCCCTGCCCCGCTGCAAGTGTCCTCTAAACCATGTGTTCAAGGCAAAACACAGCCTTCCCCTCCCAGCTTCTCACAGGAAACCAGACCACTGCCAAGTCTGCCAGACATTTTCCAACAATTTCTGAACTCCTCCTCTGACTTTTAACCTGAGAAAAATCTTAACTCTCTGCCTGCCAGCCTCTTCCCAAGGCAGGGCAGCAGGGATGGGGGGGGATGCTTTCTAGAAAACAAGCCATGGAGCCCATTTGCCTGAGCCCTGCACTTTGCAATGGGCATCCTGCAGGCCCAGTAGTGTGGGCCTGCGCTTCCCAGCAGGGCAGAAAAAAGCACAAAGCTTCCCCTTTCCAGAGCATCTGCCAGGGGCCTCTCCTGAGGCCCGGCCCAGCCCAGAGCCCAGCCTGGAGCCCACTGAGGAGCGAGGAGCTCACCTGTGCGGCATGCCCGTGACACAAGCCGTCGTCTGCTCGGTGGACAGGTCACAGAGCTTCAAGTACCAGTTCATCTCCACTTCCCGAAGCAGAGCCAGCTGCCGGGCCCTGAGCTGGCTCTGCCCCGAGGCGCTGGGGCTGCCGTCCTTGACATTTTCAGAGGCTTTCTTGGGAGATTTGTCTTTCCCCCCAACAGCAAATACAGACTGCTTCCTTAACTTGGGATTCTCTTCTGAGATCTGAGAGCCAGCGGCACCTGTCCGGGCTGCCAGCATCCTGGAAACTCCACTCTGTTCTTCAGTGAAGACTCCAAGTCACTGGCATCAAAGTAAGGTGAATTGATTTTTCTCTTCTGCCTCCCCCTGCCTCCCGCCCCTGCCCCTGCCCGCCGGTCCCCTAACCTCGTCCTGCCAGAGCTGTAACTGAGCCCCACAGGACTCTGGGTGTAAGGGAATCCATCTCTAGTGTTTCCTGACGGACAGGTCAAGCAGCCGCTACCTGTTTCATTCTGGAACATGGAAATTTTGAAAACAACTCCTGCAACTTGATACTCTTGGGGTTTTATGGTGCTATTTCTTCTGTAAATTTCTTGCAACAGATAACCCTGGACCTGCCATCCTGAGTTTGGGGTAAGTTGGTTTGATTATATGAGTCACACAGAATGATATCTGAGCCTCATCAGGTCCACTTGAATTTTCAGAACTTTCAATGTTAATTTCCCCAAATAAGTATGCTGGTATCAATGCAAGAAAAGGGTCATTTCTCTGTTATAAACCTTGCAGTAAATTGGTAAATTTATTTCATTTTCCTTTAGGAACAGATAGGCCATTTTAAATGTCAGTAAATTGGGTCACAGGATTTTCTATGTAGGAATAAGTCCATCACAGCTGATCAGTAATTGACTTTCTGGATATTTCCAATGCATGGCAGGAGAAATACCTTCTAATAAGACATTTCTGCCTCAGTAAGACTGAGGCCAAAGTAGGAGTGAGAGAGAGAGAAAGCAAAAGACAGAAGGAGGGATGATGTGAGTCTGCTGTGTGTCTGTTCACATGAAAAGCCAGCCAGGAGAGAAAGTGTGGCTCGTGGTCCTGTGGTCAGTGTTCACGGATCCCTTAGGTGTGCCTGCAGGCCTGACCTCTGCCTGACCTCTGCCTGGCACAGGGACAGTGAGGTCCAGGCCCACTGCAGGCGTCCATGGCAAAGTCAGCTGGTTTCCCCTGAAGCTCAGGAATCCACCTGCATCACGTTTCCTGGTGTCAGCCGTATGCCAAGAACCAGAAGTACATGAATTTTCCCGGTTAGGTTAAATCATAGAGGAGAGCCAGATCTGATGGGCACCAAAAGGCAAACCAGGAAGCAGGGGAGAGGGAGATTCTAAAGAGACAGAGGGCGGGGTTCCCTCAGGCTGGTGTCTCTGAGGGTCCTCATGGCTGTAAATTAATCAGCGCCAACCGGGGCAGCCACGACACTGCCAAGACTCTCTCTCCCCTCTTCACAGTGAAGCTGTTTAGTGTTCAGAGTCATCTCAGACAGGAGCTGACTCCAGCGCATGGACCCCGAGACCTGCCCTCCATGCAGGCAGCCTGTCCATGGTGCTGTGGGCCACATGTTTGTATTCCTGAAGCCACGACCGAAAATAATAAGTGACTTCAACCCTTGTCCTGCACTTCTATTCACTTCACCGTCGCCCGTGCCCCTCTGACCCGGTAGGCCACTCCAGGAGGACCACATACCTCTGCAGAGAGGCTGGGCTGCATGGATGGGCCCTAAGGGGGGGGGCAGCTGGGGGTAGGACAGGCCCCCCAGGCTGAGAGTGGAGATTGCATCAGAACCTTTCCCACCCTTCTTATCCCAGTCTCCATATCCAGAGGAGGAAATGGGGCCCGAGAGGGGCAGGCTGACCCCGCTTGGAGCTGCTCTGAGGAGCATTTAGCCGCCATAGCCAGTGAATGCCACACACACACACACACACACACACACATACACACACCTGTTTTTCAAAGAGCCAACTCCTCAATATACCACAGATTTGAGCACATCTGCAGTCCCATCAAAGCGAAGACTTCTCAAGTCACCAGCTGTCTGTTCTCCTAACGAGCAGATTGGAATTCTAACAGCGCTTAGAGGCTCCATTTAACTACAGCCATCATCGGTAAAAATGCAATCTGAGCCAGGCACTGGTGGCTCACACCTGTCATTCTAGCCCTCAGGAGACTGAGATGTGAGGATAGAAGTTCAGAGCCAACCAAGGTAGAAAAGTCCATGAGATTCTTATCTCCACTTAATCATTTCAAAGAGCCAAAGTGGTAGAGTGTTAGCCTGGAGTGGAAAAAAAAAAAAAAGTCAGGCAAGAGTGCAAGGCCCTGAGTTCAAGCCCCAGTACCTGTGTGCCCCACCCCACACCACCTCTGGCTAACACGTAACACAATCTGAAAAATACACCATGGGCGCATGGGATTCTTGGCGGTTGGCAAGCGCACGTGGATCTTCATGAGAACCAGGCAGAGGGGAACAGCCACAGGTCTGACCTAGAAGAACGGGGCCCTTGGCTGCACAGGGAGCTTGCATAACATGTCAGTCTCTGTCCCGGGAGGCCTTGTGTTATGAAATAGACCTGCTTGAACAAATCGTTCCTCTCCTCCAGGGAGACGGGCTTCTCGTCCTGTTACTCCCACAACAAGCTCTACAACACCAATTAGTGAAATGTCCTTCAAGGAATGAAAGCCTCCCGTCTCTTCTAGAAAGGCCTAGCTCGGGTCAGGTAGGCACCTGAACACCTGCAGACACCTCACCTGTCCAGAACACAGAGCTGACCAAAAGTGGCACAGCCAGCGTGGGTCGTGGGGCCAGGTCGACACGGCCCACAGGAGGGCTCTCTGTTGCTTCACGTACCCAGATCCCTGGCTCAGAGAAGCCCTGGGCTGGTACGGCCCCGTTGCCTCCCTTCTGAGTGATCTGGTCTCCTTAGAACCACAGATGTCTCAAAATTCAACTCTAAAACAATCATCTGCCAATCCCAGAATGGGTCTTGGGATATTTTACTCCAGGGAAAGATGATCACTTCCTCAAACAGGCTGAAGAATCCTCGAATCCTGAGCCGGTCAAGGGTTCCTAGGTGCTCAACTCACAGGTGTCATCCAGTTCAGTGACAGAACCATTTCCCCCACTAACTGACCCACAAGAGTAATACTTTCTAATACACTCCTCCAATAATAAATAATAACTGAATTACAGAGCCAGGAAGAAGAGAAAGTTTAACAAGGATATTGTAATGTCTGCTTTTAGAAACAGTTCCAGAACAAATAAATAAGAAAGCCTTTCATCCACTCAACAGGTAAATCTAAATCTACATCTCCTAATTGGATTTCTAGGGTGCTTGTCACAGAAAACAATTGCATATTCGGTTTTTCGGGGTGAAGTACGAATACTTTCCCCAAACCTCAGACCTTAAAGTAATCATTGAAGTTTCTAGTGAAGCAGCTGTAAAATAAAAATTTAAAAATCCCCAAAGGCCAAGTTACTTAATGGCTTTACAGAGTACTTCTTAAAACACCATAATCAGCTGGTGAATGGAGTTTTCATGCGTACCAATTCAACTACTTTACCTACAGAAGAGTGGGTTGGGCTTGAATTTCTTTTCTCACTGTCTCACCCCTGACGGTGCCCCTCATGTGCTGGGCATGAGCCAGTTCCCACGTGTAGAATTGCCTGTGTGCCTCTGACACCCCAGATCCCAGCTTCCTCCTCCTGTAAAAGACAACAAGGCTGCAGAGCACGCCTAAGGCTATCCAGCTAATTAGCATCCAGAAATAGAATCTATGCCTGTTGATGTCCCAGACTATGCGCAGCTGATCATTCTCGAGGTGCAGAAAGTACTTTTGTTACCCATTTCTCAGAATTAAAGATGTTTAATTCATGTACTGTATAAAATAAGCATATGTAGTAAGTATACAGTGTGAATATATGTCTCTATATAAGTAAATATATAACAAATGTGCATGTGTGTATATTGACTTATTTATTCATTCATTTACTGTCACGGACTTTGCAGTCCCTAAAATGTCCATCGTGCTATGGGCAAAGGGAATGCAAACTAGGTCAGGGAGTTGGATGGGGCTGAAGACTGAATCCTAATTCTGCTCCTTGTGAGATTGCTAAAGTTAGGAGATTTGTTAGGTCCTACTTTAAGAAAACGTATATGCAAAGCCCCTAAGTCGGTGTTACTTGTGGGAAAGAGGGAGAGGTGCCCTTAAACAGCTTTCTGTCTGGATGAACTACTTCATCCAGTCATAGAGTACGTATTGGCCCTGTCTACGTGATTCTTGACGCTAGGGCCACAACAGCTAGCCCGGTGGACAAGCCCACACCACCTGCGGCTTATACTTGGCAGAGGGCAGACCAGCGGTAGACAGGAAATGCAGACATAAACAGAGGGCATGATCCTTCCGATGCCACAGGGTGCTGGGGGGGAGAACAAATGGTGTGGGGAAGTTTAGGACTTGAAATAAGCTGCTAAGGAAAGCCACTCTGACTGACTAGAGTTGGTAGACCCATCGCTTCCTTCCCTTCTCCTGGCCTGTCAGTTCTGTGACATTCTACACAGTTTCTCAGATCCTTCCCTGGTGGCACTGTATTCCCCACATAGACACCCTTTGATGGGTTCCTCCACATTGCTTTATCGCAGCTCAGTGTGGCAATGCAGTAGTAGTACCTCAAAGCCAGCATTCGTCAAGGTGCCAGTCTGCTCTGGACACACATTCGGCACAGGGTAAGCATAATCACACTATGGCCCCCTTCACTCTACGTTTGTGCTCTATGCAAAACAAACAGGAAAAAAATGACTGGAAAGGGTCAGAAAATTGGAGAGCTGGGACACCAGGTGGCCAGTGTATTTTATACTTCTTAAATTCCTTCTTTCCTTTGACCAGACTTTTGGCATGTGTCTGAAGATTGTGTGCATGTGTTTTCCCTGGCTAGAAAGTGAATTCAGGACAAAAATCACGTCCTCCTTTTTCCAAGTTTATTCTACCTTCCTTCCCCTTCTTGGGAAGAGAATTCTTGCTATACTACACCCAGAAATGCGCAAGAAAACTTTGAACTTTTTCCCAATTGACCAAGGAAAGTCTAAATCTTACCACTAATAGGTAGGCAGAAGGGACTCTGTGTTTCCTGGACCATCTGTGGATTTTATGTTGCACTCTGCCAGCAAATAACCTCTCACTGTAAATACACACACAGGCAGAACAGAACTTCCCTCTTCTTCTCCACTCCACCCCTGCAGCGGTCCCAGGAGAGAGGACTGTGCTGCTGGCACACATCTGCACGGCAGATCTCACAGGCTCTGAGAGCTCAGCTGTGTCTTGATTATACTGACCCAAACCACCAGCCTCCTGCTCCGCAGGGTACTTGATACTGTACAATGATAGCAGTCATGGCGATATTAAGGAATCCAGCTTCGATATCAGAGAAACATCACATGAGCCCCTACTCCTCTGCCCTAAAATAAAACATTAATGTGTTCTGGTTGAAGCTATGTATCTGTTTACTGCACTTCAAATGAGCAGTCTGAAAGGACTATAGTTTAAAAACAAATTGAGTTCATTTATGAAAGAAAAAGATCACTGCTATCTTTCCCCTGGCTTCAAGGCAGAGAAATATGTTCAGCTTTTATGGGAACAGAAGTATTACAGTACGGGCAGAATTGTGGCAGATACTTCAAGTGCCCACCGTTAGAGTTCATGGTAAGCCACCACAAATGATCTATCTGGTCCTTGCTTTAATATTCTAAAATCATATGCATATGCATACATATTCCAGTCATCAGGGGATTCCCGCAACTTGAGGGGAACGAAATATAAATGTGGACTAGGAGCACTTCCGTTCTTTTTTAGGTGATATGTTGTGTTTGTTTTTTAAATTCTCTTTAAGTAGTTGAACAAAGGAATTGCATTTTAACAAAGCAACTTATAAATAAACTTATGCACATCCTACTATATGTTTTATTGATGACATCACAGTCAGCACTCAGTGATGGCCCTGACGACATCACTGTTAGCCAATGAGCCCCCTTCCCATAGCTTAGCCTGCTCCTTCCCCTCTCCACAGCTTGGTATGCTCCCTTCCTAGGCAGCATTAGGCACATACAGTAAAGGCATCAGCCTCCAGCCCCCTTTACCTTGGGATGGCACTCCTCTGGGGCAGCTACCACCATATAAGGCAACAAGAGCCCCTTAGAGTGACCTTCAGATCTAGGCAGTTGCAGGACCCTTATCTATTACTTGGACAGCAGCCATAAATCCTAGTCCACCATGATGAAGCCCCTGGCTCTCAAGTCCACACCAGGGTCTCCACCTCCTTGCCCTTTATAGCCCCTTCTAGCCTCCCTAGGATATGTAGATCACCTCACACAATAGCTGGCGATTCTTCTCACTTCTCCCTTGTGAGAAGGGCTCTTGCCGGCCCCTTTCCCAGCAATAAACCTTTCTTTGTTCTCTGTACCTGGATGATGGCGTGGTTCTCTGGCAAAGTCTAACTTATTCTAACAATCACAGCCTCCAAAGATGACCTGAGGACATCACAGTCACCAGTCAACCAACCTCCAGTGATGACCTGAGGACATCACAGTCACCGGTCAGCACCATGATGACCCTGATGACCTCTTGGGTTTTTCATCTCTCAAGGTCATCACAATCACCATGCATTCCCTGAAATCCTCTGCAATATCTCACACGTCTGCTGCACACATTATTTATACATGCTGTGGATACCATGTCTGCTTTAGGCTTTGCTGCCTGGTCTGGTAGAGAGGCCAGTGGTGTGGTCCTGCTCCCAGTCTGTAGCACAGACATGTTGACCCATACACCTCTCTAGCAGGGAGTACGCTTCACAGCTCTCTCGTCTTTGCTCGAGGCTGTGTAAGCTTGTGGCCTGTAGAATGTGAACACAAATCATGTGTGGCGTAGCATGGATCTGGAGGGCTGAGTACCTCACAACCTTCCTCCCCACCCCCCAGCAGGAGCTCATCACTCACCGACGGGAGCCACGCGTGACCTGGAAGAGAGTCAGGAGCCAGCCGGGGGAGGAGAGGCAGAGGTGTGGTTCCTCCACAGGAGTGGCCAAGGGTAAGGCTGCAACAGCTGCACAAGCACCACATCCTAGCCTGAAAGAGACAGGCAGGACTGAAAGGAGGTGGCGAGACCTGTGGCTATGCCACTGTGGTCACAGATGCAAGAATGAAGCAAAGACCCCACCGCCTGCCCCCTCCTGCCTCCTGGCGGTGCCTCCCATGACAAATCTCGCCAGGAGCTACAGGCACAGCCATTTATGAGCTGCCATCCCTCAGTGCCGGAGACTGTAGTGAGGAGGGCAGAGGACGGTGAGGAGAGAGCCCATAGCCACTCTGCATCTCCACCACAGAGACCCGGAGGAGCTGCGTCCTGTGAGTTCCAATGCTGGCTGTATAGGCTGCTAAGTCTGGGGATTGGTTTCCTCCGTTGTCGCACCATTATTCATCGTTTGCTCAAATTCGCGCGCTATGTCTTCTCCACACAAACTGGTTTGCCAAAAGTACCCAAGAAATAGCACACAATCTTCTGAATGTGAGCACATCTCCAGGGACGTTCACCTATACTGTCCGTCGTGTTTTCAGATATTGCACACAGCTCCTGTTCACAATGGCAGCCAGGTGCTCCAGGCCCTGCCCAACCTCCCTCACCCCTGCCGGGCTCCAGGCCCCTGCCCTCCCTCCCTCACCCCTGCCAGGCTCCAGGCCCCTGCCCTCCCTCCCTTACCTCTGCCAGGCTCCAGGTGCCCAGCATTAACTCCCCACCTTACATGGAAAATATTGCTCCTGTGCCTTGCAAGACTACTGGCTAGCTATTTTAAAAATGTTATTCAGCCATCTATAAAATAATTAGGCACCAGCACCAGGTAAGTGCAAGGTATATTGTAGACTTGTTGATAGACATAAATCCTAATTTCCCATCAAGAAAAATAATTGTAATGTAGTGAGAGTAACAGGAAACGAAGCCCATTATAGGTAGAAAATGGCCTCTGGTATAAAAGAGGCACATAGCCCTGGGATCTAACATTAAGAACATAAATAAGTGAATGGAAGAGAGCTGTCATTGCCCATACTCCCTGTGCTATTTGGACTAGGGCGGGTAGATTGCCTGTGTCGGTTGGTCTTTCTTTCACACAACTGTTTCCTCTTGTTTGTCCAGGAGTTTTGTATACGCATTGTCTCTTTCAGGAACCCTTCCCAGACTCTCCCCTCGCCAGGCCCACCTCCTCCCAGGGATGCTGTCATAGCACAGCTTGGGCATCATCCTCCTACCAACCTCAGCCAGGTGGCAAGCACATGGAACGTGATGGCGGTATCTTGTCTGTCCAGACCTTCCTTGTCTAACTCTAATTCTGGTGCACTTCCAGCCGTCAGAGGTGGATGCGTGGGAAACCAATGAAGATGCGCGCGTGAATGGATGGAGGATACATAAACAGATGCACGAATATACAGGTGACTATTGGAACACCAATGGAAAAGGGGTAAGGGGTGAGTAACACAGAACTGAGAAAATCAGAAATGGGCTCCAGGAACTGCACAAGTGCAGTGTGGGATGCACAATAAGTTGGAAAGACAAGATGAACAGTTCAGACAGACATTGATATCAGACACAGACAGCTACGCTCACACCTTCTCGTAAATAGTGGGGCATTGTTGGGGGTCAAACAGCAGGGAAGCAATGAGCTGACTGAGTTTCACAGAGCTGAATCTGGTCATTGGAGTATCTCATCCTTTTTCATGAGAGTTGACTTCTATCAGGATTTTTCTTTGCCTTAATGCAAGGAATTAACCTTGTGCTAGGGGCCATGAATATTTCTATTAACGCAAGAACTCACCCCTGCTTCTATGTAGGTCACCCTGGGTGTAGGATTCTTTTGTACTTTGGTTTCATGCAGTTAGACTTCATGCTACTCCCTAAGCCAGCAACCACATAAAGTTGATGTAACACCCTGAAATCAATTCTGAGCCACTCCCCAAGTCCCAGGACGAATTACAAGGAAACACGGCAGCCACAACCACCAATCTCCAAAGTGATTTCCTGCGGATATTCTCCTAGAAAGCAATCTATGTGGACCTGAACAAAGATTTCAGTGTTTTTCACTAGAAATAATATTAAAATGATACCTTCATCTAAGGAGAAAATACATTTGATTTTTAAGGGAAACATCATAAATAAACAAGCAAGTACAATTGATATTTTGTTTTAGATGGCATCTATTTTCTCCAATTTCCTGAATTAGAAAGATAATTGCAAAGAGCAGTCTGCTGAGACAGTACTACAGAATAATGTAGAATAAAAGGCAAGAATGGAGCTGTTGGTATCAAGCATATTAACTTCAGGATTATTATTTTTTAAAGATCATATGTTTAGGCCGGGCACCACTAGCTCATTCCTATAACACTAGCTACTCAGTAGGCTGAGATCTGAGGGTCACAGTTCAAAGCCAGCCTGGGCAGGAAAGCCTGTGAGACTCTTATCTCCACTAAACTACCCAAAAATCTGGAAGTGAGCACAAAAGTTCAAGGACTGTGCCCTAAATTCAAAACCCAGGATCTGCAAAGAAAAAAAAAAAAAAGAAAGAAAAAAAAGATCCTATGTTCAATGACCAGCATCTTAGAACAGAGAGAGGTTTCCCTGGATCAGAAATATTCTCTGTACAAAAGCAAGCCAGGTCACTAGCTGAGAGCCAGCTTCCAGCTTTTCCTTGTAGCTAGCATGCAGGAATAACATGAGGTGGCTTACTGTGATGTTCCCACACACATATAGCAAACCCAACTGTTTCACTCCCTTCCCTTGACTTCATTCCCACCTCCCTCCATAGCAAACCATGATTGCCAGTTCCACTTCCCTGTGGTGAATTCTGCCCCCTCCAGCACCTTGCCCCTTTATCCTCACCTTTCCCTCTCCCCCACCCGCTGATTCACCATAGACGGTCCTCTTTCACGAGTGTCCTATGAGAATTATTCATTCTCTACCTTCCTCCTCCTCTTCCTCATTCTTGTTTTAGGTCTTGTTATCACAAATGAGTAAGAACATGGAGTGTGTGACTTCACGGCGTGGCCTATCTCCCCCAATGTGGGATCTCCCATTCCCCCCATTTCTCCAAAAATAACATCGTTTATCATTTTCTTTCTAGCTAAGTGATATTCTGTAATATGAATATGTCATCTTTTCTTTACCCATTTACTGGCTATTGAATACGTGGTTAATGTGAAGATGCTGCAATAATCACAGATCTGTAGCCAAGAATAGCATGCCGGGGCCTGGAGCTAGATTTGTTTTGCATTATTTCAGGAAACTCCATATTGATGTCCACAGGGGTTTCACTAGTACTAAAGTATAAAAGGTTCATTTTGTCTTTGAATGCTCAACAATATTTGTGCTTAACTAAAAAGAAAATGACTTCCCATTTTTATTTTGACTTTCCTCTTATTCTGTACTTTAAGAACTCGCCCTCTCCTTCCCAAAAGAAACCCTTGTGGATTAAAGCCAAAGAGACTAGAAATGAAATGAGTGAATGAGTGGCCGAAGAAAGCTCTTTATACTGAAATGTAGGCTGGCCTCTCCTGTTACAGGGCTGTGGAGCAGAGCACTATGGAAGTGCTGAGGACAGAGGGGAACAGAAACTTCTCCAGAGCTCACTGATGTATCACCGGCCTTCAAACAAGCTGCTCGCTTCTGAGCTTTCCCGAACCTTGACAGAAACTTTCTGTTTTAATTACAGCAGCTCAACCATCTGATATGATTATGATTTAAAATTCACTGAACTCATTCTTGACAGACTCATCCTGCTGAGGTGGAGATCACAGCCCGCTTTCTGCTCCCACCAGCCTGCATGCGTCTCCGCCAAAGAAGTTTGCTGAGGCTTGAGAGATAATTGAGCTCCCTTGAAGGCAGGCCTCCTTCTGATCCTGTTAGATTTCTAAAGCCAGATGTTCTCAGGCATTTAGACTTAGCAGCATTTCTATAAACTTTGTTTCCATACGTTTAATTCATATGCACATAAAGACAAACAGGTCATTTTCACAGTTTCATGTTTAGATGACATAGAACGTTTCTACATGAGACTAAAACTCCAGTTAATTCTGCACATTTAGAGGCCAAGTACGTCTCTCTGAATGTGCCTGTAGCTGGGTAAAATGGCTCATGATTGTAATTCAAGCTACTCTGGAGGATGACATCTCAGGATTGAGATTCAAAGCCAGCTCAAACAGAAAACACTTTCTTTTATCTCCAATTAACCAGGAAAAACCTGGAGGTATGGGAGTGGCTCACATGGTACAGCACAAGCCTTGAACAAAAATGCTAAGGGAAAAGTGCTCTGGTCTTGAAATCAAGCCCAACTACCAGCAATAAATAAATATAAATAAAAAATAAAACAAACGCTGTATTCTTTTTTTTGGGGGGGGGGCTCTGGTTGTGGGGCCTGAACTCTGGGCCTGGGTGCTGTCCCTCACCTCTTCAGCTCAAGTCTAACGCTCTACCACTTGAGCCACAGCGCCACTTCCGGCTTTTTTCTTTTTGCTTATGTGGTGCTGAGGAATAGAACCCAGGGCCTTGAGCATGTAAGGCAAGTGCTCTACCACTGAGCCACCTTCCCAGCCCCACAAATGCTGTATTCTAACACTAGAGCTCACATCTGCTATTGTGTGACCACGGTCCTTAGTTTACAATCTACTTAACTACTATAGCAACTTTTTCATCTTATTTCTCCAGGAGGTTTAGGTTATAGAGGAAAAAGTGGCTTTTTAGATCCTTATCAGGTTATGCTCTTTAATGTATCTTTTTAACACATAGTCATAAGTATGGAACCAAAACATAGTATGAGTCAGTTTTTCTATCACTGTAAGTTCTATAATTGTGTTTTCTACTATGCAATACTAAAGAGAAGTTCCAATAAAGTAGTTTTCAGATTCAACAGCAGGAAGTATTCTAATTCATGCTAAATGGAATGGTGCAGAATGAAACTACATTTATCATACTAGGACTATCCCACTAGAGCCCCCGTCCTCTGTATTGCCCACAGCATGGGCAGATGCCACACAAGCAACCCAAAAGCCAGTCACCCTGAGGCTTGGTAGGACAGGTGTCCCGCCCATGCTAGTCATCCAGAACTGTGGACACGGCAGTCTCATTCCGCTCACTGCTCACAGATGCAGATGTCAGCTGGATGCTCTTATCTACAGTGGGCACTCTTCCCCCAACTGTCTCGGCTGTGTTCCTCTTCGGCCTCAGCAAAATGATGAAGCACTTGGGAGCAAATATACAGCCCAACAAACCGTAGCTGGATGCCAGGAT
Source organism: Dipodomys spectabilis (assembly GCF_019054845.1). NCBI lineage: Eukaryota > Metazoa > Chordata > Mammalia > Rodentia > Heteromyidae > Dipodomys > Dipodomys spectabilis. The sequence goes on along the minus strand of NW_024870772.1, from coordinate 47,468,472 downwards.
GGCAAAGATCTCCACGGCCACTTTGAATTTGCCTTTGGTGCTCAAGTAGGCGGGCACAAAAGAGATCCAGATGATGAAGAAGGCCAGCATGCCAAAAGTGATGCATTTGCCTTCGTAATAATTATCTGGCAGCTGGCGAGCCACGAAGCTGCTCAGAAAGCACAGGAAGGCCAGCAAGACATCGACCCCAAAGACGACGCACAAAAACTCGATAGAACCCTCGTTGCACTCCAGAATGATCTTGATCATCTGAGACTCCATGATCTTGTACACCCTCGGGGGGTGCATCAGCAAGTAGGCAATGCATATGCCAGTCTCCACCAGCACGGAGAGCAACACGATGAGCTTGCGAAACACGGGGCGCATGGAGAGGAACCGAGTTTTGGAGGCAGAAATTCTGTAGGCCAGGAAGAGTGAAATGGTCTTTCCCAGAATGGAGGAGAGGCAAAGAGCAAAGCCCAGGGCCAGAGTGACCTGGCGGGCCCTGCAGGACCAGGTGTGTGGCTTGCCGATGAAGATCAGAGAGGACAGCATGATGATGAGGAGCGCCACCTGGATGAGGAAGCTCAGCTCCCGGTCATTGGCCTGCACCAGGGGAGTGTTCCTGTAGAGCACATAGACCACGGTGACCGCCAGCGCCACCAGGGCCCCGAGGATGGACAGGATGACCAGGGTGAAGCCCAGGGCCTCGTCATAGGCCAGGAATTCCACCTCTTTGAGAACACACTTGCTCCTGTCTGCATTAGACCAGTAGTCCTCACCACACTGCGTGCACTCCCTCTCACCTGGTGAAGGAATGAGAGAGTTCACTGCAGGGAAATCCTGTGACTGTAAACAGCTCCGAGCATTCAAAGGCCTGGAGCAAGGATGCATGAAAATTCCCTTCTGTGGAACACACATAGCATCTCAAAACCTGTGATGGTAAATGTCCTTAAATTTTGCAGGGGATATTATAGATTAACAAACATTTCCAGTTTTACAAATATATGGTTTGTTCTTAGTTCAACCTTTCCCTGAATTGCCTGTTTCTGCAACATTTTTTTTGATGGTTTGAGTTTTTGTTTTTTTTTTCAGTTTGAGGCAATTTCACATTTTTTAAATTCTCTTAACTATGAATTGCTATTGGAGATCATTAGGCAAGAACTAAGAACAATGTTATCCTTAACAGAAGGAAGAAATAAAAATAAAGTTTTGTCCCTGGGCTGCCTGAAGCTGAACCTTCATGTGTGGAAAAATTCTGCCCAGGCACAGCAGGCTGTTGTGAATAATTCAGAGAGCAGTTGTCAGAGAACTCCTGTACCTCGGGCTTTGTGGCTAAGAACTTTAAAAATGTCACCCTGCTCCTTAGAGTTCCAAAACAGAGCTAATTCAGTAAACTAAAGAACTATAGTTCTTTTCCAAGTAAGAATAAATGGTTAATCTCTTTTGAAAACAATCTAAAGTCTTTTATGAATTTAATTGTCATGTTTCACAGGTCATAATATTTGTGATTTATTTTCTTGCAAATTGGATATGTGTAGGCCTTGTCCCATTTACATCAGCTGTAGAAGTAAAATTCTAAATTATGGTTCCTTCCACATGACCCAAAACATCCCGCAACATAATGGAGATTGACTGGTTTTTGTGATGCATCCCTCAGACCTTTGTGCAGAGGGTTCTGTGGCTGCCTTTCCAACATAGCCTAGTGACAATTTGGTATCAAGGAGGAAATGCCTGTCTGTACCTGGTTTCTCAGACACATATCCATCAGCACATGGGACACAGGTAAAGCAGCAGATCTCTTTCCCGTACTCAATTACCTTCCGCGACCCAGGGGGACACACATCGGTGCACACCGAATGCGGAACCTGGCAAAGACAAACACAACCTGACCAGGATCCGTGATCCCGACGTCTTCCTGGGAACCTGGAGAGTACTTCTTCTCAGAAAGACAATCTAAATAAATCTAAATATTTTAATGTTAAAGACAAGTCATATGTGGTGAGTGGAAGGAAGAAAAATGAAAACATCTGTTCTACAGTAAAACAGGGGAGGCAGAATCTGGAAAGCAGACAGCACATTGTGCTGGAATCTTTTTCTGTTAAATGAGTTTACAAAGTTTATCAGCAAACACAGACCTCCTTTTATATTTTACATGGTCATATACTTTCAAATTTTGGGTAAATTCAATGTTTATAAGATAATCGATACCATAATCTACTGGGAAACTTTTATTTAAATGGGAGAACAAATACAATTTCCATTAAGAAAAAGTTCACCTGGACATGAATAATGATGACATGTGCATTGATTCTGGAAGTCAGGACAGTCATCCTGAACTTTGGAGCAAATAAGATAATACAAAGCATGTTAGAACTCTCTGAAATAAGTAATGAGGTGCAATGTTACAGAACTAGTAGATGTAACAGAAATATTATATGTATTAGAATTCTTATAAAGTTTTAAATAGGTTGATAATACATAGACAAAACATATATACATACATAGATGAGAGTTAATACTTTCAAAGCAGTTTGAGATGTAGATATTACAGATGGGAATTGATACAACTCATTATTAAACTCTGAAAAATAAGCAATAATATAAACATGCAATGAAATGGATTTCCTCATTCTAGATCCAGTCAAGAAAAATTCACCATGGATAATGATATGATGCATTTTTTTCCATTTCTAAGTAGTCCTTCTACTCTTGACCTCTAGAATCTGCCTTCCAACCCACCCATCACAGAAACCCTCTGGCACTGTCTTGGGGCCCTCCTCATGCCATGTCCTTACCTGTCTCTGCTCAGTATTCATCATTCTTAAACAATACTCCTTGAAATGGCACATCCCTTGGGTTCCATTGGCTTTTAAATTTCATTTTGTTGTTGTTTCTGCTTCTACTATCAACATAGCAGACAAAACCATCTTATAGCCCATTAAGTCAGATCATGACACTTTTTCTGCCAAGAGCCTTCTATGCTTCCCTGTGTGTTCAGTGTGAAAACAGAATGAAATACAAGAAGACACTCGAAGATGGCAAGAACTCCCTGCTCATGAATTGGCAGAAACAATAGGATGAAAATCACTCTATTCCCAAAGGTAATTGAATCAATAGAATGTCCATCAAAATTCTAATGATATTCCTTATAGTGGTAGAAAACTCTAACACAAAGTGCATGTGGAAGCATGCCAAAAATTACTCAGCCAAAAAGAAGAAGAGTGTATGTATCACAATTCCAGATGTCAAACTATACTACAGACCTGCAGAGTTGTAGTAACAAGAGCAGCATGCTAGCCACAAAAACAGGCACATCATAGAATAGAATATAAAAAGCCAAATATAAGCTCATAATCAGTACCAGAAACATATGGTGGAGAAAAGAGAGCTTCTTCAATAAAGGGTCTAGTGAGAAATTGATATTCATATGCGGAAGACTGAAACTAGTCCATCTATTGCTGCTCATTATTAAAATCAAGCCAAAGTAGAAGCAGCATTGGAAACTAATACAGTAGAAAAGATGGAAAAATAGAGACGTGAGTAACAACTTCCTGAAACCCCAGGAACTCAGCAAATAACAGGAAGTCCTGACAAATAAGATCACACTAAGCCTAAAAAAGCTTGCCAGGTAACCATGGCAAGTCCATAGTCCTATCTACTCAGGAATTGAGGATACGCCTCATTGTCTGTCTGTCTGTCTGTCTGTCTGTCTGTCTGTCTACGGGCATTTATATGCCGGGATAGCTCGCATGCACACACATATACACACACATATATGCCTTATTTACCATCATTAAAGATTCTGCTGAGACGTAAATTAACCCAGACACTATAGAAATCAATATGGAGGTTTTTCCAAAAAATGACTACTCTTGAGGCTATACCATGGAAATGTAAATCAGCATACAGTAGAGATGCAACATACCCGTACTTACGGTAACATTATTCAGAATAACCAAGTTGTGGAATGATCTTAAATACCCAACAACAGTGACTTCAGAAATAAAATGTGGCATATATAAAAATGGCATTGTGTTCAGCCCCAAAGAGGAGTGGTTGACTTCATGTGCCTAAAAATCTACGGAACTCAGTATCATCGGACTACAGAGAATAAGCCAGACCTTTACCGTGCAGCGTAGGTCTGTAAAAGTCATGGAAGGGAAACATATGGACAAGGGGGAGGGTGTGGGTGGAAAAGAGCAACAGATGAGAGAATGGAAGTGTGCTGGGGAGGGGATGATTCCAGAATACTGTAGGCACTGTGAAGACTCATGATGAAATCACACAATGATTATAAAAAATAAATGAGGATGGGAGAAATGGAGAGGAAAGACTAATAGTACAAAGTACATCATGTGCATGATCCTGTATGTGGAAATATCATTGGGTAAGCCATCATTTTGTAAGATCAATAATCAAAAGCTTAAGAAAACCATCTTTGTAGCAGTACCACTAAAAACCACTATTGTAGCAGTACACTAAAAACAGGAACAGAGGAGGTTCCTGAGCAACTGACCTTCGATGACACAGTATTCCAAAATATGGTGGAATTCCTTGGGAGAATGAGTTCCAGTTTATACTTGCTGAATTTATATTCTCCCACCTTCACAAAGACGACTTCTTTGCTGCCTTCTAATTGCCAATTTAGAATGTCGTAGTGTCCAGCTGTGATATCTCCATTACTATTAAATTTCACGGGGATTTCATCAAGAATGTTGTAGGAGGTCAAATGCAGAATGTTAACAAGCTAAGGAGGCCATGGGACAGGGAACGGAAAAAGCAACCTTGAAAACTTAGTTGTCTACAGAGTACAGTTTTATGACAAATACAATCCCAAATGAGTGTCTAACCAATTATTTTTTTCCCTCTTATCAGTCCTAACATAACAGCCCCTAGACAGAAAAACCAAATCAGACTTGAAAAGTACATTGCCAAATTGAGATAGGCTATCAGTGTAAAATGTACACTGATTTACAAAGACATAAGAAGTTGATGGGAACTAGTTCATTAATAATGTCACATTATTTTATAGGCAATAATATTCAGAAAATTCTTAAATAGTTTACATGTATTAAGAAAATTATTAAATGTAATTTATCTGTTTCATATTTGTTAGTTCAGTTATGAGAAAATTCTCGTAGGCTTGTGTGGTCTATGAAATTTATATATATGGTTTCTAAGCGCTTAAACTCAAGGTGTGGGGTCTCACCTGAAGCCTTATTATCAAAGGCTAAAGCACTGCCCCTTGAGCCACAGTTCTACTCCTGGATTTTTTTTTTTTTAGTATTTAATTGGAAATAATAGTCTCATGAGCTTTCCTGCCCAGGCCAGCTTTGTAATCCTCAGCTCCTATCCTCCATAGTAGCTATGTATAAGCCACCAGAGTCTGGTAGAAATTTGCATATCTATATGGGAATAACACTGGGTTGTGCTAAAGTATAACTGATACCAATGCTTCCTAACACCTCCCTACCAAGAGCGAAGGAAACAGTCTGACTTCTTTCCTAGAAATCTCCTGCATCTAGCAGCTAGCAAAAACAAACAATTGCTCTACCTCTCCTTCCTAGGTATCAGGGTTAGGGATATGAAGAATAATGAATATATATCCTACCTTCAAAAAGCTCACAGACTAGGGGACAATAAGCAGGAACTAACAGTAACACTCGACATCGTCTACATGTCCACTGTGAAAACTGTCGAGAAGGCCTGGGTAAAGACTGGATAATTGCCTCAGGAACACTGGAAACTTTCAACTTTCCAGGAAGTAGCCATGTGAAGTGGGTTTAAAAAGAATCAGTAGAAGCTGGGCGCCAGTGGCTCATGCCTGTCATCCTTGCTACACAGGAGGCTGAGATCTGAGGATCAAAGTTCAAAGCCAACCCGGGCAAGAAAGTCCATGAGACTCTTATCTCCAATTAATCACCAGAAAACCAGAAGTGGTGCTGTGGTAGAGCGCTAGCCTTTAGCTGAAGAGCTAAGGGACAGAACCCAGGCCCAGCATTCAAGCCCCACGACCGACAGAAAGAAAAAAAAAAAAAAAAGAATCAGTAGATGTCAATGGGCAAATATGTGTGAGAAGAAAGTTCTAGGTTAAGAAATGGCTGTGCCTCTGCACCCTACACTTGAACAGAGGAGGGAGGAAGAGGCCACGGCCCAGGGCACAGCATTGATGGACTGGATCCTCACCACACAGGGGTAAACAGCCAGCCACAGAATCCTCCGTGATCACAGAGCTCTAGGGCCTGCCTCGCCAGGCGACCCTGCCCAGGCAGCAACCTGTCTGCATTGGTGAGAAGGGAGCACACTTGCACAGGGAGAGATCCAGGCTCACATCCCACATGCTGGACCCAGGTCCCCTGTCAGAGGGGCCAGTCCAGCCCCCACCCCTCCCCAAACCAGGAGGGCCACACCGCTTAGCGGAAAGATGGCGGATGTGGAGTCCTGTTGGCTCTGTCAAGTACTGTGGTACCCAACAAGACATACACTAAGTAAGCACTCATTTTTTAGTTTATAAAAAGTGAATAAAACATGCCATAAAACGTTGCCTTTCTCTGAAAACCTTAACAATCGTGATTCTGCCAGGGAAAGCCCTGCCTTTGATGTATACTGCAGGTCACTTGGGTGTCTTTTCTCCCATTTTTACTGCCTATTCTTCTCAGGTCACGTAGGATCCACCTGTGAGTGTATAACAGAGTGACTCTTCGGTCAGGATCACTTAGGAACATTTTTTTCTTTTCATTTCTGTCTACTAAGTACAAGGGCAAAGAGGTAATGTAACACCTTGAATTCTAATACTTTTTAAGCTATCATGAGATCATGCAATACTTACAGACCAGGGTTCAATGGTTTTTAATTCGGAACAGCTACTCTTAGCTGCTGGTGGAATTCCAGCCTTACACTTGCTAAGATACTCCAGGATGTAAGCCAGGGCGTACACAGCTTGTCTGACGTTGTTTGTGATTCTCAGCTGAGACACATCCAGGTAGGTATTTTTAAGATCTTCCAGCCTCTCCTCTCCAGTACACAACCGATCAGATGTGGCCTCCAGTCGGTCCGCTTTCCCGGTCATATTCACTCGGTGGTCCAGATTGTAAGGAACACTGCTATTGGGCCAAGTACAGTTAAATGCTGTCTGCCAGAATTCGATGGTCAGGACGTCATTTGGATCCTTGCTGGGATGCACGTCATAAAGAAATTCTTTCAACCCCGGGATGTCACTTCTTGGCACTGCAAACCCAATACTTCCACCAAAATAGGGGAAGTATTCAGGCTTTGCCAAGAGGGCCGAGGTGATCCATGCTTCGCTCGCTATCCAAGTCCTGTCCGTTATGTTGTGGTACACCATCTCCAGCACGAAGGGACTGAGGTCCAGATCAGAGGCATACAGCACGATGACTTTGGCGGAGGAGCCTTTAATAGCATTGACAGCCTTTTGCATTTTCTCATTGGAATAGACTTTGGGGATGGTTTCAGAGAACGCAATGCAGATGTTGAGCCCCTCTAAGTTTCCTTTAAACTCCTTTACTCCATATTTTCCATAATCATCATCAGATGCGATGGTGCCCACCCACACCCAGCCAAAGTGCTGGACTAGTTTGACCATCGCATGGGCCTGGATTTTATCACTTGCTATTGTGCGGAAATAAGTTGAAAACTCAATGTCATCACTCAGAAGTGTGGTGGTAGAGGCATAGCCCATCTACAATTGAAAATAACCATGCAGTTATTGGATAGCAAAGCCACGCCTTCAAGGATGCAATTTCCAAAGTAGTTATTAAGAGGGAGGAAGTTAAGAGTTTCTTCATGTCTCGCTCATTGTTCCTTACCAGAGGAACTTCTACTCCTTTTTCTATTTAGGAAGAGCTTACATTTTGCTAGCCCAGTCCATTCTTGTTCAAACTTAAGGGCTCAGAAGTTGTCATTATTAAGACTAGAACACTTAGTGCTCTCTTTTTCTGACTTGTGTTCACCTGCCTTTTCTTGCATTCTTCTTGAGAAAATCCGGCTTTTCTTAGTGAAGCATTATGGCCTATCCTCACACCCAACGTGTCTTCCTGTGAATGATGGGAGAATCTGACTCACAATCCATTTGGGAGGCCCAATGTTTGTATCTTCTATTTACTTTTTTCCCTCTCTCCCTCCTTTCCCGCCTCTTCCCTTTAGTTTCTCTAAAGTCCCCTTCCATTCCTTTCTTCCTGCTCTCTCTGCTTTGTTTCCCTCTGGTGGGACTTCTTGGTGTGTATGTCCTCAGGTTTAGCTTAGGAAAGGTGATAGGAACTTCCATCTCAGCCTCAAATCCAAGCCATATTGTACAAGCAAGACCCAAGACACCTTCATGTAATACTCACATCTATGTAAATAGGAGATATTGTATATCCTCATGTGGCCAGGGGTCCTTGCATGTATTCCCCATGCTTTGAAACATGAGTGGAGATCAAGTCTCTGTGGGAACTTTCCCTCCCCTTCACTGACGCCACCATGAAGAACATCCATCAGCCTCTCCCTCACCCTACCACCTTACTAACAAGCCACCTCCTTCTGAATTATAATTCCAGAGAGTCCTGCTTCCTTCATGAATTTCAGAGTTGTCCTACATTCTTTTTCTCTGCTTCTTCTCTTATCCTTGTTCCATAGAGTGATGCTTACATCCTTCATTAAAACTACACAAAAGGAGCCAGGCACCGGTGGCTTACTACAATAATCCTAGTTACTCAGGAGGCTGAGATCTGAGGATTGAGGTTCAAAGTCAGCCCAGGCAAGAAAGTCCATGAGACTCTCATCTCTAATTAATCACCTGAAAACTAGAAGTGGCACTGTGGCTCAAGTGGTAGAGCATGCACCTTGAGCTGAAGAGCTGAGGGACAGTGCCCAGACCCAGAGTTCAAGTCACACGAGCAACCAAAAAAAAAAATACCACACAAAAAGCAAAACGCATAGGGGCTGAGAAGATGGCTCAGTGGTAGAGCGCTTGCCTTGCATGCATGAGGCCCTGGGTTTGATTCCTCAGCACCACATAAGCAAAAAGAAAAAAGCCGGAAGTGGCACTGTGGCTCAAGTGGTAGAGTGCTAGCCTTGAGCTGAAGAGCTGTAGGACAGTGCCCAGGCCCAGACGGACCCACTCAGGCCCCACAACTGGACCCCCCCCCAAAAAAAAAGCAAAATGCATAGATTGTTATGTAGTGAATGGCTTGTTTAAGAATCAAGCATACCACTTTTCCAGTTCTTTCCAAATAATTTTCCAAGAAAATACCTTAGGTACTAAGCTGTTTATAGCTTCTGGGAATTAGCTTTTCTACAAAGAGTAGGATCATGATCTACATTTTCATATTGTTCTATTTAGTAAGTGATATAAGTAATATGAAAGTTTATTTACGTCTCTTTGAGATTACTGCAAAGATTTAAAGGAGAAAAACTAACTAGAAGTTTCTAGACTATATATGAATCACTGTTGGTCTTTGGTGGAAGATGGATTTTACAACATCAAGATTTGGGCTTGTTGCTTAATGAGTCTAGTGACTCAGCCAAGATTTGCACTAGCTCTGTATGTATTTCCTGTCTATGTCAAATTTGCATAATAGAGGAGCTCATTGTTAAGGCACTTGCCTACCGTGTTTAAGTTCTCAGGTTCAATACCAAGAATCAAAGAGACATGTACAAAACACAAAAACTAGGTATACAATACTCCTATTTCATCAGTACCATAAATAAAGTCATACATTATTCACATTAATAACATTAGTAAGTTCTGACTGCTTTTATTTTAATGATCCGAAAAACCCATCAGAAGTAAATGTGCAGAAGAAGATTCCTGGATGGTAACAGAAAGGGTCAGAGTTACCTCTGAGCAAACAGAAGTACAGAGAGTTGGCAGGGAAATCCAGCTCAGAAGAAAAGAACCAGAAGACACACAGCAAGGGTCTGATACCAACCCAAGGTATTGAAGCTTCAGACTTCTAAAGACGAAAGAAAAAACCAAACAAACTTAAACATCTTCTGAATCTCAATGAAAAATACCAGACAGCCACTCTTTTTTCCTCTTCTTTTGTTGTTATTGACTTTTCTGCTCCTGGGTTCTGTGGACCCACCACACCTGGAGAGAAATCTATCTACAACCTCAAATTTGAGACCCAAAGGCCTGGAAAAAGACAGATGCACTGATACAAATGGCGCTCACCATTTGGTGCAGGCCCCAGTGTCCGCCATCCAAGGACCTCCATGTTTTTTCCCACAGAAAACTCAGAGTGGGGTGACAGAAGACTCTAGAAGGAGTCAAGGCTGACCACACCAGCATGAAATGCAGTGAAACTCCACACTACCACACTCCACACCCCATACCCCACACCCTCACTCCTGGGCCTACACCCAACAGCCTCACAAGCTCTGAACCCAGATATGCAAGTCACAGTGAATAATAACAAAATCCATGAATAAACAAGGCAACTCACCACCCTCAAAAATCAACAACAATATAGGAGAATTTAAGAGAGTAAAAAATAAGAAAGGCTAAGAATCGCCAGGTGCTGGTGGCTCACGCCTGTTATCCTAGCTACTCAAGAAGCAGAGATCTGAGAACTGTGGTTTGAAGCCAACCTGAGCAGAAAAGTCTGTGAGATTCTTTTCTCCAATAAACTACTAAAAAAAAAGCCAGAAGTGGTGCAGTGGCTCAAGTGGTAGAGTGCTTGCCTTGAGCAAAAGAAGCTCAGGGACAGTGCTAGCTTAGTTTAATCCCCAGTACCAGCAAGAAGAAGGAAGGAAGGAAGGAAGGAAGGAAGGAAGGAAGGAAGGAAGGAAGGAAGGAAGGAAGGAAGGAAGGAAGGAAGGAAGGGAAGGAAAGAAAGAAATGCTAAGTCATTAAAGTAACAGTTACTTTAAAATAACGGTAACCAGTAACTTTCAGGTTCCTGAAAGTCTGTACTAAAAATGCCATACAAGAAATATAAGATATCAAAGGAATGTAACACTCCAAGATAACAAAACATATTCAACAATGAAATAATAAAATGATCTCTGACTCAAAAATGACTGATGAAATAAAAGCAGATTCTTGAAAATCTAGAATACCAAGAGAAGTTAGACATATAAGAAAATGTGGAACATGTGAAACAATATCAGTAAAGATCTGGAAAGCATGAAGAGCTCTAGTTCTCTATTACAAAACGCAGTTGAAAGCACAGACAATACAATAAAAGAAGTTGAAAATATGGTATCAAGGGTTGGTGATAAAGGAGATGAATTTGAACAAATGTCAAAAAAAATTGAAAAACTTCTCAGAACATGCTAAATGGTCATTGAAGAAGGACTGGGCTTGGCCAAAAGATCAAAACGATATGTAATTTGAATAACCACTGAAAAAGAATTAGAAACTAAATGCTCAAAAAATAATAACAGAAAACTATGCTAATTTCAAGAAAGAGAATCTCAGCCATGTGAGAGAGGCATGGCAGAACTCCACTCAGACATGACTTGACAAGAAACACTTCCAGACACATGGTAAAACCTCTGGATTTAGAAAATAAGAAATTAATGTTAAAGGCAGCAAAATCAAAGAGGAAACTTTATTACAACAGAAAGAAGAATAAACACAGATTTCTCAACACAAACTCTAAATGCAAGGAAAGCCTAGAGAGATAGAATTCAATATCTGAATGACAACTATCATCTAAACCAGTACACAGTGAAGTCATCATTCTCAAAAGATGAAGAAAGTTAAGATAAACGAAACCTACAGGAATTCATGAACACTAAACTAGCACTACAAAGGATCTTATGGGAACACATGGTATCAGCGAAGACAATCAATATCAAACAAATAAGCAGCAATATACATACATACATACATATATATATATATATATATATATATATATATATATATATATATATCACTAGAGGATTAGTATAGTAAAGTAGGAAGAAGAAAGAAGCAAGCAACACAAACACAGCTGACATGGCTTATCTCACACCAAGAACCTTAAATATCAATGGGCTCAATTTTCTAATAAAAAGATGTAATGAAGCAGTCAGGACCAAAAAAACAAGATCCAACCATTTGTTGTCTCCATGAAACACATATCACTTTCAAAGATAAACACAATTTCCAAGTGAAGGGATGGAAAAAGATCTTTCCTGTAATTGTATCTTGCAAGAAGGCAGGAGTAGCTATATTGGTATCTGATAAAATAGACTTTTCATTAAAATCAGTGCAAAGAGACAAGGAAAGTCATTACGTATTAATAAAGGAATGATGAGCAAAGGTGGATCACAGTGGTTAATATTTATGCACCAAACAATGGACACCTACATGCATTCCAGAAGCACTCCTGGCCTTATAGAACATGGGAAGACCCCAACACAATAATAGGATAGACTTTAAAACTCCATTCTTACCAAAGGGCAAGTGAACCAAACAAAAGATAAGCAAGGAAGGCTCTGAATTAAATGACACCACCACCCAAAAGGGCTTAATAGCTATTTACAGAGAATTTTATCCAACAACACCGAATTCGTAGTATTCCCAGAAGCTGATCTGATCACAGGACACACAATGAGCCTAAGCAAATGCAAAAGGATCCAGGTAACCTGTTGCATCCTATCTGACCCCAGTGGGTTTAAAGTAGTTCTTCACAACAAAGCATGGTGCAGAAAACAGCCAACTATATAGGAGAGTCTCCACATAGGAGGCTGAACAACACATATGTCACTGAAGACATTAGAAAGTTCTTGCAATTCAATGAAAATGAAAACACATCACATTAGAACCTCTGGGATACAGTAAAATCAGTGCTGAGGGGAAAGCTCATCACTGTAAATTGCACACATAAAAGCAAACAGAAACAACTCAAGGAAATAACCTCATGATGCAACTAAAGCTTCTGGAAAAACATGGATGACCCAAACCCAAAACTACTATATGGGGAGAGATAGCAAAGATTACAACAGAAATTATGAAATAGAAAAAAAAACTGTACATTAAATCAATGAAATCAAAACCTGGTTCTTTGAAAAAAATCAATAAAATTGACAGAGCAGTAGCTAGACTGATGACAAAAGAAGAGATTCAAATCAACAAAATGCAAGACGCCAAAGGAAACATTCCAACAAACATCCAAGAGACCCAAATCAACATGAAGACTACGTTCAAAACCTATACTCAAATAAGATGGAAAAACAAGTAGAAATAAATAAATTCCTTAGAGACATACAATCTGCCTAAGCTTAACCAAGAACATATAAACCAATCAAAAAGGCCCATATCATGCAATGAGATTAAGGAAACAATTTTCCAACAAGGAGAAACCCAGGTCCCAATGGATTCACGCTGAATAATGTAAGTAGCACCAATAATATTCAAACTTTTCTGTGAATTAAAAAGAGGAGGACAAATTCCAAACTCATTCCATGAAGCCAGCATCTCATTCATCCCAAAACCAGGTAGGGTTCCAGGGAAAAAAGAGAACTATAGAGCAATCTCTCCAATGAACACAGATGCAAAGCCCAGCAATAAAATAATAGCCAACAGAATTCAGCAAGTAATAAAAAAATCCTACATTACGATTATGTGAGCTCAAATCCCCAGAGATTTGAGGTTGGTTTAATATGCATAATCAGTAAACTTAATAAACCATATCCACAAAGCCAAATACATGGACCATGTGACCATCTCAATAGATGTAGAAAATCTTTTGACAAAAAACAATATCCAGTCATGTTAAAAGCTCTGGAAAAACTTAAAATAGAAGGAACATACCTCAAAATAATAAAGGCTATGTATGACAGACATAAAGGAGATACAGGGAAAGGCAGCAAACTATCTCTATTTGCAGATAACACAAAATATACTTTTTACTATACAGATCTTTGCTTCCTTGTTTAGGTTTTTCCCAGGAATTCTATTTTTTTTAGGCAAATGGAGTTGTTTCCCTGATTTCCCTCTTGTTTATACAGTGTTGGTGTACAACAAGGCTACTGATTTCCATGGGTTGATTTTGTGTCTTGTTCCTTTGCCAAAGTTATTGATCTGCTCTAGGACTTGAGGATTGGAGTCATTTGGGAGAATAGATATATAGTTACCTACAAATAGAGATAGCTTGCCTTCTTTCTCTGTGTGAATCTCCTTTATGTATTTTTCTTACCTTATAGCTGAGGCTAGGAACTCCAGAACTGCATTGAAGAAAGAAACCAAAGGTAACATCAAAAAATAAAAAGGGCCGGGAGCTGATGGCTCACACTAGTCAGAAGGCTGAGATCTTAGGATCATGGTTCAAAGCAGCCTGGGCAGGAAAGTCCATGAGACTCTGATCTCCAATAAACCACTAGAAAATCAGAAGTGCTGCTGTGGCTCAAGCAGAAGAGTGCTTGCCTTGAGCTGAAGAGCACAGAGACAGCTCCCAGGCCCAGAGTTTAAGCCTCACGACTGACAAAAAAAAAAAAAAGAAAAAAATAGAAAGACCTTCCATGAGAGAGAATGGCCATCTTGCCTTATTCCTGATTTTAGAGGAAATGGTTTTAGTTTTTCACTGTTGATTATTATGTTGGTTGTTGGTCTGTCATATATAGCCTTTATTATTTTAAGCTTCTCCAGAGCTTTTTTTTTTTTGGTCGGTCATGGGACTTGAACTCTGAGCTTGGGTGCTGTCCCTGCGCTCTTCAGCTCAAGGCGAGTGCTCTATCACTTGAGCCACAGTGCCACTTCTGGTTTTCTAGTGGTTTACTGGGGATAAGAGTCTCATGGAGTGGGGGGAGGATGGGATGGGAAGGGGAAACAAAGGAGGAGGCTACAATGCTTGATAAGAAATGTACTCATTATCTTGCCCATGTAATTGTAATCCCTCTGTACAGTATTTTCACAATAAAAATTAAATTAATTAATTAATTTTTTTAAAAAAAGAGCCAGCCCGGGCTGGCTTTGAACCACGATCCTTGGATCTCAGCCTCCTGAGTAGCTAGGATTACAGGCATGAGCCACCAGCACCCGGCCATCCAGAGCTTTTAACATGAATGGTTAGGTAAAGCATATTCATGGATAGGTAAAATTAATATTGTGAAAATGGCCATACGGAAAAAGTGCTGTATAAAGTTCTTTACCAAGATAGAAAAAACAATCCAAAAATTCATATGCAACAACAAAAATCCTTAAAGAGACCAAAGAAATTCTGGGCAAAAACAAGCAATGTGGGTAGTATCACAATCTCAGACCTTGAGCTCTATTACAGAGCTATAATAACAAAAACAGCCTGGTATTGGCATAAAAAAAATAGACCCAAAGATCAATGGAACAGAGTGGAAGACCCAGAACTAAAGCCATACACTTACAATTATCTGATGTTTGATATGGGAGGCAATGATACTCAGTGGGAAAAAAAGATCGTCTCTTCAGTAATTGATTTTGGGAAAATTGGGCATCCATAGGAAGAAAATTAGAAGTGGATCTCTGTTTGTCACCATACACTAATATGAACTCCAAATGGATCAAAGACCTCAATGTCAGACCACAAAATTTGAAATTACTACAAGGGAAAGTAGGAGAAAACTAGAATTCATAGGTCCAGGGAGAAAAGAGTCCCAGGGACATAGCAGATAGGAAGGAGACTTTCAAGCAAAATGAAATATCAAAATGAAAAGTTTCTGCACAGCTAAGGACATAGTTACCAAACTAGAAAGACAAACCACAGTCTGGGAGAAAAACTTCACCATCATTACATCAGATGAAGGCCTAATACCCAAATATATAAGGATCTCAAGAAACTAACCGCTCCCATAGCTCATAAATCACTAAATGGGCAAAAAAAGCTAAGGAGAAACTTATCAGAAACTGTGGTAAAAATGTCAATGAAACACATGAGGAAATGCTCATCATCCCTGGCCATAAAGGAAATACAAATCAAAACTACCCTGAGGTACCATCTCTCTACATTTAGAATGATGGAAATAATGAATTTGAACTCCAACAAATGTTGTCAGGAATATGGGGGGGAAAGAATCCTGTTGCACTGTTGGAGGGAATGTAAACTAATACAACTACTCTGGACAGCAGTCTGGAGGTTCCTCAAAAAACTAAACACAGACCTTCCCTACAACCCAGCCATACCACTCCTGGGCATCTACAGAACATCATGAGCCAGGATACCATAAAGACACTTGTACATCCATATTCATTGCTGTACTATTCACAATAGCCAAGTGTGAAAACGCCTAGATGCCCTAGAATAATAGATAAGTGGATAAAAAAAATGTGGTACCTATACACAGCCATTAGAAAGAATACTATATAGTTTGCAGGGGAATGGATGAATCTAGTATAGGTGATGTTAAGTGAGGTAAGCCAAACTCAGAGAGACAAATGGCTCATGTTTTTCCTCATATATGGAAGTTAGATCTAAATTGCACTGAGATAAGATAAATTATACCAGGTTATAGACACTGACACACCGTGAGACCAAAAGAGGATTCTTAGGGGAGAAACACAAAGGCACAAAGCCTTTAGCTCCTCTTTATAATCATATAAAACTTCACATATATATTTATATCAAAACAAACTCTAACTCCAAGATATGGAACAAAGAGATCTCTTTTTGATTTATTGTTTCTGTTTTCTTTCTGTCTACCTATGGGTCATCTGTCTGTCTATGGGAGGGGGCACAGAACTAGAGGGGAAAAGGATGAAAAAGTGTGATAGTGGTTCTTCCTGGACATTGTGTTGAATATGAACTACACAACTCAGGGGTAGAGATGAGGGGAGACTGGGAGGGAGGGAGGGAGGCAGCACATGACAGGAAATGTACTTATTATCTGACTTATGTAACTGTAATCCCTCAGTACATCACCGTTATAGTAATACTAAAGTAAATTCTAAAAATAAGATGTGTCGAGGGAAATCAGGAAAATAATTCCATTTGCAAGACATTTGTAAAGACATTTGCATATCCACGTTTATTGCTGCACTATTCATAGTGGTCAAGTTATGGAAACAGTCCAAATATTTATAATGGATGAATGGATCAAGCAAATGTGGTGTTTGTACACAATGGAATTTTACACAGCCATAAGCAAGAATAATACTATGTCATTTGCAGGAAAGTAGATGGACCTTTAAAAAATCATATCAAGTGAGTAAGCCAGGCTCAGAGATAAACAGTTCATGTTTTCCCTAATATGTGGAAAATAGATAAAAAATACAAATATGCATGATAACATATTTTACACACAAAGAAATTGACTAATGGAGGAGATACGTACAGGAGGAATCCAAAGGGGTAGCACCTCTGAACACTCATGCCCTGTTCAACAAAAGGAATACCTGAAAGTAGAAACATGATTTGAGGGGAGGACGGGGAGAGCAAAATGGAGGGAGGGAAGAAGAAATGGAGGAAGAAAGGAAGGAATGAAGGGTGAGCAAATGCAGTCATTATATTCAATGTTCATTATGTAGAAACTGAGCTGGGTAATGGGAAGGTGTGAGGGGAACTGAGGAGAAGGATGGAAGTTGTGACACTGACCAAGAAGCACTGTACTCACAACCTGACTTATGGAATTGTAAACTCATTGTACAATTACATAATAATAATAGAAACACTAAAGAAATGTGCAGCTTTTCACATTTTCTTAGGAACCCATTATTCCTGTCACCTCTATTTATACTAAAATGTGTTCCTGGGCTGGGAAGGTGGCTCAGTGGTAGAGTGCTTGCATGAGGCCCTGGGTTCGATTCTTCAGCACCACATAAGCAGAAAAAGCCAGAAGTGGCGCTGTGGCTCAAGTGGTAGAGGGCTAACCTTGAGCTGAAGAGCTGAGGGACAGTGCCCAGGCCCAGAGTTCAGACCCACAACTGACAAACCCTCCCCCCCGAAAAAACAACATAAAATGTGTTTCTCCCTCAGAATTTTAAATAATTTCTAATGTAAACATCCCAGGAAAGTGCCCATTTTTACTAATTCCAAGTCTCGTTTGACATCAATGGTATGGGAACAGTTAGGCTCATGAATATTCACAATTAATACATGCACACATCAACATGGAAATCTTCTGAATTCTATCCATGAGCACACAAGCATTTATCCATGACAGGGAAATCACTGGACCACCACCTCCGTCAAATAAAGCAGGACCGAAGGACAGAGGAGTCTCTGTCATATCGCGGTAGGTGGAAATTCACACTTGCTGTATTCTGCCAATAAGTGGGCCACAAGTAGCTCCCTCAATACCTTGTGGTTTACCATCTCTTCCCTACATACTGGTTGTTTCCCTTAAGATAACACCTGCACGGGAGTCGGAGGTACCTGAGGTAATCTGTACAAGCCCAGAAGTCTTGAAGTGGCAATCGATAAGGCTGAGCCTCCTGATCCAATAACTCCTAGCAGATAGGCCCCGGTGCTGTTTCTTATGTTGGGTTTGTTTTCTTCCTGCCCCATGAGCATGACCACAGTTGACTCCATAGCTTTGGACACGGTGCAACATGTATCGAAGATCTGATAGCCCAGAGTGTGCTTGGGCAAAATGTCCTTCCTCTCATTGATCTCCTGGATGGTGTGGATCATGGTCTTCATCCAGCGGAAACCTCGAAAGTTGAACCTGGAAAGGAAATCACTCTCGTAAGGTGAAAGACAAAAGTCACTCTTATAAGGAGTTTGAAGCTCAGATGAGTGACAACAGCATACTGCCAAAACGTCAATGGGTTCCACAATTGTCTGAGCTTGCTATTTTTTCACAATGATGTAATGAAGTGCACAAATTCAACATGAATCATAATGACCATTGACAGATTAGGATGAACCTTTTGGGGTGTATTTTTTTATTTTATTTATTGAAAAGATGCTGTACAGAGGGGTTACAGTTGCCTGAGTAAGGGAATGAGTATATAACTTGTCTAATGTTGTTCCCCTTCCCACTGTCCCTTTCCTCCCCAACTTCCCTAACTTCTCCCCAACCCCACTCCTCCACCCTAAGTTTTAAAGTTGAGTTCCAATTTACAGTCTTGTGGGTCTCATTGTTACAATGGGTCATCCTGTATCCTTGTTTCAGCATTTTGTTATTCCCCTTCCCTTCCCCAAATTAGACAAAGATATACACAAGATGCAGGGAACCAAAATCAAGTACAATGACAACCGGGGATATACCACAGGGGGAAGAACATACAAAGGAAACAAAAAAAATTGTATAGAACATTTAAAAGAATGCTTCCATCAGAAAGAATGACACTGCCCCATTTGTTAGGAAATGAAAATAATTGGAAAAAATCATATTAAGTGAAGTAAGCCAGACCCAAAGAAATATAGGTCCCATGGTTTCCCTCATTTGCAATAACTAGTATACGTTTAGGATAATTTTATCAGGTGAGCAGAAAAAATCTTAAAAACTATATAATATGACCACATAAAATGATGCTAAGTGAAATGAACCCCAAGATATGGACACAAGAGACCTTTCCTTGTTGTTGTTTGGGGGGTATCTTTTACCTGGTATACGCTTGCGGGATTGCTGATTGACCTCTTCATAAAAAATGTTCTTCTATACCACATTCTTCTGTCTCCTCTCCACACTGGGTTGGCTTTCTTTTCAACATTAAGTAGAATTATCATATTTGTAGCAATATTTAAGGTGGTCTGCCTGTCTGCCTGTGTGGCTGACAGATGGGGGCTGGCATAAGCCTCCATGGATAAAGCAACCAGCCCTGCTTAAGCTCCAAAGCTAAAGCAGGACCCACCCCAAACTTCCCACCTGAAGCTACTTAGTGAGACTCCCCCTGAGCTTCTCCCCCTTGATGCCCAACCTTCCACAAAACTTCCCTTAATACACAAGGCTTTGCACAATCGACACTGCCTTTTCTATCCCTATAAGGGAGCTCTTCTCTCTTTAACTACTCACTCTTTTAACTCCACAAGACAGACAATCATATTCCCTACCATCCCCAGTCCTCAGGAAAGTTAGAAAGAGCTAACAAAACCCTTAGAAAATGTTAACCCAACAAACCCCGGAGCTCAAACAAGACTGGGATAAACTGTTACCCCTAGTGCTTCCCCATACATAAATCTTGCCAAATAAACCCCTTCAAACTTACACATTTCCTAACTCCCTTCTCTGGCTAATACACCTTCTTCCCTTCTATACCCTAAATAAATGGGCCTCTGCTCTGGCTCTCTTGCTAATCTACCACTGACAGTGGCTGGCTGGGTAACACACTGGGGCAGCTTCTCTCTCCTTTTCCCACCGGAAAACCCCATAATAAAAAACAAACCAGTCCCTCTTTTGTCTTTGGGACTCAGACAATAATCCAATCCTTTTCTCTTTCCTGAGTCTACTCACTTCAGAATTTGGATTCTTAATTTCTCCTTTAAAGCAAACTCTTCTGCATAAGGCTCCCTGGAGGGGTTTCCCCAACCCCTTCTCTATACAGGCCTTAGAGACTGACACCTAGGAAGAGACAAAGGCCACACAGTTGGTTTTTTCCCAAGCTTCACTCTTTCACCAAGCTTACTGTCTTCATTTCTCTAGGTGATCAAAGATTAGATCATATACTAATGTGCCTCATTACCAAAACTGTCTTAAAGGTTTTCTGTTCTTGTGATCAGTGTTTGTGTATGCATGGAGGTTCTGTTAAATTCTCTTTGTCGTTAGCAGAAGTTAAACTAAAGTGTTTCTGCCTTGTGTTTTGATTTTTGCCTTGTGTTTTGTTTAGTGTTACCTGTTGTCTAGCATTGATCATGTGGTTCTATCATACACTGGGAAAAAATGTCTTTTGCCATTGGAATTCCAAAAAACTTCATGCTGACTTTCATTTCTTTAAACCTAAGTGCATCTTTTGAGCGTGTGTGTGCATGCACACGCATGTATATGTACATATTCAAAGTAATCTCATTGTAATGCTTTAAAAACAGTCATCCTGATGTAAAAAAGTAATCTTTTTCTACATTTTGGTACTGATAATTTCCTGAAATTATTTGTTCCTTGATTGCAATTGTAAATCTTGTGTCAAAGGAGTTAATTATCAAGGTGCTGCTTGTTACAAGGAAATATCTTTACCAAGGGAAGTAGTAAAAGGAGTGAGACCCAGCCCCATTCCCACCAGGTGTAATGGAGAACACCAGAAAGGAGATAAGTAAATATAAAGAAAGAGCCAAGTTAGCAAAGAAAGTCTTGGGAAAGGAATTGAGCAAACAAAAAATAGATTCCTTGGGATAAGAAAGGATTGGAGAAGAATTCTCTTAAATGTTTGTTCCAAAATGGAAAGACAAACTCCAGAAGGTTCGAGTATGTAGCAGATGATATGAATATGTCTTAAAAGATAGAGCTTATGAGTAAAGTTTGTTATGTAACTAAGTTGGCTGTGATTTAAATAAGGTCAAAATTAGTATACTGGTATAAAATCAGCATCTCTCTCTCTCTCTTTTTTTTATTTTTGGTAGGTCATGGGGCCTGAACTCTGGGCCTGGGAGCTGTCCTTCAGCTCTTCAGCTCAAGGCTAGTGCCCTACCACTTGAGCCACAGCAACACTTCCAGCTTTTTTCTGCTTAGGTGGTGCTGAGGAATCGAACCCAGGGCCTCATGCATGTGAAGCAAGCACTCTACCACTGAGCCAAACTCCCAGTCCAGCATCTCATTTTTTATAAGTAATTGTTTGTGTAAACCAAAGTTCACTTAAATGTTTATGTCAGTCCTTCAAATGAACACCTTTTAACTCAAATGCCATTTTTCCCTGTTTAATATGGAAGCCTCCTTGGATATAGAGCTAAAATAAGAACAACTCCTACATCCTTTGTAATTACAAAGGCTTCATGACACCTACAATGTCTTAACCTCAATTAGTATCCTAGTGTTAAATGCAATTAAGAATAAAAATATTTCTATTTGATCGCCTTGTTGCTTCAACTGGGAGTAAGGGATGATCTTGGCATCATGGTTGAAAGCCAGCACAAGTAGAAAAATCCCTGTCAGACTCTCATCTCTAAGTAACCAGCAAAATTCTGGAAGTGGTGCTGCAGCTCAAAGTGGTAGAGTATTAGCCTTGAACAGAAGTGCTCAGGTTCAGTGCCTAGGCCTTTAGTTCAAGCCCCATGACTGACAAGAGGCAGACACCCCCGGACCTAAGCTTGTCCTGGTGATGAGAGTCTGTCCAGAGGCAGTTGAATGAAACACACTGTGCAAAATCCCAAATAGCGCCACTTTGTGCTTGTCCTCTCCTAATTAACCAGGGCCAGAGATCAAAAGAAAAAGTGAATAAGCATGCTGTCGCGCCCATACCTGTCTTCCTCCTAACTGGACAGGAGCTCACATTCTTACCATTACTACCTGCTGTTTCTAAGACTCAGGACAGTTTGCCTTGGTACCTTCCTGGGTGCCATCCAGCTCTGGAACCCAGACATCTACCATGTCTCCTCCTGTCCAGCCCTAGCTTCTGACTGGTTATTCTTAATTGGTCCACCATGCTCTCCCCTAACCACACCAGAAACCCTAGACTCTCCCTTCCTGCCCTTAATCTAGTTGCATAAAGATTCTTCCTTCCCTGTAATATGCCACAAACGGCTCCAAATGGAACTTTCCTGGCATGTGCCCAGGGGTGTTTTTCTGCCGCCTTGTCAGCCTTTTGCCTGATCTCACCTTTTTCTTTTTTCTTTTTTCTTCTTTTTTGCCAGTTGTGGGGCCTGAACTCTGGGCCTGGGCGCTGTCCCTCAGCTCTTCAGCTCAAGGCTAACGCTCTACCACTTGAGCCACATCATCACTTAAGGCTTTTTCTGCTTATGTGGTGCTTAGGAATCAAACCCAGGGCCTCATGCATGCAAGGCAAGCACTCTACCACTGAGCCACCTTCCCAGCCCCTCACCTTTTTCAAAACTTTCCCTCTAACAAGATACCAGCCCTCACTCAGGACACCACCTGGGAGCACATGAAGGCCATCCTATCACTGCAGGTCACCAGAGGCTTCACTTATACCACCCTGCCCTGCCCAGAGCAGACCTGGACCCTGAAGACCCCAGCCCCAGTGACTCCTCGATGCCCCCAGGCCAGCAGGAAGTAGCTGGAAAGAACCTTTCCCCAGTCTCCCCTCTCGGCCCAATCTTTTTATGTAACCAAAGATGGAGTGTGAAGGGTTGATTCCCACCCTGCTTTCCCAGGTGCACAGAGATACAGGCAAGCCACCAAAGACATGTGCAGACTGCCTGAGCAGGCGGGGCAATCTACCTGATCCTGGTAGCAAATATCCCATTTATATGTATATTTATATTCATATAAATAAATGTATACTTATATATTTATTCCATTGTGAACACAACTGAAAAGCCCTCCATCTCCTTGAACTAATGGCTTTTTCATTAACCTCTGCTTCTTTGCTCAGACCTCATAAACACTCGGGTCCTGTCCCATTTCTTTGCACACTCTCCAAACCCACAGGAAGGCTGTGCTCCTCGCTGCTCTAAGTTCTCGCCTGCGCACAAGGTAAGTTGTCCAACATGAAACTATGTCATTATGTTGGTCATGACTATTTCAAAGTGACTGAAGTATTTGGAAAGAACCAAAAAAGAACATAAAAGGAAGAAATGGCCCATATTTGCCATTTTTATACCTAAATTTTTTATACCCAAAACGTGTCTCTGTATGTGTGCATGCTCCACACTTGATCACTAGCAAAGGTGCATGAAAGGTGTGCAGTCATCTTAAGGCAAGCTCAGCAGAGCAGAGCCCATGTGGCAGCTGGAGGAATCTGACCCTGAACATCAGGGTCCCTGGACCAAACAGGCTTTCACAAAGGAGAATGCGGGCCTTACGAGTGACAACCACGCTGTCATGTTGCACACTCTGCCCTGCTGCCCCTCAAAGCATTACGCGTGTATGGATCATCAGGTGGTTCTGGAATCTTGAGTTCTGGTTCACCAGCCTGGGTGCCCCTTGATTCTATCTGCGTGACAAGTCTGAAGTGGAGCTGGAGCTGCTGGCCTTGGCCCCCTCTGAGGACAACACTCCACATCAGGGGTAACCATTCCTTCTTGTGTGAGCATGCAATTAGGAGAGACCTGGTTGACTTTAAGCTTTGGTGATTCTGATGCCCACCTGAAAGAAACTGGTGTATTCAAACATGAGCCCCTAGTCTGACTCCCACAGTCCCATGGCTCCAGTTGGGGACCAGGCCAGCCCGCCACTCTTTGCCCACCACCTAGAATGGAGGGAGAAGATTCCGACATGGCTTACCCTTCACATTGGGCTGACACTGGCTCGAAATTAGACTCGTTTTCTGGGATGGTCCTGGAGTGAATAGGAAACAGACCTCCAATAATAATGGAATGGTTTTTGGCATCCACATAACCATTCAAATCAAACTTGCGCATCAATCTGCAGGTCTCTTCCTCTTCTTCTTCTTGGCCTTTAGTGCCCAACTCGGCCCATACAAACAGCAGAACTCCCAGAACCAGGCATGTCCTTCTGCTGGCCATCTCAGTGCCAGTGAAGAAGGTGAGTGTGTTGAAATCGCAGGTGTTTTCATGAGGCTCCTGGGAGGAGCATCACTGTGTGCTCATCCCACTGGGCTTGGCTTGCTGCTACTTGTTACATAATTGTCATGTCTGCCACTCACAGCATCTCAGGCACTGACAATTTATGCATCAGAACTAGGAACTGAGGCTTTCCTTCTAGAAGAGCTCCTGAAAATCCCTTTCCCACTTAGCAATGGTCCAGGAGGACACATGGTGACTGTTGGGCTGTGAGGCACTGCCCTTTGTGGAAACTCTCCCTTCCTCTTACCGCCTGCAGCCTGATTCCTTCTTAATTTGTGCTTCCTGTGAGTCCTCTAATGACACAACATTGAGAGAGAGTGCATGGCATCTTGACAAGGCACCCAAAGAGGTGACATCAGGAAAGGTAAAGGAAAATGCAATCTGGAATGGAAGATGTGGAGATAGGCTATTTAAATTATTATCCAGGCAAAAATTTACTCAAAAGAGAAAACTGAAATAAGGTCTCTCAAAAGATTTTGCCTTGGCTGTCATCAAACCAAAATACCCTTGATCACAGCCCCCTTAATAACTGTAATAAAAAATGTGAGCCAGCTGTGCACTGGTGGTCCTATCTACTAAGGAGGCTGAGATCTGAGGATCGTGGTTCAAAGCCAGCCCGGGACGTAAAGTCTGTGAGCCCCTTATCTCCAATGAACCACTAGAAAACTGGAAGTGGCGCTATGGCTCAAGTGGTAGAGCACTTGCCTTGAGCTGAAGAGCTGAGAGCCCAGGCACAGAGTTCAAGCCCCACGACTGACCAAAAAAAAAAAAAAGTGAGCCACTGCACCAAGCTCTTAGATTCTTCTATGACTAATACCATAGCACTAAGGGGGAAATGCAGCTTTTTTGTTTTGTTTTCATATGAGTTTACAATTCCTCCACAATATTCATTCAGTTAAAACACCTGAACACACACACCACCATTTCACCATTACACTATTTCACCATTCCCATTTCCAGTCATCTGCTCACATTTCACTGTACACATGGTCCCTTTCTTGGATTCATGGCACTAAAAGATTGTTATTTGATTATCACAAGCAAGACCATACTAAAGTTACCACCACAACTATGTTTATTGCAGCATTATTTACCATAGCTAAGATATGGAACCAACCCAGATGCCCCTCAGCAGATGAATAGATCAAGAAAATGTGGTATATATACACAATGGAATTCTATGCCTCCATCAGAAAGAATGACATTGACCCATTTGTTAGGAAATGGAAAGACTTGGAAAAAATTCTATTAAGTGAAGTAAGCCAGGCCCAAAGAAACATAGGTCCCATGGTTTCCCTTATTTGCAATATCTAGTATATGTCTGAGACAAGCAGAAAAGGTCAGATAAGTTGATGTTAGGTGAAATGAACCTCAAGATAAGTATTTAAATGTTTTGTCTTTCTTGTGATTGTTTCTAACATATTTATAAAATGATTTCTTTGTTGCTTTGTATGTCCCTCCCCCATGATATAACCCCTGCTTTCACTGTATTTGATGTTGATATACTTTGTGGAAGGGAAGGGAAAAAACAAATCGTTTAAATAGGGATGCAGGTGGACCCATTGCAACAATGAGATGTACAAGTTGTTATGTCGAAAAACGAACTTTACAACTTTGGCTGGGGGGGAGGATGGGAAGGGATGGGAAGGGGAAACAAAGGAGGAGGCAACAATGCTTGATAAGAAAGTACTCATTACCTTGCCCATGTAATTGTAACCCCTCTGTTTGGTATTTTCACAATAAAAAAAAATATTAAATTAAACCATAAAAAAGATTGTTTGTAAATGACTGCTGACCTGGGGCACTCCTAAAGCACACTCCCCTTCCTGTTCACTATATAATCCAGAGTCACACCTGTCTGTCACAGTGAGCTTGGAGATGGCAGACTCCAGATCCTAACCAGGGCAGCTTTCAGCTGTGTATCAAATGTCTCATTCGCCTCCATTTCCTAAGGTATCAGTGCTCCACATTTCCCTCCCCTGACACAATGATGCCGACAAGACTTAAAGCCTAGTTCTCAGGACATTTGGCTCCAGAATGCTGTTTCCTTTCATCCAAACACAAGGGCACACTGGGTAATCAACTGCTCCTCAAGAGCCCAAGAACTCGCCCTGGAGCGGAGAGGGTCAGGGCCACCATGGCCTTGGTCAGGACCGGGGTGGGACAGATTTTCTCATTCTGCCTCCTCCTTTCCTACCAGATGGCAGCTGTGAGTAATTCCCCTGTGTGCTGGGAAGGGCACCAGCAGCATGTTTACCCCAACTGATTTCCTGCATCTTCAGGGTACACCCTGGCTAGGGACCACGAGAAATCATTAACGCAAGTCATGTGAAGTTATGCTAATAGTTCAAAACTACTACTCCACACAGCAGCATTGCTCTCACAGACCTCACTCTTGCTCTAGGTCAGGAACTGGATTCGGGTCGATGGGAAGCCTGGTGCCGAGCAGCATCTGCTCCCCCTGACTTTGTGATCCTCAAAGGAGCAGTGACTTCATCCTTCCCTGTCTTCATGTCAAGAATTCATCACAGATAAGGGGAAATCACAGAGAAAGCACCCAGGCCTTTGGCAGAGGATTCATGATATCCTCACTGGGGATGCTTCATTTTTTTCCTAGTAGTGCCCTTGATGACTGTTTCTGCTTTCTTCACAGGTGGAGAATCAAGACCACATTGCACCTGCTCCTCTCCTCAACCCAGTAGAGAGAAAGGTTTTGCTCTACTCTAGGATGGCGAGCTCTGGCTCCTGCTTCCTTACTGCCTGGCCCTCTCTTAGTCTCTGGTCCTCAGACCTTTCATCACACAGCCTGGAACTGACGTTAAGCGGACTTTTCCCAGGCCTCAGGGTCACAGCTGGTAAAGTTTGCTCTAGGCAAGCTTTTCCAAGGCTCTGACTTAATGACAACTTAATGGCATCCTGCCCAACCACACACTGGGAACTTGTTTTCTAATCTAACAGAGTGACATGCTTTCTCTACAGCATTTCAGTGAGATTACCTGGGGACAAATTGCCACAGGTGCCCACACCTCGTCCTGGGTCTGAGGTGGGCAAGTCTAAGATTCTCACATCCTCTCCTTCCCCCAATCAACGCTTGAGCTCTGCCAAGGTCCTGGTGAGTTTCTTTCCCTTCCAGGACCAGTGACACGTTCTGTCCAGGCTTGCCTTTGTCTTCAAGCAAGGCAACAGCTGAGCCCACAAACTTCTGTAAACACCTTATTAACAGGTGCTCTTGTGCTCAGCAAGGCAGGTGGCCCTCTTTTGGTATGGCCCATCCCGGCAGGTGTCCTGGTGAACAGCATCACAGCCATTTGGTCTGATCAGCTGGTGAGTCGTCTCTGGGCTTTTCAATTTCTCAGCATCATTCCTTCAGCTTTGTAATCATTGGTAAAGTTAACACATCCTAGGTACCGGCCATCCAGTAGATGAATGGTTCCACTCACCTACATCACCTCTTGGTTCCTATACAGAACTCCTTAACAGAGGAGACAAGGACAGAACACCCAGCTGTGTTGCTTCCATTGCTGTTTCCACTGAGGACACACACACACGAGCTGTCCTAGTGTGTGTCATAAGTGCCAAGAAACCAATACCTGTGATTAGAACTTCCAGACAAGGCAAATACAGGCTGCTGCTCCTGCCTCTGTTGTCAGGGGCAGTGTGATTGGCTGACTGAGAAGCAGCACTTCCCCCATGCAGACCCTCCAGCCACCTGCTTATCTTCCTGCACAGCCACACTTCAGAGCTGCACGTGCACCACAGGTGGTGAGTAACAGAATCAGGCCAAGCCTAGAGCCATTTCTCAAAAGAAAAAGGCACTACTTGGCTGTCAGGTCTTGCTCAACTAAGTTTCCTCTCTTAATCCCCAGCCCCTGTGGCTAACCCTCAGATTTCAACATCCTGCACTGCCCTGCACTGTCCCCCTACACTGCCCCTGAGGTATCTCAGCCTATAAGAGTCACTCTCTCTACTTGGGGGCAGAGGGGTCTCTCAGGTTTGTCCCAAACAAACCTGCTCTGGTTTCTGAGTTTGTCCCAATTAGCCTGTCTCCTCCACTCTGTTTTCTTAAGCCATTTAAAAGGCAAAACTTGGTGGGGTTTGCCCCTTGAAGATATGCAACTCTCGCCACGGACTGTTACCCAAATGAAATCCACCCTGGCCAATCACTCACCACGCATTCCATCTCCCTCCCAACCCCTAAGCAAGGACAAATCCACTCTCCCGTCAGTGAAGGTCTCCCTGTCCCAGATGTTTATAGAAACATCAGACAAGATGTGGTAGCCCACGCGCGCAGCTGCACGTGGCACGGGTGGGGCAGAGGGACGAGGCTGGCGCAAGGCCAGGGCTCACCACCCTCGGGAACCGGGACCGCCGCGGCCCGCCCGCCCCCTCCGCCGCCGCCGCGGAAGCGATGCAAGTCTCCATCGCCTGCACGGAGCACAGCCTGAAGAGTCGCAATGGCGAGGAGCGGCTGCCGAGCAAGCAGAGCTCCGCCGCCGGCGCGGTGAGCGCGGCCCGGGCCAAGTTCCGCACGGTGGCCCTCATCGCGCGCAGCCTGGGCACCTTCGCGCCGCAGCACCCCATCTCGCTCAAGGAGTCCACGGCCACGCAGACGGGCATGAAGTATAAGTACGCCCGCGCCCGCGCGCCGCGTCCTGAGTCCTGAGCCCCCCGGGGGCCCCGCGCCCGCGCCCTGTGGCCCGAGCCCCCCCCGGGGGCCCCGCGCCCGCGCCCTGTGGCCCGAGCCCCCCCCCAGGGGTCCCGCGCCCGCGCCCTGTGCCCCGAGCCCCCCCCCTGGGGGTCCCGCGCCCGCGCCCTGTGCCCCGAGCCCCCCCCGGGGGCCCCGCGCCCGCGCCCTGTGCCCCGAGCCCCCCCCGGGGGGCCCGCGCCCGCGCCCTGTGGCCCGAGCCCCCCCCCCGGGGGTCCCGCGCCCGCGCCCTGAGTCCTGATCCCCCCCGGGGGCCCCGCGCCCGCGCCCTGTGCCCCGAGCCCCCCCCGGGGGTCCCGCGCCCGCGCCCTGAGTCCTGATCCCCCCGGGGGCCCCGCGCCCGCGCCCTGTGCCCCGAGCCCCCCCCCGGGGGCCCCGCGCCCGCGCCCTGTGCCCCGAGCCCCCCCCCGGGGGTCCCGCGCCCGCGCCCTGAGTCCTGAGCCCCCCGGGGGCCCCGCGCCCGCGCCCTGTGCCCCGAGCCCAAGGCCGGAACCCCGTGCCACAGGGACCCCGTGCCACAGGGACCCCGCGCCCCATGTTCTTCCCAGAGCTTCTGCACGACCTCTGCAGGAGGATGAGTGGACAGACCCCGGCGCCCGCGTGCGCACGTGTTACACTGTGGCCTGCGTGTCTTGGCGGTGCACGGACTCTTCGGGCGGAGGCCCCCTCCCCGCTCTCCTTTCCGCACCTCTCACCGCATACCCAGCACCTCGAGGACACCTCCCGCACCGCCTCACCCCCCCTCCCACCCCATCCCCGGTCCTACACCCCAGACCCAGCTGCGTCGACTGCCCGCATCCAGCCTGCATGCGTGTGTTCCTGTCAATCACTTAACCAGCTTCCCCTGGTGTCTGTCACATGCATCGCCACGCTTGATTCGGATTGATCGTACGTACATAATTTGTCATCCATTATACATGCATACCATATGTGTGTGTATACATACAGATATATGATCCTTTATGCATTTACAAGTACATTTGTAACTCAGACTTCACACACACACACACACACACAAGGAAAACACGTGCACACTTTGTCCCTCTGAGTCTGCTTCACTCAACCTATTTTTCCCCAGGTAAATCCATATGCAAATGACATAGTATTATTCTAACAGATAGATGAATGTAAATAGATATGATATATAAATCAAGAAAGTGTCATATTATAAATTTAAATTTATCATATAGATCCTATCTATGGATTGATCTGTCTATCCAGCTATCTATATCAGGACTAAGGGAATATGAGCTGTTTCCATTACTTGGCCATTGTGAATACTGCTGCAATGAACATAGATGTGCATGTGGGGATTTTTTTTGTTTTTTGTTTTTTGTTTTTGTGAGTCCTGGGGTTTCCACTCAGGGCCTGGGCATTGTCCCTGAGCTTCTCTTTGCTCAAGACAAGCACTCTACCACCTGAGCCACAGCACCACTTCCAGTTTTTGAGTGGTTATTGGAGATAAGAGTCTTATGAGAATTTTTCTGCCCAGGCTGGCTTCGAACCATGATCCTCAGATCTCAGGCTCCTGAGTAGCTAGGATTACAGGCGTGAGCTACCAACACCTGGCCCCCCACATCCTGTGACCATGTATTATTTGTGTTCTTAATAAAGGCTAATATGACTGGTATGAAATGGAATCTCCAATGTCTTTCTAAGTTAGTGACTCTTTGTGTATTTAGTACTCTAAGTTCCCTATATATTTGGCTATTAGATCTGTGTCAGATGCAAAGGACTAGGAGTTGTAAAAACAACTTAGGAACACAGTTGTAGCACTTACAGTTCCTAACTTCAGCTCAATACAAATTTATAGAAATGGAGGCAGCATAAAAATATACATGGAAACCAGTGCAAGAGAACTGCGAGAAGAAAATCTTACATTAATAAGCAATTAATTGCATCAAGGTTTCCACATGAATTCAATAAGGGGAGGAAGAGACTAATAAAGAGTACTACAGAACAGTCAGCTATTTATAAGTAAAAACAAGGAGAGATGGGGACTTGGAGCTTATGTAATATTTCATTCACAAAACCCAGCTCAAAACACAGAAATAACTGACATATGTCTACAGTCTTTGAGACTCTCAGCTACTAGTGAATAGTAACCAGCCACCATGAGATACACTGTGTAGGCACCAGGATGAGGTGAACTGGAACCTTGCACACCAGTGGTGAGGATGGGAAAAGTGAGCAGCCACTTCAGGCAACAGTTTGGCGTTTTCTCAAAATGACAGATGTGGACCAATATTGCACAGTTCCATTCCAAAGAGCAGATGGCTAGACAGAACCTAGAGAAGGTGCTTGCCTAGACTTTGGGGGTGGGGAAGGGATGGGAAATAATAATTACTGTTTGAGATGATGGAGATGTTCTAAAGTTTAAATGTGGTAGTACCACCTTATCCATGTACTAAAACACATTGAAAGGTACACTGCAAACAAGTCTGATTTCTGGAATGCAAATTATTGATCATGCTGTAAAATAAAACTAAAGAATAATCTGTGCAAGACCGACATGTTCAAATTCATTTCACATGAGAAGTTCAATGGTGAAGACGCTGGGCTCAGAACTCATTTTCCTGGAGGTGGCCCGCAGCATTTCTCCCCACCAGGTCTAAGACACCCTTTCACCTGTGACAGCTGAGGAGTCTCAAATTCTCCCCTTGATGGAAATGGGCTAGAAGGGCGTTACCAGGGTAACAGGAGGTGCAGAGCACCCCTCACTGGGCAATGGACTGCACCCCATGGTTTGTTAGGCTTTCTGGATGATCCAGTGACAATACACTATGGCCCCAGTAAACATCCCCACTCTTCTGAGCATCACAAAACAACAGTACCACATGTCCTTCCACAACCAGGACCCCAACACTGAATCTACTCGTGACCCAGAATAAGAGTGAGGTCTGTCGAAAGAGTGGTAAAGTGGAAAGCGTTAGCTTTTCATTATTGGTAAAACTCACCGTGGCACATGTTAATGATTGTTCACGCTCCCTCGCACAGCACGTCCCCAGAGACATACACTTGGGTGATCAACATGGTTTGCAAGGTGGTATCCTTGCCAACACACAGGGCAATTACTCAGAAACAGCTGCTGTCAAGGAGGAAAGATATGGCAAAGCTGAGAAAAACCACTGAGTGATCCTTCCAGCCCAAACCCACACAGACACTCATACTGGACTCACACCTCACACCTGCGCCAGACACACTGGACTCCCAGCTCACACCCACACTAGACACTCACACTGGACTCCCAGCTCACACCCACACTAGATACTCACACTGTTCTCCCAGGTCACACCCACACTAGACACTCACACTAGACTCCCAGCCCAAAGCCACACCAGACATCACACTGGACTCCCAGCCCAAACCCACACCAGACACTCACACTGGACTCCTAGCTCACACCCGCACTAGACACACACTGTACTCCCAGCTCATACCTGCACCAGACACTCAAACTGGACTCCCAGCCAAAACCCACACAAGACACTCACACTGGACTCCCAGCTCACACCCACGCCAGACACACACTGGACTCCCAGCCCACACCCACACCAGATACTCATACTGGACTCCCAGCCCAAACCCACAGACACTCACATTGGACTCACACCTCTCACCCGCACCACTCACACTGGACTCACACCTCACACCTACACCAGACATACACACTGGACTCACCTCTCACCAGACACTCACACTGGACTCCCAGCTCATACCTGCACTAGACACTCATTCTGGACTCCCAGCACCAGACACTCACACTGGACTCCCAGCTCACACCTGCACCAGACACTCACACTGGACTTACACCGACACCAGACACTCACACTGGATTCCCAGCTCATACCCGCACTAGACACTCACATTGGACTCTTCACCAGCTGTTTCTGAGGGTCATTTGTTGACCCACTGCACCACTGAGTATGGACAAAAGCCAAACTCTGAAGAATTCTAGAGCTGTGTCCCCTGAGAACCAGTCTTAGGTCTTCTCAGCAAGGAAGGCAGAAAGAAAGGATGGAAAGGAGGGAGAAAGAAAAGGAGGGAGGGAGGGGGGAGGGAGAGAAGGAGAAAGGGAGGAAGGGAAGAAGGCAGGAAGGCAGGAAGGCGGGAAAGCAGGAAGGAAGGAAGGAAGGAAGGAAGGAAGGAAGGAAGGAAGGAAGGAAGGAAGGAAGGAAGGAAGGAAGAAAGGAAAGAAGGAAGGAAGGAAGGAATCAGTAAATTTTACAAATTTAAAAAGCAATTCTATATGCTTATTAGCTACTGTGAGATTTTTTGTGACCAAATGTTTGTCCAAAATACAAATTAAATATCTCTTTACACCACACTGTGACTAGATCTTAATTGATTTTAAAATTCCCTATTGGATACTCTCATTTGTTTTTATTATGATAAATAAAACTACATCAAACCTCCTTCCATTTCAACTTGGGTGGATCTTTATTGTTTCCTCTAGATAAAATATCTTGGAAAAAATTTTTTATGATCTTAGAGTCTACACATTCTTCCTGATATGCTCCTGATAGGGTGGCTGCATTGAATTCTGGGGAAAAGTATGAATTTATCCACCAAGAAAAAAAATGTTTCTTTTCAATTTTTAAATAGCACATCTTAACTGTACAAAGTGGTTTCATTGTGATATGTCCATCTATGCATATGTGCATATGCACACCATATAACTTTTCATTGAACTCTACTTTTATTTTACAACTTTTATTGGGTCATATGATTCCATTTTTCATACACATGTATAATCTACTGCAACCATCACCATTGCCCAGTACCTTCTCTCTTCTGTCCCTGTGTACTTCATCCGCCCAAGTACCAGTGGCACACATCATTATCCTAGAAGGGGCATTCTCTCCAGGAGAAGCAGAAATCTAGAGCAGGAATCAAGAGAAAATGACCGGGACTGGGAAGGTGGCCTAGTGGTAGAGTGCTTGCCTGAAGCCTTGGGTTCGATTCCTCAGTACCGCATACACAGAGAAAGCCAGAAGCGGCGCTATGGCTCAAGTGGTAGAGTGCTAGCCTTGAGCAAAAAGAAGCTCAGGGATGATGCCCAGGCTCTGAGATTTGACGATATTACTTTTTTTTTTCTTTGCCAGTCCCAGGGCTTGAACTGAATACTGTTCCTGAGCTTCCTTTGCTCAAGGTTAGTGCTCTCTCTACTTGAGCCACAGCACCATTTCTGGCTCTCTGTGTATGTGGTACTGAAATGGAACCCAGGGCTTCATGGATGCTAGGCAAGCATTCTATCACAAAGCCACCTTCTCAGCTCTGGGGATGTTTCTGAGTAGGGCCAATGAAGAAATTGAGAAGGAAAGGGCTCAAGATATAGCAGAATGGATTTTGCCCATCATTCATGAGGCCCTGAGTCTAACTTTCAGCATAACAAGAAGAAAAAAGCTAGGAAGGGAGGAAGAATAGGAAGGGGAGGGGAGGAATGAGGAGGGAAAGGAAGGGGAAGAGGCAGGAAACAGTACCTGAGAGAACCAGAGATCGGATGCAGCCATACAGCGAGCCTAGGACAGAACCTCACCTGGAGTGAAGCGAGAGGCAGCCTTGAGTGACACGTTAATTATCTCTCATGAACTCAACCAAATTTTCCAAAGCAGCCTGTCGTCATTTTCATCACGGATAAGAAGGCACAGACACAGTGACTTTTAACACTACACTAAGAAAAAACTGTAGAACACATAATCAAAATGTCAAAGTCATTTTTTATATAAATTGAAAGAAAATGACAGGCCCAAAGTCCCCTCTTTTGGTACTTTGTCAAGAAGCAGAAAGCTCTTTCTCACTTTTGACGACGGAGAAGCTCCCACATGGTTGTTGAGGTGACAATAAATGAGGCTAGAATTGATAACCAGGAAAGGAATCTACAAAGGGAGTGACACCTGGGAAGTGAATCCTATTAAAAGCTCATGGAGGATTATTGCTAATCAAGACAGGAATGTCAGCTCTTCTCAGAATTACTATTATTCTACTCATCTGGATGTATAAATTGTCAGTGCCTGAGATGCTGTGAGTGGCAGACATGACAATTATGTAGCAAGTAGCAGCAAGCCAAGCCCAGTGGGATGAGCACACAGTGATGCTCCACCCAGGAGCCTCATGAAAACACCTGCAATTTCAATACCACTTGCCTTGCTCACTGGCACTGAGATGGCCAGCAGAAGGACATACCTGGTTCTGGGAGTTCTGCTGTTTGTATGGGCCGAGTTGGGCACTAAAGGCCAAGAAGAAGAAGAGGAAGAGGAGGAAGTGACCTGCAGGTTGCTGGGCAAATTTGATTTGAATGGATATGTGGATGCCAAAAACCATTCCGTTGTTATTGGAGGTCTGTTTCCTATTCACTCCAGGACCATCCCAGCAAATGAGTCTATTTTGGAGCCAGTATCAGCCAAATGTGAAGGGTAAGCTGTTCAAATCTTGTCATCAATTGCAGATGTGGGTTAGGAGCAGGGGGCAGGGCCTGAGTCTCCAACTGGAGCCATGATTCTACCCGAGTCAGGAGAGGGACTCAGGTTCCCAAACCTCAGCTTCCCCTGATGGACATTCTCAGAACTGCTCAGGGTCCAGTGGATGTTTCCCAATTCTGTGTGTCAGAAGAGTAGTTTCCTATGGTGTAGGGGACCCCCTCAGCGGGGGGTACACAGCCAGCAGCAGCAGCAGAGCTCACCCAAGAACTTGATAGGAGGTTGAGTCTGGCTTTGCATCCCAGACCCTGTTAAGCAGACTCTCCCTGATTGGTGTTTGCATTCAGCTCTGAGCTGCACTGAGAACTCTGCAGTGTGGCTGCTCAGTGACTTGGCTAAAGCAGTGAAAATGTGCAGTGTGTGGCACTGGTGAATTTCTGACCTGAGGCTGATGTCAAGATTCCTTCAGCTGCTGGAAGGCCTCTGCCCTGTGGTGCCCACCTGGGGGTCCTGTGAGGAAAGGGAATCCACGCTGGTCATTCCAGGTTGGCTAGTGATCTGTTGTAGACAAAGTAAGAATGGATTATGCTAGACATCT
Organism: Dipodomys spectabilis; assembly: GCF_019054845.1. Taxonomy (NCBI): domain Eukaryota; kingdom Metazoa; phylum Chordata; class Mammalia; order Rodentia; family Heteromyidae; genus Dipodomys; species Dipodomys spectabilis. The sequence goes on along the minus strand of NW_024870772.1, from coordinate 47,432,289 downwards.
GGGCAGCACACACACACACACACACACACACACACACACACACACACACACACACACACACACAGAATTTACATATCCCAGAAATTCAAACCAACTAAAACCATTACCACTCTTCTGTGGTAATGGGGAAAAGGGGAAGGAAGAAGAGAGAGGGAAGGGGAGGGAAGGAGAGGAGAGAGAGGGAAGGGGAAGGGAAAAAGTGAAAGGGAGGGGAAGAGAGAGAAGGAAGGGAAGGGGAAGGGAGGGGAAAAGGCTTTATTGCCTAGCATTCAAGAAGTTCTGCTTCCATCCCCAACACCAAAAAAGAAAATCCCTGATTATAATTTATCCTCTTTCATCTTACTTCAGACATTGTGTTTTGAGATGTTTTTGGAGGGAAGAATCAACTTCCCTTTGAATAAAGGACTACACCATTGTAGTCCTTTTGAATTGTTTTCCATTTTGAGAGTAAAGCAAAGAGGAGGAGGAAAGGGAAACTTCATACATGTGCTTTGCTGGAGTCAATGCATTATTTATCAAAAGTCTTCATTTCTACCCTCAGAGTGAGATGAAGCAAAAATTTGGAGGTTTTCTTAGTGCGTGGCTCTAATTTACCTAAATAAAATGTATTGATTTGTTCTCCACTATTGGCTAGAGCACCTGAAAGTCATTTTCCCAGAGTTATTTATGGAAAAGCCTATATACTTATTTGTAAACATAAATTCTATCAAGAATAATACGACATAGTCCTATACTTGAAACACTGGTGATAAGCACATCTCATTAAAAAGTAATTCCCTGACCATGGTTTGTTTCAGAATTACCCAAATCAATTATGTGACTGGTTACTACTTGGATTTTAATTTTTCAGTATACTTCGTAAGAATGGTTCTATGGTTCTTTCTCATTAACAATAGTCACAAGTGTCTCTTGTCTCTACCCACCCAATGTTTAACACTCCTTCGTGGAAGATTCAGAAATTAATAATTTTAGAAAATACTATTTTTATATCAGTTTTATATATATATATACTATTTATATATCAGTTAAAGTATATAAAAGGAAATTTTCTACTTTTAACTATTTTTCAGATCTGTGAATGACAATGAGCTTGAACAGGGACGGAGTATTTTCATTCTTGTCTAGATTAAGATTTAGAAACATTTTTGAGGGAAAGGGGATATCCTGTTTAATAACACTGTGGATGTTGTGATAGAAGTGACTGACTGAAAGCAAAATCATCCCAAGCAGAATCCTTGCAGTAATTGATCTGTATTCATTATAGAAAATTTCTGTTGGTCCTTCTGCACATATGCATATACAACGTATGCAGAATTCACTTTGTTTACTACCTATCTCAGTATTATATTCAACTTCTATATAATTTCTTTAGTTATAATTGCATAATGATGGAAACGTGCCCATACTTTCAATGTAGTTTCACTGAATAGACAAATTTATTGCAAATGGACATCATCAATGATCTCTAATATTCCATCTATGGCAGGAAAAAATCATGTCACTGTAGTCATAGTATATATAGCATAATGTACTGTTTTAAGTACATAAAGTAGTATGTAGATACTTCTATAAAAAGTATTTTTATAATCAGTGTCAGAAGAAAACAAGACAAAGTAAAGGAAGAGAGACAAGAACTTTCTATAACAAGAGGAACTTCCATACACAGGGAGAATGGGTGCTGGGGATCTCTGGGTGTCTGGTTTTATGAAGAATCAGAAAAAGAAAAAATTAATGTTTCTGTGAAAAGATACATCTACATCTCACAATATTACAATACATAAGACACACAGGAAAGGAAACCTTAAATATAATTTTATTATTACATTCTTACTTTATGTGGTAATTGAACCCAGGGCTTCATGCATGCTCAGCAAGCACTCTACTACTAAGTCACATTCCCAGCCCCCAAAAGAAACATTAAAAAGTTCTTTCCCAGCCAGGCATCTGGGAACTGGTGCCTCATGCCTGTAATCCTAGCTACTCAGGAGGCTGAGATCTGAGGACCACAGTTTGAAGCCAGCCTTGGCAGGAAAGTCCATGACACTCTGATCTCCAATTAACCACCAGAAAACAGGAAGTTGTGCTGTGGTTCAAAATGGTACAGGGCTAACCTTGAGCCGAAGAGATCAGAGACAGTGCCCAGGCCCTGAGTTCAAAACCGACAATCTGCAACAAAACATAAAAAGTTCCTTCCTAATATATTCAGTCACAGTGAATACAATTCATAATTGAATCTTTCAGCTTTGTAGCATCAGTGATTAAATAAAAGCAAGCTCAGTAAGCTGAGTTACCTGATAATGTTCCAGCAAAATGCACCCTGGTATCCAAGCCCTGCCCACTGATGTGCCTTACGAGAGTGATTTCCTTTCTAGGTTCAACTTTCGAGGATTCCGCTGGATGAAGACTATGATCCACACCATCCAGGAGATCAATGAGAGGAAGGACATTTTGCCCAAGCACACTCTGGGCTATCAGATCTTTGATACATGTTGCACCGTGTCCAAAGCAATGGAGTCAGCTTTGGTCATGCTCACGGGGCAGGAAGAAAACAAACCCAACATGAGAAACAGCACCGGCGCCTATCTGGCGGGAATTGTTGGATCAGGAGGCTCAGCCCTATCGATTGCTGCTTCAAGAGTGCTAGGGCTGTATTTTTTGCCTCAGGTATCTCAGGATATTGTGCTGGTTTTATCATATACAAACAGAACCTCTGCATGTGGATCTTGAAGCAAACAAGGAGCCGAGGGGAGGTTGGGCTAAGTTATAGAGGCAAGCAGGGGTGCCGTGAGGATGCCAGCCCAGTTCCTATGTCCTGTCAGCAAGGATGATTTACTGCCTAGTAAGACAAGACTGAGACTCCTGTGCTTAATGATGAGGTGGTGGGTCTAGTGATTTGTACCTTGGCCCTCGGTAGGCAGAACACTCAGCAATACTGTGGTCATGGATAAAAATACTCAGTAGATGATGCTGTACTTGTGATGATCTTTATGCCTATTAGTGGTAATGATTCATGACCCTAAGGGTTCATATACTGCCAGACTGGCAGAGTCCTAGAAAAAAAAATGTTCACCAAAGCAACTTGGGAGATCCTAATATTAAAATAATATATATTGAGAGTTGAAAATGACACGTTCCATCATGAAGGTAGATGGAATTAGAAAAGATTACTAAGTAAGTAGAAAAAAGATCTATGATTATTTCCAAGTGTTTGTCATTAGAGTCAAAAGTTAGGGATTATTAATGTAAGTGGTGCTTAAGCTCCTTTATACTACTGAGGTAAGGGACGTATCATTTGCATGGTTTTTCAAGATTGTTTTTAAGACAGTTGTTTTACCATATGTGCCAGGGTGCCTGGGATCACACCCCAACCCTCCCAGGCCAGGCAAGGACACTATCACTGAGCTACACCCCCCACCATGCAGATCTGCAAAGGATTTATTAGAGAATTCAAACAGGAAGAATGGGAAGTACTGAAGAACTGAGAAAAGGTTGATTCTGTCCATTACTTTGCTGTGAGCTACATGGTCAGCTCAGCTCAACTCTGAATGTTTCAAGGTCTGTCCTCCACTAAACACCAACGATGGTTAAAAACACAGGCTAGAAACCTTTAGAAAGGTTTTCTCCCCTAACACTTTGAAGTAATCCTGAAGAGAAGGACATACACTTTCACATCAGAGGTAGCAATTCCTAAATTCAGCATCCTCATAATCATTATCTAAATGCCACGTTAGGGAATTCTAGGGTCAGAAGAGGTAAGAAACTTACTTAAGGTCTCACACTGGTAAATTGCTGAGAATTAGAAATATGTATCCTTGATCCTCACACAAACTCTTTTAAGTGTTTGCATAGTCGAGTTTATTACTTATTCTTTGTCATTATTTTTATGCTTCATTGGTTTATTAATATCATAAGCCAACTCCAGTAACAAAAACAACACTATGCTGAATAATGTTCACCATGTCTATGGCAATTGTGCACATGAATTTTATATTGTTATAATAACTTTAAAGAGTATTTCAAATAAGCATTTCCACGTATTACATGGAATTTTTCTTGTCATTTTACGTTTGCATTATTTTTATTATGCTAGTTATAAAAGCATATCTATGTATCTATAAATCTAGGCATTATTGTAATTTTTGTTTTAAATTGATGCATAACATAATCATCTTTCTACACATCCTTGCCTTATTCAGCTCCTTCCTTAGAATATATGTATATGTATTTGTGCCAGTCCTGTGGCTTGATTGCAGGGTGTTGGTATTATCCCTGAGCTTTTTTCAAACAAACTTTGACTGTTAAGTGTGGTTCTAGAGTGTAATCTTCACCCAAAGGAACAAGGATAGAAGAGTTAGGGGAAAGAAAACGCAGGACTTGTTTTGAAGGAAATGACAGTTGCAAAGCTGTGGAATTATAATACAGAAGGAGGTGGCTTATTAGTGATATTTGCTGGAACAAGGGAGGTGATGTATGTTCTCTGAGGTAGAGCTGGTGAGGTCGAGGGTGAGCCACAGCAGCAACATGGTAAATGGTTAGGAACTTGTGGTTCTACAAGATGGAGAATACACACTAGGACTGCCCACCACTTGATATGAAATCACACTTCATTTATCAGGTGTGTGTTTAAAACAAGAGCCTTCATGAGATTTGCTGGAGAGCAGGGCTTAACGCCAGTACTAAAGGGGGATTTCCAGGCCTATTTCTCAAGCGAAGACCACCATGCTCTGAAGTTCTGTCAGAGCAAAGAAAGGAAACAGGAGAAGGAAAGAAAGCACTGGAGAGGGAGAGAGCTAGAATGAATGAATGAGGGAGGGGAAAGGGAAGAGTGGAACAACGAAATGGATTATGAATCACTTGCTCCATCCTTTATAGGCAGGGGATTTGGGATGGGAGGGTAGCCCTAAGTGGTGGACTCAAGGCAGCCAATTTGTGTCACAGAGTATAAAGGAAAGAGCAGATGGCAGCCCGGTTGGTGATCCCGTCTTAATGTCCTCATTGTCATTACTACCCTTCCCAAGCCCTTTGGTGTGGCAGGGACCAATGTGTCCGCAGCCTTCCACCAGTGACTAGAAGGAGGGGTCCAGGGGTGTGCTTGTGCATTAAATGTGTTTACAAAGGATGAACTCTTACATACCACTCTGTAAGTACAACCTGAAATTGTGCCACTGGCTTTGTTTTCTAATAAGTGCATGGTTGTTTCCAATTGTAGGTGGGTTATGCTTCTACCTGCTCACTTCTCAGTGATGAATTCCAGTTTCCAAGTTATTTTCGCACAATAGCCAGTGATACTATCCAGTCCCAGGCCATGGTGAAACTTATCCAGCATTTTGGTTGGGTATGGGTGGGCACGATTGCAACTGATGACGACTATGGAAAATATGGTGTAAAAGTTTTTAAAGAAAACTTGGAGAGTGCCAACCTCTGCGTTGCATTCTCTGAAACCATCCCCAAAGTCTATTCCAATGAGAAAATGCAAAAGGCTGTCAATGCTATTAAAGGCTCCTCTGCCAAAGTCATCGTGCTGTATGCCTCTGATCTGGACCTCAGTCCCTTCGTGCTGGAGATGGTGTACCACAACATAACGGACAGGACTTGGATAGCGAGCGAAGCATGGATCACCTCGGCCCTCTTGGCAAAGCCTGAATACTTCCCCTATTTTGGTGGAAGTATTGGGTTTGCAGTGCCAAGAAGTGTCATCCCAGGGTTGAAAGAATTTCTTTATGACGTGCATCCCAGCAAGGATCCAAATGACGTCCTGACCATCGAATTCTGGCAGACAGCATTTAACTGTACTTGGCCCAATAGCAGTGTTCCTTACAATCTGGACCATCGAGTGAATATGACTGGGAAAGAGGACCAACTGGAGGCCACATCTGATCGGTTGTGTACTGGAGAGGAGAGGCTGGAAGATCTTAAAAATACCTACCTGGATGTGTCTCAGCTGAGAATCACAAACAACGTCAGACAAGCTGTGTATACTCTGGCTTATGCCCTGGATGAGCTCAGCAGATGTGAGGAACTTAAAGGGCCAGACCAGTTCTGTCCATATATACCTACTTTTCAGCCACAGGAAGTAAGTTGTTGTTTCCTCTCTCAATGTAGCTTGGAATTACAAGAACCCATGCCATTGAATATACTGGTTGCTATGGTACTTAGTAGATGTTTTCCTATGATGACCAACTAAAAGGATTCCCCAGTAACTTAAATGAACGCCTTCAGTTCTTAATTGTTAATAATCATTAGGATTTTTGTAAATATAGAAAAGCACCTTACACAGACTGCTTTTTGTGTTGGTTTTTGTTTTGTTTTCCTATGCACATAATAGAAATTTAAAGTTTACATCGTAAGCCAGAGGAGCGTAGGTACCTCCATTCCTTTATCTTGTTACTTCATCGTCCATGAGATGGTGCTCTACCACTTATGTTAAAGTCAGTTCTTGGGCCTAGTTGTCTACATTTTATCCAGAAGGAATTGGAAAGAAAAAAGATCTGTATGACCCTCCACTTAAGGATCGCTCATCAATATTAAGGTGAAAATTTTTATTTGGTAGTTAACACATTCCTTTTTAAAGTAAGTGTGATCCAATGTGCACTTTACATTTATAGCACATCTGTTTGGAAAACATCCCTCAAGTTTGAATCTTCACATACATACAAAAAAGAAAAAAAATCAATACTGTGAATTAAATATGAGTCTGAAATTGTTTTCTTTGCACAATTCTGCTTTCTAGATAAGTGAATACTTAATGATTTGCATGTCCCGTTTTTGTCCTGGTCTCTAGCTGACGGAATATGTAAGTAGTCTTAGATTTACAACACATGATGGAAGGAAAATAGAGTTTGATGAAAGTGGAGATATAAAAGAAGGAAACTATGATATTCTAAACTGGCAATTAGATGATAATGGAGAAGTTGCCTTCATAAAGCTTGGAGAATATACTTTCAGAGAATCTAAGTATGAACTCCGCTTCAAAAAGGAGTCACCAATATTTTGGAACACAGAATCATCAAAGGTTAGTTTTACTCTTTCTCCTCAGTACTATTTTTCTCCTTTCCCTGTTAAAGTAGCATATATTACTGTTTCACTGAATATTTTCATACATACCCAAAATGTACTTTGATGTACTTAAAATACAAGATACTGCTATTTTCTTCATCCTTCCTGGTGTCCCCTTGAAATTCTTTCAACATTTATCATGGGAGTTTCATGACATATACAATATAACCAGATCAAAGCCCCCTTCCCAGTACCTTCACCTTTCCCCTTCAACTCTCTTTCCCTCCCCCTCCCAAAAAGCCTCATTTTCCACTCATATCCCTGTATTATTTTGTGCCAGTACTGGGACTTGACCTCAGGGCCTGGGCTTGTCCCTTAGCTTTTTCACTCAAGGCCAGTATTCTACCACTTGAACTACAACTCCCTTCTAGCTTTTTGCTGGAGATAAGAGTCTCATGGACTTTCCTGCCCATGCTGGCTTTAAACCTTGATTCTCAATTCTCTGCCTCCTGTGTAGTTAGGATTACAGCTTTGAGCCAATAGTACCAGGCCTATCCCTCTATTTTTATGATCTACATTTCTCAAATGAGAGAAAGTATGTGGGATTTGTCTTTCAGAGTCTGGTGTCTGTCATTTAATATGATTATTTTGGTTTCATCCATTTTCCTGCAAATGACATTTTATTCTTTTCTTTGGCTGGATACTCTCTTCTACATGTCTGCCACATTTTCTTAATCCATTTACCTAGTGATAGGCACCTGGGCTTGACTATTGTGAACAGTGATGTAATAAATATGGTCTACAGAACCTCTTGTATAGTGCTTTAAATTCCTTTGAATATATGTCCAAGAATATATGGTAGCTTGAGTTTAGTTTCATCAAGAGTTTCCATCTTGATTTCCAAAGTGGCAATTCCCATCAACAGTGTGTAAGGACTGCTTCCCCCATATACTGGCCACAGGTAAACACTAGAACATATCTGCATAGAAAAAGCACTAGAACACATCTGCACAGGTAGGAAAAATTGGGGCATAGTTGAGCAAGTAGCAACTGTTATTCACATTCTTGATGACAGCAATCATGATAGGACTGATTTGATATACCTTAGTGTATTTTTATTTTCATTACCTTTATGGCTATGGACAGTAAATAGCTCTTTGTTCAACTACTGGCGATTTGTAATTCTTTGGAGAATGGTCTGTTCGATTTTGTTTCCATAGTTATTAACTGGATTATGTGGGAGGATTAGTTTTGAACTTTTTATATATTCTAGAGATTAACCTGTTGCCAGATAGAGTTGTCTCTTGACTCTGGTGATTGTTTTCTTCTAGTGCAGTCTTTTTAGTTGCTTCAAATATATTTCAATACAAATATAACAGACATTTACTAATAGCACTACAAAAAGTTCACTGCCCTCTAAGTGCTTACAATCTGATGAAATAATATGTTGTGCAAACTTTTCTGAACATGCTGCTATATATGCATAGGAACCAGGGAATCATCAAACCGCTGCATCCTGGAGTTGTCATTCAGTGAGTGGTAACCAGCCACAGTAAGTTAAAAGGAAGATTCACAGGATCTTAATAGTGATATTGCTGCAGAAAACAAATGAACAAGGACTGTTAGTAACAGCTTTCTGTGAGTTTAATTTTGTCTTTACCTCACAGATGCAATGTGTTTCAGTCAGTACTGTTCATCATCAAACATTCTCTTTCCCCTCAATCCCCTCAGACAGTCATGGCATCCCACAATTACAAATACATGTGTGGTATACACCCAATCCAGTGAAAGTTAATGTACACTGACCTTTTAGTTTAACAGAAATCCCATTCGCCATTCCTAGACCTTATTTGCTGAACGGTGAAGTTCTACTCAGAAAGGCACTATCTGTGCAGGTATCACTCAGTGTTTTCTCTACCGTTTGCTGATATGTTCTAGTTCTTTCTCTAGATGTGCAGATATATTCTAGTATTCGCTCCTACAATTGCTTCAAGGTTTTAGGTCTTTTGTAAAATCTCTATCTACTCTGAACTGATATTAGTACAAAGCAAGAGATACAAATCTAGTTTCAGTCTTGGCATGTTGATCTCCCAATTTTCCAGCATTATTAGTTGAACAGCCTATCTTTTCTCCAGCTAGGTGTTGGGCCACTTTTTCAAAACTCAGATGCTGCAGCTGCATGTGCTTACTTAGAGATCTTCTGTTTTGTGCCAGTCCCATGCTATCCCATACTATGGCTCTGTTGTATGGTTTGAAATCTAGTATTGTGATACAATTGCACTTTTTAACTCAAGATTGCTTTGGCTCTTCAGGAATTTTTCTTCTTCCATATAAATTTAAGGATTTTGCTAGTTCTATGAAGAATCAATTAGGCAGTTTGATAAGTATTGCATTAATAACCATTTTCATGGTATTGGTTTTGCCCATGAACATGGGAGATCTATCTTCTAGTATCTTCTTCAATTTCCTTCCTCAACATTTTATAGTTTTCACTGTAGTTTTTTTGTTTGTTTTTTTTTAACCTCCCTTGTGATTAAAGCTTTTTCCTAGGTATTTTTGGGGCTATTTTTAATGGAATTCTACTGATATTTTTTCTCAGTCTATTCATTGCTGGTATATAGAAAAGCTACTGCTTACTTTTTTTGTGTGTGGGTTGTGGGATTGAACTCTGGGCTTGGGCACTGTCCCTAAGAATTTCAGCTCAAGGCAAATGCTCTACCACTTGAGTTACAGCACCACTTCCAGTTTTCTTGTTTTATTGGAGATAAGGGTCTCACGGACTTTCCTTCCTGGGCTTTGAATTACGATCCTCAAATCTCAGCCTCTTGAGTAGCTAGCATTACAGGTGTGAGCCACCAGTGCCCAGCCAATCTTTTTTATGTATAATCTGTTGATTATGTTGTTGGATTCAGTTTACAAATATTTTATTGAAAAACCTTGCCTACTAAAGAGAAGGAACTATAATTTCCTTTTCTTATGACCTTTACTTTTGAAACAAGTAAAGTACTGAATTCATAAAAGGAGTTTGGTAGTGATCCTTCCCTTTACATTTCATATAGAAGTTTGAGGAGTATTGTGTTTGTTCTTCTTTAAAAGTCTTGTAGAGGGGCTGGGAAGGTGGCTCAGTGGTAGAGCGCTTGCCTTACATGCATGAAGCCCTGGGTTTGATTCCTCAGCACCACATAAGCAAAAAGAAAAAAGCCGGAAGTGGTGCTGTGGCTCAAGAGCGCTAGCCTTGAGCTGAAGAGCTGAGGGACAGCGCCCAGGCCCAGAGTTCAGGCCCCACGACCGGACCCAAAAAAAAAAAAAAAAAAAAAGTCTTGTAGAATTGAGTTGTGAATCTGCCAGGTCCTAGACTTTTTTCCCCTTTAGTTAGGAACTAATATTTTACAGCTGGAAACCCATTACTTGTTACAGATCTAGTTAAGTCCTTTTATCCTCTAATGATAACTGTAGTAATCGAGTGCATTCAGATATGAAGCGACTTCTACATCTTCTAGTCTGGGGGATATAAATTTGTCAGTGTTCCCTCATTATCTTCTGGATTTCACTGATGTGTATGCTCATATCTGATTTTTATCTCTTAATTTTATTTATACAGGTTTTTCCCCTCTTCCTTAGAGTCAGAAAGGCTAACATTAGTCTGTATTATTTTTCTTTTCAAACACCAACTTTCTTTCACTGTTTTTTTTTTTCCTTCTCTGCTTGAACTTGTGCTGGCAGTCAGGGCCTCATGTGCTTGCTTGGCTGTGAAAGCTTTAAGACTATACTTGGATGGCTTTGCTGACTCCCTACAGCGATTCCCTGGGTGACAGGTACTCCCCATAACTGGAGCCCACCTGTCAAAGTGTCCCTTCCCCAGAGTCCCAAATGCATTCATTCTGGTCTAGATTCTCAAGGTTTAGATTTTGTTTTGCATTTCTGGGATCATCCACAAGGTCTGCCTTCAGGAAGTCTTCTCCGGGCTGCCTACCATCTGATTTCCATTCATCAGATTTTCCAGCTCAGCAGAGCTTCATAGGAATCCAGCCTGGTACTTCTTCAGCCCCACAATGGCAGAGACAAAGAACGCAAGCTGAAAATCTTTGCACACATCTTTGCCAGGTTCCTTACTCGGTGTGCACCGACGTGTGTCCTCCTGGGACCCGCAAGGGGATTCGTCACGGGAAACCTATCTGCTGCTTTGATTGCATCCCATGTGCTGATGGACATGTGTCAGAAAAACCAGGTACAAATGTTTATTTTCTCCTGACATTAAATTGCGATTAACTGTCAAAGAGATCCTAGGAGACCTTTTTGGTTAAAAAAAAAAGACATGAATAATGTGTAACAAACATCACAAAAATCTATCAAATCATGAATGTTCTGGTACTATTTAAAAAGACAAAACACAACAACAGAACAATGCTGGGTGCCAGTGGTTCAAGCTTGCAATTCTAGCTATTTGGGAGGCTGAAATCTAAAAGATTATGGTTCAAAGACAGTTCATAAAGAAAAATCCCAGAGACTCCATCTCCAATTAACCAGCAAATACCTGGACTAGAGACAAGGCTCGAGTGGCAGAACATCAGCTATGAGCAAATAAGCAAAAAGATCAAGTGTGAAGCATTTTGAGTCTAAACTCTGCTATCAGCCGAAACTAAAATGTAACACTGGCATTAATTTCTAAAGTTCTTACAAGTTAGAAAAGCTCTGCAGCAATGAAGTAAGGATAATACCAAATGTATGATGTGAATTTGAATAATTATATTCAAGAATATCTTTAAATTATGTTTCTGAAATATATTAAACACTAGTCATAGGATTGCCATTTTATTGAATTATTTCTAACTTAGAAATAACAACATTGTTGAGTTTAAGGCCATAAGTACTCATGAATCATAAGGTACAACGATTCTACAACTGCTGCTCGTGAATTCTTAATCACAGCTAATTTGCTACTTATTAGTATGAGTTCTCCTTATGCCTCAAGTACACAGTCACATAAAGCATGTAGAAGGAATTTATTCTTATTTCTAATATATCTCCTGACAAATGACCAACACCAGGAAATGTGGAAGAGAACATTTTCACGTGTGTATCCATGCTGGAGCATGAACTCAGGAGCTGGGCACTGTCCCTGAGCTATTTTGCTCAAGGCTACTGCTCTACCACTTGAGCCACTCCCCTTCTGGTATTTTGGTGGTTAATTGGACATTATCAGTCTCATCGACTTTTCCTGCTCAGCATAGCTTGAACTGCAATCTTCAGATCTCAGCCTCTCGAGTAGCAAAGATTACAGGTATGAGCCACCACCACCTGATTATTACATAATAGTTTTTTCTATATTGAATTATCCAAAAAGTGCCCCCTCCAAAAAAAGTACAACACAACCCAACAACCCCAGGACCTCATTTGTCACACTATTCACAGAGAAATTACTTTTAGAAAAGTATAGGTCAGTTCACAGAAACCATCAAAAAGGAATTCAAATCTTGAATTCTCCAAAGAATAGTAACGATCTATTTCATAACCTACCATAAACTCATCTCATATAGCCTTTTCTTATATGCCACTTCTCTTATAGCCAAGTAATACACCAAAATTGCCTCAGGAAAAGGAAACAGAGTAATTGTTTCTATTTATAGACGTATCCTCAATCATTCACACATCATTCTTAAAATTTTTACCTGGAAATTGAAAAAGGAAAAGACAAAGTCAGGACAAAATTCTTTCCAACTAAAAACACTAGTGTTTTAACTAACTTAAGTCACAATACAATTGAAAGTGTCACTCATACATGCAATTACCGCACTGGTGACCATGCAGGTTTACAGTGCAATACTTCCTTTTTTGATAGACAGTTGAAAACATGTTGCTAGAAAGACAAGTGAAGGAAAGGCTAAAATTAAGAAACAAGCTATACAATAGTTGCACACTTTATAGTGATTTCAACACCATAATTTTGATACATTTCTCATGTTGCATATTATGGATTTGAATGATTCCCACTCTCAGCCTTGGGCTGTTCTGGACTATTTAGAACCAGCAGATGCCCTGAAGTGAACTCTCGTTCCTTCACCAGGTGAGAGGGAGTGCACGCAGTGTGGTGAGGACTACTGGTCTAATGCAGACAGGAGCAAGTGTGTGCTCAAAGAGGTGGAATTCCTGGCCTATGACGAGGCCCTGGGCTTCACCCTGGTCATCCTGTCCATCCTCGGGGCCCTGGTGGCGCTGGCGGTCACCGTGGTCTATGTGCTCTACAGGAACACTCCCCTGGTGCAGGCCAATGACCGGGAGCTGAGCTTCCTCATCCAGGTGGCGCTCCTCATCATCATGCTGTCCTCTCTGATCTTCATCGGCAAGCCACACACCTGGTCCTGCAGGGCCCGCCAGGTCACTCTGGCCCTGAGCTTTACTCTTTGCCTCTCCTCCATTCTGGGAAAGACCATTTCACTCTTCCTGGCCTACAGAATTTCTGCCTCCAAAACTCGGTTCCTCTCCATGCGCCCCGTGTTTCGCAAGCTCATCGTGTTGCTCTCCGTGCTGGTGGAGACTGGCATATGCATTGCCTACTTGCTGATGCGCCCCCCGAGGGTGTACAAGAACATGGAGTCTCAGGTGATCAAGATCATTCTGGAGTGCAACGAGGGTTCTATCGAGTTTTTGTGCGTCGTCTTTGGGGTCGATGTCTTGCTGGCCTTCCTGTGCTTTCTGAGCAGCTTCGTGGCTCGCCAGCTGCCAGATAATTATTACGAAGGCAAATGCATCACTTTTGGCATGCTGGCCTTCTTCATCATCTGGATCTCTTTTGTGCCCGCCTACTTGAGCACCAAAGGCAAATTCAAAGTGGCCGTGGAGATCTTTGCCATCCTGGCATCCAGCTACGGTTTGTTGGGCTGTATATTTGCTCCCAAGTGCTTCATCATTTTGCTGAGGCCGAAGAGGAACACAGCCGAGACAGTTGGGGGAAGAGTGCCCACTGTAGATAAGAGCATCCAGCTGACATCTGCATCTGTGAGCAGTGAGCGGAATGAGACTGCCGTGTCCACAGTTCTGGATGACTAGCATGGGCGGGACACCTGTCCTGCCAAGCCTCAGGGTGACTTGCATTTGGGTTGCTTGTGTGGCATCTGCCCATGCTGTGGGCAATACAGAGGATGGGGGCTCTAGTGGGATAGTCCTAGTATGGTAAATGTAGTTTCATTCTGCACCATTCCATTTCGCATGAATTAGAATACTTCTTGCTCCTGAAATGATGACGTGTTTCCTTCAAACATTCTATTAGGATTTTTTTGTAGGGGAAGATAATACAACTTATCTAAAATGATAGAGAAAAATACTGGCTCATGACTATGATTTTGGTCTTAAACAATGGATATCTGATTGGGAGTTAACCTTCACCCAGCAAGGACCAAAAACCACATTCTACTCCATATCTTGTTAATGTGTCTTCCAAAGTAGAGAGCTCTCTGGTTGAAAAAAATTACATTGTGTAGTTTCCCTTGGAGCAGGAAGTTGAGAGATAATTCCTGCAAGATTTCTGGCACACAAAGAATCTTGGAGGAACTGAGACAGCACCAATGGCAATAGAATAGTAGGAGACAAGTTCTTCCAGGGAGGCAGCCTTCCCTCCCAAGGCTTTCCTGGAGGGGAATAAGGGTTCCGTGTGAGCTTCAACACAGTCCTAAAAAATGACATGAAGATGTCACCTCAGCAGTCAAGTTGATCACACATGAGGATCCTGGTGGCAGAACAGCTAATACTGGGCCACAGCTAGTATCTGAAGGCAAGAGATTTAAGGAACTAATTCAATGATAACTATCTGCTCTCTGACCACACAGAGTTAACTTGAATTTGAGTCCCACGAGGAAATGTTATAGAAATGCTTTTAGTCTTTGAAATACGAAACTTCTAAGGACAGAAGGTTAGGTGAGACACTCCACTTCCTTACAGAGAAGCAAGAGGAGCCAGACACAATTTATTTTCAAGTTAGTGATAGGACACGGGAAGCCAGCACAGATGAAGATAAATCAAAACTCACTAAATCAAGGGCAAGATGGCAAAAAAGTAGCTATTTAGAGGAATATGAATTTCAAAATACATTCACAAGCCCCTCAGAATACAAGCAAGGTAGCAAAAAAAAGCATGTGTGCCTTTCCCTATCCTCCAAGGAAAGTGGCTGCAGTAGAACATGGCATTTCTACTCTCTTATCTGACTGTAACTTTCCTTCATTCTGGGACAATCTTCAAAGCCTTTGACAAAACCCTTAGCTGTGCCAATAATGGGAAACATTTTAAGTAATCTGAAGAACAGTTACTCACACTTTAGGTCAAAGTGAATTCCCGATATACATACTATTTAGGTAAAACAACCCCCCCCCCCCCACACACACACATTATAAGACCAAAACAAAGTAGAGAATTAATAACTAAATACGAAACTGTGGACAAGAGAATGTGTTTAATGGTTGAAGAGTCAGGATGCATGTGACTTTTTGGCTCTAGAAATCTGACAGGTCAGAAAGAGGACCCTCAGGAGAGCTGCATTGTATCTTGAATCTCAGGGAACCTCCCTGTGCAGAGATGCATGATGGCTTGTTGGAGCAGGAAGTAGACCATGATTTCTAATATAGTGGGGTCAATCTGTCAAGAATTTGACAAGTTTCACAAAAGGCACACTCCAGACTAGATAAGGGGGTGAGCTTCCTACACTCCAATCAGAGTGTATACAAAGGTTCGCATGAGCTGGAAAGTGGGCATGTCTTTTAGAGTTCAATGATACCCAGTGATACCCACCCACCTCAAGGACGTCCACAGTGATTTTCTTCACAGTTCTAGTCAATGAATAGTAATATCCATAATATCAAATAGTATTTCTTCTGTGGTGAACATGTGGTTTAAATTTTTTTTTAGTGAAAATTAAAGACTGAAAACTGTATGCACACTGATTGCTTTGTAGGAAAATAACTTCTAGAACCCAACTTTAGAGACTTTTTGCTGTGGGTGAGCACATCCCTATAATGCATGCTGGGCCTTAGGGAGTGGCTCAGAATTGGTTTCAGGATGTTACATCAACATTATATGGTTACTGGCTTAGCATGAAGTCTAACAGCATTGGACCAAATGCAAAATAATCCCACCCCGATGTGACACACAAACATGCCTCATGGAGCATTTCCTTGTAAGAAATGTGTATGGCCTGGAAGGCTTAAACACAAATTATAAGATTAATTTTTTGCACTAGGGCAAAGAACATTTCTGAGGGGAAAAAATCAACCATAGTATGACAAGGGATGAGTTACTCCAAATGTCAAATTAACCTCCATAAACGCAGCTGAGGTCACAGCTCTCCTCTGCTGCTCAACTCCCCATGCTGGTGGGAAAGCATGGAACTAGTGCCAAGGCCTGACATCACAAGCCTGCAAACTGCTCATCTGCTCTTTGTACAGTCATCACCATTACCTCCAAGACTCCTGCTTCTCCCACAGCTCAGAGTCATTTCTGCAATCTATCTCCCCATGCATCCTCCATCCATCTCTGATGCTTAAGGCACATCAGACTCAGAGGCAGGCATGGAAGACATGAAAAGGGGTACTGACATTCCACTCCAGGTGCCTGCCATCTTTTTCGATGATAGATCAACTGAAAACATCCCCCATGAAGGGCATGACAAAGGATGGGCAGGGTGAGTAAAATTCAGGGAAGGCTCTGGGTAAAAGATTCCTGATAGATGAGAGGAAACTTAAGTCATCTGAAAGAGGGATCAACTAAGACTTTCATTCCACCTACCCTAAGCCTAACAGCACGGCAAGTAACAGCAATGCCAACCTCCCTACGGCTAAAATTTTAAATACACTGTCATAGAACTTAGTGTCTTTGTTCTATCTTTGGCCATTTTCTGCCTTCTACTAGTGGTATGTTCCCTGCCACTCTAATTATGTAAACTTGCTTTTGTAAAAGGGATAAGACATTGACAGATGGATAGACAGACATACAAACAGACAGATAATATACACTTACCTGGTGCTTATTTTTTTATGTATAGTTGAATAAAGTTATCAGAACAGCTAACCACCTGCCATACAAGGCCCAGGGGAAATGTTTTCAGAGGAGTTTGGAGCTGTAGCACAGCACGGGTCGGGGAGGGGACCCTGTTGGAGACACGAATAGGTCAGTGGGGTCAGTGAGAGCTAAAGGCCTTTAGCAGGGGATGGGATGGAGAGGTGGCCCTGAGCAGAAGGAGGGGGTTGAAAAAGTAGAAGGAGCTGTTGAAAGAATTTTCCAGGTTATCCATCCGTCTTCCCTTACTAATTCCCAATGTGGACCTGCATCTTTTTTGGGGTGGAGGGATCCTGGGGCTTAAACTCAGGGCCTTGGTACTGCTAGTTTTTCCCTTGAGGCTAGTGCTACACACTTCGAATCACTGCACCACTTCCAGTTTTCTGAGGTTAATTAGAGACAAAGGTCTCATAGACTTTCCATCCTGGTGTGGCTTTGATCCTAAGATTTCAGCCTCCTAACTAGGATTACAGGCCAGAGCCACCAATGCCTGGCTATACTTAACATTTTTAAGACCAAAGAAGTCTTTTTTTCTTTATCTTCCAAATGGCACCATTTCTTTCCTTTGGGCTGCCACTGTAAACAGGAGCTGTGTTAAACAAGTCACTCTCTGTAATCTTGAAGCAGAATTATTAACAACAGCCAGGTGCTGGTGGCTCACGCCTGTAATCCTAGCTACTCAGGAGGCTGAGATCTGAGGATCAAGGTTCAAAGCCAGCCTGGGCAGGAAAGGCCATGAGACTCTTATTTCTAATAAACCACTCAGAAAAAGAAAACCGGAAGTGGCACTGTAGCTCAAGTGGTAGAGTGCTAGGCTTGAGCTGAAGAGCTTAGGGACAGTGCTCAGACCCAGAGTTCAAGTCCCATGACCAACCAAAAACAAACAAACAAAAAAAAAACCACTATGATTATGCCAGGCACCAGTGGCTAATATCTGTAATCCTAACTACTCAGGAGGCTGAGATCTGAGTATCAAGGTTCAAAGCCAGCCTGGGCAGGAAAATCCATGAGACTCTTATCTATAATTAACCACCAGAAAACCAGAACTTGTGCTGTGGCTCAAAGTGGTAGAGCACTAACTAGCTTTGAGCAAAAGAGCTCAGGGATAGTGCCCAGGCCCTGAATTCAAGCCCTGGGACGGACAGACAAACAGACAGACAGACAGCATTACGAACAACAAGGGTTTAAAAAAAAAATCACTGGAAGATTTGCTTATTTATTTTCCCTTTAGCAGGTTGCTCCTTATTTGGAAAACTTGCTTCTACCTGAAAGGTATTGTATACAAACCCAACAGACTCAATGTAATAGAGTAGATTCATTGATGCAACAAAGACTCCCTAATCTGAGCCGTTTAACACATTCACAGTGCTTGCTCCCTGCCTGTCAGACATAGTGTCCCTGATCAGTCCCAGAGAGCTGCCCCTTCAGGAAGGAGTCACGAAGATCCTGGAGAGAGCTGGGGTCCCAGCACTGTAGGCCTGAGGCAGGACTGGGACTGGGAGGCCAGCCCGACATACCCGCTGAGAACCTGACTCAAAAGATACAAATCCTGCTGGGCACCGGTGGCTCACACCTGTAATCCTAGCTACTCGGGAGGCTTAGATCTGAGGATCAGGGTTCAAAGCCAGCCCAGGCAGGAAAGTCTGTGAGACTCTTATCTCCAGTAAATCACTAAGAAACCGGAAGTGGCGCTGTAGCTCAAGTGGTAGAGCGCTGGCCTTGAGCTGAAGAGCACAGGGACAGCTCCCAGGCCCAGAGTTCAAGCCCCACAACCAAAAAAAAAAAAGACACAAATCCTGACTTTTCCTTGTCCTTTCAAAGGTTAGATGATTCTAAGTACTCACAGACTGGAAAGCCGGAGTCTTCACAGAGCCTTTAGAATAAGGAGGGATGTGTGATACGTATCCTGTTCCTGCTCTTTGAAAAGTATGCAGTGGGAAAGAGACTTCAGATCCTCCTAGTTCTGAGAATGCACAGAAAAAAACAAACAAAACAAAGCCCATCTCATTCAGCCCTCAGCAGCACTCCTGCCAAAGACACCAGAGCTGTTCCCTCCCTTCCTTTAGAAGCAGTCTCCATGATGCACAGCCTGTGTTATAGGAGCACAGGCACAGCTTTGATAAGACACAGACACCACTTACCAAGTTTCTTAAAACGTTTTGGTATTTTTTAACCAATATCAGCTTAAAAATAAATTTTCCCAGTGAAGCACTGGTGGCCCATGTCTGGATTCTTAAGAACTTAGAAGGCTGAGCTTAGGAGGAGCATAATTTAAGACCATATTAGATCCCAAGATCCCCCTTCAACAAAAGAACTAGTTGGCAGCATGCTCCTCTTGCCTAGTTACCAGGAAGCCTGATAGTGAATGAATAGACATGCCCAGGCAGTGAGTGAGTCTCTCAAAATTAGTAAGCAAAAACCTGGGCTGGAGACATGGCTCACTGGCAAAAGCTCCTCCTTAGCAAGCAAGAGGCCCACAATTCATATACCAGTATCACCAAAAAGTAAAAAGAAATATTTGTGTCTCTCCTGGGTGTTCAGGGGAACAGCGGATTTGGTGTTGTGCCTGTTGAAGGTGATGTGACAGTGAGCAGAAGAGCAACACAGTGAAGGAAGGGGATCACACAGTGTGACACAGTGAGGACAAGGTGATCACACAGAGTGACACGGTGAGGATAGGGTGATCACACAGAGTGACACTGTGAGGATAGGGTGATCACACAGAGTGACACAGTGAGGACAGGGTGATCACACAGAGTGACACAGTGAGGACAAGGTGATCACACAGAGTGACACTGTGAGGATAGGGTGATCACACAGAGTGACACTGTGAGGACAAGGTGATCACACAGAGTGACACTGTGAGGATAGGGTGATCACACAGAGTGACACAGTGAGGACAGGGTGATCACACAGAGTGACACAGTGAGGACAGGGTGATCACACAGAGTGACACAGTGAGGATAGGGTGATCACACAGAGTGACACAGTGAGGACAGGGTGATCACACAGAGTGACACTGTGAGGACAGGGTGATCACACAGAGTGACACAGTGAGGACAGGGTGATCACACAGTGTGACACGGTGAGGACAGGGTGATCACACAGAGTGACACGGTGAGGACAAGGTGATCACACAGTGTGACACGGTGAGGACAGGGTGATCACACAGAGTGACACGGTGAGGATAGGGTGATCACACAGAGTGACACAGTAAGGACAAGGTGATCACACAGAGTGACACGGTGAGGATAGGGTGATCACACAGAGTGACACTGTGAGGATAAGGTGATCACACAGAGTGACACGGTGAGGACAAGGTGATCACACAAAGTGACACGGTGAGGACAAGGTGATCACACAGAGTGACACGGTGAGGATAGGGTGATCACACAGAGTGACACAGTGAGGATAGGGTGATCACACAGAGTGACACAGTGAGGACAAGGTGATCACACAGAGTGACACTGTGAGGATAAGGTGATCACACAGAGTGACACGGTGAGGACAAGGTGATCACACAGAGTGACACGGTGAGGACAGGGTGATCACACAGAGTGACACAGTGAGGACAGGGTGATCACACAGTGACACAGTGAGGATAGGGTGATCACACAGAGTGACACGGTGAGGACAAGGTGATCACACAGAGTGACACGGTGAGGACAGGGTGATCACACAGAGTGACACAGTGAGGATAGGGTGATCACACAGAGTGACACAGTGAGGACAAGGTGATCACACAGAGTGACACTGTGAGGATAAGGTGATCACACAGAGTGACACGGTGAGGACAAGGTGATCACACAGAGTGACACGGTGAGGACAGGGTGATCACACAGAGTGACACAGTGAGGACAGGGTGATCACACAGTGACACAGTGAGGATAGGGTGATCACACAGAGTGACACGGTGAGGACAAGGTGATCACACAGAGTGACACGGTGAGGACAGGGTGATCACACAGAGTGACACAGTGAGGATAGGGTGATCACACAGAGTGACACGGTGAGGACAAGGTGATCACACAGAGTGACACGGTGAGGACAGGGTGATCACACAGAGTGACACAGTGAGGATAGGGTGATCACACAGAGTGACACGGTGAGGACAGGGTGATCACACAGAGTGACACAGTGAGGATAGGGTGATCACACAGAGTGACACGGTGAAGACAAGGTGATCACACAGAGTGACACAGTGAGGATAGGGTGATCACACAGAGTGACACGGTGAGGACAAGGTGATCACACAGAGTGACACGGTGAGGACAGGGTGATCACACAGAGTGACACAGTGAGGATAGGGTGATCACACAGAGTGACACGGTGAGGACAGGGTGATCACACAGAGTGACACAGTGAGGATAGGGTGATCACACAGAGTGACACAGTGAGGACAAGGTGATCACACAGAGTGACACAGTGAGGACAAGGTGATCACACAGAGTGACACTGTGAGGACAAGGTGATCACACAGAGTGACACAGTGAGGATAGGGTGATCACACAGAGTGACACGGTGAGGATAGGGTGATCACACAGAGTGACACAGTGAGGATAAGGTGATCACACAGAGTGACACGGTGAGGACAAGGTGATCACACAGAGTGACACAGTGAGGATAGGGTGATCACACAGTGACACAGTGAGGACAAGGTGATCACACAGAGTGACACGGTGAGGACAGGGTGATCACACAGAGTGACACGGTGAGGACAGGGTGATCACACAGAGTGACACGGTGAGGACAAGGTGATCACACAGAGTGACACGGTGAGGACAGGGTGATCACACAGAGTGACACGGTGAGGACAGGGTGATCACACAGAGTGACACGGTGAGGACAAGGTGATCACACAGAGTGACACGGTGAGGATAAGGTGATCACACAGAGTGACACAGTGAGGACAGGGTGATCACACAGTGTGACACGGTGAGGATAGGGTGATCACACAGAGTGACACGGTGAGGACAGGGTGATCACACAGTGTGACACGGTGAGGACAGGGTGATCACACAGAGTGACACGGTGAGGACAAGGTGATCACACAGAGTGACACAGTGAGGATAGGGTGATCACACAGAGTGACACGGTGAGGATAGGGTGATCACACAGAGTGACACGGTGAGGATAGGGTGATCACACAGAGTGACACGGTGAGGACAGGGTGATCACACAGAGTGACACGGTGAGGATAGGGTGATCACACAGAGTGACACGGTGAGGACAGGGTGATCACACAGAGTGACACAGTGAGGATAGGGTGATCACACAGAGTGACACGGTGAGGACAGGGTGATCACACAGTGACACGGTGAGGGATAAGGTGATCACACAGAGTGACACGGTGAGGATAGGGTGATCACACACAGTGACAGAGTGAGGACAGGGTGATCACACAGAGTGACACTGTGAGGATAAGGTGATCACACAGAGTGACACGGTGAGGGATAAGGTGATCACACAGAGTGACACAGTGAGGATAGGGTGATCACACAGAGTGACACGGTGAGGACAGGGTGATCACACAGAGTGACACAGTGAGGATAGGGAGATCACACAGAGTGACACAGTGAGGATAGGGTGATCACACAGAGTGACACGGTGAGGACAGGGTGATCACACAGTGACACGGTGAGGATAGGGAGATCACACAGAGTGACACAGTGAGGACAAGGTGATCACACAGAGTGACACAGTGAGGACAGGGTGATCACACAGTGACACGGTGAGGACAGGGTGATCACACAGAGTGACACGGTGAGGATAGGGTGATCACACAGAGTGACACGGTGAGGATAGGGTGATCACACAGAGTGACACAGTGAGGACAGGGTGATCACACAGAGTGACACGGTGAGGACAAGGTGATCACACAGAGTGACACAGTGAGGATAGGGTGATCACCCAGTGACACAGTGAGGACAAGGTGATCACACAGAGTGACACAGTGAGGATAGGGTGATCACACAGAGTGACACAGTGAGGATAAGGTGATCACACAGAGTGACACGGTGAGGGATAAGGTGATCACACAGAGTGACACGGTGAGGACAAGGTGATCACAGAGTGACACGGTGAGGACAGGGTGATCACACAGAGTGACACGGTGAGGACAGGGTGATCACACAGAGTGACACGGTGAGGACAAGGTGATCACACAGAGTAACACGGTGAGGATAGGGTGATCACACAGAGTGACACGGTGAGGACAAGGTGATCACACAGAGTGACACGGTGAGGATAAGGTGATCACACAGAGTGACACTGTGAGGATAGGGTGATCACACAGAGTGACACAGTTAGGATAGGGTGATCACACAGTGACACGGTGAGGACAGGGTGATCACACAGAGTGACACTGTGAGGATAGGGTGATCACACAGAGTGACACAGTGAGGATAAGGTGATTACACAGAGTGACACGGTGAGGGATAAGGTGATCACACAGAGTGACACGGTGAGGACAGGGTGATCACACAGAGTGACACGGTGAGGACAGGGTGATCACACAGAGTGACACGGTGAGGATAGGGTGATCACACAGAGTGACACGGTGAGGACAAGGTGATCACACAGAGTGACACGGTGAGGACAGGGTGATCACACAGAGTGACACAGTGAGGGATAAGGTGATCACACAGAGTGACACGGTGAGGACAAGGTGATCACACAGAGTGACACGGTGAGGACAAGGTGATCACACAGAGTGACACGGTGAGGATAGGGTGATCACACAGAGTGACACGGTGAGGATAGGGTGATCACACAGAGTGACACGGTGAGGATAGGGTGATCACACAGAGTGACACGGTGAGGATAGGGTGATCACACAGAGTGACACGGTGAGGATAAGGTGATCACACAGAGTGACACGGTGAGGATAGGGTGATCACACAGAGTGACACGGTGAGGACAAGGTGATCACACAGAGTGACACGGTGAGGATAGGGTGATCACACAGAGTGACACGGTGAGGATAGGGTGATCACACAGAGTGACACGGTGAGGATAGGGTGATCACACAGAGTGACACGGTGAGGATAGGGTGATCACACAGAGTGACACAGTGAGGATAAGGTCATCACACAGTGACACAGTGAGGACAGGGTGATCACACAGTGACACGGTGAGGGATAAGGTGATCACACAAAGGTGACTGCAGGATCTCAGCTCCACAACGCTCTAAAGCATTGAGCAAACTGAGTAACTACAATGGCTCTGGGAAAACATGTTGGTTTCCAGTGTTCTTCAAGGCTGAGCTTGTCTATGTCTGTGAGCCCACGGCTCCCACATGGGGCACGGTCACTGAGGGCATGCAGTGTCCTCGGTCAGTTCTGCCAGTCCCACATGCAGCCAGCCCGAGGGAGTTTACCTGCGGTAGAGAATGACAGCCCCGCCTTCCTCTGACTGAGCAGTCACTCCTATGTGAAGTTAGAACTCCTGAAGCTGTTTCTCTATTTCATTTCTCTTCCACTACAGCTCTTCCCAAACTCTACATACTAGCCAGGATTGGAACAGCCTGCAGGGGAGGCCTCCTCCCGCCCCTTCCTCTCCCCCTCCCTCTCCCCCTCCCTCTCTCCCCTCCCTCTCTCCCCTCCCTCTCCCCCTCCCTCTCCCTCTCTCTGTCCCTCCCTCTCCCCCTCCCTCTCTTCCCTCCCTCTCCCTCCTCTCTCCCTCCCCCTCCCTCTGTCCCTCCCTCTCCCCCTCCCTCTCTTCCCTCCCTCTCCCTCCCGTCCCTCCCTCCTCCCTCTCTCCCCCTCCCTCTCTCCCTTCCCCCTCTCTCCTTTCCCTTCCCTCTCACCTCTCACTCGGGGTCTGCTCCATCGCCCGCACGCCCTCCACCTTCCTTCCAGGTCCCTGTGACGCGGGCCGGGCGGCGTGGGCAAGGACAGGGCCCCTCGGCCCGCGATCCCCTTGGCCCTGTCCTAGGTGCGGTCTCCTCGCAACCACAGTCACCTGCAGAGGCTTCTGGGTAAGGGAGGGGGCTGCATTTCTGCCGGAGAGGCGCAGACGTGGAAGCTTCTAGATGCAGAAAAGGAGGAATGAGGGCCAGACCCTCATTTTCCCCAGGGAGGAATCCCGCAGTGCCCACGGCAGCCCGGGGGGAGGGGGAGGCGCTGTGCCCCGGGGAGGAGGAGCCCCGCAGCACCCGCAGTACCCGCGGCGGCCACGGGGGGCGTGCCGTGCCCCAGGAAGGTGGAACCCTGCAGCACCCGCAGTACCCGCGGCAGCCACGGGGGTGCGCTGTGCCCCACGGAGGAGCCCCGCAGCACCCGCAGTACCCACGGCAGCCACGGGGGGCGTGCTGTGCCCCAGGAAGGAGGAGCCCCGCAGCACCCGCAGCACCTGCAGTACCTGCGGCGGCCACAGGGGCGTGCTGTGCCCGGGGGGGGGGGGAGGAGCCCCGCAGCACCCGCAGTACCCGTGGCAGCCAGGGGGATGCGCTGTGCCCCAGGAAGGAGGAGCCCCGCAGCAGCAACCGCAGCACCTGCAGCACCCGCAGCACCCGCAGTACCCGCGGCGGCCACAGGGGCGTGCTGTGCCCCGGGGAGGAGGAGCCCTGCAGCTCCTGCATCACCTGCAGCGTCCCCAGCGGACCCGGGAGCTGGTTCTGCGCCCTAACGTAATGAAGGCTAGGTACAATGCCCGCACCCAGGCCCGGCGCTCTCCTCCGGCCCGGAGCGCGGGGCACAGACCCGCCAGGCCACCACGGAGTGAGCACCTCCACTCATGCAGCCTTGAACACACGGTGAACACCGGGAGCACACCTGCCCCGAGGGACGGCCCGCAGGGACAGCCACAGAACCTTCAGGAAAGAAATGAGGAAGGCCGCGGGACACATGGCCACTCTGCCAGAGACCCACGAGTGCGCCACCACACCCAACCACCCCAACGCCGTGGAGCCCGAAGAGCAGCGTCGAAACCGGGGAACTTTCAAGAGAAAAAAGCAATCGTGCCCCCAATCACATCCAGACTCCACACCTTACCACTGGGACACAGAAGCGAAGGCGGGCCGGTGCGGGCACCCAGACAGATGTGAAGGCAAGCAGAACAGACTAGAAGAATGCACAAGAATCCAACTGGCCCACAAGTGTACCAAGAAATAATGGTAAGCTTCCCTAGACATAAAGGCTAACCAACATAACATGGACGTTCTACTTCATTTTAATCTAAAGGACCACAAGAATAAATGTTAGTGTATAGCTACGGCAGAAGTATGGAGATGCCTTATTAAAAAAAATAAACAACTGAAAACAGAGGTACCTTATGATCCAGTGATACACAGTAGGGCAATGACCCTAAAGATTCCAGTTCAAAAAACAATAGACACTTGTACAGTCATGACTGCTACATTGTTCACCACAGCCAAGCCTGGCAACGGCAGAGATGCCATATAACTAATAAATGGATCAAAAATGGGGTGCATACATACACAGTTCGATTTTAATAATCCAACAGAAAGTAACATATGTCACTGGAAAACGTCTACTGATAAGAAAGCTGCACTCATAGAAACAAACAGTGCACGTGTTGTCTCCTATGTGGAAGTTAGACCTAAAGTTAAACAAACTTCAAAACACAGGGCCAGAGGCATATGTACAAAATCAAACCAACTAAAGATAATATATACAGAAGTGACAGCACATAGTGTAACCCCTTTCAACACTGAACAGGCAGTTCAAAAATATGAACACCAGAAAGCTGCAACCTGTCTTAACTGAGGAGGGAGACAGAAAAATCAAAAGAGGCGGTGAGCAAATACAATCATAATACTTAATGTACACACATATATATGTATACATGTAATGCATATATATATATATGTATATATATATAGTGAATAAGTGGGATAGGGAGAATGATGGAAGGAGTAATGTGATCAATATGCATTGTACACATAAGCTGACATAATAAATTCCAATCTTTTTGAACAACTATTTTAAGAAAACAGGAAGGAATGAATGAACAAAGGGGAATCAAACCATTTCCAGAACCAAAGAATTTTTTAAATCCTACCAGAATTTTTTACATAGAAAATACAGCACTGGGCTGGGAAGGTGGCTCAGTGGTAGAGCGCTTGATTGCATGCATGAGGCCCTGGGTTCAATTCCTCAGCACCACATAAGCAAAAAGAAAAAAGCCGGAAGTGGCGCTGTGGCTCAAGTGGTAGAGCGCTAGCCTTGAGCTGAAGAGCTGAGGAACAGCACCCAGGCCCAGAGTTCAGGCCCCACGACCGGACCCCCCAAAAAAAATTTTTTTAAGAAAGAAAGAAAATACAGCACCAAGAAGGAATTTTTATATTGAGAAGAGCCTACATTATTATATAAGTCAGAGAAATCAGTTATCAATGACCCATCACTTTATCTCACTCTCTGAGAAACAAGGAAAGAGCCAATTCTCTAAGCAATAAAGGGAAAGAAGCAGGAAAACAAGGGCAGAAATATATATTAAAAAAAAGAACAGTACACAAACAATATGAAGTATTAAAAAAAAAAACCTTAGCTAGGCCAAGCAAAAGTTCCCAAATAATATAGTTTGAGATGGAAGTATGGTCAGAACTAACACCAATGAAACTCACAGTTAGAGAACACTAAAAATGTTCATAATAATGAAATGGAAAATCTATTTGAAAGGGGTTACTTTCTAAACTCTATGACCTATCAATGCTGAACTAAAAAGGCTACAAACTACACAAATAGGTCTACACTAAGCAGTAAAATTGAAGTGATAATAAAGTCTATCAATAAGTAAAAAGCCAGAATGCAATTAATACACACTGCTGATTTCTACCAGACATACAAATTAAAGCTAAAACCAATCCTACTCCAGCTATTACAAAACACCTAATAGGAAAGACCACTGCCCAGTTCACTCACTCCAAGAGCCCAGTACAACTAAACCTAGCTAAGATGAAGCTATAATAAAAAACTATAGACTGGGGCTGGGAATATGGCTTAGTGGTAGAGTGCTTGCCTAGTATGCATGAAGCCTTGGGTTAGATTCCTCAATACAACACAAACAGAAGAAGCCAGAAGTGGCACTGTGGCTCAAGTGGTGGAGTGCTAGCCTTGAGCAAAAGCCTCTCAAGGACAGTGCCTACATCCTGAGTTAAAGCCCCAGGACTGGCACAAAAAAGTTTTTTTTTAGAACAATTTCTAAAGTTTTTTTTAGAACAATTTCTTTGATGTGAGAATTGTAAATAAAATGCTAGTCATCCAAATTTAGTAATAAATTAAAACATAACACACCATTATCAAGTTCATGTTAATATAGGCTTATCAATAAACACAATAAATCACATAAACAGAATAAATAACAAAAATAACAGAATCATCTCAACAATGCAGAAGAAGACAGAATATGTCATTTCATTATAATATCCCTGACCACTACTTCTCCAAAAAGTCCTGGGGGGGAGGTGTCCTTGTCAGGAAAGGAATACATCTGCCCAGTAGGAAGTGGAAGAAACACTCAGTTGCTGATGGTTCCTCCAATATTCTCTGTATTCCTGACTCTTCCATGAGTTCTCTAAGCTTCCCCTACCCCAAGGGAAACTTCCACCAGCTTTCTCTGAAAGCTCTCTGCTTCCGACAGGCATTAACGGGATCCAAAGAAAATGGATCTTGCCCCTCACTAGGTGATCATTGATAGAGAATTCTACATGGTTTGAGAAAAAAAAAAACCAAAAAACATGTTCACAAGCCCTGGTTTTCTCTATCATTTGAAGAGCATGCCATCATTTTTAAGTCTCAACTATAAAAACCCAATAAAAATGGTTTACAAATTCAATAGCAAGAGGTCTTTATTCATGCTAAAGTGCATCTTATACAAAGAGATTTCATATACCACACTGAGACTACCCCATCAGCGCCCAGGTCTCAATATGACCCAGCAGCAGCAGGCACAGAAAGGATGACCTTTGGGAGTTTTGAAGCAAGTCACCCTGGGGCTTGGCAGGACAGGTGTCCCGCCCATGCTAGTCATCCAGAACTGTGGACACGGCAGTCTCATTCCGCTCACTGCTCACAGATGCAGATGTCAGCTGGATGCTCTTATCTACAGTGGGCACTCTTCCCCCAACTGTCTCGGCTGTGTTCCTCTTCGGCCTCAGCAAAATGATGAAGCACTTGGGAGCAAATATACAGCCCAACAAACCGTAGCTGGATGCCAGGATGGCAAAGATCTCCACGGCCACTTTGAATTTGCCTTTGGTGCTCAAGTAGGCGGGCACAAAAGAGATCCAGATGATGAAGAAGGCCAGCATGCCAAAAGTGATGCATTTGCCTTCGTAATAATTATCTGGCAGCTGGCGAGCCACGAAGCTGCTCAGAAAGCACAGGAAGGCCAGCAAGACATCGACCCCAAAGACGACGCACAAAAACTCGATAGAACCCTCGTTGCACTCCAGAATGATCTTGATCACCTGAGACTCCATGTTCTTGTACACCCTCGGGGGGCGCATCAGCAAGTAGGCAATGCATATGCCAGTCTCCACCAGCACGGAGAGCAACACGATGAGCTTGCGAAACACGGGGCGCATGGAGAGGAACCGAGTTTTGGAGGCAGAAATTCTGTAGGCCAGGAAGAGTGAAATGGTCTTTCCCAGAATGGAGGAGAGGCAAAGAGTAAAGCTCAGGGCCAGAGTGACCTGGCGGGCCCTGCAGGACCAGGTGTGTGGCTTGCCGATGAAGATCAGAGAGGACAGCATGATGATGAGGAGCGCCACCTGGATGAGGAAGCTCAGCTCCCGGTCATTGGCCTGCACCAGGGGAGTGTTCCTGTAGAGCACATAGACCACAGTGACCGCCAGCGCCACCAGGGCCCCGAGGATGGACAGGATGACCAGGGTGAAGCCCAGGGCCTCGTCATAGGCCAGGAATTCCACCTCTTTGAGCACACACTTGCTCCTGTCTGCATTAGACCAGTAGTCCTCACCACACTGCGTGCACTCCCTCTCACCTGGTGAAGGAATGAGAGAGTTCACTGCAGGGAAATCCTGTGACTGTAAACAGCTCCGAGCATTCAAAGGCCTGGAGCAAGGATACAATAATTAATCTCATGTAGAATAAATGCATTTTCTCAAAACAGTGGTGATAAAATGGTGTAGAGTGCACAGATATTACAGATTGAGAAGCATTTTCTTCAACTTTTGAAATTTAGTGTTTCTTCTCAAATTTACCCTTTCCTGTGCTACTCTTTCCAGAACATTCTAGTTTCTCCTTTAGCTATCTACTGAGGTTGGACTTATGTATACTTATACTGTCCAAGACAGTCTGTAAATGAGAAAATTGAATATACTGAGGCAAAACCATCAGGAAGATTATTACAGAGTTAAGATGCATAGAACACTAGAGTCTTCCGATCAGTATCACTTGCTTGAAAGAATAAAGTTTGGGGCATTTATCTGGAAGGAGTTTTTAAGAGATATAGTGACATACAAGAGAAAGTGATTTGGGATGAATTTATGGAGATATGATAAATAAGGATTTCTAATGCTCTCTGAAAAGTTCAGGTAAAGATTAGAATTCCTTTCTAATGACTTCCAACTATTTGACCAGACTTCTTCAATGTAATTCACTGAGCCACATGATATTTAGAAAGTTCTTTAGGTTATATTGTGGGAATTTTTCTCCTTTTGGGGAT
Source organism: Dipodomys spectabilis (assembly GCF_019054845.1). NCBI lineage: Eukaryota > Metazoa > Chordata > Mammalia > Rodentia > Heteromyidae > Dipodomys > Dipodomys spectabilis. The sequence continues at coordinate 47,401,602 of NW_024870772.1, read as the reverse complement.
AATTTTACATTATTTAAATTCTTTTTTATTATTTAAATTCTTTTACATGAAGTGTTTCTAAGGACCATTCCACAAAAGACAAAAACAGTTCTATGTCAAAATTAATATAAATCAGCTCCCACAGGCTCACAAGGCTAAAACACCAAATAAAAGTATAATTTTGCCTATAAGGAACATCACTTTGGCAGGCGGTAGGAATGGATTCACATAGTGGTGCTTACAGAATTCATATGTACTCAAGTTTTACCACTTTATGTCACTGATCGTAGGCATGAAATCCAGCCGTTCCCAAATGAAGATCGTTCAGTAAAATCTAGAACTCTAAGTCATCTTTGTTATTTTTCAAATAGGAACATAACTGATAATCAGTTTCAAAAACAAATAATTTCAGAAACTTTAATTATTCATAGATTAATTATAATTGTATTTTAAATATCATATGTTTTGTATTTCCCTTGTAAACTTCATTGTTATAGAACTTATCCCAACTGTAGATTTAGAACTAAAATCTAATTTATGTGTTTTTCTCATAATGTACAGAAGATCAAATAATTTGTTATTGGGTTTTTTCTTTTGCAGGGCTTGAACTCAGGGCCTGGGCGCTGTTCCTGAGCTCTTGCACAAGGCCAACACTCTTCCACTTTGAGCCACCGTGCCACTTTTGGTTTTTGAGTGATTAATTGGAGGTAAGAGTCTCATGGGGACTTTTCTGTCCATGCTGGCTTCCAACCAAGATCCTCAGATCTCAGCCTCCTGAGTAGCTAGGATTACAGGTATGAGCTACCATGCCCAGCTTTGTTTATTTTTTAAAATACATTTTTCATGCTCCTTTGCAAAGATTTCTACAAATCACTTTGTCAACACATGTTTAATTGAATTACACTGTAATAACAGCCATTTCTACCTGGTTTCTCTGACACATGTCCATCAGCACATGGGATGCAATCAAAGCAGCAGATCGGCTCCCCTTGACGAATCCCTTTCCGGGTCCCAGGAAGACACACATCGGTACACACTGAATGGGGAAGCTAGCAACAACAAATAGCAATAAGCATGGAATACAGTTCTCTACCATTGTGGGACTGAGAAAGTTCTTTGGATTTCCATGGAGGCTTCTAAAATGAATATAGCCCTGAAGCTAACAAATGGCCCTGATGAACCCCTCATTTCCAACACCAGTGCTATCTGTGTTATAGGATTTGTTTCCTCCTCTTGAAAAGGTACTGAGGATTGAGTCTTCAAAAGAAGTCAACCAAGTAAAGCCATCCCAACAGAGGCACAGATAATAACTGAGAAACACGAAATAATGGACTCCTTCCAAAGCTGCTACCTCTTCAGTGACTCCATCTGTGTAATACTGGAATGGCTGAAATGCTTGACAAGAATTCAGCAGTCAAACTTTAAAAATGACCAGTGACCTCAAACAGAATTCAAACAAACAAATTACAGACACAGTAATTAGGAATTCAGTTCCAGACCTGGATGAAAAAGTCATCAAGGGCTTTTCTTCTCCATCACTTTCCATGAATAAGAAGTCTACGTAAAATGAGATTATGTTCAGAAAAGACACAGAAGAACACTAAGGACCAAGAAAAACACAACAGCTAAAAACTACAGTGGAACAGAAAGATGACCAGGGAACAGTTTTGCCACTCAGGCCCTGGTCCTGCAGAAGGACAGGAAGTCGAAGCCTCCACAGGACAAGCCAAGTGGCCTTGGAGAGACTGGTAAGTCCTAGCTGTGGGACAAACCTACACTTCCCCAAGCATTGTAGAGTAGAGTAGAGTTTGAGGAAGGACAGTGAGCCCCAGCATGACAGGTTTTCATTGGACAAGAATATCTTTCGCTGCTGGTAGCTTAGAGAACTCTGGCAAGGTGACATCTTGAGATTTGATTGAGGTTCTGAGTGCAAGTGGCTCACATTTGTAATCTTAACTACCCAAGAAGCTGAGATGTGAGAATCCTGGTTCTAAACCAGATGAAGCAGACAAATCTGAGAGACTCTTATCACCACTGAAGTTGAAAAACATCACAGCCAGAGGTGTTGCTCAAGTGGTGGCATGGCAATCACTAACACATATGAGAAGTAAGGTTGTGGGGCTCTGAGCTCAATCCCAGCACACACAGATGTGAATAGATGCAGGTATTTTTGAAAACAAAGAGCCATCATAACCTAGTGGTCTTGGGAGATTCACTCCCAGTTCCTTGGAGGTCCTGGGAGGCAGTTGTGGAGAAGGAGAGGCTCTGTCATGGGCAAACAGAGAAGTTTAAGCAGCTACTGGTATGCTTAGGAAGCAAAAGGCACACTTGTTGGCAGCCCACCTCACCAATGAATTCAAGTTTTATCACCTGAGGATCACGTGACATATAAAAACAGCACCGAGCCCACCGCTGGCAGAATGTTCAAGTATCAACTAGCTGTGGGGGTTTCCAGACAGGCAGATCTTGAGCCGGAGCTACCTTTGAGACCTGAAAACTAACAAACAGTCAAAGCTCAGGAAGTCCTTCCTGGGACACCTGGTCTTGTCTGGAAGCAAGGCAGGTATGAAGCAGAAAAGCCTGAGATACAGGCAGAGAAGTTTAAGGAGCTGTTACAGAGAGCTCAGAAAGTGAAAGGCACAGAGGTCAGCAACCCCATCCTATCTGACAAGAACCAGGTTCATTGCCTGAGGATTATATCAGAAATAGAGCATCGATCCACGTACTCAGGTTCCCTGAGCTACCATTGGGCTGCGGGGTCTATTGCCACTAGGGCTTGAGAATGAGTTACCTTGGGGACTTGAAAATAGTAAATAACCATAGCTCAGGAGTTTGAGGACACAGCCAGAATACCTGGGATAGAGGTGGCCACAAGAGATGGCGGACCCATAGAGAAGTGAGAGCACCCCAGAACTTGGGTAGTGAGGGGCCTTGCGGCTGGTGACCCCACTCTCCCTGATTAATGCAAGTCCCAGTGCTTGAGGTTCACTGTGGAAACAGCACCAAGCTCACAGCTGTGGAGTGCTCTGGCCCCAGGAGCTGCCTTCTGGCAGTGCGGATTTGTCAACAGGTGTAGTTTGAGACAGAGCTATTCTGGGGACTAAAAAACAATGAATAATTGCAACTTATGGAGTCTTGGGACGCCAGGCCACAATGCCTGGGAGGAAGATGGCCACAGGAGATGGTAGTGGAGAGGGAAGGGTCTGACAAAGAAGTGGATGGTGGGCGTGGCAATCCTTTCCCCAGCTAGAGCCAGCCTCATGGTCTGAGAACCACAATGGAATCAGAGCACCAAGCCCAGGGCAGGTGGAGTGCAATGGCTCCCAGAATTGTCTGCTAGCCACAGGCATTTTTTTTGGGGGGCGGGGGGGGGGGGTCCGGTCGTGGAGTCGGAACTCTGGGCCTGAGCGCTGTCCCTCAGCTCTTCAGCTCAAGGCTAGCGCTCTACCACTTGAGCCACAGCACCACTTCCAGCTTTTTTCTTTTTGCTTATGTGGTGCTGAGGAATCGAACCCAGGGCCTCAGGCATGTAAGGCAAGCGCTCTACCACTGAGCCAACTTCCCAGCCCTAGCCACAGGCATTTTATGTCAAGCAGTGTTTGGGACTTGAAACCCAAGACACAACTGTGGCTTCAGTCTTGTGAGTGCTGGCCACAGGGTCAGGTAATAACCATGAGAGGTCATGGAAGGGGAGAAGGAGAGATGGAATCCACCCAGATTTGTAAGCATCAGAAAGCTCAGCCAGTGAGGTCTACGGTGATAGATGACTCTGCTCTTGCTGGCAAGTCTGAGTGTCTGAGGATCATGGCAGACACTGCACAAGCTCACAGCTAGCAAGGTGCTCAACAACCAGGAGCTAGCATTCTGCTGGCTATGGAGGCTTACTGTGAATAAGGGCTGAAATGCATGAGTACAGGCCCCAGAGATCTCATGCTATCTTTCAGACTTCCTCTTTCGTTGGAGTAGAAAATGAGGATGTGGGGAACGAGATCCTATACACTGTCAGCAGGAATGTACATTAGTGTATCCACTGTAAAATTCACTATGGAGGTTCCTTATAAAACGATGCTATTATCCTGCCATACCATTCCTGGAAAAATGTCTGAAGGAATGTTGTCAATATACCACTGAAACACCTATACACACATGTGTATACAGTACCATTCACAAGTAAACTACAGCATCTAATCTAGGTTCTCATCAGCCAATGGATGGAGAATATTACAACAGTAATGAAATTCAGAAGATCAGAGAGTATTTTAAAAATGTGTATGTAAATAAATTGGAAAATACAGAAGAAATTAAACTCATAAATACATATGACCAGCTGGGTGCTGGTGGCTCACACCTGTAATCCTAGCTACTCAGGAGGCTGAGATCTGAGGATTATGGTTCAAAGCCAGCCCAGACAGTAAAGACAATAAGACTCCCTTTTTAAAATACCAGTGACAAGTAGTCCCAGGAGGCATGGCTCCAATGGTAGAGCATCAGATGAACAAGCAAGCCAAGCAAACACCAGGCTCTAAATTCAAACCCTAGTACTATCTACCTACACACACACACACACACACACACACACACAAATCACTGGATTTTCTATATACATACAGTGAACATGTTGAGAAAAAAACAGAAAACAACCTTAATTCACAAGAGCAAAGTAAATAAAAAATAAAATATAAAGTACCTTGGAATAAATCTAGCTAAGGAAATAAAAGACCTCCACAATGAAAATGATAAAATTCTGAAGAAAGAGATTGAAGAAGATATAGAAGATGGAAAAACCTATTGTATTCATTAAGGCAGAATAAATATTACAAAAATTACCAGATTATACAGATATATATGGATTCAATGCAATTTGCATCGGAATTCCAATACTGTTACTTACAGAAATATAAAGATCAAACCAAAAATTTATATGGAAGCATGAAATATCCCCAATAGCCAAATAATCCTTAGCAAAAAAAGCAATGCTGAAGGTATTGCAATACTTGACTTAAAATTATACTACAGAGCATAATAATAAAAAACAGCATGGTATTTGGCACAGATATATAGAGAAATAGAAGAGAAGAACCAAGAAATAAAGCCCTGTAGCCAGAGCCATCTGATTACAGACAAAAGTGCCAAAATGTGTGCTAGAGAGAGGACAGCCCTTTCTATAGTGCTAGGAAAACAGGATATCTACATGTAAAAGCAAGTCAGAGCTCACTCGCTCGCTCGCTCGCTCGCTCTTTCTTTCTCTCTCTCTTTCTCTGTGGGCAAAAGTTAATGCCAAATATATCTAAGACTTCAATGTAAGTCCTTGAAACTTTGAAACTACTAGTTGGGAACAGAACATACTTCAAGATGTATAAGTAACAACTTTCTGAACTTACAACTCTAATAGGTTAGAAGTAAAAGCAGGAAATAACAAAACTAAATCACACTAAAAACTGTCCTGCATAGTAAAGAAACCGTTACTAGAATGAAGACACAGCATACAAAATGGGGGAAAAACCTTTTAACATCTACACATCTGACAAGGGATTCATATCCAGAATACATAAAGAACTCTGACCATGAAACACCAAAAGAACAAATAATCCAATGAGTAATTTACAAATTAAATAGCAAAGAATTTTCAAAACAAGAGGTACTGCTGGATGCTGGTGGCTCACACCTGTCATTCTAGCTACCCAGGAGGCTGAGATCTGAGGATCAAGATTCAAAGCCAGCCCAGGCAGGAAAGTCCATTCGACTCTTATTTCCAATAAACCACCAGAAAACGGAAGTGGTACTGTGGCTCAAGTGGTAGAGTGCTACCCTTGAGCTGAAGAGCTGAGGGATAGCACCCAGGCCCAGAGTTCAAGCCCCACAATCAATTTAAAAAAAAAAAAAAGAGGTATTATTGGTCAATAAATACATGACAAAATTATCGAGTCCCTTAAGCAAGGAAACGCTAATCAAAACTTCACTGAGACTCTATTTCGGCCCAGTCATCCATCAAGAAAATGGCAGCCATGAAGAAAACTAACAAAAGCAAATGTTGGACTGGATTGGGAAAAGGACTTTATACATTATAGGTAGAAATGTAAATTAGGGGCTGGGAAGGTGGCTCAGTGGTAGAGAGCTTGCCTTGCATGCATGAGGCCCTGGGTTCGATTCCTCAGTACCACATAAGCAAAAAAGAAAAAAGTCGGAAGTGGTGCTGTGGCTCAAGTGGTAGAGCGCTAGCCTTGAGCTGAAGAGCTGAGGGACAGCGCCCAGGCCCAGAGTTCAGGCCCCATGACCCCCCCCCAAAAAAAAAGAAATGTAAATTAATGCAGCCACCATGAAAATCAGCATGGAAGTTCTTTAGGATCTAAAAATAGAAACTGCTGCATGATCCTGCCATACCATTCCTGGGCATATATATCTATAGCAATTTAATTCAGCTTAAGAGTAAAGATAACTCATGCTGATGTTTACTACTGTATTATTCACAACAGCCAAGTCACAAAAACAGCCCAGATGCCTCTGATTCATTTGAATGAGAAAAGAAAATGTGGTATATATGTACAGTGGAGTCTGGTTTCAGCCTTTAAGAATGAAATTATGTCACTTGCTGGAGAATGGAGATAGAGATGTGAAATGTCACAGCCAGAAAGATAAATATGTAGAATCTAGACATCTAAAAAAGAAGACATGAAGATAAAGTGGGGGGGGCTATTTGTTGGGGGAAGAGGACCAAGGAGGGGAAAGTGGAAAAAGATGGATATGATAAAGGATATATATGCAATATGAACATATTGTAATAAACTCCATGTACAGAAATGTCACCAAGGAACTCTATTTGTTCTCATTACTGAAAGCTAATAAAAAACAAAAAGGAAAAAGCACAGTTACTGATAATTCAGACGTTCAAACAACTAACCTTGGATGATTCAGTGTTCCAAAATATTGTTGACTTCTTTGCAAAAACCATTTCAAATTTAGAGGTTCTGAAATTGTATTCTCCAATCTTAACAAAGTCAACTTCTCCATTATCATCTGTTTGCCAGTTTAGAATATCATAGTGCCCAGCATCCAAATCTCCATCATCATTAAGCTCTATCTTCTTTCCATCATGAGCTGTAAACTTAACTCTCCTCATATAGTAGGATAGCTAGAAAGCCAGGGGGGAGCGATTTGCAAAAAAATCACTTTTTAAGACAATAATCCTATAAATAAAACTCATATTTTAATTCACTGGATTATACATACTCTTCTCTTGTTATATATTTTCTATTGAATATAATAAACTCTAGCCACAATTTCCTAATTCAAATTTGAAGGATGGTTTACCAAGTTGAGATTGTGGATAAGAGTAACATAAATAAGAGTTACAAAGATGTAGTTCAAACAAAAGAAAGCAAAGTATCTCATTAAAATTTTCACATTTTTAGCACGACTATGTTTATTGCAGCATTATTTACTATAGCTAAGATATGGAACCAACCCAGATGCCCTTCAGTAGATGAATGGATCAAGAAAATGTGGTGTATATATATATATATATATATATATATATATATATATATATACACACAATGCAATTCTATGCCTCCATCAGAAAGAATGACATTGCCCCATTTGTTAGGAAATGGAAAGGCTTGGAAAAAATTATATTAAGTGAAGTAATCCAGGCCCAAAGAAACATAGGTCCTATGGTTTCCCTTATTTGCCATATCTAGTATATGTCTGAGTCAAGCAGAAAAGGTCAGATAAGGTGATGCTAGGGAAATGAATCCTAAGATATGTATTCAAATGTGTTTTTCTTTTATGTGATTGTTTCTAACACATTTATAAGATTATTTCTTTGTTGCTTTGTATGTCCCTCCCCCACAGTATAACCCCTGCTTTCACTGTATTTGATGTCGGTATAATTTGTGGAGGGGAAGGGGAAAAACAAATCGTTTAAATAGGGATATAAGTGAACCCATTGCAACAATGAGATGTACAAGTCGTTATGTCGAAAACGAACTTTACAACTTTGGTGGGGGGGAGGGGGGAGAGGGGCGCAGAGAGGATTGGGTGGGGGGGTTGGGGGGGAAGGATAGGAAGGGATGGGAAGGGGAAACAAAGGAAGAGGGTACAATGCTTGATAAGAAATGTACTCATTATCTTGCCCATGTAATTGTAACCCCTATGTACAGTATTTTCACAATTAAAAGTTTTTTTCACATTTTTGTATTATGAAAATATTATGTTAAAATATTTTAGACATGTTTAGTTCAAAAACTCAATTTTATTCCTTTTCTTTTAGTTTAGTCATTAGAAAGTTTTAATTTCTATGATAAATGAAAACACTATATTTATATTGGAATAACACTGGTTTTAAAATATGTGGAGCCAAATGTTTCCTGATTCTGTAGACCAAGGGAAATGAGAACATCTTGACTTCTCCTATTGCCAATACCAGCAAATCCCCCCTCACTATACCTCTCCTCTTCCTGGATATCAGGTGTGGAACGTAAAGATGAATTCAACGTGTTCCCAGGTTTTTGAAAACCTCACAGACTAGTAGGAAAGCTATACTATAAGTAACATTTGATATCATCTACATATCCACTGTGAAAAGAGTTGAGAAGGTGTAGGTGAAGACTGGATAACTGCCTCAGGAAAACTGGAAACTTTCTACTTTCCAGGAAGTGGCCATGTGAACTGGGTTTAAAAAGCATCAATAGAAATTCAATGGGCAAATATTTGTGAGAAGAAAGTTCTAGGCTAAGAAATGATTGTGCCTCTGCACCCTACACAGGGGAGGGAGGAAGAGGCCACGCACAGCCCAGGGCACAGCAGTGATGGACTGGCTCCACACTGCACAGCCACAGAATCCTCCGTGATCACAGAGCTCTAGGCCCTGCCTCGCCAGGCGACCCTGCCCAGGCAGCAACCTGTTTGTCTTGGTGAGGAGGGAGCACACCTTCTCAGGGAGAGATCCAGGCTCACATCCCACATGCTGGACCCAGGTCCCCTGTCAGGAGGGCCACACCGCTTAGCGGAAAGACAGCAGATGTGGAGTCCTGTTGGCTCTGGTAAATGGCATGTACTTAGTGAGCATTACACCATTCCTGGACCTGGAGGAGCTGACAGTTATTCCTCCCAGCCTTTGTCCTAGGGATGAAGGCAGAGCATATGGGAGCCTCTCAGGAGTGAATCACCAAGATCAGCACTCAGTCCCCATTCCATGTGGTCTTTGTGGTCTTTCATTAGCCTTCTCAATTCACAGGAAACCCATATCAGAGTTCACAACACAGTGGAAGGTTCAGTGCGTAGGTTTTGTTTTTTGTCTTTTCTTTTTCTTTCTTGTCTTCTGAAAAGTCTATCAGGGAACTGCTCAAAGGCTTCCACTCTCTGCTCCTTCCCTGGAACAAGCCTTCTACAATGCTATTTAGCATCACTACATGGTAGAGAAGAGTTCTTTAGCACCAGGCAGGGCAAAAGGAACTCAGAATGACAGGTACCTTCTGTTATCACAACTGTAATCCCAGCACTAAAAGACAGGTGCTGGTAGATGTTCAGTCTCTCACCATCCTGTGCTGCATGTGAAGTTCAAGACCTGCCTGGACAATTAAAGTAGGTCCCAGTCTCAAAAGAGAGGGAAAAAATAGGAATGTCCAAGTAAACCCTGAAAAAGAACTTTTTCCAAATATACACTTTCTGATGTATGGGATAGGCTAAAAAGAATTACAGTTCATATTTACTTTTAGACAAGTAGAAAAATAATCTTACTACGTTTGTAAATTTTCTTATATGTCTGCATCTCCTTTTAACCATTTTTTTCATGCTGGTATCGGGGCTTTAACTCAAGAGCCTGGGTGCTGTCCCTGAGATTTTGTGCTCAAGGCTGGCAGTCTACCACTTCAGATGTCACTCCACATTGACTTTTTGTTGGTTAATTGCAGATAAAAGCCTCATGGACTTTCCTGTCTGGGCTGACTTCGAACTATGATCTTAATCTTAGCCTCCTAAGTAGCTAGGCTTATGGGTGTGAGCCACCAACACCCTGCACTTTTCACATTTTTAATTTCCTGACCTGTAGGAGTGTGTCAGGGAGAAGGATCCGTATTGTGAACTAACCCTATCACCCCCAATCCAGCCCTAAGGCCTAACCCTGCAATCCTAGCAAATAATTGACACTCTCTGAACACATTTAAACTTGATACTTCACTTTTCAAAGAATAAGCTATGGCGGGTTACTTGCCATATAAAAAAATCCTCTAATATGGAAATAAGTTCTCAAAGGACATCTTTTACACTGAAGAGATCTCACTTGGTACCTAAAATGCAACTTAATTTGTCATTTTCTAGTCACGTCCATTACCTCAGTCCCAACGAACACACCTAGCAACCAGATCCAGCTTGGCTTCTAGACTTGATAGCTCAGCACTAGAAATCAGGCTTTCTGGAGGAAAGACTGTACCAAAGAGAGCAGAAACAGCTCAAAGTGGCTACCACTGGTCAACTATAAGAAGCAAAAAGCTAGTTTTAAAAATGATTGTCAGCTTGATGAAAATGAACTAAGCCACTCAAGGGCAGCAATGGGAGGGAGGGAAGGAGAGGGAAAGAGGGAAAAGCTAACACTAAGCAAAAAAAATAAATGTACATATCATCTAACATGGCAGAAATAGCTGTACTGTCGAATTCACAAACTCTATAGAACACAATAACGACAATCTGCCTTGTGAAGGATAAAATGTGTGTGTGACTTTATTTATCATTATCCTACAATACTGTGAAATTTGTGAAATTTATGTAATCACAATCTCAATAAAAATAATAAATAAAAGAAATGATAAGGCAAAGGATGAACAAATACAGCAATGATACTCATGAGACACTCTGTTGAAAATGAACTATAAACTATAAACTGTGGGGACAGGGCACTGGGTAGAAAAACTAGGAGAAAAGGAGGGAAGAGGTTGCCAGGCACTAGTGGCTCACACACATACACACACACACACACACACACACACACACACACACGTAGAATTGATTTGAAAATCAAAGTAAAAATGAAGTTGTGAGAATTGCCGCACTGTGGATCTGCAGAACTCTAAACAACTCCATGCTGCAGTGAGGGTGAGGCTAGGGAAGGGCAGCAGAGTGCCATACAGAGCGTCATGTGGATGACAGCAGGACCCGGGTGCTCATGTTCTCTTTAAAGACAGGAGGCAGGAATGGAGGGTATCAGTAGAGACGAGTTCTGGTCAGTAGTGATCTCAGGGACCACTCATACTGCTGTTCCCCAATGTGAGTGGTTCAACATCACCTCAGGGACACAGAATGTGGCTTTCTTGGAGATGCCAAGAAAGCCCTCAGTCTTCACTTAACCTCCCACTGCATAATGACTGCATCTTATGGGTCCCTTAAGATCAGAGAAGACCACAAAACTGAATTGTGGCTAATGGGATGCTGAGTACTGAATGCACTTTGATGAATGAGCCTTAAGTGGAGAGGCATACAGGTGTCTGTCCTTCCTAATTGTTGCTGGGTAAAATGATATTTAGGCCCAAAAACTAATCTTAGAATAAGTGTTAGAACTTCATATTGTAGATGGCAATGTGATGAGAGAGAAGAAATCTGGGTCCAAGGCAATGTCTGGAGAATTTCTATCATTCACAACAAACCTGGGAACTGGCAATGAGCATTTAGGCCACAAAATTAATTCATTATTTTAGCTGGCTATGTGATAAAGTGTTCTATTAAAGAGGAAGATCAATAGTTCAAACAATGTATACTTATACTTTTCAAACTATATCATGAGTTAAAACCACTTACCTGCCAGGGCTCAAATGCAGGTATGTAGGCACAGTGCCATCTTGGATTCTCTTTGTCACATCTGCTGAGCTCATCCAGGGCATAAGCCAGAGTATACACAGCTTGTCTGACGTTGTTTGTGATTCTCAGCTGAGACACATCCAGGTAGGTATTTTTAAGATCTTCCAGCCTCTCCTCTCCAGTACACAACCGATCAGATGTGGCCTCCAGTTGGTCCGCTTTCCCAGTCATATTCACTCGGTGGTCCAGATTGTAAGGAACACTGCTATTGGGCCAAGTACAGTTAAATGCTGTCTGCCAGAATTCGATGGTCAGGACATCATTTGGATCTTTGCTGGGATGCACGTCATAAAGAAATTCTTTCAACCCCGGGATGTCACTTCTTGGCACTGCAAACCCAATACTTCCACCAAAATAGGGGAAGTATTCAGGCTTTGCCAAGAGGGCCGAGGTGATCCATGCTTCGCTCGCTATCCAAGTCCTGTCCGTTATGTTGTGGTACACCATCTCCAGCACGAAGGGACTGAGGTCCAGATCAGAGGCATACAGCACGATGACTTTGGCAGAGGAGCCTTTAATAGCATTGACAGCCTTTTGCATTTTCTCATTGGAATAGACTTTGGGGATGGTTTCAGAGAATGCAACACAGAGGTTGGCACTCTCCACATTTTCCTTAAAAACTTTAACACCATATTTTCCATAATCATCATCAGATGCGATAGTGCCCACCCATACCCAGCCAAAATGCTGGATAAGTTTCACCATGGCCTGGGACTGGATATTATCACTAGGTACTATGCGAAAATAACTCGGAAACTGGTATTTGTCGCTAAGAACTGAGCTGGTAGAGGCATAACCCACCTATAATTGAAAGCAAAGCAAAGCAATTATTAGAAAGCACAAGAATTATACACAAGGACTTCCTACTCCCTTATCTACCCAGTTGGTAGGGCTATTATGGTGCAGTTTTCCCCTCTCTTCTGCCAATCCTCTCCCTACCCCACCAATAAAGGGCTTAACAGGAATAATTATTAAGGGCCCAGGTGGCTCACACCTGTAATTTTAACTACTTAGACTCCTCAGATCTGAGAATTGTGATGCAAAGACAGCTCAGGCAAGAAAGTCTGTGTGACTTTTATTTCCAGTTAAGCAGCAAAAAGGCCAGAAGTGGGGTTGTGGCTCAAATGGCAAAGTGAGCCTAAAAACTCAAGGACAGCATCCAAGCCCTAAGTGCAAGCTCCAGGATCAACACACACACACACACACACACACACACACACAAAGGTAGGGACATTCACACACACACACACACACAGGTAGGGACATTCAGTCCACTGGTTTTCAGATAAGGCCACAACTCTGAAACCATGTGACTTCTCTGAGTCAAGCCCTCCAGATTCTTCATCAGATCCAGCCTCTGCATAGATGACGTGACTCTCCATTCATTTAGGAGACCCCAACTCACTGTTTCTCTCTCCCTTCCTCCCTCTCATCTGACTGTCTCTCTTTCTACCTCCATTATATTCTTTCATTCTTCCTTTCTGCCCATTTCTCCCTGCAAGAATTTGAGTATACAGCTCTTAAGTCTTGGCTACAATCTTAGGTTTAAATCATGTTCTCAAACAAAGCTCTTAGAAGCACTCATTTTAGATTCAAGGTATCTAAACAAAGAGTGATTTTATATCCTCATGTGACCAGTGGTCCTAGTGTGTATTCTCCATCTTACAGAACTCAAGAATAGGGATCAGGTACCACGAGTTCCTAACCATTTATCACACTGCTGCTGTAGCTTACCCTCGACCTCACCAAATCTACCACAGAGAACATATGTCATCTTCTCCCTTGTCCCAGGTTGTTACTAACACACCACCTCCTTCTATATTGTAATTCCACAGCTTCTCAACTGTCATTCCTCTCCTGAACCCAAGGCTAGCCCTATGTTATCCTTCTTCTACCTCTTCGCTTATTCTTATTCCTTTGGGTGAAGATTACACTCTGGAACCACACTAGCAGAAAGTTCACAGTACTCATACATAGGAAAGGTCTTGAGAATCAACTTATCAGTATAAAATTTTAGGTAAGCCACTTAAACCTTCTAAACCTTGGATTTCCCAGAAGTAAATAGGGTCGTAATCTAGCTCTTCAAGTTGCTACATTTAATAAATGATATAACAAACATGGAAGTTTCTCTTTAAGATTCCTACAAGGAGAAAACCTATCTAGACGTTTCCAGCCAATGTGTGAACCAGTACTGATGTCTGATACAAGAGAGGGCTCACAGAATCAGGAGCGTGGCCAAGCTGCACAGGGAGTTACCCACCGTCAGCCAACACTTCCCCTCAGTTCTGCTTTCAGTATTTCCTGGCTTTCCTGCATTTGCATTTGAAGCTCTATAGGATATCCTGTGAAGGGCTGAGTGTTGAATCAGTGGCAGAACATTTGTCATGTATAAGGCCCTGAGTTTGATCCCTAGAAGCAAACCTGTGGACACACACATGCATACACACACACAATTACTTGCAAGTGATACTCTTATTGAGAAGTACAAATATGCTCAATCAACATTCAAACTAATGTCTTGCACCCCATTAAGTTTCATTTATATTTGCTTATTAATGCATTTTTCCAAATATCATCTATTCTTATATTGAAACTTATCATTCCCGCCCCCCCCTCTTTTTTTTTTGCCAGTTCTGGGGCTCAACCTCAGGGCCTGAGTTCTGTCCCTGAGCTTCTTTAATTCAAGGCTAGCATTCTACCACTTGAGCCACAATGCCACTTCCAGCTTTTTTTGTGTATGTGGTACTGAGGAATCGAACCCAGGGCTTCATAAATGCTAGGCAAGCACTCTACTGCTAAGCCATATCCCCAGCTTCCCATTTACTTTGTAATATTAGAATCTTAAAACTCTACCCATCTTGATAAATTTCCAGGCTCATTCCCATGTGACATTCCCATATGTGTAATTGGCACTGCTAAAGAAAAAAATCAATTTCTAGGCTAAGTACTGGTCAATTAACAGGTTATTTATCAATGACCAGAATCATGCTTCATAATGCTTGAGAGAAATGTATCTAGAGTTCAATGTACAGATCACTGAACCACCACCTCATTAAAGCACAGTCCTGTCTCATTAAGCAGTAAATCATCCTTACTGATGGGACACCTGAACTGGGCCCGCATCCTCACAGCACCCCTGCTTGCCTCTGTAACTTAGCCCAATCTCCCCTCAGCTCCTTGTTTGCTTCAAGTTCCACATGTACAGGTTCTGTTTGTATATGACAAAACCAGCACAAGACTCTGGGATACCTGAGGTACATAATATAGCCCTAGAAGTCTTGACGCAGCAATCGATAGGGCTGAGCCTCCTGATCCAACAATTCCCGCCAGATAGGAGCCGGTGCTGTTTCTCATGTTGGGTTTGTTTTCTTCCTGCCCTGTGAGGAACACCAAAGCTGACTCCATCGCTTTGGACACAGTGAAACAGGAATCAAAGATCTGATAGCCCAGAGTGTGCTGGGGCAAAATGTCCTTCCTCTCATTGATCTCCTGGATGGTGTGGATCATGGTCTTCATCCAGCGGAATCCTCGAAAGTTGAACCTGGAAGGGAAATCACTCTCGTAAGGCACATCAGTGGGCAGGGCTTGGAGGCCAGGGAGCTATGAATTGGGATTTTGCTAAATCTTCAGTTGGCACCTCAGTTGTCTGGGCTTGTTAAGTTTTAATCACAGATATTATGAAGTTGAAAAATTCAAGTCTGGGTCCTATTTGTTGTTGACTGGGTATGTTGGAACACAGATTGAAATAGAGTTGCTGGATATATTAGATGCAGATTTTTAGAGATTTTTCTTGTTCTGTGTATCTTTATTATGTGCTCGTCTTTTTGAATGCTAGTTTCTCTCCTGTCACAATTAAGTTTCCTAGTTAGGATTCTCTTCACAAAACCAGGTGCCCAGTCACCCCTCAATACCTGTTTTTCCTATTCATTATCTTATTTTCCTCTGAACATTAATTATAATTGTAAAATCTATGACAATTATTATGATCAGAGTACAGTAGGTTAGGTTATATACTATGTATCCAATTACATTTTGTGGGGTGAGTTTATTCTTAAGGCTGAGAAATATTTACTTAATGATGTATCCCTTTTAGATTCTCACAAATAAACAAAATGCTTCCTTCCCACTCTTCAGTCATTAAAAAGGGAGTTATATTTCTCCTGCAGCCTACTAAATTAAGCAAGCAAGGACCCTAAAATCATTTTCCTTCCATATCTTCTGTAGCTAGTACCTAATCCTATGTCTTCTGTGCAATATTTTTTTCCAGTCCTGAGACTTGAACACAGGGCCTGAGCACTGTTTCTGATCCTCTTTGTGATCAAGGCTAGATCTCTACCTCTTGAACCACAGTGCTACTTCCAGCTTTTTCTGAGTAGTTTTTTTTATCAGAGTCTCACTGACTTTTCTGCCTGGGCTGGCTTTAAACTGCTATCCTCAGATCTCATCTCCTGAGTAGCTAGGGTTACAGACATAAGCTACTGATGCCCTGCCAAAAAATATTTCTAAATTTTAAAATACATCACACCAAATGGCTCTTCTAGTACCCTGCAATTTTCCATCATGTCTCTTGTTTTCTGTTCAGCATTTCATTTAGAAAATACTTATTCAGTTAATCTGGAGCCAGATCTTATCTTGCAAAAGTAAATAGAATTGGCACAACACTGTTGAAGTAGTAACATGGAAAAATGGCCAAGCAATTACATTATGACATGATAAAACAGTGCTGGGTCGAGTGTTGGCTGTGAAGTTTAGAGAAGGGGACCCAGAATTGGAGAATGAACAATCAGGCAGAGGCTGAAGCATGGCCTGAGACTTTAGCATTCCAAGATATTTCATTTCCACATTTATTCCATGGGCAATATAAACCTTAAAAATATAGTAATAGCATTTTTAATATAAGATACTTCAAAAGCTAGAAAAACATTCACCTGCAGTGAATAACTTTTCCCCTGCAAACTTAGCTAAAAGGTATCTTCAATCTTATTACAATGATGAAAACCTGAGATACACTTACCTATCCAATGAAAGTTTATAATTCATATGGAGAAATGTCTATCATTAAAAAAACAATGACAATATGAAAATACCATTAAGTGAAACACTTAAGATGCAAAGTTGTTCCTACAATTTAAACTATATATAATCTTATGAACTTGTGAATAAAGAATACTGGAATTTTCTCAAAAAGGGCTGGAATTTCTCTTTTGTTCACTGACTCCATTACAATATTCAAAGTACAGTGTATACAGTGTATATCTTATTTTTCCTTAAAATTTTTCTCCAATCCTACCTTTGTGGAAAAAATCCACTTAGAAAAGATTTGTTACCCCTGTTCCTATTCCAATTCACTTCCTTCCTCAGCTCTGCACAGTTTTGAAATAAAGAGAAAAATCTCCCTCTTCTATGCATTTTAACTGATTGGCAGCTAGAAGTTCTATCTTATTACAATTGTGAATTTCTGAATAAACTTTCCCCAAATCCAACGTACACTTTGGAGGCAATAACAGGTACAGACTAAACCAGAATGAAATCACTATCAGATGAAGCAGTCTGGCTCCTCAGATCTCCTGAGGACTCTCCTACTGGAAAGATAAAGTCCCGGAAAAAAATACTAAGGTAGGAGAATGGAGAGCAAGCCCCAATATCAGAACCAAAACAAAACAAAACAAAAAAAAAAAACCAGGAAGATGTAGAAAATGAACAAGTTTGTGATGGTAATAATAATAATGGGTGATTGTTTTTGCTTTAATTCCTGATATTATTTTCAGATCCTAAGTGACTGAAAGGGATGCCCAGACATCTATCATAATCCATTCTTACTTTGCCTACAACAGATCACTAGCAAACCTGATTTTTGACCAGCGTGGATTCCCTTTCCTGACAGGACCCCCAGGTGGGCACCTCAGGGCAGAGGCCTTCCAGCAGCTGAAGGAATCTTGACATCAGCCTCAGGTCAGAAATTCACCAGTGCCACACACTGCACATTTAGTCTTCAGCCAAGTCACTGAGCGGCCACACTGCAGAGCTCTCAGTGCAGCTCAGAGCTGAATGCAAACACCAGTCAGGGAGAGTCTGCTTAACAGGGTCTGGGATGCAAAACCAGACTCAATCTCCTATCAAGTTCTCAGGTGAACTCTGATGCTGCTGCTGGCTGTGTAACCCCCTCTGAGGGGGTCCCCTACACCATAGGAAACTATTCTTCTGACACACAGAATTGGGAAATATCCACTGGACCCTGAGCAGTTCTGAGAATGTCCATCAGGGGAAGCTGAGGTTTGGGAACCTGAGTCCCTCTCCTGACTCGGGTAGAATCATGGCTCCAGTTGGAGACTCAGGCCCTGCCCACCACTCCTCACCCATACCTGCAATTGATGACAAGACTTGAACAGCTTACCCTTCACATTTGGCTGACACTGGCTCCAAAATAGACTCATTTTCTGGGATGGTCCTGGAGTGAATAGGAAACAGACCTCCAATAACAACGGAATGGTTTTTGGCATCCACATATCCATTCAAATCAAATTTGCCCAGCAACCTGCAGGTCACTTCCTCTTCTTCTTCTTGGCCTTTAGTGCCCAACTCGGCCCATACAAACAGCAGAACTCCCAGAACCAGATATGTCCTTCTGTTGGCCATCTCAGTGCCAGTGAGCAAGGCATGTGGTATTGAAATCGCAGGTGTTTTCATGAGGCTCCTGGGAGGAGCATCACTGTGTGCTCATCCCACTGAGCTAGCCTTGCTGTTACTTCCTACATAATTCTCATGTCTGCACTCACAGCATCTCAGACACTGACAATTTATGCATCCAGACGAGTAGAGTAATAGTAATTCTGAGAAGAGCTGACATTCCTGTCGTGATTAGCAATAATCCTCCATGAGCTTTTAATGGGATTCACTTCCTAAGCGTCACTCCAAGATGTTCCTTTCATACTGTCACCTCAACAACCATGTGGGAGCTTCTCTGTGAGGAAGAACTTTCTGCTTCTTGACAAAGTTTACGAGGTGACATCAGGCCTCATTTCTCTTCCAGTGACTAGAACGTGATGAAAGCAATTTGAGATGTGGAACAGAATACATCCACCATCTTGACTCTGTGCTCTGCAATATCTGAGTGGTAGTAAGTCACTTCATGTCTGCGCCTCAAAGTCCTCTCAGTGGATTTTTTAAAACTTAGAAAATATTTTGCAAAGCTCATTAAGGATTTCACTATATCCTTTTCTTCCACCTTATGGCCAGATGAGGTCCTGCCCTGGGCTCTCTGTATGACTCAGGATCCTATTCTTCATTTTCTCCAGAGAATTTCTTCCTCCTTTCCTATTTTTTCCCTTTTCCCATTTCTTCTTTACTTTCTTTCCCTTCCCTTTCCTTGTGCTGGCCATTGAACCCAAGGGCCTGTGTGTACCTGACAAGTGTCATGCAGCAAAACAAAACCCCAGCCCTTTCTCCTCTTTTTAAAAAAATTATCTTTATACATAAAGTTTCAATTTAACATGTCAGTTTATGAGCACAATGCATTTTGATCATCATTCCTTCCATCATTCTTCCCTATCTTTCCCAACCCCACCAACTCACTCTGAGTGGCCTTGCTCCTCAAACATTCCCAAATGTTTCTCCAAGTTATTTTACCTTGATTCCCAGTCTACCATTCTTCCCCTTCTCAACCTCCTTTATAATGAGAACATAAAGGTTGGTTATACTCAGGAGGCACTACTTCTGGGGTCATGAAGGGAGGTCTGTGGGGTTAATGTGAACAGGATTCTCTAGATCTTCTTAGTTGAGTCCGAGTGTTCCCCTCCTCAAACAGCTCCCATTACATAACTACATGAATGTATATGGGGATGGTTGGTGAAGGGAACTGATAAGAGGGAGAAAGAGTGATTAAGAGCTGAGTATAATTGAAATTCTTTGCAATTTATGGAAATAAGTAATGAACCCATTATAATAGCAAAAAAGGACATGGAAAATAATGAGGGTATTATCTAATGAGTACATTATATGCATATATGGAAAGCGCACAACAAACTCCTTTTGCATAATATATGCTAATTTTTAAAAAGTATATATATACTCATTTTGAGTATATACTCATAGAGCTTGTTCAGAGTAAAATACAGCAAAGAATCAGGAACATAAAGACTGTATAAACTCTTAAATCATGAGATTTTATTCTAAAATACATATTTCAAGGTGGGCAGTTTAGGTCCACATAAATTAACATGTACGATTATGGTTTTATAGTAGAAGGAAATGAAAGGCACAGTAAGTAATTTTTAAATCAACTAAGATCTAGTTATACAAAGGGTGAGAAATTTAAATCATGTCCTAGACAAACATTTGCTCACATTTATGAGGAACATAAGAGAACAAGGAAGCACCCAGAACTGTACTCTATAAATTTCTAAAATTATGAGTAACTTAAAGCTTTCTTGAATGTGTATATTTCCATTAGGATGAAAAGCCACTGCAAACCAGAAAATATGTTAAGAAAACCCCTATCAAATGTCTCATTCACCTCCATTTCCCTCCCCTGCCACAATATTGCTGACAAGACTTAAAGCCTGGTTCTCAGGACATTTGGCTCCAGAATGCTGTTTCCCTTCGTCCAAACACAAGGATACACTGGGTGGCCAACTGCTCCTCAAGAGCCTGACAACCTGCCCTGGAGTGGAAAGGGTCAGGGCCACCATGGCCTTGGTCAGGACCGGGGTGGGACAGATTCTCTCATTCTGCCTCCTTTCCTACCAGATGGCAGCTGTGTAATTCCCGTGGGCTGGGAAGGGCACCGGCAGCATGTTTACCCCAACTGATTTCCTGCATCCTCAGAGGACACGCAGGCTAGGGACCGTGAGAAATCATTAACACAAGTCATGTGAAGTTATACTAATAGTTCAAAACTAGTACTCCAGGGCTGGGAAGGTGGCTAAGTGGTAGAGTGCTTGCCTTGCATGCGTGAGGCCCTGGGTTCTATTCCTCAGCACCACATAAAATAGAAAAAAAGCCGCAAGTGGCCCTGTGGCTCAAGTGGTAGAGCTAGCCTTGAGCTGAAGAGCTCAGGGACAGCGCCCAGGCCCAGAGTTCAGGCCCCACAACTGACAAACAAACAAACAAATAAATAAATATTAAAAACAAAACTAGTACTCCACACAGCGGCATTGCTCTCACAGAACTCTTGCTCTAGGTTAGGAACTAGAATTCACATTGAGGCAACCAATGAAGCAGCATCTAGTACCAACTGCTTGTGATGCTCAAAGTCTCAGTAAAATTTTCCCATAGCCAAGTGATTCATCAAGCATAAAGGAAAGTATAGATGTTCAAAATATTTTATTTCCAGAACAGGTCCCGACCCTGGCCTGGGCCATTCTGCCACTGTTCAAGCTACAAATGATTATTACTCAGCTGCTGAGGGCACCCTGTAGCCCTACAGAGATCTCTTCATGGCATCACTGATGGATCCACTCAACTTCATTTTTTCCTAGTAGCACTTAGTGACCATTTTCTTGACCAGTGGAAAGAAAATCCTGGCTCCATACAGAACCTGCTACAGTGCAGATACCCAAGCCCACATCTGGTCTTAGTCTTGGGAGAGAAAAAACAGGTTTTATTCCTTAGGATGGTAAGCTCCAGCTCCAGCCACTTAGTGGCCTTCTTTTCACCTTTTGAGTCTTCAGGCTCCTGCAAAGCATGGCAACTTAGAGCAAGCAGCCTTTTCTCCGCTCTGAGTGTCCTCATAGCTAGACAGTATTCATTCTAGGTGAGGCTTTCCTAATATGATGACAGTTGAGTAACATCCTGCAGAGTTGGTGGTGCACATTTTGCTAACTAGCAAGGTGAGATGTTTTGTCCATAATATACTGACCCTGATTACTATTTCCATGACTCTTGACTTCAAGAAACCAGACATAAGCTAAAGACAACAGTGGATGTTGGTACAAATGGCCATGGTCATTTACACCGCACACACCATTTGCTGGCTCTGAGATAGTGAGTTGGGTGTTTCCATCTTTCTCCTCATTCTGTATTGTATACTTAAGATTCCCTGAGAGCCTGACTTGCATTTGCCTTTAAGCAGACACAGCTGAGCCCACAGGATTCTCAAAACATCTTATTAACAAAGGAAAAACACATTTAAAGGGTATTAAATGACTTCAAATAAAACTCAAGCCCAAAATCCACTGCAGGTGCACCTACTGCAACTCTGGGAAGTATGAACAGGGTAGCCGTCCTGAGGACAGGACCACCATCCTCTGGTCAGGGCAGACTGGGAGATGTCACATGCCTTTTATATTTCTCAGCATAATTTCCTCAGTGTTGAGACAGATGCGAAGATGATGTATCCTAGGGAATGCTCATGCTGTGCCAGTAGATGAATGGAAATACTTAGCTACTTCCTCACTTCCTACACATAACCGTCCTTTTAAAGACAGAAGAATATATTACCTAATTAGATATGCTCACATTGCTGTTTTTATTTAGGAAAGGTATAAATACCAGTTATACTAATGCACAGCTCCAATAATCAACAAATCCTTGCTTAGAAGAATTTTCCTGTATTTATATTATCGTTTACCTATATCTTAAAGAGACATAAAAAATAAAATAAAAATAAAATTCATTTTCATTAACGTACTGTTAAGAAATTCAAGTTATTGAGAGGCTTTGGAGGTAGTTAAGAAATAGGCTTACTTTCCTGGCAGTAAAGTCTGAGAGACTCTTTTTGTTGAGGTTTTGGGTTTAACTGTATTTTGCTTCATCTTTTCTTTTTTGGTACTGGGGATCAAACCCAGAGAGTTGCACCTGTTAGGCAAGCACTTTGCTGCTGAGCTGCATCCCAGCCCTCTGTGAGACTCTTAACCACCAAAAAACCAAAAGTAGAACTGTGGCTCAGGTTGGAAAGCACTAGCCTTGAATAAGAAAGCTCAGGGACAACATCCAGGCCCTGAGTTCAAGCCCACAGGACTGGCACAAAAAAAAAAAAGAGGCTTTGGGATTTTTAACACATCAGTGAAACTAATACCTGACCAGGTAAACCAGAACTGCAAGAGATTAAGTTTGTGCCACTTTATTCAGTATTGTACCAGAGATAATACAAAGCAACATGTTGGAAATAACCTAATATCCAATAAAAGAGGCTACTGAGAAATGATCAGGATTATGCAAAAACAAATGGTAGCTGGAAAAACCAAATGTCCAGTATAGAACTGTTCATAATGCTTCTTATAAGTTCCAAAAGATCGGGTGTGGCTTTTATATTTAAATATAAATATATATATATATATATACATACACACACACACACACACATACACACACATGAAAATGATCTGACAGGTTACCTAAGTCACTGGAGTAACTAATAGGTATTCTTTACTATGTTCTTTATATTTGTTTTGATTTTATTTGCAGTTGTACTGTTTTTATAATGAGAAAAGGCAATGAAAGAACCTAAGAAACCAAAGAAATAATATTATGCAGGAAAAAACTTGGAATTTTGCAGAGCTGGAGTGGTCTGTTTGGTTTCTTAAATTTCTAATTTATATGCACACAGCATTCCCAGTGGTATTTGTTCAGTAATATTTTCAAGAACTTTTGCATTTTTGTAAATTGGCTGCAAATATTTCTAATTCCTGGTTCAGTTTATAGTTCTTGTATGCACTGCACACATCACATTGTGCAGAATATTCATGCGCCACAATATACATTTCCTGCCAAGAAATGATCTTTTAAATGTTACAAATGGACAAAACTAAGGAAAATAACTAGAAAATGAAGTGGCATGCAATAATATACTGAGTTATGGAGCTTGATGTCTAAGAGAACAACGTGCTCGTTTAGCGCACCATTCACACAGCAATTCCATCAGGATTTCCAGTGAAGGAGAAATGTGGCTAGAAACTGCTGACTGACTTTACTGGAGACTTTTGTTTCAGAGGAATTATACTGGTCAGACTGTTTTTCTGGGTTGTTATGATTTTACTTTTTATTTTTTGTATAAGATAAAAAACATAAGACATGTGATTGATGCTCATTAAGTTCTTTTTAGCTGCTCAACTTGCCAGAAGAGACTTCCACATGAGCGTCATCCATCAATGTAAGGCCCAGAATTCTCTATTTCTGTGTGCAATAAAGCAACATGATTTTCCACAACTGTTTCCACAGAGCCGGCTCTGTCTCCGTTCTGCCATTGGCCACTGAAGCAGAGGTGGAGTTCGGGAGCAACATTTGATTCTATGAAGAAAAGATAAAATCTGTACTTTGAGACCTAGATGGTTAACTTATCTGGGTGTTCAAGCACAGCTAACTGATGCAGATTCCCCTCATTCACCGTCATATTCTCCTAGTGATCATTTGTTGAAAAACTACCTGAACCACATATACTTTTAAAACCATCATCACAGGAGATGTGTGGTCTAAGATTCCTCAGCACCACATAAGCAAAAAAAGAAAAAAGCCGGAAGTGGTGCTGTGGCTCAAGTGGTAGAGCGCTAGCCTTGAGCTGAAGAGCTGAGGGACAACACCCAGGCCCAGAGTTCAGGCCCCACAACTGGAGGGTCGGTCGTAGACCTTGAACTCTGGGCCTAGGTGCTATCCCTCAGCTCTTCAGCTCAAGGCTGGCACTCTACCACTTGAACCAGAGCACAACTTCCACTACATTTTATTCCTCTGCTCTCATTCAACTTGACTATGCTCTTCTCTTCAGACCAGACCAGGTTACAAGTCAACGACCCACACAGATACAGGTTTTCTCTTTTCCTCTCAGAACTTGGCAGTCTAAAGAATATGTTGTGACTAAGCTATCTAATAGTATTTCTAAGATACCTGGAATACGGCTACTTTTACCAATATAAACCACTACCGCCCCAGACGCTACTGAAACATTATTTATGGAATTAATTTTCACCACTTATGGAAAAAAGGGCTTGCAGAGGAAACCTTGGATTTGTCTGTAGCACTATGAGCACAAGAATCCCAACTTAAGAAGACCTGTACCATGCACACCTGGAGGACTGTATACAGGACTGTATACAGACCTGTACCATGCACGCCTGGAGGACTGTATACCCCCACTCAGGTGTGGTTCTCTGAGATTTCAATAATGCTCCTTACAAAGCAAAAGCAAACACTAGCGAGGAAAAACCCTTTTATGTCCCTTTCCAAGGAAGTCACAGTAATACCTTCACTACAGGGACTTGGGGCATTCTCCCTGCGCTTTGAGTAAGTACAGATCTGGTGCTATCTGAAACATGTCCTTTTACTGCATTTTGAGTTGCCACTGTATTTCTATAGTTAGGAGGAATTCTGACATTTCCTCCCAAGTTGCTTCATGTTGATATATTTGGAAAAATCAGCTTGTGTGCTCCTCTTCTCAATAATTATAAATTTTTTTTTTTGGGGGGGGGGGGATGTCGTGGGACTTAAACTGTGGGTCAGCTCAGTTCTTCAGCTCAAGGCTAAGGCTCTACCACTTGAACACAGCGCCACTTCCAGTTTTCTGAGCAGTTTATTGGAGATAGGAGTCTCACAGACGTTCCTGCCCGGGCTGGCTTTCAACCACAATCCTCTCAGCCTCCCGAGTAGCTAGGATTACAGGCGTGAATGCTACCTGAGCCTGGCTATAAATCTCTTCTCTACCTCACCTTTTCCTTTTGTTCACCTCAAGTAAAACTCTACTAACCTTTGGTATAGATGCAAGTATTAGAGCACAGATGCAAATACTGAAGCACCCAACATGTCCATAGGAATCTGAGGCAAGCAGCAAGTAGAGAACGAAGGGCACAAACGAGGTACAATATCATACATGTTCCATTTTCTTCTCCAGGGTCAGTGGAACATAAATGTTAAGTGACTCCCTCTTCATCTCCTCAACAGTCCTAGTCTCACAGCTGGCTTCAAGACCAAGTTTTAAGCTTTGTTCTGTTTCAGGAGTATGTCTGTACCATCTTTAAAAACTGAAGGAAACGTATGCAGATAATCTGCATAGAGTGGGGCTGAATGAAGTAAGAATGTTTAATGTGTTTAAAAAACATTTCCAATGTAGTAAAGAAACCTTCATTTTTTTTTTTAATTGAGTTTTTCTAGAGACAGGAGGATATTAGTTTAAGAGATGCCCCTCTCCCCAAGCAAAACCTAGAGAGGTTCTGTCTCAAATACAAGCCAGGAGTGGTGGCAGATGTCTAGAATCCTACCTACTAGAGAGGCCACAGATGGGAGGAACCCAGCAGGTTGAGAACAGCTGGTTCTCAGCCTTCTTCATCACTGTACACTGATCTGGTTCTCTGAACTTGGTTTAGCTTTCCTTGATCCCCATTCATTTCTAAATTAAATTAAATCATTAACATATTCTTACATTTGAGGGAGAACCATAGTTTTAGCTTATAATAAAACTTTAACTACATCCAAGATACATCATCCCTTTCACAAGAGGGAATTCTGACTTTCCCTTCAGAGAAAATGGTCATATTAATTCTAAAAGTGTCCTTCAAAAAAATCACCAG
The DNA here is from genome assembly GCF_019054845.1 of Dipodomys spectabilis. NCBI lineage: Eukaryota > Metazoa > Chordata > Mammalia > Rodentia > Heteromyidae > Dipodomys > Dipodomys spectabilis. Next base: position 47,375,284 of record NW_024870772.1, on the reverse strand, counting down.
CATGGGCTGGGAAGGTGGCTCAGTGGTAGAGCGCTTGCCTAGCATGTATGAAGCCCTGGGTTCGATTCCTCAGTAACACATAAGCAGAAAAAGCCAGAAGTGGCACTGTGACTCAAATGGTAGAGCGCTAGCCTTGAGCACACAGAGGCTCAGGGACAGAGCCCAGGCCCTGAGTTCAAGGCCCAGGACTGGCCAAAAAAAAAAAAAAATCACCAGCAATTATGCTTTTCATCAAGACCACTTGTCATATTGATTCATTTTTGTTGTGGATACCAATCTAACAGAAGACAGAATTTAAACAATACTTAAGTGTATCAAGCAAAGAACACTGATTTCGCCCCACATTCTTAGACATCACAATCCCACATGTAAAGCAGTGTTTGTTTATACTTCAATCCAGTTATCATCTAGAGAAAGTCAAGATTCAAATGCACTGGTAGGGTAAAAACAAAGGAGGAGGTAACGATGCTCAATAGGAAATGTACTCATTACCTTACTCATGTAACTGCAACCCCTTTGTACAGTATTTTTATAATAAAAACATTAAAAAAGAGTGAAGTACCCTTTCAGTATGGCAAACTATAAGAAGGAGTCCCACCAAGGACAGGGAGGTAAGGAGGCAACGAATGTCTTCGTGTTGGGCAGACTTGTGGATGGAAGTCAGGAAATGGGAATTACACTCACCTGCACAGGCCTGCAAGAACTGTGCTCTGCCTCAGAGTGGCTCCCTCCACTTGCCAATACCACACCTCCACTGACAGGCTGGTGTTGGATGTTGATTACTGTTTGGTCCTGTAACTTAATTCCTTCTTCCCAGGTAAGAAAGTGAGAAGCAGCCCTACTGGGAGCCGCAAGAAGGTTTTCACACACCCCCCCCCCACCTCCCATCCCCACAATGCATAGCACTCCCAGCCAGAACTCCCAAGGACCCCTCTGCATTCAAACACAAGATGAGGAAACATCGCCCTCTTCTGTCCACCATGAATGGATGCTGCTCCTTCACCTCCCCCAATGTCAAAATAGACACAGGATCACAATTCCTGAAATGTCCCACCCAGAAATGGTCCTTAGCTCCCAACACCTGTGATTCCCCGCCCTCTCTGCATCTCCCCTGAGGATCCCTGGGTTAGAAGGCCTGCCTTTCATGATGTAAGGTCCTAGGTTCACCCCAGAACTGCAAAGAAAAAAAACACCTGAAGCCAGCCCTCAGGGGGTTGGGCACTCTCCGTGTATTCTGCATATTACTTTTCCTGTGTATTTTATATGCACTGTGTTTTGCATGCACTGATTTTTCCTTCCAAACTATTCATAATGCTTTGTAATCTCTGGCCAATTCTTTCAACAATAGGCAGTGCTTTTCTTTTTTTAAACTTTGGAATGTGATGTGTTGGGAATTGAACCCAGAACCTTGCTATGTGCTAAGCAAGTAACCACTGAATTACACCTCAAACACTTCAACATTATCATCTTTCTTAAATACAATCACTATCATGTCCTATCTCTCTCCTAATACCATATACTGAAATATCAGAGTGCTAATGAGCACACACTGACCTCTAAAAATCATATCACCGGGCACAGGTGGCTCACACCTGTAATCCTAGCTACTGAGGAGGCTGAGATCTGAGGATCTTGGATCAAAGCCAGCCAGGGCAACAAAAAGTCCATGAGACTCTTATCTCCAATAAATCACAAGAAAACTGGAAGTGGTGCTATGGCTCAAGTGGTAGAGCACTCGCCTTGAGCTGAGGGACAACACCCAGGCCCAGAGTTCAAGCCTCACAACCGACCCCCGGCCCCTCAAAAAATCGTTATCAAATAGGTAAAAGTGTGTTGTCCTAGTTAAATCACTTTTCCACTACTAAGTTTTATATAAAAAGGTGGTTAGCAGAAGAATTAAGCAAATTTTTTTCTCAGAGCTTTCTATCTAATGTGTCTTATGACTGTCATCAAGATGCAATGAGCAGCAACAGACCTCTGCTTCTATCATGAGTCGGTATCAATGAGCAGCACACCCTGCTTCCATCCTGACTCGGGGACTCTGTCCCTGCTTCTATTGTGACCTAGCACTGATGTACAATCCTTCTCAGGGGAGCAGTGTTTCCTGTCCTATTTATTCTTCCAAATTCCTATCATTTGCTTGAATACAAGACTAAGACATTTTTGCTAGAAAAGGAACTTTTTCACACATTAACATAAATGTACAGCGTTTTATAGGTTGTCCATTCTAGTTTTAAAATAACACACTACAAACCTTCCTTAAATCCATGAACACCACAGTGCCAGCATGTCACTTGCTATAGATCTCTTATCTGGATGGAGTGAGCCCTTCACACAGAAGTCAGTCTCCTTGTGGAAGGTACAGAAGGCTGTGACAGCAGATATGGATGGAGTCTGCTAGTCCTGCAGTAGCTTCTAAGTGTCCTCTGGACTGCCCAGAATGAAAAGCTAGTTCTGTCCTGCATTCTACTGTGCTTTACCTACCACTCAACCACAAACAAAAACAAACCTGATTAATACAAAAGATTTTCTAAACCAGGTAACAGATGGTAAACTGGTGAGAAAAAAAAACAAAACCCTGCTAATTATTCTGCAAAATTTCTTTTTTTTTTTGGGCGGGGGGTCCGGTTTGGGGCCTAAACTCTGGGCCTGGGCACTGTCCCTCAGCTCTTCAGCTCAAGGCTAGCGCTCTACCACTTGAGCCACAGCACCACTTCTGGCTTTTTTTCATTTTGCTTATGTGGTGCTGAGGAATCGAACCCAGGGCCTCAGGCATGCAAGGCAAGCGCTCTACCACTGAGCCATCTTCCCAGCCCTGCAAAATTTAATTCTATTATTGGCTTTTCATCATGCTCATCCAAATGTAGTAAAAAGACCTGTTAGAAACGGTCACCCACAGCAACAAGTCCTGCCCTGCCTAGTCCTGGAATCCTCTTACAGCTTAGTGGAAAGGATTATAGGATTAGTTTTGGATTAAGCCTGGTCAAGACTTCTGAGCAGTGATAAACCTGCCTATAGACTAGATTTGAAAGATATTAGAACTCTTCTCTAGGTACAGTAACTGTTTTCCCTCTGGGGTTTGCAAGCTAGGGTATGCATTCCCACAGCTGTGACCTCAGAGCTCCTGACAGACAGCCAAAGAGTCTAACTCTCCCTTGAACCCCGTCTTCTCTACTCCACGTGTCCCTGTGGGGCTGGAAGAATGTTGTCTGCAGACTGCGGGAGCTGAGAAGATGACGTGTGCTCCTCATTAGTGATAATTAGAAGATGACACCTACATGGAACACGGTTTGAAGACCTTTCAGTTTCTTCCTGCTGTGGCACCACAAAAAACTCCTGTTGCTTTCCATCTTAGGGTAGCTCTCATACGGAAGGCCCAGGACTTAGAGCAAGGGTCTGGAACAGGCTCACCCACACCTGTACCTGACGTGTCCTGCCTGCTCTCTAGAGAAATAAAGGGGCTTGCAAAAGAAGACATGGTATAATACTTGCCCATGAGGCAGAAGCCAGCTACCATACCAGTCAGCCATCTGCACCAAGATGTCAATTCTACAGTTACCCTACCCAGGAACAGTGAGGTAGAGGAAAAGCAGTACAGATGGGATGGAGCACAGGTATAGTGCTCCCATGATCTACCCATACAAGCTCCCAGTTCTGAAACTACCCCCTCAGCCCCAGTCCCATAACCACTTACCCCCTCAGCCCGTCCCATAACCACTTACCCCCTCAGCCCCAGTCCCAGAACCACTTACCCCTTCAGCCCTAGTCCCATAACCACTTACCCCCTCAGCTCCAGTCTCTCAGCCACTTTTCCCACTCAGCCCCCAGTCCCTCAGCCACTTTTCCCCCTCAGCTCTCAGTTCCTTTGCTGGTCCCCCCATCAGCTCCTTGGCCACAGATGCCTGTCTGCTGTGGAGAACTCGGATGTGATGGGGCTACTCCTGACCTTCCCAGCACTACATGTCAGTAACAAACAGTTTCTAATGAATTTAAACTGCACGTGGTACTTTAACAGAAGACCAAGTTTATTACTCCCATTCAGTGGTTCCTGGGGGCTTTGATGTTAAGTCATACATAATTCGAGAAATACCAGGAATCTTCTTAATCTCAGTGACCATCTTTAACACCACCTGTTATAGAAGAAAGATTACCAGTGAAATAATCAGCATCTGCTGTATATCCAGTCTTATAAGGTTTACATTTGCAATTTAAAATTAAAGTGTAATCTATTTAGTGAAACAGATTACCTTCCATGTATACCAAATAGGGTTACTTGACTCAATTTATACAGTGAACCTGATCTTACTATACAAAGTAGTAACTTAAAGTCATACTATTTGAAGTATCATCCACAGACAGGTGCTGGTCTGCAAGCTGAGTTTGTTACCAGGCCCCAACAAGTGTTGAAATCACCTATAGTTATCTAACATTAAGTGTGTAAATGGCTGTTTTAAATTATCTAAGGCACTGGAGGTTTATGTCTATAATCCTAGCTACTTAAGGAAGCTGATATGTGAGAATAGTGGCTCATAGCCAGCCCAGGGAAGGTAAAGTCTATGAGACTCTAATCTCCAATTAACCACCAGAAAACCCAAAGTGGAGCTATGGCTCAAAGTAGTAGAGTACTAGCCTTGAGCAAAAGAACTCAGGGACAGTGCCCAGAGTTCAAGGCCCACAAAGGGAGGGGAGGGCTTAGGGGACTATCTAAGGCTTCAACAAATAGCTGAGAGCACCAAAGTGTCACATGATGCACTCTAAAAGTCACTGACATTGATGATCTGGTCATGTGACTGGCCATAACTCTGGCAGATGCAGAGGCATATTCACTGAGCCAGCTTACTAGCTTAAATCAGAACTGTCAAATTTGTGCTGGAGCAATGGCCCAACTAACAGTCTCAGTTTTATTTCCAGTCGGCAAACTTTGGAGCTCTAGCACCTGAGCCACACCTACAGCCCACTCCTAGGGTTTTCTTCTTTACCTGGGTTGAATGCAATGTAAAGTAGAGGTTAGCAAGATGAGATAAAAGTACAGATTACAATGGGTTACTTTCTACATGGTAATTAGGTATCTGTAGAGCATATTAAATTTAAGGCCTTTTTCTGGATTAAGTACTCAAGTGTGTGTGTGTGTGTGTGTGTGTGTGTGTGTGTGTGGGTGTGTGTGGATGTGTGTGGGTGTGTATCTTATGAATATAGAAAAAATCCCAGAAATACTAATTTTTGTACTATCTCTCCCAGTCTCTATAAAATGTCATGAGTACTGAAAATGTACATTAGAAAAGAAATACATCAATCACCTCCACAGGGATCTCATTGCCAGGAGTTGCCGGTATACCAGTCATGAAGTCACTTGTAATGAAAGTCCGAATAACCACAGATCTCTGACAGGAAGGCTGCTTCTGGAGTGGGTCCCGATCAAAATGCAATGGTGTCAAAATCACTGGCATCTGGCTGATTTTCCCAACATACCCTACAGAAACAAACATAGCACCTATCACCACACCTAGAAAAGCATCCCAACCTAGCCAGACACACCCTTGGGGCATGAACAGAACTCGATCAGGGCAGCAATGTGGCACAGGGTAGGGGCAGCTATACAGTCATCCCTTGCTATACTGCAGTTCACTCTATCTCGGGCTTTAAAATACATAAATAGCGATCCCTCACCTGTCCTAGGGGTCTCTGGCACATAACTCCTGTGATAGGTGAGGGATCACTGTACTCAATCCTTACTGTAAACACTGACAGAACAAACACTACAAGAAATCAGGGCTAGCCTCCTGCAGCCTCTGGTCACATTTTCACCAATTCATCTACACATAATCATGTTTTATGTGAATTCTGTTTAACGACATATTAATATTTATTGTAGATTCACCAACATTAAACTAACCACAAGTAACACCACAACTCATGCATCAACTTATATGTGGTTATCTACCACAAAGATTTCCTCTGGAAGGATATCATGGCCTTCTTATGCTTAGGAACCCACATTTGAGGTGCCCTCAGGGAAATCTTAAACAGGACAATTCATCAACACAGACCACAAAACTAACATGCACCAAATGGACAGTGAAAGGATACTTGGGAGCTGACACAGGCAGAGCTGGTGCCTGCTGCTGCTGTGAGCAAGGCCGCCCTGGCCCACCAACAGCCACAGAGGTGAGTTCTGTGTGGAAGGCCATGTTATGGAGCCATCTGCTGCAAATATAACAGCAATGTCCAGAAAGGCAAACACTACATCCAGTTACTAGACACCATAATGTCAAACTTCCAGACACTAGTCAGTGTGCAGTGATAAGCCAAAAGCCAACTTACCAGACTCTCTGAGGATGTTATGAGCCTCAAAATCAGCTTGGCGCAAAGTACTGAGTACCCCAGTTGTCAAGAAGGTGGGAGTGACATCTGTAGGAGGTTCTTTGACCGGTGGGCCAAAGATATAGACAACTCTATAACAAGGAAAGAGGTAGAAGTCATAGAGAAATCATTTAGTGTGAGAAACAAGACATTTATAGTTAGGCCTCTCCCCTCGCTTCAACTTTCCCAAACAGGCAAAATATACTATTATAGAAGGAGCTATGGTTTATGGGTGTAAACCTAAACCCCATGTGTTCTCTGTGGCAGTAACAGCACAGGATACTACAGGCATTGTGACTATGAAAACCCTATCATGTGATGTGCTAGGCTTTAATGTCCCCAAGACTTCCATATCCATCCAGGACCTGTTGCTGGAAGTAGATATGATCAAATGAAGCATGCTGGATCAGGAAACACCCTCTACCCTTCCCAGGCCAGGGACCCTTGGAGGTGCAGACCCCACAGCAGACCCCAGAGCAAAAGGCTGCATGAACACAAAGGAAGGAACTGGAATTAGGCTACCACAAGCCAAGGGCTGGCAGAAACCACCACATATGAGGAGAAATAATCAGATAAAGAAAACAAGAAGGCAGAGAAAAAGAAACCAGCACATGAAAGTTTAATCAAAGAGTGAATGTCTTGAGCGAAAGCAAAAGTGAAAGCAAAATAGAGACAAAACTGCAAGACTGCTGTGAAAAAAAAAAAAAAAAAATAATAAAGCAATGGAAATAAACAGTAAAAGGAAACTTCTGACATATAAAGTTTACAGAGGCTGGTAGCTATTATCCTAGCTATGAAGGAGGCTGAGATCTGAGTTTCATGGTTCAAAGCCAGCATAGGCAGGAAAGTCTGTGAGATATTTATCTCCAATTAACTACCAAAAGGCTGGAAATAGTGATAGTGGCTCAAAGTGGTAGAGCATAAGTGCTCAGGGACAGCACCAAGGCCCTGAGTTTAAGCCCTAGGACTGGCACAAACAAAGTTTACAGAGATATTAGCATTCTTCGGAAATGAATATCCTTAAGAGTATATTGCAAAGAAAGTGTTTCTGCATTTGGGGCCTTCTAGGAAGTATTGTCTTTTATCTGGAGAAACACAGACTCTCTCTTTAATTACATAGACTTTGAGAACAACACTAGCAAGTATATTTCTAGTTTCTGCAGCCAACCTGAGTAAATAAAGTCTGAAGTAATTATTTTTGGTTGTTAGCTGACTAATAGCCATCAAGAAAATTGGAGAGTTAACTGTGAAATAAGAGCATTTAATTTGCAATCTGCCACTAAGCAAGGGACATTTCTGAGCTGCAAGTGAACATAACTGATTGGTTGCAAACAGGTTATAAATCATCTGGTAATATATCTAATGCAAGAAATTAGTGTGCAAATAAAAGGAAAATTCAGTCCATAAAATATAAACTCTAATTCAAATGTAGCTATTTTAATACCTGTCATATATATGCCTTCTTTATTTTCTCAGGCTTCTATTAAGTCAACAAATCCCTCTAAGTCTGTAACATGTACAAATTTTTTGTCAATCATTCTAGAATTACACATCATCATAAAAGCAGTTGTATGGCTGGGTACTAACGGCTCATGGCTGAGATCTGGAGGGCGGAGATTCTGGATCAGCACAGTAGAAAGGCCTTGAGACCTCTGGAAGCACCTCTCACCCATGTATACAAGAAGTCTAAGTAGGCAGAGCACAGCCCAAGACAGCCTGAACAAGAAATGAATCTACCACAAAACCACAACAAATGTGACTCTAGTAGCAGTTTCTGTCTAGTAAATGTAAAGCCCCAAGTTCAAGCCCCATACTTCTAAATAGACAGAGAGACCAAAAACCAACCAAACAGCATAAGCCACAAACCTGGAAAATATACCTTAATGCTGTTATATTTTATACTAAAATACCTTTCCACTTCCTTAAGTAGCAGTTTTATGTCAAAAGGATTGCACTGTGATGAAGGATTGTAACCTAAGATAATGTAAAGCACCCACCTGTCCCAACCATCACTAAAGCACAAAAGAAAAAGAGAAGAAAAGAGAGAAAAAGAGAAAGGAGAAATAAAAAGAAACAAACATAAGCTAAGTGCTGAATTATAATCAGAAGTATAACTATGAAGAGAGCCACTGATTCCCATCTACCATCTCTTACCTATACCTTTCTTGAGTGGTCCTCCATTAACACATCCTTCCTTTCCACTTCACCACACACCCCACCTAACTGCCCAACAAAACACACCTGTTGATGTTATGACACATTCGAGGTATGAGCCTAGCAAGGAAAATAAGAGATTCCCAGTCTGGCTCATCTTTACTGGAGAGTCCACACACATAGCTGTAGGAACGGCAGTCGCCCTGAAAAACATAAAACCAACCACTTTTAACAATTTTACATATTCAAAAGGTGGGATGAAAAATACTTTATACATAATGACACTATTAAGTTTGTATTTGCCTTTTTTTTTTTTTTGGAGGTACTGGGGTAAATTCAGGGCTTTGTGCTTACTATGCAAGCACTTGACCACCACTTGAGCCAGCTCTAAAACCTTTAAAGACTAGGCCTCATTTTTGGCCCACAACCCTCCTCCCCACGGCCTTGTGCAAGGCTGAGATCATGTGTATGCACCATCACTCCTAGATTATTAAGAAAGATGGGGTATTACTTTTTCCTGGCTGGCCCCAAATCCTGATTCTCTTGGTTGTCACCACCCAAGTAGCTGGGATTTCATGTATGAACCACCAAATGCAGCTCATTTCTAAAAGTGTACTCAAGATATTTCTCTAGTGATTTAAACAAATCCCAAATTAAAATCCCCCATTAAACTAGACCTAAATCCGTTTTTAAAGAATCATGGTACAGAATTCAGTCAATATATCTCAGAAGTTCACTAGATTTTCAGTTCAAATGTCTTCCCTACTATGACTGGCCAACCTAACTTGTTTACTGATAAAAGATCAAGTGGGAACCAAAAACAATTCATGGACACTTATCAACATGTTTAAAAGTAAGCTAAAGGGGCTGGGAAGGTGGCTCAGTGGCAGAGTGCTTGCCTTGCAATGCATGAGGCCCTGGGTTCAATTCCCCAGCACCACATAAGCAAAAAGAAAAAAGCCGGAAGTGGCGCTGTGGCTCAAGTGGTAGAGCGCTAGCCTTGAGCTGAAGAGCTGAGGGACAGTGCCCAGGCCCAGAGTTCAGGCCCCACATCTGGACCGGAAAAAAAAAAAAAGTAAGCTAAAAACTAACTTAAACCTAAGTGCATAATGAAGTAACCATCAACTGATGAATGGACCAAAAAATACGTAGTACTAACACACAGTGAAACACTATTTAGTCATAAACAAGGATGAAACCCTGTCATCTTTTGTAAGCGTGGAACTGAAGGTCATTATATTAAGTGAAATAAGCCAGACACAGACACGTCATATGTGGAATCATAGAATTTGAGCACAAGCTGGAGGAGAACTGAGGGAGCAGGCGAGATGTGGAAGGTTCTTAGCGCTACAAAGTTAGATAAGTAACAAATTCTGGTATCCTACTACACTGTCAAGTGACTACAGCTAACAGTCAGATACTATACATTTCCATTAACAGGAAGAGTTTGGATGGCTGCACACAAATTGTAAATGTGTCAGAGAAGGGAGGTGTGTTTACACAGATATGAACATTATACAAGGTATTTGTGGATCCAAAATCACATTGATTTCCACATTGTAATTTTGGTGTCAAACATTTGAAAAAGTCATAAAGTGAATAAAAATAATTGGCTCCCTTTTCCTTTGTTCTACTTAATCCAAATTACTCTGTATAAATATAAACTTAAACTTTTTTTTATAAAAAGTTAATAGATACCAAACACAAAAGTACTGTCTGCAATCAGAGTTGAAGCAGAGCCACATTCAATACCAGAACTGGAAGAAAGGAAAATTCAGCAGGTGGAGGGCAGTGGTATTGCTCACACAAGCGAAAGCAGCACCTGGCAGTGTGGCTTCATGGAGGGCCTTTCTACAGCTAAGGAAAAGCTTCTACTTGGGGATTCTTGGGGCTTAAACACAGGACCTGGGTGTGTCCCTGAACCTTTTTGCCCAAGGCCAGCACTCTACCACTTGAGCAACAATTCTACTTCTGGCTTTTTTGGTGATTAATTGAAGATAGAAGACTTTCCTGCCTAGGCTGGCTTTGAATCACGATCCTTAGATCTGAGTATTAACCTGAACATGCATGAACCACCAGCATCCAGCAGAAAAGCATCTTAAAGCCACTGTATTTCACACTTCCAACTATAAATTTGGACATGGCCTAAATTTCCTGTCCTTCAAGAAAGCAGTAGGCAACCAGACATGAAGCAAAGAGTTCTTCCAATTTTTATTTTTAGTTAGAGTAGAAAAAAAACGTTCCACAGCCAGGTACCGGTGGCTCATGCCTATAATCCTAGCTACTCATGAATCTGAGATCTGAGGATGGCAGTTCAAAGCCATCTGAGGATGGGCAGAAAAACAACAAGACTATTATCTCCAATAAACTATTCAGAAAACCGGAAGTGTCACTCAAGTGGTAGAGTGCTATCCTTGAGCTGAAGAGCTGAGGGACAGCACCCAGGCCCAGAGTTCAAGCCCCACGACCAACAAAAAAGAAAAAAAGAAAAGAAAAGAAAAAGGCATTCCAGAACTACGAATTCTCTGCCTGAATATTCAGTTCCTATAGTCTTATTCAATCTACAAACATGCCACAAAATGGCCATTTCACTTTTCTATTTAGTGTATAGGTTTGTACCTACCTAATTCTTACATAATTCCTAGTCCCAGAGGTGACAAGAGCACTCAGGCAAGGTTAAGTAGATGACTCACCTGCACACCCACAGTCTTAATTGGCAGCAAGAAGGCATTTAGTGAATGCAGACTGGTAATTTGCATCAGCTTCTCCTGATCCTCTTCTGACGTGCAGGCTTTGACTCTTTGTAATAATGTATGAGGCTGAGAAAACCAGAGATGTGTGGGCCAGTTAAAAAACCTGGCATTGGCTCTTCCCATAGCCAGTACTATCCTCAAATCTGTACTCACAGCTTTGTAACATCCTGTCGCGTTTCTGTAAGTGCCTATTCTTTTCTAACTCACTATACACCAAGCCAAAAATGCATTCTGGAAGCTGTCTCACAGAGGGTCAGTAACAGATCATACTGCATACACCAAGACATTACTGTCTCTCTTCTTTGGTTTGAGCCAGTACCTTCATCCAGCTCATTTATTTTTCCTGTATTAAGTTTTAAAACTAAACCTTCTCTATATCCATTCTTCCATAGTTCCTCTCAAGATAATGAGTCTTTCTGACAAACAATACAGGCACTTTTAATGCTTTATATACAGTTCTATACTTTAAATAGAAAAGGTCCACCATTGTTATTAGTATCTGAATAGTGTGTTTGTTCCTTTTACCATTTCCTTTTCTACTGAGATATTTTTGCTTCTCATGAAGCAGGTTCTTTAAAATGCTAGTTCTTAACCTCCATCCCTCGTATTACTCAGGATGCTCACGGACACTAGGGAAAAGGGAGAGCAACAGACCTCCAAAGCTCCCTGGATGACTCTAAGCAAAGCCAGGGTAGGCATTAAGGGGCTATTGGCAGTAAATTTTATCAGAAAATTACTGTATTTCAGAGTTTTGCTAACTTCAATGTCTATAGATTTTCCATCATTTCTCTGTAGCCATGTTGTCTCTGACACTCTGTAATTTCACTAAGATATGCCAGCCAGGTGTCATCATCTTCCCCTCAGCCTGCCTGCGTCATGTAAAATGAATCCTAGGTGTCATCTTTTACCTGCTTAGACAAACTTATTTACTGACCTACTATTCCCTAGACAGATGTTAAAGCTGACCTCTCATTCCTACTTGAAGCTCTTTTACACACACCATTTTCATTTTTCCATTCTCTTGCCAGTGATGAGGCTTAAATTTAGGGCTCAGAGACTGTGTCCCTGAGCTTCTTTTGCTCAAGACTAGTACTCAACAACTTGAGCCACAGCACCACTTCCAGTTTTCTGATGGTTAACTGGAGATAAAGAGTCTCACAGACTTTCCTGCTCAGGATGGCTTTGAACCGTTATCCTCAGCTCTCAGCCTCCTGAGTAACTAGGATTACAGGCGTGAGCCACCAGCGCTTGGCTCTATACTGTTTTTCTTTCTGACAACTGACCCTCATTTCCAGATAAGGTCTTCACATCTATCTCTGAGCCCATGGCTCTCTTTCCAACTATGGTTAATTTCAGTTATTAATTTCATTCCTCATTTTTAGTAGTGTACTTTTATTTGTACTTATATATTTTTATGTATATATTTGTATTATCAATGCCTTTTATTTCTACTTTTCTTGCATATTTCTTAGCTTGCAGTTTTCAGAGCACACAGGTCACAAGTGACTGCCCTGCCACTCTGACTGACCACTCTTCTGATCAATGTGTAGCTCGAGTGCGACCCCTTAGAAGAACTACGAGTCAAGTCCAGCCGCTCAGCAGTCCAAGGCCACACAGGTGAGGACAGACAGCTGTGCTCTAGAACTGGTACTTCAGCTCCTCCCTAACTCCCAGAATCCCCAGTACATAAAGCAGGTTTGAAAGCAGTTTACCTCTATTATTTTTTAGACCTATAGGACATATCCAGATTTTCTGGAAAGAGAAGTCTTCATTTCAGTCTCTGCAACATATTTTCTTCAGTCATATTAAGGTTTACTAAGCTGACTTTTCCAATCATGAAATTTTAACAAATTTGCAAGTAAAGCAGTGCAGAAGTATTCCATTCACTTATTAGATGTGTCAAATGATTACCTTCTTAACGCTTGCAGAAAAATCAGCTACTATTTTCAAAATGTTGTTGGTTTCAGGAAAGTCCTTACAAATATAAGGTTCTTCTGCACATATTACTCGAATTGCCAGGCCAGGACCTGAAATTAGAGTAACACCAGAAAACTAACAGAAAATGTCACTTTCAAAATATAATCCTTACAAAATTAAAATCTATATGCCATCCAAAAGTGTTTATAGGGTGCTATGGATCAAGGCCAAGACCTCACCACTGATCTGTATCTCAGCTCAGAGCCAGTGGTATAGCTCAGAGGTACAGCACAGGCCTGGGTTCAATCCAAAACAAACCTCCCCATTGTAAACAAAGTATTAATTTCAAATGTAACTACTGGGTTCCTACTCAAAGTATTTTAAAACATTACTTCAAGTGTCTCTGTATCAACGCCTTCTACTTCCTAATTTTGTTACGTATTATTTTAAAATCATGTTACATATGCCAATTTATTTTTTATAATATACACACAAAAAAGAACAGTATAATGAGCTACCCTATGCTATTTAAGAAAATATATCAACAAAGCCGGGCGCTGGTGGCTCACGCCTGTAATCCTAGCTACTCAGGAGGCTGAGATCTAAGGATCGAGGTTCAAAGCCAGCCTGGGCAGGAAAGACCGTGAGACTCCTATCTCCAATAAACCACCAGAAAACCAGAAGTGGCGCTGTAGCTCAAGTGGTAGAGCGCTCACCTTGAGCTGAAGAGCTGAGGGACAGCACTCAGGCCCAGAGTTCAAGCCCCACAACCAACAAAAAAAAAAAAAAGAAAAGAAAATATAGCAACAAACCAGTACATAAATTTTACCAAGTCTTTAACAGCTGATATGTAGTAATCTTAGAAAACCTGGAATCACTACTTTGCCATACAGGAAATGACTGATTATAGGCAAATGTGAGCCATATCAGTTAATTGTCCCCCGTCTCATTGTTCATCTTGAGATGGAGAGCTTAAGGTTAGTTTTTAAAGGAAAATAATGAAATCTTAGATGGCAGAAAGCCCGATGGATGTCGAATGCATAAAAGCCTAGCTGAAATGATGACCAAGCTCAGCACACAGTAACCTCCCCCTCCCAACATTCCCCACCATCCTTCGCCAGCACACACACCAAGGACTGATCTTACACTGCTAGATTCCACAATGCTACACTGTTTTGGGGGGAGGGGAAGCATGATGATTCACAGCAGACACCCGATTACTAGGAATATAATCCCGTCTCTACACCTTCTATTCTGTGTAACTTGGCAAATTAGTCTGATCCATAAATTTCCTCACCTGAAAAACAGAACAAGACCAGTTTCTACTATGAGAATAATATATGACAATATTTTCCAAAGAAGAGTGCCTAAGTGTTTTAAAAACGTTAGTTATTACTATGTTTTTAGTTTAATTGGACCATCCTCATCATCACTTAAGTACTACACAGCTAAATCTGAGGTTCAAGTCTTGCCAAGCTCAAAATAAAACACTTTAAGACCCTTAGTCTCAACTTTATCACTTTCAATTTTTTCTATCAGTAGATGACTTTAATCTTTTGTTGTTGTTCATGATATAGGTACAGAGCACGGTGTAAAGTATACACAAATGCAATGCTTCGTTCATTCAAATCAGACATAGAAAAAAATCTTAAAAAGTACTAGGCCAGGTACAGTGGTACATACATATAGTCTCAGCTACTCAAGAGACTGAGGAAGGACTATGGCTTAAGCACAACCAAGTGTGGAGGGGGGTAGATTTCTAATGTTTTGGAGAACCAAGTTTAAATTGTCAGTTTTTCATGGTATACAACATGATACATAGAACAGAAGAACACATAAATCCTAGCTCTAAGAATCTTTTAGTAATGATATTAAAAAGTATCTATTCTTTGGTTTCTCATCTATATACCAAACCCCTATGGACTGTATAATATCTAAATACAATGGAAAATGAGGACAAAATGATGAACATACAGTAGGAAATCAAAAGAAGCCCAGTGCTGGTGGCTCATGCATGTAATTCTAGCTACTCATGAGGCTGACATTGGAAGATCCCAGGTCAAAGCCAACCCAGGCAGCAAAGTCCATGAGACTCTGATCTTCAAGCAACTACCAGAAAAATTTTAAGTGGCCCTGTGGCTCAAAGTGGTAGAGCATTAGCTTTGAGTGAAAAAGCTCAGGGAGCTAGATCATCCATTCCCTGAGTTCAAGCCCCATGACTCACCAAAGAGAAAATTTGTTCCCTATCCTTTATTTCTCTCATGTTACAGACTCTTCAAAATGATACATCATTCAGAACTGTCTGGACTGAATTATCATGAAAGGCTAAAGACAAGTCAACAAAATCCAATCTATTTTTTTACCTGGAAATGGATGCCTGGAAACTAACTCTTCTGGAAGTCCAAGTTCTCTGCCTAAAATTCTTACTTCATCTTTATGAAAATCTTTCAAAGGTTCTATTACTTTTCCCTGTTAAGAGACAAAAAGGTCAACCAACACAAGCTAGCCATCAAAATGGCTTCAAAAACAAAGGGCAGTAAGTGACTGACTTTCCCTATTATTATTTTCCTTAAACAAATGTCAGACTGGGTATGGTGGCATGTACTTGTAACTCCAGCACATAGCCTAAGGCAGGAGAACGGCAAGTTCAAGGCCAACCTAGGGTACATATCATGTTCCAGGCCAGTCTGAACTACTCTGTGTCAAAAAAAAACAAAAAAAACAGACAGATAGACACAGATAGATATAGAGAGGAAATATAGATACATAGAGAGGGGAGATATAGAGCAGAGAAAAGAGAGGAGAGGTGAGAAAAAGACAGAGAGAGAGAAGAGAAAAGGGGAAGAAGGGAGGGAAAAAGGAGAAAGAGGCAAGCGAGGAGACAGGAGAGGGAGGGAAGAAGGGGAGAGAGGGAGGGGGAAAGAGAGAAAGAAAAACAAAGATATTACTACTTCACAGCCACTGGGGTGGCTCCAATTAAATGACACACACATTAAAAAAACTATCATTCAAATAAATATAGTAAATGATAAGATGTGGAGAAATGAAGTTCTTGTGTACTACTGGTTAGACTGCAACACACTACAACTGCTATAGAAAACAGCAAAAGAGCTAAAAGTAGAACTATCATGTGATCCAGCAATTTGCTTCCTGCTCTGTACTCAAGAACTAGAAACATGTAAACCTCGCTCCTCACAGTTCAAAGCCAACACAGGCAGGAAAGTCCGTGAGACTCCAGTTAACCACTGGAAAACCAGAAGTGGCACTGTGTCTCAAGTGACAGAGCACTAACCTTGAGCTGAAGAGCTCAGGGACAGCAGCCAGACCCAGAGTTCAACTGACACGCCAAAAAAAAAAAAAAAAAAAAAAAAACTGGAGGGCTGGGAAGGTGGCTCAGTGGTAGAGCACTTGCGTTGCATGCCTGAGGCCCTGGGTTCGATTCCTCAGCACCACATAAGCAAAAAGAAAAAAGCCAGGACTGGTAGAGCGCTAGCCTTGAGCTGAAGAGCTGAGGGACAGTGCCCAGGCCCAGAGTTCAAGCCCCACGACCGGACCAAAAAACAAAACAAAACAAAAAAAAAACTGGAAATAGAGTAATATCTGTATAAATCACTATTCAAAACATTCAAAAAGGGCTGGGAAGGTAGCTCAGCAGTAGAGTGCATGCCTTGCAAGCATGAGGCCCTGGGTTCGATTCCTCAGCACCACATAAACAGAAAAAGCCAGAAGTGGCACTGTGGCTCCAGTGGTAGAGCGCTAGCCTTGAGCTGAAGAGCTGAGGAACAGTGCCCAGGCCCAGAGTTCAGGCCTCATGACCGGCAAAAAAAAAAAAAAAAAACATTCAAAAAGTGAAAGCAATCCACATGTTCATTCATGAATAGTTTATGCCCACACAATGTTACATTATTCAGCAGTCATTAACAGGAAAGAAATTCTGTCATATACTACAACATGGATGAATCCTAAGGACATTATGCTAAGTAAAATAAGCCAGTCACACAAAAATAATACTGCAGGATTCTACTTATATAATGTACTTAAAAGTAGTCAAAAAGTATTAAAGTAAAAAAGTGGGAACCCAGATGTCCAATAATGAGTGGATAAATAAAATGCAGTATGTCCACACAATGAATATTACTTGGCAATGAAAACAATTTCTGCAATGTAGTGGAACCCTGAGAATACAGTAAGCGTAAGAACCACAGTCATGAGTATGTACATACCCATTACATAAAGGATGTCCAGAATGAGTAAAAATATAGACAAAAATCAATTAGCAGACAGTGGTTACCCAGGGCAAGCAGGGGACTGCAGGTGAGAACAGAGGATGAAGAGTATCTGCTGATGGGTGTGAAGTACCTCTGCGTGTTCTAAACTCAAGAGGTGGTAAGAGCTGCTTGGGGGTGGATATGGGAGGGAGGAAAAAGAAAACTCCTTTGTGGAAGTTTCCTAGATGTTTACCTCTTCTCTCAGCTTTCTGATTAGTTCTGTGTCATTGTGGTGTGTCTTGATGAGTTCAGCCTTGCCGCTTGCAACTAAGGATGCACTTTCAATCAGATCAGGCCGTAAAGTGCCTTGAGCAAGGAACACCTCCTCTGGTTTTAAATTCATCTCTCCAATCACTTCATTAGCAATCTAGAACCAACAGAAGACTAATGTTGACCCCTCAGGAAACAGCAGCATTTCATATATCCAGTGCAATTTCTCAGTGGCCATTTGCAACCCCAAAAGGAAATTAGATCCACCAAACTCTAAAATCAATTCCTAAGAAGACATGCTTTTACATGATTCTAAAAAGTTAGCAAACATTCCCTTCATGAGATTGAAATCTATAGCCACTGAAATACCCATGGGCAGAAACCAGTATCAACTGAAAACATATATTAAAAGCAGCTAAAACAATAGCTTAGCAACATTCTTTTAAAACATAAGTTCCTGAGCCGGGCACCAGTGGCTCATACCTATAATCCTAGCTACTCAGGAGTCTGAGATCTGAAGATCGAGTTTCGAAACCAGCCTGGGCAGAAAAGTCCCCATGAGGCTCTTATCTCCAACAAAGTACTCAAAAAAAAAAAAAAAAAGCCAGAAGTGGTGCTGTGGCTCATGTGGTAGAGCGCTAGCCTTGAGCACAAAGAGGCTCTGGGACAGAGCCCAGGCCCTTTCAAGCTCCAGGCTGGCCAAACAAAAAACATTCCTTATTTGTCAATATACAAAAACAATATATAGTAAAAGTCTCACACACACAAATCAAAATGGCAATTCTGTTATTTGATATAGTATACAATAAAGCTACTAAAAAATTTCATATATATGTACATTATATACACACACACATATATATACATATATGTATATATCTCACATCTTGAAGACACTCAAAGTACCTTAACAAAAGTATCACCAATGATTTTCCTTTTTTCCTCAGGGCTGGTAGTCATATTTAATGTCTTGCTGATTCTTTTCCGTGGGGTTCTGTCTTCCTCTGATATTGGCAAAGTAGTTGTTCCATTGTAGAAGGAATGAGCAGCATTTATCACTGGGAGAGATGGCAGACATGTTAGAAACTATTTCATTTCTTTATGCTAGAAGGAGTAAGTCAAAATACATAAAGAACATGCAGCCGGGCAGTGGTGGCTCATGCCTGTAATCCTAGCTACTCAGGAGGCTGTGATCTTGAAGACTGTGGTTAGAAGCCAGCCCAGGCAGAAAAGTACATGAGACTCTTATCTCTAATAAACTACTCAGAAAAAGCCAGAAGTGGATCTGTGGTTCAATTGGTAGAGTGTTAGCTGCCTTCAGCACAAAAGCTCAGGAAGAATGCCCACACCCTGAGCTCAAACTTCAGGACCTACATGCATACATGCATGTACACATACAATCAGATCTAAGGTCTTATTACTATTGTCCTTTAAAAAAAAAAAAGGTATTAGTTTTATTTTAAAGACTGTCATGTTACCCAGGACAGCCCCAAACTCCAGAGCAAAAATGATCCTCCTGCCTCCACCACCAAAGTAGCTGGGATTACAGGGGCACATTCCACACCTGGTTGACTAGACTTTCAATCTGCCTTCTCCACATAAGCCTGTCTATATAATAAAGTGTATACGGTGTATATTCAGACTGCTGGAGAAGGGTGTTGGTAGCTGTGTGCACAAGTGCAGGTATAAAACAAGAGAGGGAAGATAACTTTAGAAGAGAATACAATAGAAGCTGGAAAAGGGCGATTTACCAACTTAAGTGTAACAGTAGTAATAATCACAATAGCAAATTTTTTTTCTTTTTTTTGGTCGGTCATGGGGCTTGAACTCTGGGCTTGGGCACTGTCCTTGCACTCTTCAGCTCAAGGCAAGCGCTCTACCACTTGAGCCACAGCACCACTTTGGGTTTTCTAGTGGTTAATTGGAGATGAGAGCCTCACATATTTTTCTGCCCAGGCTGGCTTTGAACCGTGATCCTCAGATCTCAGCCTCTTGAGTAGCTAGATTTTACAGGTGTAAACCACCAGCACTCGGCACAATTTTTTTTTTATTAGGACCTGTCTTGGACAAAAGGAAATTAAAGGAAGTGGTGTTGTAGCTCAAGTGGTAGAGCGCTTGCCTTGAGCTGAAGAGCTGAGGGACAGCGCTCAGGCCCAGAGTTCAAGCCCCACGACCGCCACGAAAACTCTTTTCTATCACACTGTATTGGCTTAAAAATTCCTGCTTTGCAAAATAAGGGAAACCATGGGACCTTTATATCTTTGGGCTTGGCTTACTTCACTTAATATAATTTTTTCCAAGTCTTTCCATTTCCTAACAAATGGGGCAATGTCATTCTTTCTGATGGAGGCATAGAATTCCATTGTGCATATATACCACATTTTCTTGATCCATTCATCTACTGAGGGGCATCTGGGTTGGTTCCATATCTTAGCTATGGTCAATAATGCTGCGATAAACATAGTTGTGCTGGTAGCTTTAGTATGGTCTTGTGATCATTTGAGTAAATGCCCAAAAGTGGGATTGCTGGGTCATAGTGGGGAGCTCTATGTGGAGTCTTTTGAGGAACCTCCATACTGCTTTCCAAGTGATAAGATGATGTTAAGCAAAATGAACCCAAGATAGGGACACAAGTGTTTTTTTTTTCTTGCTATTGTTTCTAACGTATTTATAAGGTACCGTGTGATTTTTTTTTGCTGCTTTCTATGTCCCTCCCCCACGGTATAACCCCTGTTTTCACTTTATTTGATATTGGTATAATTTAGGGCGGGGAAGGAAAGTGAAAAAACAAATTGTTTAAATAAGGATATAGGTTGACCCACTGCAACAATGAGATGTACAAGACACTGTCGAAAAACGAACTTTACAACTGGGGTGGAGGGTAGGGGGCATGAGGAGAGTGTAGTTAAGGAAGTGGGAGGGAAGGGATGATAGGGGAAATACAAAGGAGGAGGCAACAATGCTTAATAAGAAATGTACTCATTACCTTGCTCATGTAACTGTAACACCTCTGTACAGTATTTTCACAATAAAAAACAAAAAAATTCCTGCTGTAGTCTGGTGGCTCTTGTTAAGGAAAAGAGGAACTGCTTCAGGACAAGAAAGCACTTTTGAAAATTAAAGTTTTGTCTTAAACTAGTTTCTTTTCAAGATGGAATTACGACCTGCCCCAGACTGTTTGAGAAATAGTAGAAGATGTGGGTATGTTTTGAGATTACTTGTGAAATGTTAATCTTACTTCATCACCTAATGTAAATACATTTTTACCCTATTTAGCCAATCACAAGCAGATTGTGAACCTAAGCTCAATCAGTATGAGCAGAGGGGCAGGTACTACTGATAGACTGCCTGCTGTGTGCTTGCTTGCCAGATTTTTGGCTAATGGCGCCCCCTTCCGGGCAGAAGTACATGTTGCCTTACTGAGACAATTCTTTTTTGTTTCTATACCTCTGACTCCAATAGTTATTGGAGAATATATTTATAACATCACTTAAGTAACAAGGCTTGATATGATTAAAGCAAGCCCCATATGTACATTAAGTTTTCAGTGGTTCACTAATAAATACCTTTGACTTGAATCCCAAGCTTTTTGAGGGCCTCTTCGACAGACTGGCTTTCCCGTTTTCTCATAAAGCCATTATCAATGTGCACAGCAATGACCTGATCTTGGTTCAAAGCACGATTTAGCAATGCTGTACAAACAGTTGAATCTACACCACCACTGAGCAAAACCTACAAGGTAAAAGAAAAGGGAAAAAAAAATATCAAAGAAAACAAAGGAAAGCGCCATCACCTGTATCACCACCTACAAGTACTGGCAGAACCAAAGGTGTGTATAAAACTAAAAAGCCCAGAAGCATCACAGCATGTTCTTAAGTCCATGCAGACAACACTTAACAGCCATCTTCAGGAATTCAGCCTTGGGTTCCAACCTTACTGCCCTACGTTTAACACCAACAGATGACAAAGAACTTACCAAAACTTTTGACGTGCCTACTTGCTCTTTGATCTCTCGAATGCACTGAAGTTCTCTGTTCTGCACAGTGAAGGTCCCACTGCACCCAGCGATATCATAAAGGAAATTCTTCAGTATCACTTTACCATTTTCTGTAAGGCCAACTTCAGGGTGGAACTGCGCGCCATATAATTTTTTAGATTCATTTGCTATACCTTTATAGAGAAAATAACCACCTATTACAGTATTTTCGTTTGACATTTTAATCAAAGAGCTTTACTGCTGTACCCCAGTGGTTCACGCCCGCAATCCCAGCTATTCAGGAGGCTGAGATAAAAGGATCACAGTTCAAAGCCGGTTTCAAAGCAGGAAAGTGCATGAGACTCTTATCTCCAATTAACCACCAAAAAGAAGTAGTGCTGTGGCTCCAGTGGAAGAGCCTCAGCCTTGATCAAAAAAAAGCACAGAGTCAGCACCCAGGCCCTGAGTTCAAGCCCTAGAACCAGCATAAATACAAATAAGAGTTTTATTGGCTGGGAATGTGGCTTACTGGTAGAGTGCTTGCCTAGCATACAAAAAAATAAAATAAATAAAAATTTTATTTTTTTTATTGTAAAAATAGTGTACAGATGGGTTACAGTTACATGAGTAAGGTAATGAGTACATTTCCTATTGAGCATTGTTACTTCCTCCTTCGTTTTTCCCCTACTATCCCTTCCCTCCCCAACCAATATTTTTATTTTTATTTTGTCGGCCGTGGGGCTTGAACTCTGGGCCTGGGCACTGTCCCTCAGCTCTTCAGCTCAAGGCGAGCGCTCTACCACTTGAGCTACAGCGCCACTTCCGGTTTTCTGGTGGTTTACTGGAGATAGGAGTCTCAAGGTCTCTCCTGCCCGGGCTGGCTTTGAACCGTGATCCTCAGATCTCAGCCTCCTGAGTAGCTAGGATTACAGGCGTGAGCCACCAGCGCCCGGCTCCCAACCAATATTTTTAGAAGAGCCTTTCCTTTATAGATTTCCAATAGCTTTTGTGACTCATTATTCATGTAAACAAGTCTAGAACTCAAACTAAAATCAATGCTTATTTCTCAAAAAAGCAGAAGATAAAATAGTTATTACAAAGAGGCAGACACTGCTGGGCACAGGTGGCTCATGTCTGTAATCAGGAGGCTAAGACCAGAGGATCACCATTCAAAGCCTGCCCAGGCATACAAGTCCTCAAGAGACTCATTTCCAATTAACAACCCAAAAACCCGAAGTGGTGCTGTGGATCAAGTGGTAGAGTGCTAGCCTTGAGCAAAAGTGCTCAGGACAGTACCTAGGCCCTGAGTTCAAGCCCCACAACCAACAAAAAAAACAAAGAGGCAGACAGTAAATGTTCTATGTCCTTGTGGGACTTAGGTGGTTGTGTTTTTACACTTTAATAATATAAAAACCATTCTTAGTTCCTGGAAATTCACAATTGGGCTACAGGACAGTAAGTAGATCATGGTTTGCTAACCCTGGTTCACAAAATGTGCTGGATGCGTAGAAAAACCCAGACCACTAAAAGCATAATTCTGTAGGAAGATGAACAGTTTTCAAACTTACGTTTGGCAAGTTTATAATATGATGAACATTTTAAAACCAATTTTAAGCCAAACCACTAACTTCTGATAATACTTTTAATATTAAATTCTCTCAATTATTGTCTTTTTAAAAAACAGAGAAATCAAAAGGTAACTAATACAGACTCATATGATTACTCTGACAAATCTTTAAATCAAATCTGCAGAATTGTTTTACCTGCTACAATGTTTCCAGAACGTGCCACCACCTTGAACCCATCAGCCACTTTGTCCACACTGTCTCCATGTGTGAGCAAAACAATCTCTTCCTTCTGAAGGCCCCTAAGCAAACAAAAGTGCAAGGTCACAAACAAATCCTAATGGAACATATGAAGGATAGGTTATTTTGCTTCACAAATATCTTATATGTAGATCAAGACAAAAAAGTCCTGCCATCCTAAATATTTATTCTACATAGGACCAATAGAGAAAACTGAATCTCAGAGAAAGAAATCCATACAAACTAAACAAATGTTTGCAGCTCCACCACACAAAGAAAAATTCCCAAAACAATAAATATAAACATTACATTTCTAGCAAAATTTAAGAGATATCTACACTACAACATTCCATCTAATAGTCTTTAATATTGATATTATTCTAGCTACGTACGTAAAGTATAAATTATAGATTAAAATAAAAATTACTTAAAAAAAAGAAAAAGAAAATAAAAATTATTACTGTAATAGCAACCAAGATTTGGCTAAGAGTAAGAAGGCACAAAAACCAGAGAAGTCAGAATAAAAATTCTATCTTTCCATTCGTCTGTACCTAGTAGAATAATACATAAAAATCAGTAGAATAATATATAAAAATCATTCTTCACCAAACAGTCAAAAGCAAAAACTTAATGTTGGCAGCATAAGACAGGCTTCGGAGACAACTCAGTCTTTCAGGCTGATTCACATGAGTCTTTCTACTCCTAGTTAGCTTCACACCATTCTGTTTTGCTTTCTGGGCACTTAAGTCAAAGCCAAGTAAGACAAGTACACCTGTGTGGCTACAAGTGTGCCTTTAATTTTGTGAATTAAAGAACTGCCAACTTTGAAAATAGCATCACCTCTACTTAAACCTCCTACGATCCCTCTTCATTTGAAGATAAAATACCTGAATAATGAGCATGTATTATCCACGCTAATGCTGAAGACTCCATCTTCTCTAACATTTTTTTTGTGTACAGTACCGCCAAAAACTTTATTCATCATCTGCTCAAAGAGAAAATCCATTGAGGTAAATGAGAATCAAAATAAAAACTCAAGTCATTTTGTTATGCTGACTAACTCATATTCCTCACTTTCCAAATACCTAGTATGTTTTCCCCAAAAGACATAGTCTGATAAACATAGGTAACTCAGTAATATTGTATGTAATTATTAAGATATGTTTATAAGGACTGGGAATGTGGCTTAGTGGTATACAAGTCGGATGCTGGTGGCTCACACCTATAATCCTAGCTACTCCGGAGGCTGAGATCTGAGGATCATGGTTCAAAGAACCAGCTCAAACAGAAAAGACCATGAGACTCTTATCTCCAATAAATTACTCAAAAAAGGCCAGAAGTGGTCCTGTGGGTCAAGTGGTACAGTGCTAGCCTTGAGCATATTTATTTGTTAAGAACAGAACTTTCTTCTTAAGTTGAGTTTAATTAAAAGATATTAAAGTTTAGTTAAATGTCAGAGCAGACAAAGACTATAGAATGAAAAACCTAATTCAGACAAGAACAAATTCTACGAAAACAATGTGAAAATCTGTGCTTAAGTCTCAGAGAGGTGAGGCAGGGAATCTGCCTTCCAAGGAAACACATCTGTCCAAATCCCCCACCCCTGTCCCCTTATACAAACAGTTCTTCTTTCCTGCCCTCCTTAGTCCATCTTATTTATTTACATATGCCCAACGTTCCCACATCAGATAACTACATGTAAGATCTCTGCAAATGTTAAACATGGATTCATGTAGTCACTCCCAACTTATATTGGAACAACTGTGTACCACAATAGGCATCATTAATCTATGTCATTAATGTATATGAGGTCAAAGCACACGACGCAGGCTAACTCAGTGCCCAGCAGAGGCAGCTCTGGGGCTTGGTAAGTGTTCAGGGTTGTAATTCATAGTAGCAAGTTATTCAAAACTCCTTCTAGGCTCTACTTAGGCACAATGAAGGTTTGAGTTATGTCTAGCCATAAAGAAACCTGCTAAGTATTTCCCAAATGCAAGACTTCAGACATAAAACTTTTTCTGCAGCAACTTAGGAACACTGCTAGAGTCTAAGTAGTTCCTTTGCCTCCAGTCTCGTCCATTTTCTAGTCCACATTCTAGAAATTCTCCAATGTGATCTACTAAAATGCGAGAGTAACTGTGTTAGCCTATGAATATATTCTTCACAGGCTCTTCAGTATCTACAGCAGGGATTTTTAAGTTTTTCTGTGATAGAAAAGAGTGAATAAATATTTTCACCTCATAACTCTCTAACTGGGTCTGTGGCAACAAACTACTTCCAATTATAGCTCAAAAGCATCCACAGACAATACTGACAGGAATCAATTTGTTGATATTTATATTATACTAAAATATTTATAGACAATAAAATTTGAATGTCATCACATGCCACAAAAATTTTCGTTTGCAGTTCATGGAAAATGCATAGTAGGCCATACCTGGCATGCAGATCCCTAGTCTACAGGATAAAGTTCAAATCCTTCACATTATCAAACACAAGACTTGTCACTACAAACTTCATCCAATTTCCATTTCGATTCTCATCTTTCCCGTCATTCTCTCTTTAAAACATTCACAGAAGTATTCTAGAAACACATGTTCTCTCCCAAATTTCTGTCAGCATAAGGCAGGACAGTCATTCATATGCACTTAATGAACACTGGATGCTTTTTTCATCCTCAATGAACCTACTGCACTTCTGCCCCAATAAATTTGTAGTTCACAATTAGATAACCTAAACAGTTTTAACTCTAAACATAATTTAAGAGTCTACACAGTCTACCTTCTTTCTACAAAGCCAATGGCTTTGAAAGGCAAATATGTCCTGAACACAGTGACTCATGCCTGTAAAAGATAGGAGGACTGAAGTCTGAGGCCAGTGAGATCCTATCTCAAACAACAAGGCAGTGCTACACATCACTAATATCTATGTGTGAGGCAGAGGTAGGAAGACATTAGTATGAGCAAAAGCAAAAGCTAACAACCCTACCTGAAAGATAAGTAAAAAGAGGTAAGGATATGGCTCAAGTGGTACAGTGTGCTTGCCTAGCAAGCAAACACCTTGAGATCAACCTCTATACTACAAAGGAATAGGGAGGGAAATATTAATAATGACATTCTACTTGTTTGACAGATCTTGAATATTCAACATTAAAGTAAGCTAGAAAGCCAAAAGCTAGAGTACAACACAAAATGCTACTGAGGATACGCAACATCAACTCTTATTTTAAGCCCTGGACAATGTTTTGTTACAGGAAATACCCAGTTACTCCTTACCATGGATTCCCTATAACAGATCTGTTCTGTCCTACGAGTACAGCAATTCACACAGTTATGTACAAACATCTCACTAAAAATCTAAATAGACTAAAGAGAGACTACAATGCAGCATGAGTTTCAAAAAACATCAATGTAAGTCATCAGAGCACATCTTCGTTCAGTGTACCTGCATGCCATAGCAGATTCCAAGAACAGGCTTGCCAATCGTGAATATTGCTGGATCAAACCAGGGGGCATCTTCAGCATACACAGAATTGGGTCCTCCAGAGATGATAACAGCACTGTGCATGAAAAGAAGAGTCAGAAAGGACTTCTAAGTGTTCCTCTTAAACAACTTTTTTATTGTGTGTGTGTGTGTGTGTGTGTGTGTGTGTGTGTGTGTGTGTGTGTGTGTGTGTGTGTGTGTGTGTGTGTGTGTGTGTGTGTGTGTGTGTGTCAGTTTTAGGGCTTGAACTCTAGGTCTGGATGCTGTCCCTGAGCTCAAGGCGAGCGCTCTACCACTTGAGCCAAGCATCACTTCCAGTTTTCTGGTGGTTAATTGCAAATAAGAGTCTCATGGACTTTCCTACCCATGTTGACTTTGAACTGAGTTCCTCAGCTCTCAGCCTCCTGCATAGCTAGTATTACAGGTGCCCGGCTAACAACTTTATTCTTGAACCTCTTAATACCCTAAATAAGCCTCCCATTGAGCCCCTACACCCTATTCTCATCAGTCAGGCAGTATTGTAAGTTAGCTGATTTAGAAACTAAAAAACCGTCTTTGGCTTAGGTGCAAACTCACGTCTATCTTCCTCACCTGCCTCCTGACATTCTTACTTGGTTCTCAAAAATTACACTCAAGTTTAAAACAGTTTAATAACAGGAACAGTGTGTTTAAAATAGGAATAGAAAATGTGTATTTCTGGATTTTCTATAGATAAAAATCTGACAACATACTAGGTTTTCCCAGATACTTCTGTTGCTTTTGGTTTATCTTTGAGTTAGTGTATGAAAGGCCTACCCTGGCCTGGAATTCTACATGCCTCAGTCTTTGGAGTGTTAAGACTACAGATATGTACCATCACAATCAATAAGAGAGTTGAGAAATACAACACTTTAGAGACAAGTCTCTTGGGACAAGAAGTAAAAGAGACTATTATAGACCAGATTTCTTCTCTGAGGTGTCCTAGCCAACTATCTGTACATTTTCCTTCAATTTAATGCTTTATCGTGAATAAATAACCTCACTAACTACATCTAACTCTGACCCACACATAAAATAGCAAGTAAGTTGTACAACAACAACAACAAAAATCATGGTAATATCTTGGCACTGGAGTTCATGCCTATAATCCTAGCTACTCAGGAAGCTGAGATCTTAGGACTGCAGTTCAAAGCCAGCCTAAGAAGGAAAGTCCATGAGATTCCTATCTCCAATTAACTACTCTAAAAGCCAGAAGTAGAGCGAGAAGTGGCTCAAGTGGGATAATGTTAGCCTTGAGCAAAATAGCTCAAGTACAGTGCCTAAGCCCCGAATTCAAGTCCTAGCCTAAGCCCCGAATTCAAGTCCTAGGACTGAAAATAAAATTATGGTAACTTTTACTGAAAACTTTGTATTTCTTGTAAACATGACTGCATAAATTTCATAGAAAATTCAGTCTTCAAGTATATTAATAGTAAGTCAGATATCCCACAATCTAAACTTAATCTCCTCATACAAAAGCATACCGGAATCCTTGTTCTTTGATGGCAAATGCGGGTGTTTCCAAAGGAAAGATCTCAGACTGCACAAACAGCTCTCTCACTCTTCGGTCTATGACTTTTCCATACTGAGCACCAGCATCCAGAATGACAACAGCTCCCTCATAGTGGTGACAACCATCCTTAAGGTCTCCTCCAGCACTCTCCAGCTGCAAGTTGTTAATACAACACAAATGATCATGCAAGTGTTAATATAGCACAAATCACAAAACAGCTACATACAGAATGGAACCACGGCCAGCTCCAGAAACACACAGCCAACTAGGAAGTTTGTCACCAGTTTATAACATGTGTCTTATAGGGAAGACTGTAAGCATGTACACATGGACTAAGTGGAACCAAGCATCCCTTAACCAGCATGCATATGGAGTGTGGTGGGGCACTAAGTGCAGCAAGGTGAATGAACTCAGTTGTCTCTACCCTGGCTCCATTTCTCTCTTCATTCCTTCCACACTTCCTTTCCTTTCATGTGTGTATGCATTTCAAATTTTACATAAGGAAAAGCATTAAAAATGTGTGTGCACTTCTGAAATCCTCTTAAGAGAATATACAACCAAATACAATTCATTTTAGCCCACTTGTGTAGGAATTCAAGAGTACATGTGTGCAGGATAACATACACCAAAATACAGGCTAAATTTTTCTTTCTTTGTAGTATTCAAAGTATTCTAAACTTTATAGTAGAACTATTTTTAGAGGCATCACTCATAAAAATCTGAATTTTTTTTAAAAAAAGGGTATTGGGCAGGTCTATAATCAAACCTACTAAAGAGGCTCAGACCAAGGCCAGGCTAGGCAGGAAAACTCAGCTGAGACTCTTACCTCCAACTAACCAGCAAAATAGAATGACTCAATAGTCTTTTTACATAAATAAAACTTTAAATGTAGTTGACCGTCACAGTTGTTTGCTTCGTGTAGTAAATGTGTGAAATGCCTTTAGGAAATGTTTTTAGTGTTTGTTTTTTTTTTAATCAGTCGTAGGGCTTGAATTCTGAGCCTGTGCGCTGTTCCTCAGCTCTTCACCTCAAGGCAAGCAGTCTACCAGCTGAGCAACTGCACCACTTCTGGTTTTCTGGTGGTTAATTGGAGATAAGAGTGTATCAGGGACTTTCCTCCCTGGACTGGCTTTAAACCACGATCCTCAGATCTCAGCCTCTTGTGTTAGCTAGGATTACAGGCATGAGCCACAGCTGCCCAGAAGGAAATGGCATTTATACCCAAGAAAACTCCAGAAGCCAT
Source organism: Dipodomys spectabilis (assembly GCF_019054845.1). Taxonomy (NCBI): domain Eukaryota; kingdom Metazoa; phylum Chordata; class Mammalia; order Rodentia; family Heteromyidae; genus Dipodomys; species Dipodomys spectabilis. The sequence goes on along the minus strand of NW_024870772.1, from coordinate 47,345,584 downwards.
GGGCCTCCCTGTGATACAATAACACATAACACTGGATCTCTACTTTGTCAACTGTTCCTTGGTGCCTGAATTATCATCATTGACTTTTATGTGCTGGTCTTATTTCAATACACATGTTGAGATGTTACACATCACATACTCATGAAGCTAAGGCAAAAGGTGACAAGTTCAAGGTCAGCCTGGGCTACATTACAATTCAAATAATCATATCCTAATCAAAAGTCCATAAAAGAACACAAACAAAAGCTCTAATTACTTAATTCATTTGATTTTATCTCACCCTCTAATCGGACTGTGGAATGCATACATATTTACTGGAATTGCTTCAATTAACTGCTGTTATGAGTTTTCTTCAACAAGTTTAGGAAACACAGATCTATTGACATAGAGTACTATCTAGCCACTGTCATTGCTCTGGTTAACAACTGTGCTAGAAGAGAAAACAATTGATCCTAATGATACTTCACAGCAGGTGTCTTCTACTTCTGATTAGAATGTTTTCATCTTTTGACTAAGCAGACATTTCTCCTGGGTTTTCAGCCACCCAGATCATCTTCTCCATGTTCACATGGGCTCAAGTCCTATGGGTGAAGAACAATGCGAGGGCATGATCTCAATCAGTGAACAGGAAGCAGTTTGGCTCTAACTCAGATAAGTTAGATAGTTCCATACCCTCACCCCAGAACATGTTTATATTTACAAATACTAGCCATGGAATCAGCTGCAGATATCTGCCTTCTCAGAGAATCTAAACACAGTTCTAGTTACTGCAATCTATACATTATAAAAACATAGTTAGAAAATAAAACCATGCCTGATGCCAGTGGCTCATGCCTGTAATCCTAGGAGGCTAAGATCTAAGGATTGTGGTTCAAGCCAGTCTGGGCAGAAAAGTCTGGGAGACTCTAATCTCCAATTTACCCCCCAAAACCTCAAAGTAGTGATGTGGCTCAAAGTGGTAGAGTACTAGCCTTGAGTGAAAAGCTTAGGGACATTACCCAGGCGGAATTTAAGTCCCATGACCAAAAGAAAACCATGTTTCTCTTCCAGGTTGTGTCACAATTTCTGATCCAGTTTTAAACCCATGTTATAAGACTAAAAACAGTGTATATGGGCACAATGTTACTTTGAGGACACAATAAATACTAGTAATGTAACCACTTCTAACTTAAATGACTAAACTGGAGGCTCACGCCTGTAATCCTAGCTACTCAGGAGGCTGAGATCTGAGGATCACAGTTGGAAGCCAGCCTGGAAGAAAAGTCTCCGTGTGACTCATCTCCAATTAACCACTCAAAAACTGGAAGTGGCACTGTGGTAGAGTACCAGCCTTGAGCACAAACAGGCTCAGGGACAGCACCCAGGCCCTGAGTTCAAGCCTCACAACTGACAAAAAAAATTAAAAATGACCTAAGAAACTCTGACAATGTTAGCTAAAGTCAAGAGACACTATTTGCCTCCCATGATGTAGCCCAAGGCCGGCCTGGAGGTTGAAGTCCTCCTGTTTCAGAATATGGGAAGTGCAGACATGCACCACCATACACAGATTGTAAAGTCCCTAAATAAGTGCTTTATCATAACCAGTTTCTCCTATCCGGTAATGAACACTATCCAACTCTGGGACGGTTATCCATGAGCAAGTGTAAAGCCAGTGCTAACGTGCATACTTCTACAAGTTGGCAGAACATTTAGTTGTAATTTGTGTCACAATACTACCACAGGAAGGCAAGGCTCTGAACTGCATGCAGTCCAACAGTTTCTGCACAGGCTTTTCACACTGACCTTGCTTCCTCACCAACCAAAATTTACTCTTTGAACCAGAAATGTGTCTTCTGAAGGTGAATGCAAGCATGCACACGAGTCTAACCTGTTGTCATGAACAAGGATCAAAAGTTCTTTGTAAAAATGCAAAGAGATGAGCCAGGTGCCAGTGACTCACACCTATAATCCTAGCTACTCAGGAGGCGGAGATCTGAGGATCACAGTTCAAAGCCAGCCCGGGCAGGAAAGTCTGCGAGACTCTGATCTCCAATAAACCACTAGAAAACCCGAAGTGAGGCTGTGGCTCAAGTGGTAGAGTGCTCGCCTTGAGTTGAAGAGAGTAGGGACAGCACCCAAGCCCAGAGTTCAAGCCCCAGGACCAACAAAAAAAAAAAACTTTAACACCCAAGTTTTACCTTACTTTCTTTAGTTCAATGTCCAAAAAGCAATTATATAATTATATAGCAATTTTGTAATAATCCCCCCATACACACACACACACACACACACACACACACACACACACGCACACACACACACACACACAAACACACGCACACACACGCACATACTTCTATTTGGGAATAAATTTAATCCAAGTGAAGAATCTCTACAGCAAAAATTACAAAACACTAAGAAGTTGATGCAGATTCAAGAATTTTTTTTTAAAAAATTAACATGTACAAAGACACTAGTTCAATAACAAATATGGTTGTGGGGGGGAGGGAATCCCACGTCACAGATGAGAAAAAAAAATCAATAAAAGTGTCATATGGTACACAAAGCACTAACAGACTAAATATCAATGACATTCTTCAAAATACTAGGGGGCAAAAGATCCTAAAATCCATATGGAACCAACAAAAAAAATTTTTTAATGGAACAGTACCTTCGACGTCTATACTACAAAGCTATCAGACTTGAAACAGGGTGCAGGGGACAAAAACAGACATACAGACTATAAGAACAGATAAAAGCCTACAAGTACATTCATGTACCTAGAGCCAACTAATTTTTTGAGAAGACTCACTGGGGATAAAAGCCGTTCAGTAATTGGTACTGGGGAAACTAGATATCCACACCTGAATGAAACTGGACACCATCTCTTACCAGTTAAAGCAATCAACTCAAAATGGGTTAGACCAGAAACTGTAAAGCTACTGTAAAAACACAAAGAAAGGAGAAAGCTTCAGAGCACTGGCATGATAACAAGGATATTCTAGGACAAGAACCCAAAGCACTGGAATCAAAAGCAAAACAAACAAATGAGATTTCATCAAACTAAAATGTTCTGCATAGCAAAAGAAAAAAAAAGACAATCTGAGTGAACAAACAACCTACAGTATAGGAGACAGACCATCTGACAGAGTTCAGATCCAGAACATATAAGAAACTCCAGCGGGGGGCTGGTGGCTCATGCCTGTAATCCTAGCTACTCAGGAGGCTGAGATCTAAGGATCTCGGTTCAAAGCTAGCCCAGGCAGGAAAGTCCGTGAAACTCTTATCTCCAATAAACCACTAGAAAACCAGAAGTAGTGCTGTAGCTCACGTGGTAGAGCGCTAGCCTTGAGCTGAAGAGCTGAGGGACAGCGCTTAGGCCCAGAGTTCAAGCCCCACGACCGACCAAAAAAAAAAAAAACTCCAAAAACCAAATAGACAAAATAACAAAAAAAAAAAAAAAAGAAAGAAAGAAATATTTATAGGTACATAATACAGAACAGTGGTTGGAGGCATAGTTCAGCTGTAGAACTCTAGCTAACAAGCAAAGGTGTCAGGTACCAAATAGAAAAGGAAAAGAAAATACAGGACAGAACAAAACATTTATTAAACATGTGCTGAGTGGCTTGTTACAGACTCATAATAGGTATGGGAACCAAAATCAGGAGCAGTGGGGCTAGGGATGTGGCTTAGTGGTAGAGTGCTTGCCTGGCATGAAGCCCTGGGTTCAAGTCCTCAGTACCAAATAAACAGAAAAAAGTCAGAAGTGGTGCTGTGGCTCAAGTGGTACAGTGCTAGCCTTGAGCAAAAGAAGCTCAGGGATAGTGCACAGGACCTGAGTTCAAGCCTCGGGACTGGTAAAAAACAAAAACAAAATAAGAGTTAATACTAAATGTTAATGGTGCATTATCTGAAACAGAAATCCAAAATTACCATTTACAATATATAGATATTTCCAAATAGATATTTCTAAAAATAATACATGCTAGAAGCCAAAAAGTAAGAAAACATGTTCAACATCACTAATCATCAAGAAAGAAAATAAAGCAAAAAAGCCATCATCTCACTCTAGTAAGAATGGTTATTACCAAAAAGAGTACAAACAAGCACTGGGAGGCATTTGAAGAAAAGGAAACTACTGTACACAGGTGGGAAGATAAACTGATACAGCCATTATGGAAAAGTGGACTTTCCACAATCTCACTGCTGAGCACAGAGCCAAAGGAATGCAAAGTATTATGAAGAGAATTTGCCCTCCCATGTTGAAATAATAACAGCATGCCACTGCACCATAAGGTGACTGTAGATAGACTAATGCTTTGTGTATTTCAAGAAAAAGATTTTTGATGATTTTATTATAAATGATGTTTGAAGGGATATGTTTAAACTGATTAAATATTATACAACATACTCAAGTAGTGAGACATCACGGGTACCATATACACAATACAAATGCACATTCTTTTACTTTTATGTAATATGCTATATTAGTTTAAACATAAACTTTAAAAGACAATGTTACAGCCGGGCATCGGTGGCTCACGCCTATAACTCTAGCTACTCAGGAGGCTGAGATCTAAGGATGACAGTTTAAAGCCAGCCTAGGCAGGAAAGTCCCTGAGATTCTTATCTCCAATAAACCACCAAAAAACCAAAGTGGCACTGTGGCTTTAAGTGGTAGAATGCTTGTCTTGACTGAAGAGCTAAGGGACAGCACCCAGACCGAGAGTTCAAGCCCCATGACTGACCCAAAAAAAGAAAAAAGAAAAAAACCAAAAAGCCAGCCACTGGTGGCTCACGCCTGTAATACTAGCTACTCAGGAGGCTGAGAGAACTGAGGACCACAGTTCAAAGCCAGCCCAGGCAGGAAAGTCTGTGAGACTCTTATCTCCAATAAACCACTAGAAAACCGGAAGTGGCGCTGTGGCTCAAGTGGTAGAGCGCTGGCCTTGGCCTGAAGAGCTAAACGACAGCGCCTAAGCCCAGAGTTCAAGCCCCATGACCAACCAAAAAAAAAAAAGATGTTACAGTATATAGAAAGAAGCATAGGATAAAAACTACGCAAAGTGAATAAACTAAGTGATTTGCCCTTCAACTATTCACCTAAAGACTGTCATGCCTACTGCTGTAATATAGCACTCAATTAAACCTTGTTCAAGGGTGTCACAGATGTAACCCAGCACTCAGAATGCTGAAGCAAAAGGATCACAAGTTTGAGGCAGGCCCAGACCACATAGCAAGACCTGTAAAAACAAAGAAGGGTAGGAGGGGCACAATTTGAGGAAAAACTTTATGAGACAACTATGCTCCTTAAAGAGTTGTGCCTCACAAACTAGAGACTGCCTTTGGGGGCCAGGTGTGGTGATTCCTCTAATCCCAGTGCTGGGAAGAATGCTATACAAAGCTGGAACAGATGACAGTTCCTGTCTCAAAGAAACAAAAACAAAAACCTATTTTATCTTCAATAAATGATTTAAGGTGGGAGCAAACCGTCTAAAGATGTTGAACAGTAGAATCTAGTGGCATGTGGAGCACATGGGCAGCAAAGATGGCGCTGGGAGGGGGTTGAGTGGGCAGAGCCTAATTTACTGGAGAGCACATGGCCAGCCAAGATGGCTCTGGGAGGGGGTTGAGTGGGCAGACCCCAATTGATCTTCTGATCAGTGCCTAACCAGCCCGTGAAGGCTCAGGTGAATGATAGGGTGTGACCTTGACAGTGATCGGTTCCTCTTCCTCCCTTACCATACCACCCACCCTTGTTGTCCTTAAAAGGGGCTGCTCTGTTAATAAACGAGTTTTTCTACCTGCTGGATTTGGCTCCCCGCTGTGTCTGATTGTCTCCTGGGCTGAGGGAGGCTAGGGAACGGGCGAGCGCCGCACTTACCTTTCCTCGGACCCCGTCCGTCTTTCGTGGGACCGTGGGACGGACAAAGACCCAACATCTGGCGCCCAACGTGGGGCACGAAAGGAAAAGATACCGGCCGAGGCTAAGCGGTCTCTCGGGGTAAGTGAAACCCTAAATATGGGTAATGCTATATCACAGAAGAAGGAGGAGGAGGCAACATTAGGCCTAGAAGGAGTACAGGAGGACTTGGGAAGTAAAAAGGAAAAGGAAAAGGTCAAATTCAACCGGAACGCACTATCTGTGCATGCAGGGGTGGAGGCAGCTACTCAGGTGCCCCGGACGGTCCTAGGCCCCCTCCCTATTCCCCTGATTGGAAGGGAGGTACGGCGCCCTACGAGACCTGCGAGAGGGACTTGCAAAACCCAGACCCCTACCACATGGAGGGACCAAGGGCTGAGGAAGTAACCTACTCGGAGACCTCTGTAAAGGAAGGGCCACCCAAGAGCCCTGGAAAGGAAGGGCCACCCAAGAGCCCAGACTCTCGGCCACAGGATTCGCTTCCCCAAGTGTATCCGGTCAATGTGGCATCAGGGGCTAACAGGCCCTTGGAATGGTATCCATGGGAAGCTAAGGATCTTAAAGAGCTCCGCAAGGCGGTGGCGGAGGATGGCCCAAACTCTCCCTGGGCCCAGACCACTAGTTCTCAGTTTATTAAATGGTGTGCTTTCTTTAAGGAGGAATGCAGAGTGCGAGCGGAGAGTAACCGGCAGGCTCAACCAGCGATACCTATTACTTACGCCATGCTAGCAGGGAAGGGGGAAGGGTACTCCACCGGCATCCAACAGGCCGCAATACCTGGCCCGTACCGTGACCAGGTGAGGCAGGCAGGACTTGCCGTGTGGTACAAACTGGATGATGGGCCTACTGAGTCCCCCATGGCAGAAGTGAGACAAAAACTGGGTGAGCCTCGACCTGATTTCATAGACCGAGTCCAACAGAGTGTTCACCTCAAGCTGCCGACAGGGAACCTCCGAGATCAGTTTGTAAAGCTGCTGGTCTGGGAAGGGACGAATGCAGACCACCGCATGGCCTGCGCAGGATTGAGAGAGTGTTCCCTGAGCAGATGGGTGGTGGCCTCAAGCACCAGTCCCAATCACTAGCTTTAGCTTTACAGGCTCAGGCATCTACAATGACTGAGGCCATTACTCAGGCGCTGGCAGCCCAGGGCCAAGGAGCCCCAAGGACTTGTTTTGAATGGGGGCAGGAGGGGCACTTTAAGAGAGATTGTTTACAACAATCCCCTGCCAACTGGCCCGTGGGCAAACCGCCCCCTATACCCTACCCCAGGGGCAGGGAGGGATACAAGTTTGATTTAGATGGGAAGTCTTTAAACTTGGGGAGGGGCATCCTCTAGCCCCTTTAACGCAAGGAGGAACCCCCCCTGCTGTGAGGCCCAGGCAGCCTCGTGGCAGGGCGACCCAGGCCCATTGGACCGTCCCCCTGGTGGACGGACTCCGCCCTAAAATGAGTATTCTCATAGGCAGAAAGAGGTTTCACTGTTTAATTGACACTGGGGCAGACCGAACCATACTCAGGGAGGAGGAAGTGACCTTGGACTGGAAGCTTGCACCTGGGCCCCAGATATTGGGGGTAGGGGGCAACTCCCAGACCAAAGAAACGGTTGCCCTTATGACATGGACTAGCCCAGATGGAGAACAGGGAAGGATACGCCCTTTAGTGGCAAAGAACCTCACTGCCAATTTACTAGGGCAAGATATGCTAAGACAAATGGATGCCGTGGTCACTACAGACCATCGAGCATCATGATGATATCCTGGATGGGGAAGAAGCACAAAGGCTTAAACAGGATCTAGAGGGAGTTAAGGAAGGGGACTTTTTTAACTTTCATAATTACAGAGAAGAACATAGGGGACCCGCTCAGGTGCACCCCCAATCCTAAAGGCCACTGCCCCCCAAGTACCTCCCATTAGGTGGAAGCCAGGAAGCCCAATCTGGGTGGAGCAGTGGCCATTGACCAAACCTAAACTTGAAGCCCTCCACCTTCTGGTGGAGGAACAGATAAGCCTCCGGCATATCCGCCCTTCTATAAGTCCTTGGATTTGTTATTCAAAAAGCCTCTGGGGCTTGGCGGATGCTCCAAGATCTACGGAAGGTAAATGAAAGCTAGTAGGAACGCCCCTAAGAGGCATGCCCTGGACTCCTGCTATACCTTCAGAATATACTTTGGTTGTGATTGATATTAAAGATTGTTTTTTTTCTATCCCTCTGCATCCAGATGACTGCGAGAAGTTTGCTTTCTCTATACCTTCTCTTAATTTTTCCCAGCCTGATCCGGAGGTTTGAATGGACGGTGCTGCCACAGGGTATGGCCAATAGTCCAGCCTTCTGTCAACAACACTTGGCCACACTTTTAGGGCCTGTGCTGGGTTCAGATACCTCCCTTGCCTATGCCTACATGGATGATATGATTCTGGGGCACCGAGACCCAAGCTACCTGGAGGGCCTTCTGGCCCAGGTTCTCACCATATTAAAAAAGGGGGGTTTTACCATAGCCCTTAATAAAATTCAAAAGGTAGCTCCTTTTAAGGTGCTCGGGACCCACCTTACCTTGACTCAGGCCAGCCCCCTTAAGCCTTTGCTGGATATTCCAGCCTCTCTAACCTTAACCCAACTTCAGAGTCTTTTAGGGGAAATCAATTGGCTGTTGCCATGGGTTTCTGTCCCTAAAGATAGTCTTGTGCCCTTATTTGCCCTGCTAAAAGACAGGACGCCACAAGAAGTTATTACAATTACAGACAGCCATAGGGCAATATTTTTGCAGTTCCAAAAAGCCCTGGATGAAGTTTCCCTAAAGAGGTATTCTATTAGTGAGCCCATTTCCCTTTGGTTGTTTGCAGGGGTCACATTAATATCTGCAGTTTTAACTCAAAATGGGGAGTCTGCTCCCATTTGGATCCCTGCCAGGAACCTTAAGTTTTTACCCATTTCCTCTATACAGGAGGATGCCCAAGAATAAGCTAACCAACAACAACAACAAAAAGCATGGCCTAGGCTTGTGTTTTAAAGACAAAAGCCAGAAAGACAATTATTAACCATCCCCAAGGGCAACCAGCCCTTGAGAAGCTCTTGTGTTCTCTAACAATTTCAGATGGTGACACTCCAGCTGTTGGTTGCCCTATGGAACCTGCATCAACCTCAACGGGTGACCTGGGCAGTGATCAATGCTGGCAATGCAGAAATCGTCAGGAGCACCACAAGAGAAGCTGTCCCTTCGAGCTGGTGGCCTGACCTTCATTTTGATCACCACCCTATGGACTGTTTAATATTTTTGTAGGAGTTAATTATTTTAATGTTACCTGCTTTAATTGTTCTTCTACTAATTGCTTGTATAGCAGCATTGAATCCATACTTATTGTTAAACAACCACCTTTTGTTATGCTTCCAGTTTAGATTTTGTCCAACCCCACAGGCAAATAGCTGGATTAGAACAATCCTCACCTCTGGATAGCAAAGACTGCTATCCCATCCTTCACTAAGGTTAAAGGACTAGTAGTGACATTTCCTGGCCTGGTAATGCTTTTGCTGATGGTTTTTTCTATGCCTTCCTTGCATTATGAGCTTAGCCAGCCAGTTATCAAGCTCCAAATGAATGAATTTCCTCCCGAGAGGAATCGCAACCAGAGACGGGTAAGAGGGGGTGTCAGTCTGACCAACCTAAGACAGGGCCTTCAGCTTCGCTCTGAAGAAGTTCCCGATGACGGGTAAGGCAGACAAGGCGATCCACCCAACCTAAGACAGGCGGGTTCGCTTCTTTAAGCAAAGACGGGGGGAGATAATGTTGGGAGCAATTGGAGCTGACAGTAAAGCTCAAAGGTCATCTTGACTCCTGTGCTAGCTTAAAGGCACGTACAAGGAACTGGCTTACTTAAAAGACACCAGGTGCCCAGGAATTACTTGAACTGCTTCAGACATTTCTAACTGTGGTGGGACTGATGTTTATTACTGTGCTAGGTGGGTCTGCCATTAAAACAAAAATAAAAGGGGGAATCTGTGGAGCACATGGGCAGCAAAGATGGCGCTGGGAGGGGGTTGAGTGGGCAGAGCCTAATTTACTGGAGAGCACATGGCCAGCCAAGATGGCTCTCTGATCAGTGCCTAACCAGCCCGTGAAGGCTCAGGTGAATGATAGGGTGTGACCTTGACAGTGATTGGTTCCTCTTCCTCCCTTACCATACCACCCACCCTTGTTGTCCTTAAAAGGGGCTGCTCTCTGTTAATAAATGAGTTTCTACCTGCTGGATTTGGCTCCCCGCTGTGTCTGATTGTCTCCTGGGCTGAGGGAGGCTAGGGAACGGGCGAGTGCCGCACTTACCTTTCCTCGGACCCCGTCCGTCTTTAATTTGATCACACCTCTCCAAAGGTATACTATGATCAATGACCACAAAACAATGATGTTTTTCCAAGCTTTTTTGTTTTCTTTAAAGCTGGTCCTGAGGCCTGAACTCAGGGCCTGGGTGCTGTCCCTGAGCTTTTGTGCTCAAGGCTAGTAGGTATTTTACCACTTGACACTTAAGCTACAACAGCTCCACTTTTGCTTTTTTTAAACATAATTTTATTATTAAACTGTTGTATATCACAACTGGCTTTTTTTCTGGGGGGGTCCGAAGGATTGGCCACCATCCTATTGTCCCAGGCCTATACAGACGCCATGCAAAATCCCAGGTATGTGTGAAGTACAGGCAGGGCAATCCACCTAAGCCCAGCTGTAAACATCCCATTGTAGGCCCAAATGAAAGGCCCCCACCTTCCTTGACCTAGTGACTTTTTTATTAACCCCTGCCTCCTTGCTCGGACCTCCTATAAAAACCCAATTCCTCTCCCAACTCTTCGCCACAACCTCCAAACCCGCGGGAAGGTCTGTGTCTCTTGCTGTTCCTCAATAAACAGTCCTCACCTGTTAATGATCGATTCCGGACTATTCCTTTTCCGTTCTCCTCCATTTTCCTTACAGAGATAACTGGAATGAGTTGAAGACTTCCCTGCCCAAGCTGTTTATCTTCAAACTTCAATCTTGGGCTGAGAAGGTGGCTCAGTGGTAGAGTGCTTGCCTCACATGCATGAGGCTCTGGGTTCGATTTCTCAGCACTACATAAGCAGAAAAAGCCAGAAGTGGCACTGTGGCTCAAGTGGTAGAGCGCTAGCCTTGAGCCAAATAGCTGAGGGACAGTGCCCAGGTCCAGAATTCAGGCCCCACAACTGACCAAAACAAAAAAACTCAATCTTTCTAAGTAGCTAGGATAACAGGTGTGAACCACCATTACACCAACTCAGAAATGTATGACATTAAATTTTCAAGACTGTTAGAATAAATCAGCAGTTACATACACTAAGAAAAAAAAATCTTGGGCTGGGAAGTTGGCTCAGTGGTAGAGCACTTGCCTTGCATGCCTGAGGCCCTGGGTTCGATTCCTCAGCACCGCATAAGCAAAAAAGAAAAAAACCGGAAGTGATGCTGTGGCTCAAGTGGTAGAGCGCTAGCCTTGAGCTGAAGAGCTGAGGGACAGTGCCCAGGCCCAGAGTTCAGGCCCCACGACCGGACCCAAAAAAGAAAAAAGAAAAAAAAAATCTTAAAACTTAGCCAAGTTTTAAATATGCATCTCTGAAGAAAATCAGACTTAAAACTAGAATATGTGCTCCATAGTTTAGTGGCAGTAGGGCCCAGTGGGCCGAAGACTGAAAATTTACAGCTGTGTTTCTGGTATTCACCCAGCAGGACATGTGTCTCAGAATTTTTTCCTTGAAGGGGAAATTAAATCTAGAGTGCTAGAAAAGTACTCTACCACTGGACTTCAGCCTCAGCTCCAAACTTTTCACTTTCGAACAAGATATTATTAAGAAAAGCTGCATTAGGGACTGGGAAGGGACTGGAAGCGGAGGGACAGCGCCCAAGCCCAGAGTTCAGGCCCCACGACCAACAACAAGAAAAAAGAATAGCTGCATTAAAGTAGGCTGGGCTGGGCATACTGGAGGGTCACTGTATATTCCCACCTTTTGCCACACTTTAAAAGGGAGTCCTGCGCAACTGCAAACACAGTGAACACAGTTCTGAAAGCCAAATGCAGCTAACACATTACTTGGACAGGGCACTGTACTAGGCATCTTTAACTCTTCCAGTTTCCAGAGTGATGGGAGAAATCTGAGGCTGCAGACACCACCAGCCTCTTACCTATCAGGTGCCCAAAAGTGCCACATGGGCTCCTCAATGGGCAAGTTCCTAGGCCATCATAAGCCAGATAGAGAGGAAACGTAAATTATTTGTACTCAGAAAGCAGATTTAAGCCACAGTGGCTCATGCCTGAGTCCTACCTAAGCAGAAGGCTGACATCCAGAGGATACCAATTTAAGGCCAATCCACCTATCTTCAAAATAACCACTAATAGTCAATGCATATCCTATGAAACTAGAAAAACTAAAGAGAGGGTTTTGTGTGGGAGGGATGGGGGAGAATGATGAAAGGAGTGACATTGATCAAGATGTGCTGTACTTATAAACTAACACGTTGAATGGTAAGGGCTTTCCACAAATACATAAAGATAATAAAAATACAGTAATTTTTTTTTGGGGTCGTCGTGGGGCTTGAACTCTGGACCTGGGCACTGTCCCTCAACTCTTTAGCTCAAGGCTAGTGCTCTACCACTTGAGCCACAGCGCCACTTCCTGTTTTCTGGTGGTTTTATTGGAAATAAGAGTCTCATGAACTTTACTGCCTGGGCTGGCATTCCTATCTCAGCCACCTGAGTAGCTAGGATTACAGGTGTGAGCCACCAGCACTTGGCTAAAAATACAGTAATTTTTTTTTGGGGGGGGGGCAGGGTCTGGTCATAGGGCCTGAATTCTGGGCCTGGGTGCTGTCCCTCAGCTCTTCAGCTCAAAGCTAACGCTCTACCACTTGAGCCACAGCGCCACTTCCGGCTTTTTTCTTTTTGCTTATGTGGTGCTGAGGAATCGAACCCACGGCCTCAGGCATGCAAGGCAAGCGCTCTACCACTGAGCCACCTTCCCAGCCTTACAGTAATTTTTAAAACACTAAAAATTAGAGCTGGGGGTATGGTTCAAATGGCTTGATTCAAATAAGCTTCAACAAGTAAATTTAAAGAAGCTTGAGGCCCTGAGTTTAAACTCAGTATCATGAGAGAGAGAGAGAGAGAGAGAGAGAGAGAGAGAGAGAGAGAGAGATGGGCGGGTTGTATAAAAGTAATTTAAACCCGCCTTCTATAGTTTTGAGTTTTACTTATTTACTATATTATGTAAATCCACAATTATTTACTTCAGTATTTTATCTTGTCAAAATTCCCATAAATTATTTTCCTTACTTCCTTTTACATTCCAGAGTCCCAGTATAACCATAGTCATGCTATCAAAACCAAATACCCACACATTACTATAATGTGTAGATATTAAGTGTTTAGTAGGAACACATTATTATAATGGCTGATCTGAAGAATTTATAAAGACCTAACTTTCTCTAGTTCCCAAAACCACAATTTGAATTCCTGGGGAGTGTCCCCAACAAGAAAACCAACTGCCACAGTACTAACCAGAGCAAAACTATATTTAAACTTACACTGTGCTTCTTGAACAGATACAGCCATGTCTCTAGTACATAAAATGCATGGGGGAAAAAGAATATTATACATAACCCAGAATTATAAAAACAAACACTTTGTGTGACTCAAACTGCTTCAGAATTATGTTCAACCTGAGACCTTCCTTTATTTTAAGCATCTAAACAGAGTTTAGGTTAAAAGAGGCAGGAAAACACAATTTAAGCTGCATTGTAGAAAAATTTTGTTGTCCAGCATAGCAAATAATTTGTTCCTTCCATTTAAAAGCATCCTTGAGAACATAATGCACTAAGAAACCCAAATACACTGGTGACTCACCAGTGCCTTGAGTATCTTCTCACTAGGTACTCAAGAGACAGATCTGAGGATAGTAATTTGAAGCCAGCCAGGAAAGTCCATTAGATTCAGTTCTAATTATCCACCAAAAAGCAGACAGTGGTATAGTGCTAGCCTTGAGCAAACAAACTCAGGGACAGTGCCCAGGCCCTGAGTTTAAGCTCCAGGAGCAGCACCAAAAGAGCAAAGAAAAGGGAAAAAAAAAAGACTGGGCTAGGAAGGTGACTTAGTGGTAAAGACCTGCCTAGCATGCTTGAAGCCTTGGGTTCAATTCCTCAGTACCACATACACAGAAAAAGCCAGAAGTGGTGCTGTGGTTCAAGTGGTAGAGTGCTAGCCTTGAGCAAAAGCAGCTCAGGGACAGAGCCCAGGCCCTGAGTTCAAGCCCCAGGACTGGCAAAAAAAAAAAAAAAAAGACCATTATTTTTAAGTGACAAATTGGACCAATCAAAAGACAGTATCATCTGAGGTTCCTGGATGACTTTCAAAGAACTTTCTAAGAACATACTATAATACCATTCCTTTTTTTGCTTATTAAATAACATTCTTTTTGTCTGCCAAAGATCTTCTATTATAACTGAACATTGTAATGGAACAAAAATCAGAAAAACATCATCTCTGACCTCCAAAAAATTTTCCATAAAAAGTTGTAAGCCGGGCACTGATGGCTCCTAGCTACTCAGGAGGCTGAGATCTGAGGATCAAGGTTCAAAGCCAGCCCGAGCAGGAAAGACCATGAGACTCCTATCTCCAATAAACCACCAGAAAACCGGAAGTGGCGCTGTAGCTCAAGTAGTAGAGTGCTCACCTTGAGCTGAAGAGCTGAGGGACAGTGCCCAGGCCCAGAGTTCAAGCCCATGATGGACAAAAAAAAAAAAAAGGTAAATTCCCCAAGGCATCCCATATAAAAATCCCAGGCTATTTCTACTCAATTCAAAACCTTAAGGTTTTGACATAAGGTGAGCTAGTGGCTCACACCTGTAAATGTAGCTATTCAGGAAGCTGAGATCTGAAAATTGCAGTTGGGAGCCAGCCCCCCGCAGGAAAGTCCATGGTGAGACTCATTACCTCCAATGAACTATTCAGAAAAAGCTGAAAGTGGAGCTGTGGCTCAAGTGATAAAGCACTAGCCTTGAGCAAAAAGAAACTCAGGGATAGCTCTCAGGCCCTGAGAGTTCAAACCCCAATACTGACACTGGCACAATGACACTGATACACACAAACACATATACACACACTTTAAATTTAGGAAGTTCTAAATTTTGAATTAACACTATCAGATACCACTAGAGACTCTATATGACAAACAGTATGTATTTATAAAATATTTATAAAACACCTTGACCCAAGTATGTTGTATCCTGGTCACAATATCTTCAGTAAAGGCAGTGAGGAACAGGTGTTACCTCTACTCCAACCAAAAGAATCCAAGGCCTGGGAACAAATAATGGGAGAGCTGACAAGTAATCCAGAGAACATAATAATACTGCCTTAATAAAAAGTTGTATGTCACATAATAGAAAGGTTTTATGAAGAAGCTAACAGTCTGCTCTCACAGTTAATAAATTAAGACCTTTAAATCACACCGTACCACTTCCTTAACCAAAGTCTCTCCCTTAGATGGCTAATCAAGTAGCTTGGGTGAAACCAATAAAAGGTGGCCGTAATCCAGCTGTGTGGTTTACTTTAAGGAAGCTGGAACAGGAACCTTTTCCAGTTCTAAAATGTGAACAGCACCAATGAAAACAGCCCCAGATGCTTTTACAGTTTTCAGGCACCAGGCAAAAATGAAATGCAGAAATCCTAGCAAGTAAGATGTGCCAGAAACAGGAACCAAAGCCAACCCTTTCCAAACTTTCAACTGTAAACACTGCAGTCCGGGAGGCCCCTGAATGATGGAGGGCAATGGTGGTGGCAGCTGTGGTAATGGCCAGCCATGAAAACACACTCCGACTCAGGTCCAAGCTGGCCCTCTCAGAAACACGGCATTCCAGTTATTTACTGGGAACTCTTACTATACTTGAATCCTGACCTTTCTGCCATCACTTAATTGTGAAAACTCTTCTCAAATACAGTCTTTTTCAGAGCCTGTAGATTAGGCTTGAATACTTCCAATTGGGCAGCTCATCCATCTACTAACAATGAACCACTGAGTTCAAAGGTTCAAATTAAAGGCAAAAAACAGTGCTTTTCGAATCTACTAGTATACAAGGTTACAGAGGCTAGAGGAACTACAGATGTGTCTTTACCATCCTGAGAAAACTCAAGGTTTAAGGTAACTCCTCTGTACAAATACTTACAGATAATTAAAAATGGTAATATGAAAATGAACTATACAATTTAAGAGTGGGGATGGGAGGGGAAAACTGGGAGAACGCAAGGGGTGATACTGTCCAAAAATAAGTGAATTCTTTAGCTGAGTTTTGTAACTGTAACCCCTCTGTACATCACCGTTACAGTTAATAATAGTAAGAGTACAGCAACGCCTCAGACTCTTGACTCACTTGTTGAGTGACTGTTCTTGAAGGATGGCCGAGTACTGAGCAGCCATTCCCAAGAAGGACCCTCCAAGAGACGCCTCAGTGGTCAGAATATTACAACTCCGACTGGAGAAGCAATTCCTGCCCAGAAGCCGAGAAGCCACGAAACCTAAGTTCCCCAAACCGAGTCCACGGCAGCCCTGGACCCACCTGCTCGGGGATCCCGGCTGCCGGCCGCTCCCCGCCCCGGGAGCCCGGGAAGCAAAGGTTAACTCCAGGCCGAGGCCCAGACGCCGACTCCAGGCCGACGGGAGGAGGAAGGTTCGACAGACACGCGGGGTGGGAGGGGAGGGGAGGGAAGCTGTCACCGTCACACGCGCGCGCGCACACACACACATACATACATACGTATATACATACATACATACCTACATATACACATATATACGCCCGCAGTCCCGGGGCTCGGGAGTTCGGGCCGCGGCTCCGTGCGGGGACCCCGAGCGCGGGAAAGCGGATCCCGCACTAGGGAAACGGAGCCGGCAGCGGGTAACGTCGGCTGGACGTTTTCCGCCTCCGCGGGACGGGGTATCAACCCCGGCCCGACCTGGGGGGAGTCGAGGGGGGCGGCGCGCCCACCGGCCCGGGGGTCCCGAGGACCGCACCAGCCTCACCGAGGCCAAGCGGGACCTGGAGGCCGGGCCGCTCGACCCCCGCGGCGCCCCTCCCCCGCAAGCCTGACGGACCCCATGGCCTGGTGTCCCCACGGCGGCTCCCCAAGCCGGACGGATCCCACGACCCGGGGTCCCCACCACCGCCGGAGGAGCGGAGGAAGGGCCCAGAGCCCCGCGCACCCACGTTGGGCCCCCGATGCCCGGCGGTGCGGCCGCAGGGCCCGACGCAGCCCCGGCTCGGGGCGCAGACAAATCAACAAAGCCCGCCACAGCGGAGGGGCCCGCGGCGCGACCGGCGAGACGGGCCGGGGCCCGCGTCCGCCGGGCGGGGAGGCCTGGACCCCGGGGGCACTGACCTTGGAGTCTCCGTTGCAGAGAGCCATAGAGGCCGCGGCGGCCTGAGCGCGGGGCGAGGCGAGGCGGGGCGGGAAGGTGCGGGAGGCTGGCGCTGAGGGCCGAGGCCTGGTCTGGGCGCCGAGCAGCCGGGGCGGAGAGGAGCCAGCCGGCGGCCGTGGGGCGCCGAACCCAAGAGCAGATGCGAGCGGCGGCCCTCACGCGGCCCGTGGGAGAGAAGGGAAGACTAGCCGCGCGCGCTCGCTCGCTCCCGCCTCCGCTTCGGCCTCCGCCACCGCCTCCCGCTTCCGCCCGGGGGTGGAGCCGCACGCAGACCGCGCGGCGAGCGGCCCGCCCTCAGGGGAGGGTCCGAGTGAAGGCCACGCCCCCATAAACGGAAACTGGCGGCCTCGCGCCCCATGACCCCACCCCTCGGGGGAGGAGCCACACCGACCCAGCGCGGCCGAGCGGCTTGCCCTCGGGGGAGGGGCCCGAGTGAGGGCCACGCCCTCACCCACGTGCAGGCCACCACCCCAGTAACGGAAATCCGCGGCCAAGGCCCCGCTCCCCGGCGGGCCGGGTTTTAACAACCCGCGAGGTCGAGAGCCCTCAGGGGAGGGGCGCGAATGTAGGTCCCACTCCCAGAGCCAGGCCACGCCACGCCACTAGTCCACGCCCCCAAGCCCCGAAACTCGCGGCCTCCGGACCCCGCCCCCCGCGCAGGGGCGCCGCTCGCTGGGGGCGCGGCCGCCCTCGGGGGAGGGGCCGAGTGACGGCCCCGCCCCGCGCGAAGCCGCGATGCCGCGAAGCCGCGGTGCCTGGGCCCAGGAGCGGAGCCCCGGGCTGGCTGCGAGTCCGGCCAGTGCGGCCAGCCTGGGGCACCGCCCGGGCTGCACCTGCGCCCGATGGCTGGCCTTCGGGGGCTGGCGTCTTGGCTGCTGGGGTCCGGGGGACCTTGGCCCTGGCTGGGCATCGCTGTGAGATTTGATCCCTTAGGTCTTTTCAAAGCTCGGTAGGGTGCTGGGACTGTGGCTTAGCGGTAGAGTGGAGGCCTAGCACGCTTGAGGCCCTGGGTTCGATTCCTCAGTACCGCACCGAAAAAGCCAGAAATGGCGCCACTGCGTTCAAGCCAGACTTGGAGGGAGGGGAGTTCCATTGAGGGAGCATAGAATAGGGGAAAATGCAGCAGACACAGGAGATATTCATTCATCTACTGCCTTTAAGATTAAGGGACCAAAGTTATTTAGAGGATAATGAGGCCGGAAAAATTGATTCAAAAATTGATGAAGGCAACTCAGAAACAAAGAGCGACTACAGGATGGATGCATTTCTTCCTGAGAGGTTTCTCACCCCCAAGAATTAACATTTGGCAGGATGTATACCTTTCTAAAAGAACTGCTCCCCCAAAACTTAACCTTCTACCCATAATGCAAACGGATACCTTCCTTATCTCAAGGATAAGGATCTGTTTTATGGCAGAATGCATTCTTACCTGGAAAGAATGCCCAGAACATCCAAAAACTCAGAAAATTAAACCAGGAATAACTGGAGCAATGATAAAGCACCTATCTTTGCATAACTTTGGAGTCATATCCCTTGCCTTATTTATAAATTCCCCTAACAGCCAAGGAGCTGTATATCTGTCTCTCCTCCAGAACACCCACACGGTTAGTATGTCTTTGCCTTTCTGTCTGCTTGGTTGCTTCCTTACTCGATAAAGCTCTGCCAAGTTTTCTCACCATGGTGAGAAATTCTTATTCTGTGATCAAATTCAAGGACCCTAAATAAAGAGTCCCTACTTTTAGAGGAAAACTTCACAAACCCTCACCTGTATCCAGTGACACTATGGCACATGGTATTTCCAAAAAGAAAGGAGTTTGGGAGCTGCCACTGGGCCAGGCACTGGGACTGAGCTTTTTCTACAAAGAGTGCTTTTACTACCATTGTTTTGAGAAGAGTAGAGGTTCCCTACCCAGACAAATGTTACATTGGATTTGAGTAACTGAGGTCCCAAATCTAAGTTGAGAAGTTACTTGGGGCAAGTAGCCAGTAACTCAAATTTGTAATCCTATCTATTCAGGAGGCTGAGACCTGAAGATCGAAGTTCAAAGCCAGCCTGGCAGGAAAGTCCTTGAGACTCTTACCTACAACTAACCACCAAAAAGCTGGGGGTGGAGGAATGGCTCAATTGGTAGAGCACCAACCTTGAGCTAAAAAGTAAGAGACAGTGTCCAGGCTCTAAATTCAAGCCCCCAGGCCCAGGGGGAGAAAATAAAAGTTACTCTGAAAGGCTTCCCCTTAACAAAGTGCAAAATAAATGTTAGAACTCAGCCACATCTACTGTGTTCACGATGTCAGGATCTAGTCCAGATATGAAGACGCCAAATGAGATAACACTGCCAAACTCACCTTATTCTAAACAATCTATGAGCATAGCGAAGTGATTTGATGTTCTTACCCACACTTTACAAAAGGAAATTAGGACCAGTGAAATAATGTAGTTAACTGAAGTGCTCACAGACTATTCTCCCAGCTAGCTTCAAACTGTAATGCTCAGATCTCAACGTCCCTAAGTAGCTAGGATTACGGGTATGCACTAGAGGCACCTGGTGGGTAGATTGTAAAGCAGAAAATTGTCCTCCTTCATTGCTAAGTGTTAAACGTGGGGCCTTCTGCCATCCTAATCATTTTCAGTTAATATTGTTAAATATACCCAATTACTCTATAACCGACTAGTAACAACTAAAGTTGTAATTTTTCTTTTTGCAAAATCAAATCTCCAACTCCCCCTCACCTAGTTCCTGGTGGCAACCTATTTCCTTTTTCGGTGAGGTGTGTGTGTGTGTGTGTGTGTGTGTGTGCCGGTCCTGGGGTTTGAACTCAAGGTCCAAGGCTTTAGCTCAAGAACGGCGCTGTACCACTTGGGCCACAGCTCCACTTGGGCATTCTGCTGATGAATTGGGGATGAGAGCCCAGCGCCATGATCCCCGGAGCTCAGCCTACGGAGTAGCTGGGACTGCAGGCCGAGTCCGCTAGGACCCGACAGCGCCGTCTACGGATCCAGCCAGCCCGGCGTGAGTTCGCCCGCCGCCCGCGCAGTCGCAGTTTGGCAGAGCGCGGACCCAATCCCCAAGGCCCACGCTGTCCAGGCTGGCGCATGCGCTCACGGAGCCCGAGCTCTCGCGGCCCCTGTCCAGCACGCTTGCGTAGGGTACGCCAGTGTGAATCCTCCCGGAGTTCCGCGCCTCCTGATTAAGGGTTCCGGAGGAGCTTGACTCTGCCGCTCGGCCGCCGGAGCGCATCCTGATTGGCTTACCCTGAGACGGACCGCCGGAACGGGTCCTGATTGGCTAGCTCTGAAACGGGGCGAGGACTGATTTGAGGCTGGGACCACTTCCAGAGGCGCCAGACCGGAAGTGGCCGGCGCCGCCGGAGTACTGGGGAGAAAGGGTTCTCTGCCGCCCCAACACCGGCCGGGGCTCGCGGCGGGCGAGACGCCGGCCGTTCTGTCCCGCCGTACTCCAGGGCCCGTTTCCATCGCGACAACACGGCCCCCTCCCGCAGCCCCGAGCCCGGTGCGGCTGCCCGGGCGGCGCCTCCCGCCTCCCCGAAGCCCTCGTCGGGACCACCGGCCGGGGACCGGCCCCCTTCCCGGGCCCTCCTGGTTGCCTCGGGCCCCGCCTGGTCGCGGTCTTAGCCCCCGAGACCCTGGTCCAGCGCGGCTGCCTGGGACTCGGGACCTGCCGGATCCAAGACGCTCGTCCCCGGGCCACCCCCAGCGGGGCTCTGCGTCGTCCCTGACATGTCGCCCACCGTCTCTCACAAGGACAGCAGCCGGCAGCGGCGGCTGGGGACTCTGAACCACTGTCCGGAGGTGAAGAGCGGCCCCCTGCCGCCGGGCGGCTGGGACGACTGCCAGCTGGACGCCATGGGCGGAGAAGGGGACCGAGAAGCACTTTTGAGGGACGCTGGCCCCGGGGACTCGCCGAAGGGCCCTCGGAGTTACCGCGCCGAGCTGGGCAGCATCTTGCTGCTGCTGCTGCTCTACGTGCTGCAGGGCATCCCCCTGGGCCTGGCAGGGAGCGTCCCCCTCATCCTGCAGAGCAAGAACGTCAGCTACACGGACCAAGCCTTCTTCAGCTTCGTCTTCTGGCCCTTCAGTCTCAAGCTGCTCTGGGCGCCCTTGGTGGACGCCGTCTACTTGAAGAGCTTCGGCCGTCGCAAATCGTGGTTGGTCCCGACCCAGTACGTACTAGGACTCTTCATGATCTACCTGTCCACGCAGGTGGACCGTTTGCTGGGGAACACCGACGGCCGGCCCCCCGACGTTGTGGCGCTCACGGTGACATTCTTTCTGTTTGAGTTCCTGGCCGCCACACAGGACATCGCTGTTGACGGCTGGGCGTTAACGATGCTATCCCGGGAGAACGTGGGGTACGCTTCCACTTGTAATTCGGTGGGCCAGACCGCAGGCTACTTTCTGGGCAATGTTTTGTTTCTGGCTTTGGAATCCGCGGACTTTTGTAACAAATATTTACGGTTTCAGCCTCAGCCCCGGGGAATCGTTACTCTTGCAGGTAGTGTATGGAAACGTCATGCTGCTCGGTCATCTTAGGGTGAGGAATTGTCTTGACAGTATGTGAAGCACGTTATTTCAGGGACTGGGAATCTTAGGGGTGCGGGGGGTGGTGGCTCGAAGTATTTTTTGTGATTTTGGTTAAAAAAGACGTTAACCAGAGTATCAGTAAAGCCAGCGAACTACATAAGAGCCGTCGTTATTGATCTGTCAGCAGACAGGAAGTGGCAGAATAACCAAACTGCACCTGAGATTCACTGGCACTTGCGGAATACACAGATGTACATTGGGACAGGGGAAAAAAAAGTCTAGCACATGTGGCTCAGCTTTTCCCTGGTGTGTTGGTTGGATTGATTACTCGCTTCCTGCTGTCCTTCCCTTTCTCATCCCTGAGTGCTGTGTCCTCATTTCGTCATTTGCTGGGGAAGCAGGCCATTTCATTCAAACTGAATTAGAGTTGGTTCTAAAGGCCACCTGAATAAGGCAGTCTTGAGGACATGGGACGGGGAAATGGACTTTCATGGGAACGGAAAGTGTCCAGCCATTGGCTGCCTTAGAGCGAGTAAGAATTCTCATTTTAGATAGCATTTGACTTATGAGTGTTTTATTATGACTAACTTGCTCTTTTGTATATCTGTTTGACGGTAGAATTTGAACTTTATTCTTCAGGACAGTCTTTGACAGCTTTTTTAAATTTAACTTTTTGTGTCTGTAGACAGTGGACTTCTGTTGTTGGCTCAAACATTTTAGTTAAAGAGTTCTTAGGCTTGGCAGTGTAGTTTAGTGGCAGAGTACTTGCCTAACATATAGCAGGCACCAGCATTGGGGATTTATAAAAATAAAAAACAGGTTAGAGACTTTCTGTTTTCTATTTTCCTTCTAATTACACATACCATCTTGATGAGTAAAAGTTTGCATGGGATTGAACCAGCATTCTTATATGTGAGGCAAATGCTTATTGGAGATTGAATTTAAGTCCCAAATCCTGACCAGTGGTTGTCAGGGATTTTAAGCAGAAAGAACCATGCACTCTCAATCAGGAAAAAGAAAGGAGAGGAGGAAAATCTGAATATTAGAAGGACACATAACTTTTAAAAATTTAAATGTGCTCTAGGGTTATCATTGTTTTGAGTATTGCCAATAAGTAGAGACGGAGTATACTGAGAAGGAAGTACTTGACATCCAGAAGGCAGAAATTTTGCATAAGAGAATAGGATGAGAGCTGAAGCCCTTAGAGCAAAGCCTCAATTACATGGAGGTTGGCTCTTTCAAACTTGCAGGACAGTCCTGAACTCAGAAATAGGCCTATTCTATTCTCAAGAGTCTTCTCTAAACTATTTTCCTCTAGAAAAGAGACCTTTTAAGGTACAAGAAATGATAGACCCAAAAGAACAAAAAAGTTTGAACATAAAGTTTTATTACTTGAAAAGATAATTTAATTCAGTTTCTTCGGGTTTTTTTGCAATGAGGAACTGAGGTCAAGTGACAGGTAGAGATAGACTTGTAGTTGAGGCATTTCTGATTCCTGATCTAAATTCATACATTTGGTAGGAAATTAGGAAAAACTTCAGGAAAGCCCTTGAAATCTGGATATAAGGCTTTATTTTTTCCTTCCTTTATTTTTTCTTTATTTTATTCTTTATTTTTTCCTTCCTTTATTTTTTTTCTCTCCCTCTCTCCCCCATCTGTCTTTCTTCCTTTCTTTATTTTTTCCTTTCTTTCCAGAGAAAAAATATTATGACACCTGATGTCTGAAAAACTCCAGCCTACTCCAAGAGTGTTTTATTTCCAGAATTGGCAGTCTAAAGTTTTCTTGTTTTAATTTTTTAAGTGCTGAATGCTTATTTGGCAACAGGGTTGTAAGTGTTATAATTAAGTTAAACTTGGAAATTTTCTCTCCCCAAGAATCTCATCATAGTTTATCATGTAGATTTCTTTTTTTTGGGGGGGGGGGCCAGTTGTGGGGCCTGAACTCTGGGCCTGGGCACTGTCCCTCAGCTCTTCAGCTCAAGGCTAGCGCTCTACCACTTGAGCCACAGGGCCACTTCCGGCTTTTTTCTTTTTGCTTATGTGGTGCTGAGGAATTGAACCTAGGGCCTCATGCATGCAAGGCAAGTGCTCTACCACTGAGCCACCTTCCCAGCCCTATGATGTAGATTTCTAAGTCACAATAATGAGCAGGTAGATGAGTAATGTGAATAGAAAGGAGCTTCTTTTCTAATGACTTATTTTCTTGTGTCAGGGATCCCAGGATTGCTAGATCTTAAATATACTCTGGTTGAGATGCTAATTCCCTTCTTGTTTATTTCCCTACTTTAAAAATGCTAGTTAGGGGCTCAAAAGGTGGTTCAGCAGTAAAATACTTGCCTCGCAAACATGAGGCCTGGAGTTGGATTCATCAGCACCACATAAACAGAAAAGGCCAGAAGTAGCGCTGTGGCTCAAGTGGTAGAGTTCTAGCCTTGAGCTGAAGAGCTGAGGGACAGCACCCAGGCCTAGAGTTCAAGCCCCACGACTGACCAAAAAAAAAAAAAAAAAAAGCTAGTTAGGTCTATATAAAATATGTCATTAGGCCGGAACTAGCCTGTGACTGGAAGCTGAGATCACTGATATAGAAGCAGTACAGTAGTAACTGTAAGGCTTAGAACAGCAGCTGAGATAGCAAGCAGCAGATGTGATCTTAGCACAGTTACGTGTGCTAGAACAGAAGAGAGAAGAGGAATGCATTAGACATTTACATTTATAGATCTTTTTTTAAAAATATTTTTCTGTCGGAATTGGGGCTTGGACTCAGCACCTCATGCTCTAGCTTAGCTTTTGCACTCAAAGCTGACCCTCTTCCACTTGAGCCACAGTTCCACTTCCAGCTTTGCTGGTTAATTAAAGACAAAAGAGTCTTTAGGACTTTTCTGCCCTGGTTGGCTTCAAATTGAATTTCAATCCTTGATCTCAGTCTTTTGAGATTACAGCTGTGAATCACCAGCACCCAGCTGGTTGGAGGGCTGAGGAGGGAAGGAGAAGAGGACAGGAGGAAGAAAGGAGTGAAGAGGAGAGGGAGAAGGAAATCAGAAAGGAGAAGAGGGGTGTGGAATGAAGGAGAGCAGAGGAAGGAAAGAGGAGTGGAGAGGAGGGGGAGAAGGAAATGAGGAGGATGTGGAATGGAGGAGAGCAGGAGGGAAGGGAAAGAAAGGAAGAAAAAGGTGGCATAGCCAAATTGTGTTATTTTACAGCTGCAGAAGCTGAGAGGAGGTCTTCAGTACTTCGTGGCAGCTAGTTAACGTGGTTTTCAGCAAGATTAACAAGGCTCGGGTTTTGCATCAGGCATCAGGTCACACATTTGCCATTTAGAATGTGACTGTAGGCAGTTTGATCTGGAGCGGGGTTAGGGAGAGCCTCATGTGGGGTTGTGGTAAAGGAGATAATATGTGTAAAACACTGGCATATGTGGCACATGGCATGCATGTTATTAGTGACTGTCAACACCAGGGCTCACTTGCTCACCGGTCAGCTTGTAATATAGGCCAGCTGTCTTTCACTATAACAGCCATCCCACACCTACAAGTACAAGGAAGTTACTTATCTGCTACTGTGTTAAAAGAGGTATTACTCGAGCAGATAAAAAAAGGTGTCTGAGTTGCTGAAGTAATGCCATGGTTGGGGAGTGTGAGGTGACTTCACTGGTAGATGCTGCATGCTTTGAAACTCAACCTCCCGCCGCCCCCCCCACACCTTTGTCTGAACTGGTATGCTATGCTTTTGTTTCATTTAGCACGGTCATGCGCTACCTGTCTGTAACCTTCCTTTTCTTTGGTAAGTATCACTATTTTTTGAGTCAATATAGTAAACAGAGTGAGGACTGTTCGTCTGCTATGCCTCGAGCATAGGCACCTATGTCCCTTGGGAAAAGTTGTGTATTATTTAGTGTAATTATTCATTTCAAAAGTTAATTACAGACTTAAAAATTCTTAATTTCAGATTTTCTTTTTTTCTGGGGAACTGTATTTTTAATCACAACGACATTAGTTGCCCTTTTGAAAAAAGAAAACCGAGAAGTACCGGTAGTGAAAGAAGAGACACAAGGCATCACAGACACCTATAAGCTGCTTTTTGCAATCATAAGGATGCCAGCAGTCCTGGCATTTTGCCTTCTGATTCTAACCTCAAAGGTAAGAGCTTTGGAAGCACACTCCCCTTCCATGGCAGTTGCCAGCTTTATGGAGTTCTTTCTGTAGAACTCAGTCCTTAGCACAGCCCCTTCCTACACCATGAGGCTTCTGCAGTGAAGAGCAATATTTGTTTGTTGCATGTACTTAAAATTGTGATGATATCAAGTATAATTTTTTAAAAAGCTAAGTGACTTGGAATTTTGTAAAGAATCACGTCAGTTTAAAGAACTGGTAGTAAATATGAATTTTATTAACGTTATTAATGGTTGTGATAGAAATGAATACCTTGATAATTAATAGCTGTGTCTTGTTGAAATGATTACACCCTTAAGAATATTGGGATGGTAAAATTATCTATGGAAGTGTATGAGTGTTGAGACATGTATTTAAAAACCCATTTAATTGGGCTGGAAATGTGACTCAGTGGTATAGCAACTGCTTAGCAAGCATAGGCCAAGTTCAAAACCTAGCTACTGAGATCTGAAGTTCATGGTTCAAAGCTAGCCAGAAAAAAACATGAGATTCTTTTTTTTTTTTTTGGGTCCGGTCGTGGGGCCTGAACTCTGGGCCTGGGTGGTGTCCCTCAGCTCTTCAGCTCAAGGCTAGCGCTCTACCACTTGAGCCACAGTGCCACTTCCGGCTTTTTTCTTTTTGCTTATGTGGTGCTGAGGAATTGAACCCAGGGCCTCAGGCATATAAGGCGAGCGCTCTACCACTGAGCCACCTTCCCAGCCCAAAACATGAGATTCTTATTTCTAGTTATCCACAAAAAAAAAGTGGAACTGTGGGGCTGGGAAGTTGGCTCAGTGGTAGAGTGCTTGCCTTGCATGCATGAGGCCCTGGGTTCAATTCCCCAGCACCACATAAGCAGAAAAAAAAAAGCCAGAAGTGGCAGTGTGGCTCAAGTGGTAGAGCGCTAGCCTTGAGCTGAAGAGCTGAGGGACACTGCCCAGGCCCAGAGTTCAGGCCCCACGACCGGACCCAAAAAAAAAAAAAAAAAGTGGAACTATGGCTCAAATGCTAGAATGCTAGCCTTGAGCACAAAATCTCAGGGACAGAGCCTAAGATAGGGGGGAAAATGGTTATTATTTGTATGTATTATGTTTATATATTTCTATATATTATGTATAATTCGTTTTTAAAAATGATATACTTTCATACTGAAAATTTGTTGGCAAGGGAACCTCATAGATAGGCCTTTAGAGTCTTTTTTGGGGCAGAGAGTCTGAACTCTGGGCCTGGGCGCTTTCCCTCAGCTCTTCAGCTCAAGGCTAGCACTCTACCACTTGAGCCACAGTGCCACTTCTGGCTTTTTCCTTTTTGCTTATGTGGTGCTGAGGAATCGAACCCAGGGCCTCATGTATGCAAGGCAAGCGCTCTACCACTGAGCCACCTTCCCAGCCTCCTTTAGAGTCTTAATTGACAGCATTTAACTGTTTCCTTTATTCTTTTGAAATGTTTCAGAGCCATTGGTGTACATTGTGTACCCTTATCTATAAGTAACTTAAACTTGTAACCCAAAGAACAAGATTCTCTTTCACAAAACTAAGCTCATAAGAAACTAGGAAGTTTAAAACTGATCAAATTGCTTTGAGTGGTGGTAGAGCTTGAACTTCAGGCCTCCAGATTAACATTAGCTTTTTTTCTTTTTTACCTGAAGGCTGGCTCTATGACTTAAGCCACAGCTCCAGTTGCAGCTTTTTGGTGGTTAATTGGAAATGAAAGTCACACTTTCCTGCCTTAGCTGACTTCAAACCATGATCCTCAGATCTCAGCCTCCAGAGTAGCTAAGATTAGAGGTGTAAGTCACCAGTACCCAGCCTAAAGGCTTTTCTTTTAAACTTATGATACACAAGCTTGTAAGTGTTTATTTTATATAACACATTGGAAGTGAAAGCTTTTTTGAAGTGAAAGCTCAGTTGTTAGTTGAGCCGCTGGTAGTTGCTGTCGGGGTTAGGTGCTGTGGCTCTCACTGGTAATGTGCAGGCTGAGGCAGGACCCTCACTCTAGGACTTGGCTGCTCCCTCCCTGGACAGTGAGGCCGGGTTCCTAGTGTAGAGCACCAGTCCACATGCTTGCTTATTTCCGTTGCAGATTGGCTTTTCAGCCGCAGATGCAGTGACAGGACTGAAGCTGGTGGAAGAAGGTGTGCCCAAGGAGCACCTCGCCCTGTTGGCTGTGCCCATGGTTCCTCTGCAGATAGTGCTGCCTCTGATCATCAGCAGGTACACTGCCGGCCCCCAGCCGCTGAACGTGTTCTACAAAGCCATGCCCTACAGGTGAGTGCCAGAGGAAGCCTAGCGAAGCATTAGAAGAGGGAGAAACCAAACTGCAGGCCTGCAACAGATGGAGGTGTGGGGGAAGCCGAGGAAGAGCCTGGGGACCACCCACTGCCCCCAAGCATGCCAGCTGCCCGAGTTACAGGTGCTGGGTGGGGGACTTCAAGAGTGTAGGAAAGAACCCAGGGGCTGGCCATCTCTTCCGGAGGACCTAACACTAAGAAGAGTGGTTAGCAGCTGGGCGCCCGTGGCTCATGCCTATAATCCTAGCTACTCAGGAGGCTGAGGTCAAGGATCGCAGTTCAAAGCCAGTCCAGGCAGGAAAGCCCGTAAGACTCTTATCTCCAATAAACCACTAGAAAACCGAAAGTGGCTGAAGCAGTAGAGCGCTCGCCTTGAGCTGAAGAGCGCAGGAACAGCACCCAAGCCCAGAGTTCAAGCCCCACGACCGACCAAAAATAAAAGAGCAGTTAGCACGGGGGACAACCCCAGTGTCACCACTGGCTTAAGGAGAGCTTGTGCAGAGATGGTGTGGCTCTAATACCACCTGCGTGGTAGGCACTCGTGGTTCGCACATGGTTACTCCCGGTTCCTTTCCCCCTAGGTTATTACTCGGGCTGGAGTATGCCCTGCTGGTCTGGTGGACTCCCAGAGTAGAGCACCAGGGTGGGTTCCCGGTCTATTACTACGCTGTGGTGCTACTGAGCTATGCCCTACACCAGGTAAGCAGCCTTCCCGAGCTAAGACAGTACAGACATTTCCTACACTTCACTTAGAAAAACAGCATTTAAGATTTAAACATGAAGTTCACAATGAGGATAAAATTCAGTGGTGAATCTTGGTCTTGGGTCTTTTGACATTGAGTTTTAAATTTTTCATTCAACAAGAATTTGTTACATTTCACAATTATCTCCTGAACCAGTTAATTTTCCACGTATTTTTCTTTTTGGCACTATTGCAGTTTGAAATCAGAGCCTTGGGCTTTCTAGACAAGTACTGTACCACCTGAGCCAAAACCCAGCAGTTTTTGTTCTGTTTGGTTGTTTTTTTTGCTTTGGGTTTTTTTTTGCGGGGGTGGGGGTGGTTATTTTTTGTTTTTGTTATTTTTCAGACAGTCTTCCATTTCTGTCCAGGGCTGGCCTTGGACTATAGTACATCTACTTAAGCCTCCTGAGTAGCTGGAGGAGTAAATCACCATGCCAGCTTGTTAGTTGAGATAGGGTATCACTAACTTTTTGCTTGGGTGACCTTGAGGTGTGAGCTTCCTGACCTCTGTCTCACCTCCAGCTGGGATTGCAGGTATGAACCACCACGCAGACCCCAGCTGATTTTACTCTTGCTTAAGTAGTTATATCCATGGCTGTGGGATCTTTCTTCAGCCCCCATGATGTGTTCTTTCTGAAGAAGTTGAGAAATCACAAGAGCTACTGGATTAAAGGCCTCAGACTGTGACTTCAGTGTTACCCATTACAACTTAACATTTGTGGTATATGGGCTCCATCTGCGTCAGCCTCAGGTAGGCAGCTGTTCATTCTGGACCCTCAGACTGACACAAAGAGCTGCGTCCTTGGGTACAGTTGCTGCCATTTGTTAAGGCAGATTTCCTATGGAACCCAGACTACAGACTTTGGAAGTTATGGGCATACACTTCCTAAATGAACCAAAAAGTAGCTACCAGCTAATCTTAGTAGTTTGGGTTGTTTTATTTTTTCCTATACAATTGCTATACAATTAGAAGTATTAGTGCATCTCGACTGACCGTATGTTTATAGTCATTGTGCCCATACTCAGATATGTATCCACATGTGTGTTGATAGTCCAGGTTCACATGCTTAGGTAACACATGCCCATGCATGGAGATACAGGAATATTTGAGTTTCGGTAGCACCTGTCTATGGAGCAGGTTGATTGCTATAGACCAAATGTTACTCCTTTAGCTTTAGATTTCAGTAGGGAAGCTCTCAGAGTGAACTAGAGAAATTGCACCAATCAGGTGCTCATGGAGAAAAGGTACAAGGTCAGGAACAGAGAAATGGGGTAGCCAGGACTCAGCTTCCTCCTCCAGCAAGTTCTGAGGAAACATCTGGGCTGTCAGGACGCATGCGCCCCTGGGGGGCCCTGGAGAAGTCCTGTCCGCTGTGCTGTTAGTGAGGAGCCTTTGGTGGCGCATGAGTTCACATCTCTGCATCCCATTTGGCCTTGTAGCTCCTCTCTAGGAACCTCTGAGAGAAGTTCAGAGGAGCACCACCTCAAACAGGGTTTCTGTAGCACCCTGCTAAAGGTTTTTATTTTTCCCATAGGTTACATTGTACAGCATGTATGTTTCCATAATGGCTTTCAATGCCAAGGTTAGCGATCCACTGATTGGAGGAACCTACATGACCCTTCTGAATACCGTGTCCAATCTAGGCGGGAACTGGCCTTCCACGGTGGCTCTGTGGCTGGTGGATCCCCTCACGGTGAAAGAGTGTGTGGGAGCATCCAGCCAGAACTGCCGGACACCTGATGCTGTCGAGGTGAGTATGCTGCAGAATCAGCTGACGTTGGGCTCATGGTAGGATGCTCGTCTTCCCATTGCCTCTGAGAACAGTCTTGTGAAAAGTCACATGTGCCTGTAGTTTCTATATAGAAATGTACAACTTGTCCCTGTGACTACAGGGACCTCTCAGCAGAGGAGCCCTCCCCTCCTCAGGGATCACTGTGGGGCAGTGCGTTTATAGAGATACAGTAAGTTCAGAGAATCTAGGAAAAGAGAACATTCCATCAGTTTCCTAGTAATTGCACTGAAACTGAGTGGTAAGTATGGTTTGTCCATAAATTATTTCAGATTAACATTAGTCTTCTAGAACAGTCATTGGCAACTTCCTCACATTTCAGAGCAGAAAAGACTGCGTTTTGAAAATAAGTACTGTTTATGGCAAGAACTCAAAATTATTTTAGATCTGTAGCACTAAGACACATTAGCATAGTTTGCCATTTAAAGGGAGTAAAATATTGAGATGTTTTTAACAAATGTCTCATGATAAATCTCTTAAATTGCATAAATCTTTTAAAGTAGAGTAATTGCTGGATACTTTTATTTTGAAATGGGATTATTCATTATAATTTTATTTTTATAGCTTTGCAGAAAACTCGGTGGCTCGTGTGTTACAGCACTGGATGGTTATTATGTGGAATCCATTATCTGTGTTTTTATTGGATTTGGTTGGTGGTACTTTCTTGGTCCAAAATTTAAAAAGTTACAGGATGAGGAGCCATCTTCCTGGAAGTGCAAAAGGAACAATTAATGCGCCACAACAAGCAGACATGCCAGAAGGTAACTAGGCTTAGTTTTGTTCAGAGAGCTGTGATAATCAGTGCATAAGACTATAAAATATTATTTTAAACAAGGAAATTATATAAAATGCCAAATGGTTGAAAAGTAGAGATGTCTTTATGTTTTATCATACTTTTTCCTTGCCTTGTTAATGTATTTAAAATTTCCTGAAGGCCAGGAAATGGGCTCTGTCATGACTTTCTTGTACTGAGGCATACTCTCAGTGGCAGCCCAGCGCTGACCTGCAGCCAAGTGTTGGTGTTGGTTCCTGTTGTTGAGCTGTATTTTAAATTTGGGTACAGTATACTAAATGCAAGGCAGCTCGCTCGATACTCGGAACTGACTATAACTGGTTGAGCCTCGCTGGAAGTTAATATCCTATTTGAATTGTTAGCCAGTTAGATTTATGTGAAATTTGATAGGAAGAGAATGTAGACCCCAGAAGCATAACTTAGGTGTTTTTTTTGTGACCATGACCATATTGTACAAAGGTGTTTAAAAAAAAAGGAAGAAAATGCTATTTTAAGTGTACTTTCTGCTTTTGTAATCATTAAAAATTTATAAGACTTATTCAAACTATTTTTTATAAAATGAAAACTATGATTTTTTTTAATTTATTGATTTCCGCAGCCCTTCCACCCTTTTCTAGATAGTTTGATTCCTTGTTAACTTTGACTCTGTGATGGTGACAGGTTTTTGTTATAAGTACGACAGAGCAGACAGCTAGCTAATGGGAGGATCAGATTTAGTGTTGTACTTATTTATGTTCATGGCATTTTGAAAATAAAATATTCTTCAAACACTTGTTTTAATTACTATGAAAAAAACAGTAAACTTTCCAACAGAATGTAATTTAAATGAGTAATAACACTTTTGGAAAGTAACATTTTAACAGTGAAATGAACATTTCTGTGCCTTTGACAAATTAAGTCATGTGGCGGGGGAGTTTTTTAATGAAGCACTTTACTGGTGAAAAGATCTCGTAATTGCTTTATGCCAAATCAGCTATTACTTGTCCTTTTGTTGAAGCTCAGCCTTCTGTTTTTTACATAAACTCATTCCAGTGGAATATTGCCATTCCAAGAGAATTAAACTTTGAGCCCATTAACAAATTCACACAGGGTGGTAAGGTTCTCAGAATATTTTGTATCAGGTGTTACTCTTTTAAAATTGTCTAAGTCCTCCCAAATTAGGAACAAAGAGATGAAGGTATGAGTCTTAGTATTTATCTTCAAGCACACACTTCTTATTTCAGGAGGCTGAGATAAGAGGATCATGGTTCAAAGCCAGCCTAGACAAGAAAGTCCTAGAGACTTATCTCCAATTAGCCACCAGAAAACCAGTAGTGCTGTGGCTCAAGGGATAGAGTGCTTGGCTTTGAGCAAAAAAGCTCAGGGATAGAGCACAGGCCCTGAGTTCAAGCCTCACAATTGATTTTAAAAAACAACAACAATAATAATAGTAATGATAATTTTATGTTCGTATGAAAAACCTTACTGACTCCTGTGAATTTTATAATATAGGTTGGATTTAGAGCGGGGGTTTTTGTAAGTGATGGAGGATAACTGGGTGGGAGAAAATGGCCGAAGGCTGACAGCCAGCACCTGAAGAAGAGTGGGCGTGGCGCTGCACTAGCTCTGCTGTGGAAAGCCGTGACTGGTATCCGGGTCAATCAAGGAGAGGCCAGGAGGTTGCACTGGACCAGACTACAGTACTTTGCCATGGGGCAATCCATGATCATGTATTGTAATCCAGATGTTTACTTGAATAAAGAAAAAAGCCCACTGGACTCAGATGTGTGAAATGTTGTGTTTTGTGTGTTTTTTTTTTTTTTTTTGCCAGTCCTGAGGCTTAAACTCAGGGCCTGGGCACTGTCCCTGAGCTTCTTTTGCCAAGGCTAACACTGTCACTTGAGCCACAACGCCACTTCTGGCTTTATCTATGGTACTGAGGACTCGAACCTAGGGCTTCAATTGCAAGCTAGACAAGCACTCTACCACTATGCCACATTCCTAGCTCTGAAGTATATTTTCATTTTTAACTCTTGGATTAAGAAGCTCGGGTTTCAATAACATTTTATTTCACCTAATGGCTCACACCAGTAATTCTACCTACTCAGGAAGCTGAGATCTAAGAGTCCTGATTCAAAGCCAGCAATGTCAGGAAAAGTCCACAAGACTTATTTCTAATTAGCCACCAAAAAGTACAAAGTGGAGCTGTGGCTCAAATGGTAGAGCACCAACTAGCCCTGATTGAAAAAAAAAAGCTCAGGGCAGCATCCTGGCCTTATCAAGCCCCATACCAGCACACAGAAAAGATAAATAGCCCAAGCACCAATGGCTCGCACCTGTCACCTTAGCTACTCAGGAACCTGGGATTTGAGGATTGCTTAAAGCCAGCCCAGTTTGGAAAGTTTGGGAGACTCATCTCCAATAAACTACTCAGAAATGGCCAGAGGTGGTGTTATGGCTCAAGTGGTAGAGCTCTATTCTTGAGCAAAAGAAGCTGAGGAATAGAGCCCAGGCCCTGGATTCAAGCCACAGGACTGGTAATAAATAACCTTTTTCCCCCCACTAATATTCAAGATATACATATATATATATATATTCAAGAATAGAAGGATTATGTTCCAAGCCAGTCTGGGCAATAGTAAAACTCTTTGGAGAATTAAACAGCCTGGAAATATGGGCCAAGTGATAGAGTATCTGCCTAGTAAGTATAAGCGCTTTTAAGATCAAACCTCAGTACCACAGGAAAAATAATACCGATGGGGCTGTGGCTACCGTTCACAGACACTGCAGGAATTACCAGTTTGGGGTGCTGCTGCGTGGTAGAGTACTTGTCTACATATGGGGGGGGTGGATTTGCAAGAAAGCAAACTCGGTGTCAAACGTCATTGTCGAAATCTCTGAGCATGTTGTGCCCATGTGCAGGTTTGAGTTTTAAGTACTTAGTGCATGGTCACTTCTGCGGGGCTGAGGAGGCCTGGACGTGGCCTTGATAATAGGCACTGCTGCAATATTTTGAGCATAGGGGAAAGGTTTGGTTTCTATTAAACCTTGGTGGTTAGGCACTGGTTTTTTGTTTGTGTTTTCTTTGCCAGCCCCGGGCCTTGAACTCGGCCTGGGCGCTGTCCCTGAGCCTCTCAGCTCCAGGGGAGCGCTCCACCACTTGAGCCACTGCGCCACTTGCGGCTTTCCCGCGTATGCGGTGCTGAAGACTCGAACCCACGCTGGCCTCACGCTCGCCAGGCCGGCGCTCCACCACCGAGCCGCCTCCGGCCGGTTTCTGCACAGTTTGAAATGCTGGAGAGGGTCCGCGGGGCGCGCATACCCGGCGCGGGGACCCGCGGGGCGCGCACACCCGGGCCGAGCCTCCTGCGCGTCGGCTGGGCGTCCGGATTCCGCACGGCCGCCTGCAGTCCCGGCGCGCGCTTCCGCTTTGACCCGGCGCCACTTCCGGCTTTTCGCGGGCTAATTGGAGGGAAGTCTCCAGGACCTTCCTGCCCGGGGTGGCTTCGAACCCGGAGGCCCCGCGCTCTGAGCGGCGCGGAGGCCCACATGGCGGAGCAGCCCGCGGGCGCGGAGCCGCCAGCCTCGGGCGGGCGCGACGCGGCACCCAACTTAGTGTCGCGGGTCTCCCAGTGGGCAGACGACCACCTGCGCCTGGTCCGGGTACGCGGGGCGGCGCGAGGGGGGGGGGCGCGGGGCTGGGGAGGGCGGCGCGAGCTCGGGGGCGCGGGGTGTGTGTGTGGGGGGGGGAATCCAGAGGTGCAGTGGCAGCGGCGCAGGCCCCTCCCTCTCGGCCGTTGCCGCCCCGCCCCGTTTCCCAGGAGTCCGCTGGGCGGTGCGCGGGGCTCGGCCGGCCGTCCCCGCGGGTGCCACAGGCGCGTGCACACGGGCGCGCGCACAGGCACACGGACGTGCACGTGCATGTGGCAGTGGTTCTGTTTTCAGCCACTGGTAGGGAACGGGCGTACCCAGTTGCTGTGCCCGCGGAGGACCGGGGTGGTGCCAACGACAAGGAGCCAGGACAGGTCGCCCCAGCCTAGGAACCCTAGGAATGTGCCGCCGCGCAAACCCCAGGCACAATGCAGAAAGACATCTCGGGGGAGACTGAAGCTGCAGAAGTGGCCTAGAACTGCGGCCTGAGGGGATTTAACACGGGTGGGGCCTAAAGGAACGATCCAGAAAACACTGGAATGAGGGGGGCACCCACGTGTCCAAGAAGCCAGCTGAAGGAAGGTCCAGCTCTCTCTACAGCGTTGCCAGGAAGCTGGGTGAACTGGGTTTGCAAACACTCCGCAGCAAGCCCCGGGAGGTGAAGGGCAGCATGTCTGAGCTCACCTTTGTAGCCTGGCCTTACCTGGTGCCGGCTTCTTTAGCATTAGGCATGCTGTAGGTATGGTTGACAACTGGTATAGGTACATATGTGCACACACACACATACCTACACATACATAACAGGAACATGAATGAGGAGGAAGCCTTGCTTCTTCTAGTTCAGTAAGACTAGATATATACAATTAAAAACTGACCTGAAGGCTGCGGTATAGCTCAGGGGTAGCTTGCATGGCTTGGCTTCCATGAGGTCTTAGGTCTTCCCAGTAATCCCCCCAAATTATATCTATATTTGACCTCAGAACAACTGGAAGGAAGCCATATCCACATGGAGAAGACGCTACAAGCATACCTGGCACAGAACCCAGAACGTTAGATTTGTTTATCAGTCATGGGTCTTGAACTCTGGGCCTGGGCACTGTCCCTGAGCTCTTCAGCTCGAGGCTAGCACTCTACCACTTGAGCCACAGTGCTACTTCCAGTTTTCTGGTAGTTCATTGGATATAAGAGTCTGAGGGACTTTTCTTCCCAGGCAAGCTTTGAACCCTGATCCTCAGATCTCAGCCTCCTATATAGCTAGGATTACAGGCATAAGCCACCGGTGCCCGGCCCTTAGGTATATTTTCAACTACTTTTTTAATGCACCAAGTTTAATTTGTAATTCCTAAAGGAAAATATGTTTATTATTCTTTTGGGAGAGTTTCATTATTCTTAATTTTTTCCCTTATGTTCCTAAATGAAACAGCTTTGAGCAGCACCATGTTTTCTTCAGCCATTAATTCACTTATAGTTGCCAAGGTGCTGTATGTTTTAGGTCTTTCTACAAGACCCTTAAATTTCTATGATGGGTTCAGGTTATGCTAATTATTCTGGAGATTAGTACAGAAAGTACTGAGCCATCGTTACCTTCAAGGGACTCGGGTAAAGAGGTACAGTCATGTTCCCGTGCATGCCCAGTGCTTGGAAGAGATGCAATACTGCGAAGTTAAAAGACAGGAAGATGTAGGTGAGTGGAGAGTTGGCGTTTGGGGAAGCCACCGGCCCTCAGTCATGTGAGCAGTAGGCATGGTTTGCATTGTCAGATTTTGGGAGGGCAGTCTTATTTTCCCCCATCTTCTAATAGGTGTACTTACTATTGTGAATAATCATCAGTGAGAATTAATCATTGATTCTCTCTCCACAGAACATCAGCACTGGAATGGCCATTGCTGGAATAATATTATTTGTAAGAAGTGTGCGACTGGTGAGTTGAAAATGAAATGTAGTTGGGAGAGTTGGGGAGGACGGTGAAAGGGCCCCACTGGTTAAGGTGCGTCGGGTTCATACACTACCTCAGGGAACGGCACCTCCTTCGTACAACTGAAGGTAAAAATAAACCTTAAAAAAGGGAAATGAGATGTAAATCAGCTTAAGCTAATTTAATCTGTTTTTCCTCTCAAGCAGTGTGGTCATTTAGTTGTTCAGACTGTAAGTTTAAGAGAAATGGGCATCCTGGGGCTGGGAAGGTGGCTCAGTGGTAGAGCGCTTGCCTTGCATGCCTGAGGCCCTGGGTTCGATTCCTCAGCACCACATAAGCAAAAAAGAAAAAAAAAGCTGGAAGTGGCGCTGTGGCTCAAGTGGTAGAGCGCTAGCCTTGAGCTGAAGAGCTAAGGGACAGCGCCCAGGCCCAGAGTTCAGGCCCCACGACCAGATCCAAAAAAAAAAAAAAGAAATGGGCATCCTTTAAGATCTTGGCTAGGATTTAGATTGGGAGGACTGGCTCAAGTAGTCAAGCACCAGCTCAGCCAGGGTGAGGGCTGTGAAGCTGAGGCCTCCTTCAAGTGCTCGCATGCAGTCAGACCTCACGGACTTGTGACATGTCCCTGGTGTGAGGCGTAACCTCCACCTTTGTGAACCTGCAGACATCAAAGTTCACCAGCCCCATGGCCATACCTGTGGAGTTCATCCGGAAGCGCGTGAAGCTGCGGGGCCGGCTGCGGCGCCTAACGGAGCATGGCCTGGAGATTGAGCATGTCCCGGTCGCGGGGCCCCTGCTGCCCTGGAGAAGTGAGTACCCGGGAAGCCCGGGACCACATCTTGCCGTACTGCACCCCGCACCGGGCCGGGCAGCACCGCCCCCCACCACACCGCACCCCACACCAGGCCAGGCTGGGCCGCACTGCACCCCGCACCGGGCCGGGCCGGGCCGGACTGTACCCCGCACCCGGCCAGGGTGGACCACACTGCGCCGCACGCAAGCCAGGCCGGGAGGCAGGCGCAGGGACGCACTGGGCCCCAGCTCCCCTCCTCCCCTCCCTCCTTCACCTGGGCTCCACCCCATGTTTGCCCCAGGTGCTGGGGCAACCAGACAAGGCTCCCCTTGCCATAGAGCTTAGCCCTGCAAGAGACCATGAAAAAGTCCCACCCCGCCCAGCCCAGCCATGCGGGAGCAGAGCCCAGATGGGAGGCCACCCTCCCTTCGCGCATGCTCTTCTTCTCACCTTCCCTGTGGTGGAAGCCTGCAGTTCTCCCAGGATCTGGATGGATCTGGACACTGGGTATGGCCTCGGTCGCGGTTGGGCTCACACCCATGCCTTAGCCCTGCTGGGGTGTCCGTGCTTTTTGACACGTCCTGGGTTCCCAAGCAGAGCCATGCCCCTGCGCCCTGCCCAGCACCCTGGGGCAACCTGCACCCGCTGCCTCTCCTGCGGTGGCGTGTATCAGGTGAAGGCGCGCCCTGAACCTCCTGCTCACCGGAGGCTCTTCCTGTCCATCTTGGACTTCACGGTCCCTGGAAAAACTCTTACCATCCGGCAGAGATTTGGCGGAATTTACCAAATGAGTTAACTTAATTTTTGCTTATTTGTTTCTGTGTAGCACAGGCTGCACTGAGACGATGTAACCAGGTTGGCAGTTAGCCCCCAACCCCCTGCTCTGCCTCCTAAGTGCTCATGTAAAACTGACGGGCTACTGCACTTGTAGAATGAATATAACAGATGCAGTTGGATTAAAGTTTAAAACATTAGTTATGTAAAAGATTCATTTTCTCATCAGTCACTGGTGGCTCTGGATTACAGTGGTCTGTAATCCTAGCTATTCAGGAGGCTGAAATCCAAAAAATTGTAGCCTGAGCAGAAAAATCTGCAAAACGACATGATTAACCAGGAGAAAGATGGCTGGAGATATAGCTAAATTGGTAGAGCACCAGCCCAGCAAGCTTGAGATCCTAAATTCAAACCCCAGTATTGGCAACAACAACAAATTCATTTCTCAAAACCTTTAGATTTCAAGACGTTTCTTCCTGGGCTGGGAAGGTGGCTCAGTGATAGAGCACTTGCCTTGCATGAAGGAGGCCCTGGGTTCAATTCCTCAGCAACATATAAGAAAAAAGAAAAAAGCCGGAAGTGGCTCTGTGGCTCAAGTGGTAGAGCACTAGCCTTGAGCTGAGGGACAGACAGTGCCCAGGCCCAGAGTTCAGGCCCCATGACTGGACCCCTCCCCCCCCCCAAAAAAAGGACCTTTCTTCCATTTATTTCCATCTCATCTTCCTCACTACAGGTGCCAGTGAATCACTTGAACCCAGGAGTTTTGAGACCAGCCTGGTTAAAACACAGTGATCAAATTGGTCTATCCATCAGTCCTGTCATTAAATTCAGTTAGTCAAATTTTTATAAAGAGTTTGGGTAAAAGTTTCATATTGTATTGCCTTGAATATAAATTAATAAAATCCTATCTGCAAGTCAGTTCTGTAAAATAGCTTCCTAGGGACACCCTGTCTCAAAGATGTTGATGTAGATGAAGCTTGTTTAGGTAGGAAGAATTCCTCAGTAAGCTGCCCACAGCCTTCTCTAGTGGAAGCAGTGTCTAGCTCTGGGAGTAGCAGCCATATTTACTGATGTATATATCTGTAGAGTTCGGAGTACGTAGGTGGGATCCTGTTTGGGAGATTGTGAGGGATCATATATGGGTCCAGTCTCTTATGGAACATAATGAAATGGCACTGTTTTACATTGTATTGTTTTAAAAGAAAACGTGAATACAAAAGATGGGCCTACATGTAGAAATTTTGATTATAATAAGTACTGCACATTACGGTGTTTTCCTGGGGACTGGTCAGGGGCACGTGGCTTTGGCATCATTTGCTTTTGTGGCTGCTCCTAAGATGAACCCACTCTGTCTCCTCAGAGGAGGCCCCAGGCGTGCTGCTGGTCAAGCTGGCGGGAGTCCAGCTCACCGAAGACGGGAAAGCCTGGCTGCAGAGAGAGCTACAGCCTTCCCAGCACCTCTGGTTCCAGCTCCTGGGCAAAGAGAACTCAGCTCTTTTCTGCTACCTTCTAGTGAACAAGGTGAGCGGGTGGGGTGCTCTCTTTGGCCTAATTATACACGGATGGTCAGCACTTTGCATCTGGAATGGGACCCAGAGGGTTTGGTCTTTTAAAACTGTGGTAGCCCAGCACTGGTGGCTCAGGCTGTAATCCTAGCTACTCAGGAGGCTGAGATCTGAGGATCGCAGTTTGAAGCCAGCCTGGATAAGTAAGAGACTCTTAATTCCTATTAGCCACCAAAAAGCTACTAGTAGAGTTGCGGCTCATGAGACACAGGGGTGCTAACCTTGAGCAAAAAAGCTCAAGAACAGCACCCAAGTCCTGAGTTCAAGTCCCAGTACCAGTGCACGCACACACACATGCATGCACACACACACACACACACAAAATAGTTATAAAACTGAGAAAAATATGAGAAACCCTTTATAAGCTATGCACAGTAGCAAAATGACATATATATTTGCATATCTATATAGCTAGATCTGTGTCTAGATATGGATATATTGAAAGGATCCTTCTGTTAGAAATGTTTGGCTTTTCTTTTGGGGACTAATATTACTAAATCGTAAGTAAGACGATATGGTGGAGTATTTTGACACTAATTTGACATAATTGGGTTTTGTTATTCTTGTTCAAGGGTGGATTCTTTAATGTGAATCTGAATGAAGAAATTTTGAGAAGAGGGCTAGGCAAAGCTGTTGCTGTCAAGGGGCTGGACTATAATTCTAAAACCTACTGGAAAATTCACAGAAAGTTACTTAAAGCTGAACTAACTGCCTTGAAAAAAGGAGAAGGAATCTGGAAGGAAGAATATGAAAAAGAAACTTATTTGGCAAAATTCAGAGACTCCTGGAAAGAAATATGGAAAAAAGACAGTTCTTCAAAACCCACTGGATCTGATTTCAACTTGAAAACCCAAAGTTACTATGACAAATTTAGAAGCACTTACGATACATGGAAAGATAACGTGAATAATTTCTCCTTAGTACTGAAATTCAGGGAACTAAAAACTCGTCTGCGTAGAAAAGGTTGAGGCCTTCTGGGAAAAGCACAGCCTGTAAATATATGGACATTTGATTGAGCCAAAATGGGAATTTCACCAGATGATCATAAGGTTGTAACATCAAAATTAATTTAAACACCTTACAGTTCACATAAAATGCTTTTATGAAAAATGTTAGACTACGCACTGGATGAGGGAGCCGTGTATGTCTTGTAAATATGTCATTCTCCATCTTCAGTGGTGGGATTCAAACCTAGAGCCTCATGAATTCAAAGCAAGAGGTTTCCTGCGGGGCTACGTTTCAAGCCCTGCAGTTTTGATGTTGGAGGAAGAAAAGTTTAAGTATTGGCTGTTATGTTAGTTTTTTGGGTGGCCAGATTTATTTTTTAAGCAAATATTTGCTTTCATTTCCAGTTTTGTCTGTTTCATAATTCACAATAAAGGAACATATCCCTCATGTGTGAGTTCTGTCTTTTCTCCCAGCTGCTTTCCTCTGCTAGCAGAGTGCCCGAGGCTCCTGTGGCACTGCAGAGAGAGGTGTGGACAGGATCAGTGAGCAAGGAGAACCCATGACAGCAGCCTGAGGACGTGGCCCAGCCTCCCAAGCCACCGGAGCAGCACATGGTTCTTAGTCCTGCTGGGACCCAACCTTGGTGCCCCAAACTATAGCATGGAGTTCAGCTGAAAGGAAGAAAAAACACGAAGGTCTTCTCTGATCCTCTCCCCTTGCCTTTCCTGAAAGGAGATCAGAGGATGGATCTTCATCCCAGGAGACCCTGCCCCGACCACAGGATGGGAAGAAGGAGGGCGAGTGGTCACTGGTCTCCCCCCTTTCTTACCATACCACAGCCCACTAGTCATCCTTTCCCATGGCTGTCCCCAAAACAGTTCTGAGGCTTGGGGTTCCTGTTCATGAAGGGTCCCTGGCCTTATAGCAGGTATATTCCTAAATACCTCCGTCATACCTTATGCCAGGTATCAGCCTGGAATCTTGCAGTGGGTTAAGAGAAGACATTTAGTAGCTCAAGAACATCCTTTTTTGAGACAGGGCCTCACTATGTTGTCCTAGGCTGGTCCTGAATTCCTGGTGAAAGCCATCACCTGCCTCACTCTCCCAAGTATCTGGGAGATATCATCTATCTATCACTTCACCTGGCAAACACACTTAAAAATATATCAAATGAAGCCAGGTGCCAGTGGCTCATGCCTGTAATCCTAGCTACTCAGGAAGCTAAGATCTGAGGATTGCAGTTCAAAGCCAGTCCAGTCTGGAAAGTCCGTGAGACTAATCTCCAATAAACCACTCAGAAAACTGGAAGTGGTGCTGTGGCTCAAGTGGTAGAGCACTAGCTTTGAACTGAAGAGCTGAGGGACAGCACCCAGTCCCAGAGTTCAAGCCCCACAACCAACCCCCCCGCCAAAAAAAATATATCAAATGAGGTTTAGGAAAGTGGCTCAATGGTAGAGTGCTTTCCTAGCATGCATGAAGCCCTAGGTTCGATTCCTCAGTACCATATCAACAGAAAAAGCTGGAAGCAGTACTGTGGCTCAAGAGCTAGAGTGCTAGCCTTAAGCAAAAAGAAGCTCAGGGACAATGCCCAGGCTTTCTTCAAGCCCCAGGACTGGCAAAATAAAAATTATATATATGTATATATATATACGTATATATATATACATATATATATATGTATATATATATATATATATATATCAAATGAGTTTACTGCCCTTCTTCCCCCTCTTCCCCTTTCTCATTCTCATTCTCTTCTCTTGTTCTCTCTCTCTCTCTGTCTCTCTCTCTCTCTCTCTTCTCTCTCTCTGGGTCTGTCCTCAGGCTTGAACCCATGTCTGGGTGCTGTCTCTGAGCTGTTTTTGTTTTAGGTCACGGGGCTTGAACTCAGAGCCCGGGTGCTGTCCCTGAGCTCTTTGTGCTCAATGCTAGTGCTCCACCATTTTTGAGCCACAATGCCACTTTCTTTTTTCTGGTGGTTAATTGTAGATAGAAGTCTCATGGATTTTCCTGTTCAGGTTGGCATTGGACCATGATCCTCAGATCTCAGCCTCCTGAGTAGCTAGAATTACAGGTGTGAGCCACCGATGCCTGGCTTCCTGAGCATCTTTTGATCAAAGTCAGCAATCTACCACTTCAGGCACAGCTCCACATCTGGCTTTTCTTCTTCTTAATTTATTGTTATTATAGAGGTGATGTACAGAGATTACAATTACATAACGAGTACATTTCCTTTCGTACATTGTCTTCTGTTCCCTCACTCTCTCCCAGTCCCTCCCTCCCGTCTCCACCCATGAGTTGTAGAGTTCACTATGACCAGTGTGTAGAGCTTTACTGCTGCACTTTCTCACCCTTTGTCCTTCGAGTTCTGTACCCTCCCCCCAACCCTTCCAAAGATGTACACTTGAACACCATACATGAGGTAAAGAGGAATCATCAGAAACTAAAAACTAAATAAAAAGAGGTCTCTTGTTTCCATACTTGGAGTTTGTTTCAATATGTATATTATTTTATATCAATATGAAGAGGCGCTTAAGCATTATGCCTCTGTTTCTTATGTGTAACCTCTTTTGGTCTCACTGTGTGTGAATATCTAGAATCCTGTATACTTATCATATCCCATATCTAGCTTTTGCATATAAGAGAAAACATGCGTCATTTGTCTCTGAACTTGGCTTACCTCACTTAACATGATTTGTTCTAGTTGCATCCATTTCCCTACAAATGATATTATTTTATTCTTTCTAATGGCTATGCAAAATTCCATTGTGTAAACATACCACATTATTTTGATCTCCTCATCTATTGTGGGGCATCTGGGCTGTTTCCATATCTTGGCTATTGTGAATAATGTAGCAATGAACATGGAGGTTCAGGTGTCTTTGTTATATCCTGGCTCATGATGCTCAGGGTAGATGCCCAGGAGTGGT
The DNA here is from genome assembly GCF_019054845.1 of Dipodomys spectabilis. NCBI lineage: Eukaryota > Metazoa > Chordata > Mammalia > Rodentia > Heteromyidae > Dipodomys > Dipodomys spectabilis. Next base: position 47,301,367 of record NW_024870772.1, on the reverse strand, counting down.
ACACTGGGTCGTGGGGAAGGTCTGGGTTGGGTTTTTTGAGGAACCTCCAGACTGTTGTCCAGAGTGGCTGTGTTAGTATACATTACCACCAGCAGTGCAGTAGGGTTCCTTTTCCCCCACATCCCTGCCAGCATTTGTTGTTTGAATTCACAATGTTGACCAATCTAACTGGGGTGAGATGGAATCTCAGAGTTGTTTTGATTTGCATTTCCTTTGTAGCCAGGGATGAGAGCATTTCCTCAGGTGTTTCTTGCCAGGCTCTCCTCTTCTTAGAAGTCTTTCCTTAGCTCCCTTGCCCATTTAGAGATTGGTTTATTAGGTTTGAAAGGGGTTAGTTTGTTGAGCTCTTGTATATATTGGCCTTTATCTGATATATTACTGATAAAGATCTTCTCCTGGCTTGTTTTCTGTCTTTCCAGTTTAATAATTATATCGTTAGCTGTGTAGGAATTTTGTTATTTTGATGTAGTCCCAACTTGTCAAGACTCTCTCCTGTCTGCTGTGCCTCTGGGACTCTTTTCAAGAAGTTTCTACCTGTACCTATAAGTTCTAACGTCTCTCCTACTCTCTCTTGCAGTAGTTTCAAAGTTTCAGGTCTGACTTTGAGGTCTTTGATCCATTTTGAATTGGTATTAGTGCTTGGTTGACAACAGCAATCCAATTTTAGTCTCCTGCATATGGATGCCCAGTTTTCCCAACACCATCTATTGAAGAAGCTATTTTTTCCTACTGATGTCTTTGTCTCCCTTATCAGAAATCAGATAACTGTAAGTGTACAGTTTTATTTCTGCATTTTCTAATCTGTTCCATTGATCTTCAGGTCTATTTCTGTGCAAGGCCAAGCTGTTTTTGTTATTATCGCTCTGTAGTAGAGCTTAAGGTCTGCTATTGTGATACCACCCACATTGGTTTTTTGGTTTTTTTGCCTAGTATTGCTTTGGCTATTCCAGGTCTTTTGTTGTTCCATATGAATTTTTGGATTGTTTTGTCTCTCTCCATAAAGAACATTACTGGGATTTTGATGGGGATTGCATTAGATTTGTATATCATTTTTGGCAGTATGGCCATTTTCACAAACACATCTGGCTTTTTTATGGTTAGTTGGAGCTAAGAGTCTCAGACTTTTCTGTGTAGGCTGGCTTTGAACCACAATCTCTAGAGCTCAGCCTCCTTTGTAGCTAGGGTGACAGGTGTAAGCCACTGGCACCCAGCAACTGCTTTATTTCTAAAAGGCTGAAATTCTTTACCCTTTACTATTTTCTTTCTTATTCAAATTTTCTGCTGGCAGAGTTATTTTTCATTTTCCAATAAAAGGTTCTTCATGAGTGAGACGCTGCCAGCCAGAGCAGCTTTGTCATGATTGATGAGAGCAGGCTGAAAACCCAGAACCAGCACCACTGGCCAGGAGAAAAGCCCGTTCCAGCAACAACCAGAGAAGGAAAACCGATGGCTCAGGTTGTCTTGAGGTTTCTGATGGGCTGTGTGGTGCATTAATAACCAACCCCAAGGGTTATTGCTAGCCCCACCTTCTCCCTCAGGAGAGGCTGACACCCCCTAACCCTCCAACCCCACCCTAACCTTGGACACAGTCTTGTGAGTTGAGGTAGCTGTGCTGAGGGGGCAGTTCTGCTGTGTCCTTTCATTTCCCACCTCACCAGCTATTGATGTTCAGGGCACTCACATATTATTGCAGGAAGCCATGGGAGACACCGCCTCATCTCAGAAAAGTGAAGTGTAGGCAGCTCTGTGATCTGTCCAGGTTCAGAAGGGGTGCCATCACTGGCAATGTGGCAGGATATGCAGCACTGTCTCTCTTGTACAGAGAGGACCATGGAGTTGATGAAGTCAAGCCCGCCTGGGGGGGGGGGTGCAGAGGGTGGAAGACAGGACTCCCCCTCTGCTCACTCCAAGATCTCTTCTTCAGTCTGTGTTCCATAATCTTCCTACCACAGCAGCTGGGAAACACTGGGGTGTCTGTTGCCTGCAAGGTCATTTTTTCCTTTCTGTCCGTCATTCTCTCTCAGCACAGCAGAACAGGGGTAACTTGATGACAGGTGATGGGGTGACAGATGACTGGGTGATGAGTGAGGGGTGACAGGTGTGGTAAGTTGTCAACAGTGACTGGGTGACAAGTGACGGGTGAGTCAGTGATGGGTGATGGTTTCCGGTGATGGTTGATTGGTTAATGGTGACTAGTGATGGTGTCTGGGTGACAAGTGACAGGTGACAGGTGATGGTGACTGAGTAATAGTGACTGGGTGTGAGAGACTGAATAACAGTGATGGGTGACTGGGTAACAGTGACCTGGTGGCTCCTACTGGGAACCCACTGAGGTCTAAAATCCCCCAGCATGAGGAGGTACACCTCTGCAGATCGCCCCACTATGACCAGAGCCAGCCCCATTCCTACCGCCTCCTGTACACAGCACCCTGAGCCCTGAGGATCAGTCCCTGAAGTGACCTGAAGTGACCTGAAGGGGCATTTTCTAAGCTTGTTTTCAATGACAATTATTTTGGTAGGGTGGTTGTCTTGCATGTATGAGGCCCTAGGTCCCAATGTGAACAACAATAATAACAACAACAACAACAACAACACACACACACACACACACACTTATTTTGTACAAATGAAGCCTTCTAAAGACAAATATAGTTGAAAAATGCAAACAAAATGAAGTCCCGTTTTCAAAGGGCAGTCTTCTCTGCATCCTGCATCTCTGCGGAAAAATCTAACCATTTGTTGGCTGGTTATAAAACACAGGTGTAAGCAATGGACTGGATGCTGAGCCCCTCTGGAATCCCAAATGGTGAGATCACAAAATATAGTTTCCTGGTGGTAGAAGTTGATGTACTTTGTATTTAGGTTTTAAATTAGCTTAGATTAGTTCTGTGGAGGGGCTGATTTGTTATGTTAACACACATGTTACATTGTGTTCTATTCAATCTCTTCCTGTCTATGGAGGGGACCATTTGTTGTTATGCTAACACACATGTTTTACAGTGTTGCACTCAGTCTCTTCCTGTCTGTGCTCTCCCCATCCTGCAAACACTTTCAGCAGGTTTTATTGTTCTATTTTCAGTTTTCTTAAACCTTTTCAAAGCTTTAAGATTTACATTCTAACCATTTTACAACTTTCTTTTGTCATGGGCTCTGCATATTTTCCCCTATGCTTTTGTATCTTGTCTATAAAATGATTGCTTCCTTAGATGAGGTCCTCCACTGACATAGTCTACCATACAAAAGATACATTTTTTCCTGCAGAAAAACTTTTTTTTTCTCTTTTTTTTTTTTTGGGTCCGGTCGTGAGGCCTGAACTCTGGGCCTGGGCGCTGTCCCTGAGCTTTTCAGCTCAAGGCTAGCGCTCTACCACTTGAGCCACAGTACCACTTCCAGCTTTTTTCTTCTTGAGGAATCGAACCCAGGGCCTCATGCATGCAAGGCAAGCGCTCTACCACTGAGCCACCTTCCCAGCCCGCTGCAGAAAAACTTAATGTCAGCATCGGAGACGCCACCCAAAGCATTTCATGATCAGATTTCCTAGGCTAAATAAAGAGAAGTTGCAGTTTTCCTGTTTCAGCCTTCAGACTCCTGGGATTACAGGCATATGCCAGTACACTTGGTCCATTCTTTCCTTTTCCATTCTCTTTTCTTTTCCTTCTTCCCTCCCCTACATTACCCCTCACCTCCCCTACCTCCTCTCCTCCTCTCTTTGTCTCTCTCCTCCTCTTTCTTCTTCCCCTACCTCCTTTCCTTTCTCTGCAGATGGTACTAGAGATCAAACCTGAACCTTTCACACTAGGTAAGCTAGAGCTCTGCCTCTGGACTACAACCCAGCCCCTGCCCCCCAAAGTTCTGGTGAGCCTGCTATACCTATCTCCCCTTCCCCATGGGTATTTACAATGAAGGTCTGCCATATAGCACAGCACAACTAACCTGTGTGAATGACAGCCAGCTCAATTAAACTCTTCATAAAACTAACAGGGGGTAAAAGCCAGGCCTCTCTTTGCCTGAGGGAAGCCTGGAGCTGTTGGGCCCTGCTCTCCCATGGAGGAAATATGTACAACAGGAAGGCTATTCCAATTGAACAGAACTCAGAGAAAAGAGAACAAGACAGAGCCAAAGTGAGGAGGCTGGGCACTGGTGGCTCAGGCCTGTAATCCTAGCTACTCAGGAGGCTGAGATCTGAAGATTTCAGTTTGAAACCAGCCCAGGCAGGAAAGTCCGGAAAACTGGAATTTGTTCTGTGGCTCAAAGTGAAAAAGTGCCAGCTTTGAGTGAAAAAAACTCATGGACAGTGCCCAAGCCTGGAGTTCAAGCCCCAGGACCGACAAGAATAAAAAGTGAGAAGGAACACAGAGAGACAAAACTCCAGTTAAGTTTCTGAAACTGCTCCCGTGTCCATCCTCTGCACTTGGGCGTAAAACCTGGGTTTTATGGGAAAGCCTGCTGAGTTGGTCTAGCCATGGTCTCATCTTCCATGTCTGACTGCCCAGCTGGTTCTCCACAGGAATCCTGTCTAGTTGGTCTAGCCAGAGAACCATCCACGGCCATGCTCCCCATCTGTGGACCCTGCTTCTTCCTGCTCCATTACGGGCAACTCCCGCCCCCCTTACCGGCTGCGTGGCCTTGCTCCTGGCAGATCTTCCATAATAGCTTCATGGAGTACTTCTTAAACCCGAGGGACATGGTGACAGAATTGGGGACCCAGTCATCTGATGTCCATGTCCTTCCCCTTCCTTGAGGGTTAAGGCCATGGCCAGTATAGTCATCACTTAGCTAGATTCACTTGGGGTTTTATTATTTGAGCCAAAAAAAATTTGGTCTACACATGGCAAAGGGCCATGAGGACAGGCGATTTCTACTGCGCCGTGCTGAATTCCTGCTAAGCCCAGCCACCTCTAGCTGGTCCGCACAGCTAAGGGTAGAATGTGTGCCGAGGGGCAGTGCGGGCAGTGTCTCCTCCATCATAAACTCTTCTTCTTTTCCTTCACCTCCTGGGCACAGATTTATACAGGCACCGTGTATGTCTCTCACTCTTGCTCACAGATGCAATTCCATAGTTAGCACTGGTTAAAGCCAGAGTCTGGTGAATATGGCTGTTTCTGCAATCAAAGGCACTGTTTTTGCACAGCTGTTGCGTTCTCAGAGTAGGATCCCTGGTATCTTTTGCTGGAAGCTCCCAGCACAGCGGCTTCCAGCCAGTCCTTTACCCTGCACCAGGTGCTTTTCTGGGACTTCCTGTGATCCTGATGTCAGCGGCACCTGCCCCTTCAAGGCTGAGGGAATGGGAGAAATCTGATAGCCATTTAGAAGATGGCCCAGCATAATGAATGAGTGGCAAACCTCATGAAGCGGGGTGGGGAGGGGAATGGCACTCAGGGCAGGCCAATGGCACTCAGGAAAAATGGGGGTTCACAGCAGTAAAAGCAGGGAAGACGTTAGGTCTGAGGAACAAGGCAAAGGCTTCTGTGGTTACTGTGGAGACAGCCTCCACACTGGCTGAGTCCACTCCAAGTTGCAGCAGGAAAATCAGTACTGAAAGATTGCAGCAGAGTGACTGGGGGCTGTCCAGAGAGAGACACTGTCTAGGATATTTGTTTAAAAGAAAGTTTCAAGTAGATCCCATTTTCCCACCACTCCTCTCGAGCCCAGGAAGTAAGAGGGTATTACAATTCATTTTGTTTGTTGTTGACTCTGTGGTAACCAGGCAGGGCTGTGGACGGACTGTGGTCAGTCTTTGTGTTGTTATTCTCTGCCATCCTCACGAGCACTGCAAATAGTTCTGTCCTGTGTTCAAAAAACGTAGCGAGGCAACACTTTGGCTTGTAGTGTGTTTTCTTTCATTAATCACGGAAGGAAAAGGGTTAGTTAAGGATCAGGGATGCATCCAAGGAGCCTAGGCATTTAAGAGGATGTCCTCCCCCCTCAGAACTGTCGAACTGAGAAGGAAGGGAGGGGGGAGGACCAGGAGATCTTTTTTTTTTTTTTTTTTTGCCAGTCCTGGGGCTTGAACTCAGGGCCTGGGCATTGTCCCTGAGCTTCTTTTGCTCAAGGCCAGCACTCTACCATTTGAACCACAGCACCACTTCTGGCTTTTTCTATGTGATACTGAGGAATTGAACCCAGGGCTTCATGCATGTTAGACTATACCACTAGGCCACATTCCCAGCCCAGGAGATGGGTTTTAAGTGTAACTCTTTATTCAAAAACAGGTGGGCAGTACAGGAGTATTGTATGGCATCTTTTTTTGGGGGGGGGGATAGGGTTCTTTGCAGTACTAATTAAAAAATTCACAAAATGAGGGAAATTGAAGTGATCAACTTCAGCACTGCACTACTTGTGCTCTGCTGTGAACTCTGGGTGGCTTGCCCGTGGGTCTGCATCTTTTCTGTGCCAGAAAGACAAACACAGGGGCCAGGGACCAGCTTGCCCTTGATTGGGGATTATCTTGGTGTCTCCGTCTTTTTTTTTTTTTCCTTTCCTCTCACCATGGAGATAAACCAGCCAAAACAAATCTCCTCTAAACAAAAGCACTTCTTTATACAACAAAAGCAATTTGGAGGCAGAGAATTATTGACCCCCAGCTCCTCCCCCCTCCTTGCTGGCAATGGAACCAAGGACCTCAGAGCAAGCCAAGAAGCTACACTACTTAAGGTACAAGAAGCCCTATCTAATGTCTTGTAAATTGGGAATTTGTCTGCGATCCTGTTTGGTAGAGGGAGGGAGGACGAGGGAGAGAGAGGAGAAGAAAAGGGAGGAGGAGAAGGGGGAGGAGGAGAAAGGAGAGGGAAGGAAAGAAAAGGAAATTGGGGGAGTTTTTTGTTTTGTTTTTTTTTTGTATGGGCCTGAAGACCTTACACATTTCTAAATTGATTCTTTCTCTAGTCAGGAAGAAATCCAAAGGGACGTTTCTTGTTCTTTGACTCTACCTTTCTTTCCTTTTTCTTTCCCTCTCTCCTTCTTCTTTCTGAGAGCCTGGGTTGCTTTCTGGATAAAGTTTCTTCTTGCCCAGGCGCTTTGCTGTGACATTGTAATTGCTCTGCTGGATTGAATAATACAAACGGGCTGTTTCTATGGCATCCGCTGCAAGGATGAAAAGGTGAAACTCTAGACATAGCTCTGGGTCACACTGCCGCCCCCCCCCCCCAGCCGTCCATCACCCCGACTGCAGGCCGTCCCCCCCACAGCTGTCCATCACACGGGACTGCAGGCCGTCCCCCCCACAGCTGTCCATCACACGGAACTGCAGGCCGTCCCCCCCACAGCCGTCCATCACCCCGACTGCAGGCCGTCCCCCCCACAGCTGTCCATCACACGGAACTGCAGGCCATCCCCCCCACAGCCGTCCATCACCCCGACTGCAGGCCGTCCCCCCACAGCTGTCCATCACCCCGACTGCAGGCCATCCCCCCCACAGCCGTCCATCACCCCGACTGCAGGCCGTCCCCCCCACAGCTGTCCATCACACGGAACTGCAGGCCGTCCCCCCCACAGCCGTCCATCACCCCGACTGCAGGCCGTCCCCCCCACAGCTGTCCATCACACGGAACTGCAGGCCATCCCCCCCACAGCCGTCCATCACCCCGACTGCAGGCCGTCCCCCCACAGCTGTCCATCACCCCGACTGCAGGCCATCCCCCCCACAGCCGTCCATCACCCCGACTGCAGGCCGTCCCCCCCACAGCTGTCCATCACACGGGACTGCAGGCCGTCCCCCCCCAGCTGTCCATCACACGGAACTGCAGGCCATCCCCCCCCACAGCTGTCCATCACACGGGACTGCAGGCCGACCCCCCCCAGCTGTCCATCACCCCGACTGCAGGCCGTCCCCCCCACAGCTGTCCGTCACACCGACTGCAGGCCGTCCCCCCCACAGCTGTCCATCACACGGAACTGCAGGCCGTCCCCTCCACCCCCAGGCCAGGCGCGGCCTCGCACCATCTAAAGTCCTGGGCAGAGTCAGCTCTGTAGGCGGTCGGCGGTTGGCTCGGTTCCCGGCTCACCGAGGTCTCGGAATGGCGCGCGCGTGTGGACCGCTGTCCGCCAAACCCGGGGCGGAGCGGGGTTGCCCCACCGCCGCCCGCCCTGACCGAGGTCGCCCCCTCCAGCTCTGGCCACGAGGCAGTCTGACTGACAGCCCCGCCCACGGCCGGACACGCGGACGGCCCAGGGCACGCGGACACGCGCGGCCGGGGCACGCGGACACGCGCCTTAAGCGCCACGTCCGCGTTCCCCCCATCCCCTGCCGACGCCGCGGGGAGACGAGGTGGCCGGGGCACCGCCACCCCTCCGGGCGGGGGGCGAGTAGGGGTGCAGAGGCAGTTATTCTAGTGCAGGCCGGGCCCCAGCCCCGCGGAGGTGTGCGGCGGGGTCCCTGTGCCCGGGTCTCCCGGGGGGGGGGGGGTGATGCGACGAGGTCCCTATCCCCCCGGCTCCGCGGAGGGGTGCGGCGGGGTCCCCGAACCCGGCCCCCCGGAGTGTGCGGCGGGGTCCCCGTCCCCTGGTCCCCCCCCGGGGGGGTGCGGCGGGGTCCCCGTGCCCCGGCCCCCCGGAGTGTGCGGCGGGGTCCCCGGCCCCCGGCCCCCCGGAGTGTGCGGCGGGGTCCCCGTCCCCTGGTCCCCCCCGGGGGGGTGCGGCGGGGTCCCCGTCCCCCGACCCCCCGGAGTGTGAGGCGGGGTCCCCGTCCCCTGGTTCCCCCCGGGAGGGTGCGGCGGGGTCCCCGTCCCCTGGCGCCCCGGAGTGTGCGGCGGGGTCCCCGTCCCCTGGTCCCCCCGGGGGGGGGTGCGGCGGGGTCCCTGTCCCTCGGTCATCCGGGGGACTGCGGCGGGGTCCCCGTCTCCTGGTCCCCCCGGGGGGGGGTGCGGCGGGGTCCCCGTCCCCTGGTCCCCCCCGGTGGGGTGCGGCGGGGTCCCCGTCCCCCGATCCCCCAGAGTGTGCGGCGGGGTCCCCGTCCACTGGTCCCCCCCGGGGGGGTGCGGCGGGGTCCCCGTCCCCTGGTTCCCCCCGGGGGGGGTGCGGCGGGGTCCCTGTCCCTCGGTCACCGGGGGACTGCGGCGGGGTCCCCGTCTCCTGGTCCCCCCGGGGGGGGGTGCGGCGGGGTCCCCGTTCCCCGGTCCCCCGGGGGTCTGCAGCGGGGTCCCCCGGGCCAGCGCCCGCCTCCCTTCGGGCGGCCTCCGGTCCGCCGCGGTCCAGTCCCTGCTTTCCGGGGAGCTGCGGGGCGGGGCCGGGGGCGGGGAGCCGAGGATTTGAACGCGAGGCCGGCGGCGGCCCTACTCTTCCCAGCTCCGCCGTCCTCCGAGCCCGGGGCGCCGGCCCTGGGCGGCAGCTTGCAGCCCGGGGCGGCCCGGGGGTCACCACTCACCCCGGCTCCGGGGAACCGAGCCGCGGACCGCTGGACCCGAGGTCGGCGCTAGTGGGAGCGGGCGGGGAAGGGGTGCAGGGAGGGCGGCGGGGTGCGGGGCGGGGAGGGGAAGGGGAGCGAACGGGGCCCGCGGCGGGGGGGGGGGGCCGGGGTCCCCACTGGCGAGCACGTGGGTGGTGTGTCTGGAAAGTTCTGTTCTCCTGGGTGCCGCGCGCACCGCCGCCGCACGGTCCGGGGCCCCCGGCCGCCCGACGCCTCCGCCCGGCGAGGGCGCGGGGTCCACGGGGTTCCCACGCACTCGGGGCGAGCTCCACGCCCGGTCGCTTCCCAGGACCCGCGACGAGGGGTGGGTGGCGCACTGCGCCTGCGCGGTGCCCATGGCAACGGCGCGGAGGGGACGCGGCGGCCAGCGTGGGTGCACCTGCGGGCCGCGCCTCCTCCCGGTCTGCGCTGCTCCTCTCTGCCCGGCTCTTCTGGGACTGCGGTTCTCATCCTAGCGCGTGTGTGCGCTCGCGTGTGCGTGCTCGCGTGAGTGTGTATGTGCTCTCGCGTGTGAGCGTGCGCGCGCCGGTCCTGGGCTTGAACTCAGGGCCAGAGCGCCGTCCCTGAGCTGCGTTTGCTCAAGGCTGGTGCTCTATCGCTGAGCCACAGCTCTGCTTCAGGGTTTTGGCGTTAAATGGAGAGGAGAGTTTCGCAGATTTAACCCCCCCTCCCCCAAACTGAGACCCTCGGTCCCAGCACCCCAAGTGGCTGCAGTGACAGGCGTGAGCCTCCAGCACCAGCGGCCCCCCCCCCCCCCCCAGGAGTTCAGTAACAAAGTTAGGAGTAACTAAATGCAGAGCAACACAAAACCAAAGCCTTCTCTCTTTGTTATCATTGGGTCATAGGGAAAATGGTGAGAAATTGCGTAATGGGGCATTCCTTGCCGGTAAACAGAAACAAATGAAACACTTCCAGTGTTTCCAGAAGCGTCTCGTAGCTGCTTGTTCCACGCTTGGACAGGCCAACCCTGCAGAAAGCTAGGAACTCAGACATAGGCTCTTCCCCAAAAGCCTGCCTCCACCATGGCCTGGGGTCAAATCTTCTGCACATCAGTGTTCTGGAAGCTTCCTCACAGACTGGTTTTCTTAAGCCATCTGTGCAAAATCGATTTCATGAAAACTGTGAACCTTGGCAGGTCCCTCCCTTCTCAGATTCACCTGTGCACGCCCAGGGCCCATTTGGCCTGTGCAGGTGGTTTCTGCAGGGGTGGATAGTGGGAGGTGCGTTCAGGGGTGAGTGGGTGGGTACTGGAGTTTTACATCACTTTTCTTAGACTGCATCAGTACTTGGCTCTATATTAAATAAGGGGCTGGGAAGGTGGCTTAGTTGTACAGTGCTTGCCTCTCATGCATGAAGCCCTGGGTTCGATTCTTCAGTACCACATACACAGAAAAAGTCAGAAGTGGTGCTGTGGCTCAAGTGGTAGAGTGCTAGCCTTGAGCACAGAGAGGCTCAGGGATAGCTCCCAGGCTCTGAGTTGAAGCCCCAGGACCAGGGGAAAAAAAAAATCAAGGAACTGTTATAAAAGTTTGAAATGAAGTTACTTTTCCTGAGAGAAAGTGTAGCCTCGGATGGCATAACAGGAGTATTCCTACTTCTGCGCAGTTCTACAAGTGTTTACTAGTAGAATTTCTAAAATGATGTCATTTCTCATCATCAGTGAATGTTAGCAAATAAAACCAACCCATTCTTTTGCAATCACTGGTAGATACGGCTTCCTTTCCAGTCGCTTCCATCACTGGTTTCTGCGGCATTGCTCAATCCATCTAACATACATATTTTTAAAAGTTCAATCGAGTTTTCCCTTTCTTCTTTGAAAGATGAGAGCATCTTAATTTTCAGGTTCAGGTAGTTTGCGACCCTGTTTGGTGGCCTGTGGCTGGCTCGGGTTCCGGGATTCTCAGGGCCAAGCGTTTGTGCTGGTTCTAGTGGAAGCCTGCGGCTCCCAAGGCTTGGGTAATGAGCCGTCCTGAGGCTGGGGGCAGGGCGAGGAGTAGACAAAGGAGGGGATGCTGGTGGGCACAGCCGGCATTTATAGTCTTACCAGATTTGTGGGAAACGCCACTGCTTCTGTGGCCACTTCCTCTCTGCATCCATTTCTGTTATGTTGACTTAAAGAGCCCCCCCCCCCCCCCCCGCACAATTCCAGGGGTAGAAATATATAAGAATAAAGCACAAAGTTGCTTTGTATGAAGGCACCCCAATGTAAGTGGCTGTGCAGACCCATTGTACTTTTTGATGTTGGTGGTTGGGTGGTCCTGAGGGTTTGAACTTTAGGCCTTGCTAGACAGGTGTTTTATCACATGACCCTACGCTCTGAAAACTCTGAATGAAATAGTTTGTGTTTATTATCCAGTCAGCAGATATTGAGAACTTTACATGCAAGGCAAGAAGAGTAATCTTGCCTTCAATGAATTAAGAGTTGTCGTTTGTGCCATTATTCTAATGCTACTTCATATTTTCAGGGAGATCTTCCTCCTCTTCCTCCTCCTCTTCCTTCTCTTCTTCCTCCTCTCCAGGGTAACCCATGGGCTAAGCAGGTGCTCTACCGTGGAGTCCTGCCTTTGGTACTCTTTAAGAGAATAATTGATTTGGTGCTTGTTAGACTTCTAGTTTGAGAGCCATGCTTCAACTTTGATTTAAGAAAAAGAGCATAGTCTCTGAGCAGGTTAGACAAAACCTTATATAGGGTGAGAAACGTGTGCATGGTCGTACAGTTCGGTTGCACAGATTTGTTGTCTGGGCTGGGTCAGTTCTCCGTTTGGAGTGGCTCAGAACCTTCATCTCGGGTTTCCTAGATGAAGATAAGGTGGGTGAGTGAGTGTCTCTTTGTGGCCGTGTTTGTGCCATAGAGGCCTCCTGCCAGCTAGCTTCCTTCTAAGAATAAAGAGTAAGCCTGTCACGCTTCAACGATCAAGACTGTTCTTCCTCTGGGATAGAAAGGGAAGTGTGTGCAAAATTATACAACAATAAAAGGAGCCCAGTAGAACATGTATGTACACCTTTTCACTTCTGAGCTAGAGTAATTTCTAGGCATTTCTTCATGAGTTTAAACTGCGGAAATGTATTATAATTTTGTGACCCTTTGGTTTGGATGTCTGGGAGACATTTTCTTTTCATATCTGGGACGCAGACAATCTAGGCCTTCTTTCTTCCATGGTCACGTGAGTTTCCTGGTGGCTGAGTTCAGGGAAGCTGCTGAAGAGCACCCCCACTCGGTTGTTGCTCTTTGTCTGGGGAGTGGGCTGAGCCGCAAGGCATGGACAGGGCCTGCTCGCTGGCCCAGCGTCCTCTTCCCAGGCTGGCTTTGTCACAAGGAAAATCATTTAGACACACTTCAGTGGATACTCACATCCCTTTGACACCCGTGACCTCTTTTGTTTTTGGAGAAAATCTGTTCTGCTGTGATGAGGGTGTGCCAAATCAGAAATGTGTGTTGTAAACGTCCTGGGGAGACGTTTATACAGCTTCACCTTATTACCCTGAAGTTCCTCAGCAGACGGGGTGGGGGTGGGGGATGGGCAGAGAGCCTGGCTCCCCAAGAGGACCTTTGTGGCAGAGATAAAAGATGCTCTTCCCAGCTCTGTTCTAGGTGCCCTCCACTGACAGCCTGTGTCCAACAGGAGATTGTATGTTGTATGGCTGAGAGGGCCCAGTCTGCTTGTTTATTATGTACATTAGTAAACCAGGGCTCACACTTACCTAATATATGGCTGGGCGCCGGTGGCTCATAACTGTAATCTGTCTACTCAGGAGATCTGAGGATTAAGGTTCAAACATGGCCCACCAGGGCAGGAAAGTCTGTGAGACTCTTATCTCCAGTTAAACACCAGAAAACAGAGTAGCACTGTGGAAGAGTATGATAGAATACTTGCCTGGAGCGATAGAAGCTTAGGGACAGTGAGCAGGCCAAGGAGCCTGCCTCAGGTGGTACACATTCTGTACCCCTGGCCAGAGGAATCTGGGCATGAGTAAGATCTAATACAAGAAGGGATAAGTAAGTGCATTAAAAGGTTCTGGAAGAAAGGTAGGGAGTGATCATATATGTCTAACATGTGACTACACATTTCCTATGTGTCTTGTCACAGGCCACCATAATGAAAAGAGATGGGACTTATGAGCATGTGTCACTGAAGAGGCTAAAAGAAAACTACCTTCCTCCCTCCTTCCCTCCCTCCCTCCCTCCTTCCCTCCCTCCCTCCCTCCCTCCCTCCCTCCCTCCTTCCTTCCTTCCTTCCTTCCCTCCTTCCCTCCCTCCCTCCCTTCCTTCCTTCCTCTCTTCCTTCCTCTCTTCCTTCCTCCCTCCCTCCCTCCCTCCCTTCCTTCCTTCCTTCCTTCCTTCCTTCCTTCCTTCCTTCCTTCCTTCCTTCCCTCCCTCCCTCCCTCCCTCCCTCCCTCCCTCCCTCCCTCCCTCCCTCCCTCCCTCCCTCCCTTCCTTCCTTCCTTCCTTCCTTCCTTCCTTCTTTCCTTCCTTCCTTCCTTCCTTCCTTCCTTCCTCCTTCCTTCCTTTCTATGTGTGGCAGTCTTAGGGCTTGAACTCAGACCCTGGGCACTGTCCCTGAGGTTTTTGGCTGTGTTCTATCACTTGAGTCACACTTCCCCTTACAGTTGTTTGCTGGTTAAGTGGAGATAAGAGTCTCGGGACTTTCCACTTTCCTGGCTTAGAACTTTGATCCTCAGAGCTCAGGCTCCTGAGTAGCTAGAATTATAGGTGGGAGCCATTGGTGCCAGGCAGAAGTTAGTTTGTTTTTTGCCTAGGATCTAATAGATGTGGGATTTGAACAGTGGTCTGTTTGTCTCTGGTTCTAGTCTAGCCCACCAGTGGGGAATGCAAGACTGAGTTTACAAAAATGACTAGGTTGGTTTTATTTTCAAATTTCCCCCTTTATGCAAAATGCAGAGGGATGGATGTGTTTCTAACCCACTGGTGGGGAGTGGGGAATGGAGAAGCTGGTGGGCAGTAGAGAAGCCGGTGGAGAGCGAGAAGCCAGTGGGAAGCAGAGAAGCTGGTGGGGAACAAGAAGCCGGTGGGAATGGAAAAGCCGGTGGAAAGCGAGAAGCCCATGGAGAGTGAGAAGCCGAGAAGCTGGTGGGGAGTGGAGAAGCTGGTGGACAGCGAGAAGCTGGTGAGGAGCCAAGAAGCTGTTTTGCTTCTGGTGTCTGGAGGTTATAAATTGAGGTCTGGCTCCTGGAAAGCACTGGGGACTGTTTATAAACTGGGCTGGGTATTAGTTTAGGAGTGAGCGGTGTTTACATCTGCTTCCCAGGCCTCCACATCAAAGCCCACTCTTGTCACGTCTCCCTCTTGCCATCTGGCGGTGTCTGTATGGGCCGGGCCCTGTGGTTTGAATGCCTGGTCTCTCCGTGTCTGGTGAGCTCCTGGTTTTATCGTACACCAGCTCTGCCTGCTTGCTTTTTGGAAATAGCTTTGGGAGGCCACTGCTGGAATGGACGCCATGCTTACACACTGGAGACCAGAATCACCGTGGGTGCTTGGTGAACCGAGGAAGACTGTCCACACAGGGGGTGTGGCACTGCCAAAACTCCATGCTCCACCTAGTGTTGGGAGGTTGTAACTGGATTCCTTGTACTGGGGTGGTTGCTGACACGGGGTTTCTGAGCTGGTTTATGGGGGTGGTGGTGATGGTGGTGGTGGTGGTGGTGGTGGTGGTGGTGGTGATGGAGGTGGTGATGGTTGTGGTGAGGATGTGGTGGTGGTGATAGTAGTGGTGACGGTGATGGTAAGGCCTTCCTCAGGAATGACCATGGCAGCATAGCCAGTGGGTGGCTGGGTCGGGACTTCTTCTAGTGTTCCAGAAGCCTCCACTCCCATGCCCCCTCCCCCTTGCCAGGCACACTTCTCTCCTGGCTTTCTTTCTTCCCCCTGACTGACTCGAGGGGTGCAGGGGAAGGTGCAGGTTTGTACGTGCAGATCCCAGGTCCCACACTGGAGTTCAGCCTCTGCTCTGGTGGCCGTGGAGCACCGGGAAGGCGGCTGGGTCTGGGTCTAACTGAGTGCTTGTATGCTATACGTGCTATGCTTCTGAATGGAGTGAGGACTTCAGGAAGCTGCCTAGGCCATTCCGTGCTGAGGAGGCAGGGAGACCTAGTTCAGGGCTTAGTGCCCTCAAGTTACTGATTAACCCTCGAAGGTACTCAAGGCTTTTTTCAAAGCTGCCTTCACTTCCTTCTCTGTGAGACTCGGACTTTCAACCTCGGTCACTGCTTCGCCTTTCTCCACCTCCTCATTTGGACCTCGGCAAAACCTCGGCAAACTGGGTTTGCAAGGGGCCAGAATTCTGAGCCAGAAGTGAAGCGAGTTGATGCTGGTGATTCATGGTGTGCTGTTCAGTTCTTCGGACAGTCTGGCTTGTTCTTGTCTAACACTTCCTTCCTGAGTGAGGCCGCAGAGATCGAAAAGAAAAGCCATGTTTTCAAAGCAGATTTCTCTACAGAAAAGGGGATGTGTTCACAGAGGAATTGACAGCGATGCCAAGTTTCTTTGGTTTTTCATTTCTATTTAAGCGTGATAGGTTTTGTATAACCAGAGTTGTGAAGAAGTCTGTCCTGTGCATATGCAGTAACTAGAAGAAAACGTATGTTGACTTTTCTGGAGCTAGAGGCCAGAGGTAAATTATTCACTAGATAGATACCCTTTGATGATTTCTGAATTTTGAAACTTTTCACTTCATAAATAAAAAATAAAAATTCCACTAATGCAGGAAAAATAAGCCACATTCTCCCAGTTCCTCGTGATAGAGTTAAGGTCGGGAGACATGGTTAAGGAAAAAACAAAGCAACTCTCCTCATCTCCCTGTCAGTCTTTTTTTTTTTTAAATTTTATTTTATTTATTTTATTTTATTTATTTATTTATTTATTTTTTTTTTTGTCGGTCGTGGGGCTTGAACTCTGGGCCTGGGCGCTGTCCCTCAGCTCTTCAGCTCAAGGCGAGCGCTCTACCACTTGAGCTACAGCGCCACTTCCCCTGTCAGTCTTACCAAAGATCCAGGCAGTGATTTCTAAAGCTCGTGCAGTCCGGGTTCCCATGTCAGGCCTAGGGAGTCGGTGCAGTTTTCAGATATTTCCTTCCTTCTCATGAAGCTGTACGATTGTCTCTGGCCAGACCCAGTGGCCAGTGAGACTGGACCCACGCATGGCAGAAGTGCTGAGCTGCCGCAGGCTGGCAGTGCTCACACAGCCCAGGCTTTCCTGCCCCTCCTCTGCTCGGGTTAGTCCGGGTCTCCAGCCCACAGGCAGGCCTGTCATTTCTGTGCTTTCCAGAGCAGTGCCTGACTGTAAGTGTCAGAGAAACCTCAAAAGCAGGAGGAAAATCATTGTATACAAGGTTCTATTTGGAACCTCGCTTTTCTCCTTTTAAACAAGTTGTGAATTAGAAGTCTTTTTGTCTGTTTACTGCATCAATCATTAAAACACAGTCTTGGAAGAGAGTGAACACAAACTGGACCAACTTATTCTTCATCTGTCAAGAGTGGGATATGAAATCTATTATTTAGTGTCCAAGTTTCAGTCAAGGGCACAAACTCAAAGTCAGAACCAGTTCTTAGCACAAGAACGTGGACAGTGTGTATTGTTTTACGGAATTCTTATTGCTAGTTTAACTTTTATTCTTTGGGAGAAATAAGTGAATAGACCATACATTCCTACAGTTACAAATTTTAAAAAAGACTTCTCTTCCTCCTTCTCCTTGTCCTCCTCCTCTTCCTTTTCCTCCTCCTCCTCCTTCTCCTCCTCTTCCTTTACTGGGGTAGGGCCTCCAGAGTAAAGGGATTACGTGACTGAGAAATCCTAAGGATCAATACAAATTCATTGCTTTACATATTCCCAAAGTCATAGGAATCCCCGTTAAGGGCAGGTAAAGAATGAGAACAGCTGAAGTATATATGTGACCAAATTGCAGAACATGAAAGATGAGGCGAGGGTCTCATGCAGAGCCAGGGAGAAGAGGTAGTTTGTCTTCTCAGACTGACAATGCTGAGCGTGCCGGGGCAGAGAGGTCAGGAGACAGTAGAAGACAGTGCAATGCTACCTTTCTTGCATTGGAGAAATTAACCACCAGGAGCCTGTCTTTAAAAATAGCTTTCAAAACCAGCCAGGTGCTGGTGGTTCATGCCTGTCATCCTAGGTACTTAGGTAGCTGAACTCTGAGGATGGAGCTTTGAAGCCAGCCTGAGCAGGAAAGTCTATGAGACTTTTTCCAACAAACAGTTCAGAAAAGGCTGGAAGTGGGGCTGTGGTTCAAGTAATAGAGAGCTAGCTTTGAACTGAAAAGCTCAGGGACAGCACCCAGGTCAAATTCAAGCCTAGGACTAGCACACACACACACACACACCCCTAAAATATAAGAATCTCACTCACACACACACACACACACACACACACACACACACACCTAAAATATAAGAATCCAGAAAGTTTAGAAGTAAGTTAATAGACAAATGTAAGTATTGATTGAAAACAAAAGTCCCATAGAAAGTCAGCATTATTGGTATCAGATAAAAAAGATTTTAAAAGACATCAAGTATTTGGAGATAAAACAGATGATTGTGATGAAAAATAATTCTCAGCCAGGTGCCAGTGGCTCACACCTGTAATACTAGCTACCCAGGAGACTGAGATCTGAGGATTGCCGTTCAAAGCCAGCCTCGGCAGGAAAATCCATGCGACTCTTACCTCCAATAAACCACTAGAAAACTGAAAGTGGTTCTGTGGTTTAAAGTAGTAGTAGTGCTAGCCTTGAGTATAAAAGCCCAGGGACAATGCCCAGGCCCTGAGTTCAGACCCCACAACTGACCAAAAAAAAGTTCTTCAGAAAGATAGACTTACACTAATAACATGATCTCAATATAAAGCAAACATGGAGAGAACCACAATGAGACACATATTCTTAGAGAGATTTTAATATTCTTCCTCATTAGAACATGGCAGGGAAATCAGTCATAGGCTCTGATGAGGACAGCCAATCCGTTTGAGCTGATAAACATGAAGATATTATGTGAACAGTACCGAATACATATTCTTCCACATATACATAGAACATTTATGAGATGTGTCAGGATGCTAATCTTAATGATTAAAATTCTCAAGGAAAAATTAATTTCAGTCATCTCCGTTCTTCCGGGGACAGAGAAGCTGAGACAGCCTCAGAACAAAATCCCTGGAAGGGTCACGCAGGTCTCCTTCAGGAGCATGCGTGTAGAGACCCCAGCACGGCATGAGCAGGCCAGGGATGTGTAATGGAGGTCACAGGTCGGAGATTGTGTTTACCTGGAAACTGGTTTGGTATTAGAAATTTCCCATCAACAGACTAGTGGAGAAATATCAGTAGACAGACAATGTCATAGTTTTGTTTTGTTGGTGGTGCTGGGAATTGAGCTTAGGGTCCAGTGCTTGCATGCTCCACCACTCGAGTCATGCCCCCAGTTCTTTTGCTTTTATTATTTATTTGTCCAAGAATAAGACTTGAACTATTTTTTTTTTTTTGTCAGTCGTGGGGCTTGAACTCTGGGCCTGGGCGCTGTTCCTCAGCTCTTCGTCTCAAGGCTAGTGCTCTACCACTAGAGCCACAGTGCCACTTCTGGTTTTCTGGTGGTTCATTGGAGTCTCATGGACTTTCCTGCTTGGGCTGGCTTTGAATAGGGATCCTCAGATCTCAGCCTCCTGCACAGCTAGATGACAGGTGTGAGCCACCGGCGCCCAGCTAAGACTTGAACTCTTGGTCTGATGTTTTCTCTCATTTGGCTGAGGTTCTACCACCAGAGGCAGCCCTCTAACCCCCACTTTTGCTTTTAGTTTGCTTTCAGTTAAGAGTCTTGCTCTAATGTTGCCTATGATCTTCTAACCACCGCCTCCTGAATAATAGGTACGCATCAGACAATGTTTCTTATCAAATCATGTAAAAAAAGTTTACAAAGTTGGAAGCACAGGGAGCTTTCTAACATAATAATGAGAATTTATAGATTTGGCATAGCAAAGATCAAATGCCTTTTTGTTAAGAGTGATCCAATATTACAAAATACGTCATTTAGAAGTTTTATACAGTATTATTATATCTCATAGATAATATACTAGTCTGTTTCTTGAACACTTGCCTATGCTCATTTGTAAATCTGTGCAAGCAAGATTATTCATATACACTCAGCCATCAGTGCTGCCCGAAGTTGGGCATTTAGTCTTTTAATTTTTCTGTCATAGAAAAAAGTGCTACAGTGAATATCTTTGTGCATTCATTTTGATCTGCGTCTCTATTTCTTTTGGATATTTTTCCAGAAAAGATGAATTATTAGATCAAAACATAGGAGCTCCTTTCAAGCTGGGGTTCTCTCAAGCCAGTATCTGAGTCTTTGGAGGGTTGATTGAACCTCATTGTCCCAGCGGCTCAGAGTGATTTCAGCTCGCCATTGCTTTAAAGAAAAGAAAACACACCAGGAACTTGGGGTTTAGTAAAGTCTCCTGTGAGCCTTAAAGCTGAACAAAGTACCCTTTTATTTATTTCCCTTTGTGTCAGTTGCTGGGAGGGGCCGGGCTTTGGCGGTGCTTGAAGCTGGGGTGGAGTGGGAGGGTGGAGGGGGAGGGTGGTCCCTAGGTGGGGGTTGGGGGAGACCACAGGCTGGGTGGCCTGGGGCCCAGCATCCAGCCGGGGGCCCTGGACTGACCCAAGGCTGGGCTGCTGGGCCTGGCCAGGGGAGCTGACCCCTTCACACCCCCCCCCTCCCCCCGTAATTCTCTTGTCTTCAAATCAGTGGGGAAACCCGAGAGGCCCAACTTCTGTGAGATCTTAGCTTCCGTGTGGGGATTTCTCCATGCAGGATTCCCAAGGGTGGCTGGGAAGGAGGTGTGGGAGAGGTTCAGGCCTTTCTCTAGCCTGCCTGTTTCTCCCGGCTGATGGGTTTATGGGCCATGCCGTCAGAGGTGATTAACTTTGCCTTTCATCTCTAGTGAGGTTCCAGAGAAGAAATCAGCATTTCTCTTTGTCACTTGCGCCTGGAGAGTTCTGTTAATTATGTAGTTTTCCAGGGTTATTTGAGTTTATAATTACAGATGGACACACTGGGTCACCCACCACCCCTGCTCACGGCATGTGGGGCTATGGGGCGCTGGGGTCGGAGGGGCTTTGGGGGACCCGTGCTCCTCACCACGCCAGCTTCATGTGTGGATGAGGCACAGCTCTGAGACCATTGAGAATTAAGAGTCTACCGCCTCCTTCTTTGGGTTGACAGTGATTAGATGGGGCAAAGGAAGGAGCTGGGCACTGGTGGCTCACGCCTGTCATCCTAGCTACTCAAGAGGCTGAGATCTGAGGATCCAGGTTCAAAGCCAGCCCGGGTAGGAAAGTCCAGGAGACTCTTATCTCCAGTAAACCACCAGAAACCCAGAAGTGGTGCTGTGGCTCAAGTGGTAGAGCGCTAGCCTTGAGTAAAAATGCTCATGGGCAGCAATCAGGTCCCGAGTTCAAGCCCCAGGGTTAGCATTTTTTTTTTGAAAGGACAAAGTATCATAGCAACAAAACCACAAAATGAAGTTGTTAAGGGAAGTGAGCATACATAGAGTCAGGGATTTCTATTATAAATAATATCACTTATCTATTTATAGTTATACATATATTTGTGTGTGTGTGTGTGTCTGTCTGTCTGTCTGTGTGTCTGCCTGTCTGCCTGACTGCCCTGGCTCTCCCTGTGCTTGGAAGAAGGAATTCTTGGGGCTGGGAAGGTGGTTCAGTGGTAGAGTGCTTGCCTTGCATGCATGAAGTCCTGGGTTCGATTCCTCAGCACCACATAAGCAAAAAGAAAAAAGCTGGAAGTGGCGCTGTGGCTCAAGTGGTAGAGCACTAGCCTTGAGCTGAAGAGCTGAGGGACAGCGCCTAGGCCCAGAGTTCAGGCCCCACGACCGGACCCAAAAAAAAAAGAAAAAAGGAATTCTTTTTAAAATATAGAGGGCTCTTCACAGGAATGAGACCCACCAGAGAGGGGCATGCACTGGAGGAAGACGGGACTTCGTGAAAGAAAGAAGGCAGAATCTCTGTAGTCTGAGGCTACAAGTCTGTGTAAGCACAGGCACCGCTGGAGGCTGAGTAGAGAGGACCCAGGAATGAGGCTCATGGAAGTACTTGACTTGTATGTGTGCAGGTAGAACAGTGGCAGCAGTTGTAGTTATTTTCAGAAAGGTGAGTGAGGTTGATGGCGTGTGGTGTGCATATCTGGAAATGTCTCAATGCATCGCCTTTTGTGCAAATAATACATGCTAATAGAAACATCAGGAAGTTAATGGACATACATAGCTGTTTCTCCTCAGAGCTGGGCACTGAAGGTCATGGCTGGTGATGGCGGGGAGTACCTGAACTGGGGTCCATGTGTGGAGGTGGGGTGGTTGTATGGAACGTTGGAGTGTTTACGTGTGTAGGCATGTGTGTACATACATGTTGACATGCATGCATGGTTTGTGTGTACTTATGTGTGCACACATGTATATGTGTGTATTGTGTCAGTAGATGTATGTGGGTATGCATGTGAATATATGTGTCTACTCAGGTGCACATACATGAGCATGCACACATGGGTGTCCGTGTATACACAGGTACACATACAGGTCTCTGTGTGGATGCATGTGAACACATGTGAAGCCAGGGCTTCTGTGTGTATATATCACTGTGTGGATGTGTCTGTGTGTGTGCACATCTGGGTGTACACTTGTATGTTGCCACCCCCGCCAGGACTCTCCCGGTGCATTGGCAGTGTGGGCATGTGTGGTTGATGCACACACGTGATGTGTGCTTGCGTACATGTGTGTCACCACCTGTCGCCTCCTGGTGTGTTTTGGCAATGTGGGTCTGCGTGGGGTGCATATGCATGTGTGTGTACATGCATGTATGCATATCCACTCTACGTGTGTGGGGTGCTGTCCACACAGGCCCCTCCCAGTGTGTCTTGGCGGTGTGGGTCTGCATGTGTGCACGTACATTGTGTCCATGTGTATGGGGGCACGGCCCACACAGACCACATGCTGCACAGTCTTCACTTCTGCCTTTTCTCCCTTGGCAGGTGACCCAGCGGCCCGGCTCAGCCGTGCTGGCCGTTGTGTCACAATGGCGTCCTGGAGGCCAGAGGAGCGGAGCGGCGTGCGGTACTGCAGGCACTTCCTGGTGGACAACGGCGCGTTCCACGGTGAGCTCCGAGGGTGGATGGGCTGTGTCTTTCTTTCCTTCTGTTCATTCTGGCCTGGCGGAGGCGGCATGGTATACTGGCTGGCTTGGGAGCCTGGGCTCATGTGTGACTCATTACCCAACCAGACCCTTTGTCCCATGCCAGCCACTCAACAGTCGTGGCCCCCTGTGCCTTCCTCTTTCTGACTCTTGAATACGCCATGCTGGTGCTGGGCTGGGCTTCTAGTGAGGCAGTCTGGATCTCGTGGTGGCCTGTCTGTGCTGGTCCCCGCCAGATCATAAAGGGACGGGGCGAGGAGGGACAGGAATGAAAAGGTCGTTCCTGTGTGGACATGAATGCAAAGGACATCCCTTCGTGCGTATCACTGTCCTCTGTGCCCTCTCTGGGTATCGGGCTGCATGAGGTCCATGGCAGGGCAAAGCAGTGCTCGCTCATTAGTGCTGCAGGGAGGGACCCCCGCTAATCAAGATGGGTCGCCGTGGCCCCCGGGCTTCTGTACCCCTGCCGCCCGCCCCTGCATCTCGGAGGGTGCCACGGGGTGAGCTGTGTCAGTCTGCTGCCAGGACATCCTAGAGTGGAGCTGATGTCAAGAGTCCAGGTTTATAGGGTGGTAGAGTTCATGTATGAGCTCTTGAGTGTCACTTCATGTATGTTATTATTCTGCATGGTGGATTTTTCTTGTGTTACCTTACAACACTTGGTGAGATCAGATGTGAGTGTGTGTGTGTTTGTGTGTGTGTGTTGGTCCTGGGACTTGAACTCAGGGCCTGGGCACTGTCCCTGAGTTTCCTTTGCTCAAGGCTGGTGCTCTACCACTTGAGCCACAGGTCCTCTTCTTCTTGGGGCGTTTGGCAGGAAGACCTCACGGGGCAGAGAGACGCTATTTGTGATCCAGAATCAGTGACTGCTCCTATTGCCATAGTTGATTATGTGCCAGGCCAGAGCGAACACTTCCTGCTCCATGTTCCCGCTGGGCCCTGTGGCTGGTGCCTTTGTGGTGGGTGGGTGGTGGCACACGTGGCTCCCTTGTGGAGTGCAGACTGCGGTGGTGTGCCCGACCGTGCTTTCTCTCAGCCTTTGCCACGAGGCCCGTACCCTGTTCTCCTGTCTCACTCAATGCATGTTCTGTGTTAGAACTGCATCGTTTTCAAGAGATGGAGTCTCTCTGTATTACCCAGACTACCTTGAACTCCTGGACTCAAGTGATTTTCCTGCCTCCGCTTCCTGAAAAGCTTGGACTGTTAGGCATAGGTCACCAGTTAACTTTACTCAATTTTTTTTTTAAAAAAGAACAAATATGGTAATTAAAGAAACAGGAGCCAGGCACCAGTGGCTCACACACCTGTCTGTAATCTTAGCTAATCAGGAGCCTGAGAGCTGAGAATGGTGGTTTGAAGTCAGCTGGGACAAGGAAGTCCATGAGACTATCTCCAATTAACCACCAGAACACTGGACATAGTGCTGAGGCATAAATGGTAGATTGCTAGCCTCAAGTGAAAAAGCCAAATGAGAGTGCATGGCCCTGAGTTCAAGCTCCAGGACCAGCACAAAACAGTAACCACAACAACGAACTCCACAGGGGTTAGAAGAACTATTTTTCCCAAACTTTAATGTGTTAATTTAAAAAAAGTTCAGATTATTATTATTACTATTTTGAACTCTGCTAGGGTGCTGTTCCTGAGGTTCTTTTGCTCAAGACCACTTGAGCCAAGCTCCACTTGGCTTTTTTTTTTGGGGGGCGGGGAGGTCCGGTCGTGGGTCCTGAACTCTGGGCCTGGGCGCTGTCCCTCAGCTCTTCGGTTCAAGTCTAGCGCTGTACCACTTGAGCCACAGCGCCACTTCCGGCTTTTTTTCTTTTTGCTTATATGGTGCTGAGGAATTGAACCCAGGGCTTCATGCATGCAAGGCAAGTGCTCTACCACTGAGCCACCTTCCCAGCCCTTTTTTCTTTTTTTTGAGATAAGAGTCTCATGGATTGTTCTGCCTGGGCTGGCTTCAAACTAATCCACAGATCTCAGTCTCTGGAGTAGCTAGGATTACAGGCATAAGCCATTGGCACCTGGCTTCAGATAAGTTATTAAGAATATTTATTAATAATAATTATTAGTATTTTAAATTTATCCAGAGTTCTTCAAGGCTATAACTGAAATCAGCCTTAAAATGTTTTCATAGTTCAATGCGGTTGGCAGATTCTTCATGTGAAGGCTGGATGATTCCATTCATTGAGTCTTCGCAGTGGTTTCTCACCCCTTTTTGTGCCTAGCATTTGAGGTTTGGGGAGGTTTAACAGTGGGATTCGAATTCAGACCCTGCCCTGCCTGACTCCAGAGACCATCTGTTTCCGGTCTCCTGGGCCTGCCGGGCTGTGCTCTGCTGACAGTACATGGATGTAAACAGTCTGTGTAATCCTCTTGGAAACTTGGCTCCCTCCTGGGAGAAATAAGCACGCTTCTTTCTAGCTCCACTTTCAGATGCCTTTGAAGTATTTCTAGTCCCAGGTCCTGTATTTTGTGAGTTACTTCTTACTGACCACAAGGGGGCACTAGCACACCTACAAATAAGAACTGGTTACTGTGTGCCTTCAGGGATTATTTCTGGAAGGATTTACACATTTTAAATCCCCAAGATTAAAAGGATCAAAGCTGTTTGGAATTTCAAGTGTGTCTGTTGACAATGCAGTAGCAGCGGTAAGTATTTCTGCTGGAGTAACATGTCATGGTGGATGTGCATGTCGGAGACCAGGTGACCGAAGACCAGAGGATGCTCTGCTACCACTACAGGAGGCAAATGCTTGCTGATGTGAGCACTGGGCTGCTATTGGCAGCCCTGCCTGGATTCCTGGCTACTTGGGAGGCTCAGGGACAGCGCCAAGACCCGGAGTTCAAGCCAACACACACACACATGTGCATACATGCATGCATACACACGCACACACACACACACAGAGGAGCTTACTGAACTTGGGGACTTGTCAGAAGTATAAGAAGTGTAGCACCCCCCCCCCCCCCCGCTTGCTGTATGGTAATCTTTGATGAGGACGTGGCCCTAGTGAGAGGAGAGGGGGCACACGGCCTGCCGTGTCCCTCTTGGGGGGGTTTTGTAGCGCCCATGTGAGCATTCTGACCCCTTTCTTGTTGTGCACAACAAAGTCACCGTGAATAAGAGAAAGAAACTGTCTTCCATGTTCTCCACAGGGCCATGGGCTTTGTGTCCACAGATGTGGACACACGCTTGCATGCTCCAGCTAAGGTGCTCTGTGGCTGGGTGTGGCGAAGGCCTGGAGGGGGTCCATGGGCGTCAGAACGAACATGCCGCACTTACTTTCTGCCTCGCTGTTCGTGGCCTGTCCCCCCCTGGTTTTCTGTTGCTCCTGGTGCCGTATTCTCACTACAAACAATTTAGGATGTTATCCACAGCCCAAAGCGGAAGGGACATTACCTCAGGCAACTGTAGCTGTGTTCCATCAGTCGTTCACTCATTCATTCATTCATAAATGGGGTGCCTGGTCTGCAAATGCCTGGAAGTGTCTTTGGTCCACACAGGACGGGTGGGTCTGGCTCAGAGCTGGGGGACCCCCAGCGGCCATGGGCGTTTCTCCCTCCCTGAGTACTATGGAGGCAGAGGGCCACAGCTCCGCTTCCCTCCACCAAGCGTGCGGTCTCAAGATACGTTTGTGCAGATAGTATTTTGTGCAGTACGAATCTTGCCTTAGCGGCTTAGACGCCTCATGAATTCTTCTCATCTGAAAATCACCTACTTTTGAAGAATCCCTCTCTTGGTTGTAGCAAATCACAGCGTCATTGTTGTTCCATACACTGTCTGGCTTCATAAACTGGTGCTCAGTGCGCTTGCAGTTAATATGCAGTTTCTCATGCACACGTCACTTGGAGCTTCTGAGTAGAATAGAGCTTTCTGGCTACTTTCGGTTGTGGGTCCATCCCACTGTGGGCTTCCAACCTGAAACTCATTGAATTCCCCCTCCCAGTCCCTCAGATTCTCCCCCCCTGCTCCCCCTCCCCCCCCTCCCCCCCCTCCCGGCCAGAGATAGGCCTTAATCATGCTGAGACACCCCTGCCATCCCCCACCCCCTCCTCCTTACCACATAAAGGTATTTGGTTTTCAAAGCCTCTGTGTGTGTGTGTGTGTGTGTGTGTGTGTGTGTACTGGGACCTGATCTTGGGGCCTTGCATACTTTTGCTTGGCTTTTTCACTCAAGTCTGGTGCTCTACTAGCTTTTCCTCGTTAATTCAGACAAGAGTCTCAGATTTACCTGCCCAGGCTGGCTTTCAACCTGTGAGTCTCAGATCTCAGCCTCCTGATTGGCTAGGATTTCCGGCGTGAGGTGTGTGCACGGCTATGGCTTCAGTTTGAATGGTGTGGGCAGGCCAAGGTGTCCGCCAACCCCACCTGACTTCCCTTTCCATTCTCAGGTTCATCTTCCTAAACCTATGGTTCTTGGGGTCCAGGCACAGGAGAGGCCCCAGTTCTCACGTTACCTGGGCTGATCAATTTTCTTATTCATCAATTATCAAGAAGGAATAATGTGCTTAATGAAGTCAACTGCTCCTCACGCTCGCAGCGGTTACTTGCTGAGAATCACTTCCCTCAGACCCGAGTTACACTCCAAGCCTTTGTTCTTCGAGCCACATCTCCGTGATTGGGATTAATTTCCATCTCATTTTCCCCGTTCTCTTTCCCTCTGCACCTGAGGTATGCATGGTGATGGGCAGGAGGCAGGATATGGCCGCCACTGGACTCGGCTCTTCCCAAGCACTGTAATTATTTAATTGAGTTATTATGCAAAAGATCTAGATTTTACCTTGGGCCACAGTAATAATGATGAGTGATTGCATTTGTAATCCTGAAAGCCTCTTAGCTTCCATCTAGCAAAACAGAGACGAAATCCTGCAGCCTGCTCTTTTGTAAATGTATAACTGAAAAACCTTCCCCAATGGCCTGGGGCCTGGTGTGTGTGTGTGTGTGTGTGTGTGTGTGTGAGTCCAGGGCCTGGGTGCTGTCCTTGAGCTTTTTGACTCAAGGCTAGTACTCTACTCCTTGAGCCACACCTCCACTTCCAGCCTTTTGGTGGTTCATTGGAGGTAAGAGTCTCATGGACTTTCCTGCTTGGGCTGGCTTTGAACTTCGATCCTCAGATCTCAGCCTTGTGAGTGGCTAGGATTATAGGCATGAGCACTGGTGCCAGCACTGTGGCGTGTTTTATATGAGGGCTTGTCACACGGATGGTATGCTTGGAGTTATTACCAGATGGAGACTGGTGATTTCAAGGGAATATTCTGACTGTTCACGCCACGCCCCCCCCAGCCCACAGGGACGTCCTCACCTCTGCCCACAGCAGGCAGCCCCGCTGGATGTGTTTCTGGCCAGCCTCTTGGTGTGCCCCCTCACCCTACCGCTGCCCTCTGGGCCCTCCACTCCATCCTCTGTGGCACCCGGTGCCTCGAATCTCACCCATGGTTTCTTCCTGGTACCCAGCTCCCCTGGCCCTGGAAGTTGGTGGTTGTGTCCCATGGTGACCTCGTTTCCTCCTCTGATCCACAGAGGAGGAACAGCTTTTTGGGTTCTTTTGGGGGAGAAGCTTCCCCACTTCCCAGCCCTGGCCAGTCCCAGTCGTGACCTCTGAGGGGCTGACCGGCCCCCTGTCAGTGCCGAGATGCGCATGAGTTGTAGGATGCCCGGTCCAACCGGGAGAGTGGAGACTGTGCCCTCATCCAGTGCCAGCCAAGTAGTAGACTCTCAGCAAACCGTTGCCAAATGGATTTCCTGATTTTATGGAATTGGAGAGATAGGGGCTGTCTAGAGCTTCGTTGTTTTGGTACATGGTTGAATATGGTTTTGAACTCTTGTGCCGTGGAGCGCCTGGTCCTTTGGCACAGGCCCCTTCCCCTGGACTTGAGCTTTTGTCAGATTGAACCCAGAGAAGACCCACAAGACGTTCCTTCCTGAAGAAGAGGAAGGCTGCAAAGGAACCCTGGAACAATGATCACAACTGTGCTGGCCTGGAGCCGGGCGCCTACCGGGGCTCACACCTATAATCCTTGCTCCTCAGGAGGCTGAGATCTGGAGGGTCATAAATTGAGGCCAGCCCAGGCAGAAAAGTTAAGGAGACAATAGCAAATACAAGGTTAGAGGCACGGTTCAAGTGGCAGAATACAAGCCATGAACAAGAAAGCCCAATGGTCATTAGGCCTGAGTTCAAACCTCAGACCTGCCATAATAAAAGGGTAAACAGGTTTCTGTAAATGAGTCCCTGAGCTATGAAAACTCATTTAGTAGCATTTTCTAGATTTTTAATGTTTAACTAGGAATGTATTGCATTCCACTCTGATGGGGAGTTTTCTCTCATTAGAATAGCACCATTGGTACAAAGCTTCTCAGTTGTGGTATTTTCTTTTTTGTTGGTTGTGGGGCTTGAACTCTGGGCCTCAGCTCTTCAGCTCAAGGCTAGTCCTGAGCCACAGTACCACTTCCAGTTTTCTGGTGGTTTATTGGAGATAAGAGTCTCACGGACTTTGGACTTTGAACCATGATCCTCAGATCTCAGCCTCCTGAGTAGCTAGGATTACAGGCATGAGCCTCCGGCACTAGGCAGTTGTGGTGTTTTTTGTTTGTGTGGTTTCATTCTGTGCTGTGCGAGTGTAACGATCTTTGACTGCAGAAGTGAGCACTGTTGTGGAGCACTTCCTACCTCAGACAGCACAGGCTGGGAGCACTTCTTACTACAGATAACACAGGCCAGGCTCAGGCCCGGGCTCCCTAAGAGCCCTGGAGGCCCCAGACCTGCAGGATTAGCCGCATGGCACCAGGTGTGTTCAAGGCTAAGATGCATGAAGAGCAGTCTCAGCAGTCTCAGACCGATGCACTCATCTGAGGACCTCTGGCTGCATGAAGGCCGGGTCTCGCTGGAGGCTGTGAGTGGCTGGGAGAAGAGTCTGTGTAGGGGCTCTCCCCCCTCCACCCCCGCTGGGCTGCTCTCTTGGCTGTGGTCTTATTTTGTGCTGTTGGGATGTGCAAGAGGTTGACAGGCCCAGGGAAAAGCAGGTGTGGTGGCCAGGTTTGTTGTCCGTGTCCCACTTGGCTCCTTGCTAGGTTGAAACTGGACCCCCGTCTGCACATGGCCCCGTTCTTGGAAACAGTGCCAAGCCAGTCACAGCACTGCCCTTTCGAAGCCAGGCAGAGGCTTATCTGCAGATGTGGAGAACTGGAATGAGGGTGAGCTCTGAGCTCAAGGGTCTGAGCCAGAGCTGCCGCATGCTGGGCTCAGCGCAGGGCTCGTGGCCCCTCCCAGAGGCTCTGCTCTGATTGGTCTGAGATGTGAGCAGTGTGTTCCCGCTCTGGCAGGCCCAGACCTATGGCTTCAGTGGATCCCGCATTGCTTCCCCAGGACTTGGCAATGGTGGTCTGTGATGACTGCCTGTTTTGTACTGAGTTGTGGAGGGCGCCCTGGGGGGTGGCTGATGTTGAGTCCAGGGTGTCACGCACCACGACACCTATGGGTGGTACATTGTCCTTTGAGAGTCCCCAGCAAGGTTGTTTCACAGCCGAAAAGCAGCACAGTTGGCTGCAGTGCACATTGCTCAGTGATGATGTCCAGATCTTGGAGGGGAGCACAGGCGGGCTGGTGGTTATGAGACTACCATGAGACAGGGTGGCTGCCAAAAAGGTGGGGTGTCTGTGGAGAGACCCCAGGAGCTGGTGGCACGCAGACACCCTGTCCATGGGACCCAGGTTGGGCTGGAACTTGGGTGTGAAGAGCAGCAGCGCTAACGAGCAGCACTCAATGAGTCAGTGCTGGGAACACCCGTGGTTCTCCGCAGTGTGGATTTAGACGCAGGGCGCCCTGCGAGTGGAAGCAGCCGGACCCTGGCAGGCGGTGACGGCTGGCGGCCGGGGCTTAGCAGGGACTCGGGACTGAGCAGAGCCACAGCGGCCCAGTCAGTCCTGCAATCTGGCCTCCTCCTGCCTTTCTAAGCATTAGCACATGCAGAGTAGATTTTCCGTGGGAGAAATCTTGCCAGCCTCCGCATTCTCTGATGAACAGAGATGGCATGCTCCTTACATTACTGGGATCACGTGATAGAAAAAGAACTTCACAGGAAAGCGTTTAGAGGCCCTGGGATGGGCTGGGTGGGGCTGGGCCCTGGGCGGGAGGATGGTGGGACCGAGCTCTGTGTGGTGGCCTCTGCTGTGTCCTCCTCTCTGCTAAGTGATGGTCACCTTGAGCCATGTGCTGAACTTTCCCAGCAGAGGAGCCTCGTCCACAGCTACAGCCAGTACTGGCTTCATTCTCTTTCTAGTAACGTGTGAACCGCAGGCAGACGGCTGCGTGCCAGACACACTCACGGGGGCTTCATTTCTCAGCTTGCAGCCTGTTTCCTGGACCCTTGGGATGACATTCTCACGCCTCCCTCGGTGGTCTCCAGCCATCGCTTTGATCCTGTCCCCTCGAGCGCGTGAGTTCGTGCACACACTTCACACTTGAGGGGTAGCAGGCGCCTTGCTTCCGATAGGAGTGAAGTAGACATTTCCTGACTAGGGAACAGCTTCTGCATACATCCTCGTACAATGTGATTTCAAATTAGATTCACTTATACAAAGAGATAACACGTTATTAGCTTTCTATTTCATCACCTTTAATATTCTGGAAAAAGCAGTTCTTTCTTCTTTTCTCCAAGGTCTTTAACAAAATTAGCCTTCATAACCATTTAGGGCTCATTGGCTGTGAACGACGAAGACTAATGAAGCAGAAAATTAAAATACGTTTGATTTCTTTTCTTCCTTTTTTTTTTTTGGTCGGTTATGGGGCTTGAACTTAGGGCCTGGACGCTGTCCCTGAGCTTTTTTGTTCAAGGCTGGTGCTCTACCACATGAGCTACAGCTCTACTTCAGCCTTTCTGGTGGTTCTTCAGAGACTAGAGAGTCATGGACTTTCCTGCCGGTGAGGCTGTTCCCACAGCGTCTTCGCACCTGCTGCACCTGCCACAGTTATTCTGAGCCTGCTTCCCAAGGGGCCTAACTGTGTGTGTCCTCTGCCTCTACCTCACCACACATGTGTGCATGCGCTTTGCCGCATGCCTCCTGCACAGGCACGCATGCTGCCCTGTGAAGCTGCCTGCAGCCCCCTGGGCATTCCTGGGGTTCTGAGCTGTGGGTCAGGGTGTTATGATGGCTGTCTTATCCACCAGCAGTGCGGCGTGGGCATTGGGCCCAAGGCAGGCCCGGGTCTCCTTAGCCGGATGCTGGGCCTACTGGCACCTGTCCACTCTGGGCTCCTTAGCCAGGTACTGGCCATGCTGGAGCTAGGTTCACTCCCAGCCAGGGTGCTGAGTCATTCTAGAACTTGATTCACTCCTCAGCCAGGATGCTGGGTCATGCTAGAACTTGGTTCACTCCCCAGCCAGAGTGCTGGGCATGCTAGGACTCGGTTCACTCCCCAGCCAGGGTGCTGGGCATGCTGGAGCTCGGTTCACTCCCCAGCCAGGGTGCTGGGCATGCCGGAGCTCGGTTCACTCCCAATGAGGGTGCTGGCCATGCTGGAGCTTGGTTCACTCCCCAGCCAGAGTGCTGGGCATGCTGGAGCTCAGTTCACTCTCAGCCAGGGTGCTGGGCCTGCAGACGCCTTAAGCCCGGCTGCCCAGCCCTGGCCCAGGATGGGGAAGGCCAGCCCGCTTGGGGTTCAGCAAGTAGCTCATTCCAGCCTCAGCTCTCCGGCTGGTGCTTGTTTCAATATGCACGGCTGTGCATGGCCACGGGGGACCGAGCCCCTCATGGAGCTCACCCCGTTCATATCATCACAGCGCCAGCACCCACCAGAGCCACAAGGCTGCATGTACGGTTATCTCTTTATGCCTGGGTGTGAGTTTGTGAATGCTGACTGCCCCTCGAAGCCTGTGTTCCCAGCCCCCACCAAAAGCAGCGATGCTGTCCAGGCTGCTGCCGGTAGGCCCGGTGCTTTCTGGTTTGCTGAAGCTGAAGCCGAGCATTGAACCCATCTTGGATTTTCTCTTGAATTCTGTGGACGTTGTCATCATCGGCAGAGAGGCCCCGGCAGGCCTGTGCTAACCTGTAAAATTTGAAGGGACATGATCAATAATACTTTTAGACATTCAAAAACAAATGAAACAACTTCATTTTAAAGCCAAGAGTCTTGATGGAGAGCTGGATAAATCAGCAATGAGGACGGCTCATCTTGTTCTGTGCAGCACGGCAAGGTTAAATATGGGTAAAACTCGGTCAGTCTTGGGATGCAGATGCTCGGGCATAGGTAGCAATTACTGTCACAGATGTATGTCAGGTTTCCAATGTGGAGGAATTCCAGGCTGGTTTGTTTGACAAGGATGTGTGGTGTCCAGGGCATGTTCTGTGTCTCAGGAAGATGCAGAGCCATCGCCCCAGCAGTGATAAACGGGCTCCGGGAGCCAGCCGTCAGCCGTGCTCAGCCTTTGAGGAGTGGCGTTGGATGGAGGCCAGTGCCTGTCCAGGTCTTTGGCTCACAGTTGTGGCTGCTCAGCCTGTTTCCTTTGGGGAAAGACAGTACATCATGGTGGCAGTAGATGGTGGAAGGACCGGGGTTCTGTCCTGAGCTTTTTCACTCAAGGCTGGCCACAGCTGCAGTTCTAGCTCTGTGTGTATGTGTGTGTGTGTGTGTGTGTTTATGCACATACATAATCTTGGAGCTTGAACTCCAAGGGCCTGGGTTCTTTTACACAAAGCTGGCACTCTATCTCTTGAGTCACAGCTCTACTTGAAGCTTTTTGGTATTAATTGGAGATAAGAGTCTCACGGGCTGGCTTTGAACTGTGATCCTCAGATCTCAGCCTCCTGAGTAATTAAGGTGACAGACAGGAGCCACTGGTGCCCAGCCTGGTTCCTGACTTTTTTTTTTTGACTGTTTTTGGGCCTGAACCCTGGGCCTGGGCACTGTCCCTCAGCTCTTCAGCTCAAGGTGAGTGCTCTACCACTTGAGCCACAGGGCCACTTCCAGCTTTTTCTGCTTATGTGGTGCTGAGGAATTGAACCCAGGGCTTCACGCATGCAAGGCAAGCACTCTACCACTGAGCCACCTTCCCAGCCCAGGTTTCTGGCTCTTCACTGGTAGTTTGCTTGGCTGTGGATGTGTGTGTATATCAACTCACCCTTACAAAAGGCTATTCTGATAGTGTACACCCAGACACCATTGAAATTGAGATTTCCCAGGAGTTCTGGAGAGAACACAGCCAGGAAATTGGCTTGCCCCTGGGGCAAAGAGCTTGACACCTGGGCTGAGGGCAAACCAGATGAGAGAGGATGTAGCTGGTGTGAGCAGTGTGTGTGTGTGTGTGTGTGTGTGTGTGTGTGTGTGTGTGTGTGTGTGCTTGAACCCCAGGGGTCTCAGGTGGGGAGGTCATTGAATCTGGGGAGGAGAAAATGGCAACAGACGTCGATCATTAGAAAGAGCATTCTGGGAGTGAAGGAGTTAACGCCCTGCCAGAGAGGCCCCGCTCCCGTGTGTCCAGCAGTCAGTTGCTCTGAGATGTCTGCCTGTGTTTCTTCGTCTACCTAGCTCCTCTGAAGACAGCTCAACTCCAGATACCGCCCTGCTATTCTTGAGGGAAAGCTGTTCCTTCATTCACTAAAAACTGACTCTTCCCAGACTCATTCATGCCATTTACCTTGTCTTTGGGGATGTGATTTTTTTTTTAAGACTAGAGAAATAGCTCTCACTGTATAACTGTTTTGAAACTGACCTCATTCTCTTGGAGCTGGAAACATTCCAGGCATTTCTGTGCTCACTGCTTTGAATGCCCGTGCGTGTCCCCAGACCCGCATAGAAGTAGGAGCAGAGGAGCTCACGTCTTCATGGATGTGTCCACCTCAGATGGACTGTGTGTGTGTGTGTGTCTCTTTGTGTGTGATGCTGCGTGCGTGTGCGTGTGTGTGTGCATGTTCCTCGTCTGCATTCAGCCTGCGTCACTCGGATGGAACCAGTGTCTGTCAATGACCAGGGAGGGCGGGTTCAGGACAGATGCTTCCCAGACAGGAGCTGTGTGGGGTCCCCTGGGGCTCGGGGCTCCGCTGTCTCCTCCCCCAGCGGTGCAGCTACACCCCTTCCCCGCCTGCCCCCACCTCCCGTGGCCACACAGCCCGGCAGAGGCTGCAGGTGCCGACTGTGCTTCCCACTTTGGGATAAAGTTCTCGAATCCGATCTTGTGGATTTAGCTCCAGCACAGCCGGCTTTGGAAGCTTGCGTTGTGAGGGCCTCGTGAGTGGCAGAGGCCCCCCCCCACCCCTGCCCCGCCTTTCCTCCTTGCTTTTCGGAAATGTGTGTCAGAAAAAGGCTTTGCCTGTAGAGAGATATTTCACCGTGGTGGCGAACGATGTGCAGCAGTGTTGAATCTGATGGCAGACCTTGAAGTGTACAAAAACTTAAGTCCAGAAAAAGGTAAGACCTGCACTGCCGACCTCAGGTGAGTAGATTGTGTAAACATTTCGTGGTTTCCTTTTTTTTTTAATGTTTTTTTTTTCAAGATGTATTTAAATTCTTGGTGGTATCTGGAATATGAAATAGATTTCATCCATTTCAATATGAAATGTAAAGGTGAAATATTTCTGAGTAGATGGAAGAATTTTTTCCTTGTGAATGCATGTATTTATACTGGTAGGATTTGCATGATGCTTCATTATAATTAAGTGATTGGTGAGAAATCATGTGTGTGCCTGGCTTAGAAGTCAAGGACACACACGCACCTATAATTTATTGGTCTGACCCTTGAAAACAGTAGGCTTATTATAAATGTTGTCAGATCCTATTCACTTTAAGGATGAAGAAAGTTATGTTTCAACTTTGTTCAATCTTCTGGGAAGCATGGCTTACTGTTTGTGTCAGTTAAAGATAGTCACAGGTAGGGAAAGCAATCCATTTTATCTATACTGTGGACGAGCATCGATACCATGGAGGCAGAATCCATGTGTCATGTTGTCAGATGCTGTTTGTCTGTCAGCCCCAGGAGCCAAAATACAAGGCCAGAAGGTCAGAACTATAAAACATATGGAATCATTCTTAGACTGTGAGAAATACCTGGTCAGGCAGTGTAAATGAGACGGTGAGACACGGATTCCGAACTTCCTTCACACCCAGCTCTGCCTGTGGTTTGTGGTTAATGGTGCGCATCGACTCAGGTGCAACTTTGTCATGCCGGGCTCTGAGAGCTTGGCTTGAGAAGGCTGCATGGCCTCCATGCCCGGCTGCGCTTACAGCTGCATGCTGGCTTTGTGTTCCAACACATCAACTCCACTACGGTTGAGATCTCCTGCATGCACCTGCGTTGACTGAGCCGGGGGAGAAGCTCTGATGCAGACAAGGGGAGGGAGGACTGCTTACCGGACTGGCAGCTCAACCCGTGTAGTCTCCGCTCTTCCTGTGTTTGGGAACTGGTTTGGGGAACATAGGAGAAACCTGACCTGCCTCCCATGCTTGCAGGATTGCTTGCTCAGTCTAACATGGAAGTAATGCATGACTTCTCTCCTGTTTACCACACAACATGATCCTCAGGATGGCAGTTCAAAGACAGCTACCATTCCTAAACCTTAGGGAGACTAGAATTCACTTCTCTTGATATGGAAGTGTTTGAAGTATAGACAATGCACGATGTCTTGTTTCAAGGCAGAGGTTTTGATGTACAGATAGTGTTACTAGAATCTTCAAGAACTGAGCACGTATTTGATACCTTACATAATTGGTTTTCTCTGATGTGCTTTAATTATTCATTTTACTGAGTAAAAAAATTCCATCTTAGTTTGTAAATGATCAAATATTGCTTGGTCAGTAGCAACACTGTTTTCCACGCAGTATTTCCTCCGGATTCCAGATCACTTTGGAGAAGAACAGTGTGTGAGGAATGTGTAAAATTAATAAATTCTGAATTTTTATGAGGTCCAATTTGATTATGAGATGTCAATGTCAGTGGAAGTGGCTTCAGTAGACCAGATTGCTAGGTTGGGAGACGCTGGGGGAGGTGAAGCGAGCAGAGGAAATGGGATATCATGGCTCCTGGAGTCATGAGACTACCACGGGTGAAGTGTATTTTGCTCCTGTATTTGTGTGTATTATCGCCTCAGGAATTGATCACTAATGCTGTTGTTATTATTTGCCCTAGAATATGATGTAATACACTGAGCTAGAACTGGAGACTCATTTCAGTGATTATTGAGAGAAGTTAGGGACTTGACATTTAAAATCAGAGCAAGCCCAAAGCATACGAAGGTAGTGTGCTATAATCTCAACTGTGTCTGTGAACCTCAACTTCTGTTTTAGCAGCAAGACATGGTGCTACCTCCCTTTGCTCACAGGGTTGGGATGAGAATAATCCGTTTAGAAGATGGAGAGGGAGCATAGAAATGTAAGATGATACAGAAGTAAGGGTGGTGTATGTTTCATCTAATTTAGCTGAAAGGAGATTGTATTTGCTCTGGGTAGCAATAAAGAACACTTTGCCCCAAAACTTTGATACCATCTGTGAATCCCCTATGGCTTGTTGCACCTAAGGAAGGGCAGAGGTCACTGTGGGAGCGAGTCTTGGGTTTCTAGAGCTGGAAGAAACTAGAGAGCAATGGAAGGATTTCTACCCAAGAAGAAACCAGAATAAGCAGACAGGGAGAGGCTGCATACCTGAGCTGAAACAGAGATGCCCCTGCCCTCCCCTCACTCCCCCCCCCCAGCTCCCAGGTCCCAGGGATCTGCCCCCCCCGCCCCCCCAAACTGAGCTGGAACAGAACCATCCCTGTCCCGCCTCAGCTCCCAGTTCCTGGGGGCCTGCCTCTCCACCCCCAACTGCATGTTATTTTGCTTTCAGACAACACAACATATTCCAGCATTTGTGATTTTGCTTGTTTGATGCCACTGTAATCCCAGGTGCATGGCTGCTGGAGAGGGGGAGATGGGATATTTACGGAATTCTTTATTGCTAGTCATCGGTTGGAATCATCGATGGAGATCCAGTGTGAACTTACAAGGTTCTGGGTGAGGACATGAAGAAGAGCAAAAGCCTTTCCCTCTCTTAAGTCACTCCTGATGTAGGAAACACATGTGTGTATATTCCTGTAGTGCTGTAATAGAGGGAGTACCCACGTTTTGGGGTTCCTTGAGCGTGGAGAGGCCCATGAAGGGTTTCTAGAGGGGACATTCGAAGCAAGCTTTATGGGGTGAGGAGGGTCATACTCCCAGGTGAAGGAGCCAGGACTGGACTTGGGGCCAGTGTTGCAGTGAAGACCTGTCCACCCAGGCCGAGGGAGTTGGGCATTATTTAAAAATAAAAATAAAAAAGCCAGCAGAAGTTGTCGAGCTAGAGAGAGATGAACAGTCTCCAGTTTTAGAGAGACTTGTCTGGCTGCAGTGTGTGAACTGGGGGTAGAGCAGGGCTGGGGCAGAGGTCTGGGAGGGTGCTGGGTACTGCGTGAACAAGGGGTCTGGGAAGGGTGCTGGGTACTGAGTGAGGGAACAAGGGATGGGAGGGTGCTGGGCATGGTGCCGGTGGTGTCTGGGCTGAGGCCTCGGGCCTGCAGCGCTGCTCCAGAAGGCTGGAGCGGGCCCCCTTTCCCCTCCCCCCCCCGTCACCTCCTTGGGTTTGGGGTGCGCCCCTCCAGGGAAGGGAGCTTGTCTATGTTTGTGTCTTGTGGTCCTCCTGGCCTTCTGTGCTTTCAGGTCACTGTGTTTGTCCACAAGAACATGGGAGGGGGGAGGACCATGGTTCTCTGTTCACTGGAGGGGGAGGATTATGTTCCTCTGTTCACTGGAGGGAGGAGGATTGTGGTTCTCTGTTCACTGGAGGGAGGACCATGGTTCTCTGTTCACTGTAGGGGGCAAGACTGTGGTTCTCTGTCCACTGGAGGGGGGGAGGACTGTGGTTCTGTGCTCACTGGAGGGGGAGGACCATGGTTCTCTGTTCACTGGAGTGGGGAAGACCATGGTTCTGTGCTCACTGGAGGGAGAGGACCGTGGTTCTCTGATCACTGGAGGGGGAGGACCATGGTTCACTGGAGTGGGGAAGACCATGGTTCTGTGCTCACTGGAGGGAGAGGACCGTGGTTCTCTGATCACTGGAGGGGGAGGACCATGGTTCACTGGAGTGGGGAAGACCATGGTTCTTTGCTCACTGGAGGGAGAGGACCATGGTTCTCTGATCACTGGAGGGGGAGGACTATGATTCTCTGTTCACTGGAGGGAGAGAACTGTGGTTCTCTGTTCACTGGATGGGGAAGACTGTGGTTCTCTGTTCACTGGAGGGGGAGGACCGTGGTTCTCTGTTCACTGGAGGGGGAAGACTATGGTTCTCTGTTCACTGGAG
This sequence comes from Dipodomys spectabilis, assembly GCF_019054845.1. Lineage (NCBI taxonomy): Eukaryota > Metazoa > Chordata > Mammalia > Rodentia > Heteromyidae > Dipodomys > Dipodomys spectabilis. The sequence goes on along the minus strand of NW_024870772.1, from coordinate 47,262,445 downwards.
GGGAGGACTGTGGTTCTTTGTTCACTGGAGGGAGGACTATGATTCTCTGTTCACTGGAGGGGGAAGACCGTGGTTCTCCGTTCACTGGAGGGGGAGGACCGTGGTTCTCCGTTCACTGGAAGGGGAGGACCGTGGTACTCGGTTCACTGGAGGGGAGGACCGTGGTTCTCTGCTCACTGGAGATGATAGCACCCCAAGGCTGTGTGTTCAATATGACTCTGTGGAGCCCTCAGTCCATTTGTGATCTTCCTGTGAGCGAATCCTCCTTATTCTTGAGAAACATTGGCTCAGCCAGGCACTGGTGGCTCCTGCCTGTGGTCAGGAGGCTGAGATCTGATGGTTGTGGTTCAAAACCAGCCCAGGCAGAAAAGTCTTGTGAGAGACTCTGATCTCCAATTAACCACCCAGAAACCGGAAGTGGCACTGTGACTCATAGTGGTACAGTGCTAGCCTTGAGCAAAAGAGCTGAGGAACAGCACCCAGACACAGAGTTCAAGCTCCAGGACCAGAAAAAACAAAACAAAACAAAACTGGCTCTTTGCTGGGTTCCGGAGCCTCACACCTGTAAATCTAGCTACTCAGGAGGCTGAGATCAAAGCCAGCCTGGGCAGACAAATTCAAGAGACTCTCCAAATAACCAGCAAGAAAACAAAAATGGATGTGTTCCTCGCATGGTAGAGCACCTATCTTACAAGTACAAGTTCCTGAGTCAAACTGTAAATCAAACAAACCATTTGAAAAGTCGAGGGGGAAGTGGCGCCGTGGCTCAAGTGGTAGAGTGCTTGCCTTGAGCTGAAGAGCTGAGGGCCAGAGCCCAGGCCCAGAGTTCGAGCCCCAAGACTGACCAAAAAAAAAAAAAAAAAGAATTGTTCTGCTGAAAAGTCGAGGGATTCATAATGCAAAGCAGGACTGTCTCTGAACTGTCTCCCTTCCCAGATAAATTTCAAACATTTGCACCTCCTCCGGGTTTACTTCGAGTGTCTGAGGATGCCCTGGCCTCCTTGACCTTGCAGCTCCTCTCCCCTGTGGTGGATGATGAACCAGCTTACTTTGCTCACCGCTGTCCCTTAACACTGGTTGACACCTTTTATTCTAGCGCTGGGGCTTGAACCCCTGGCCCTGGCGCCTGGTAAGCCTTGCTCTTGTCAGTGAGCCACCTCGCCACCTCAAGCTTTCATTTCCTGCTCCTCCAACTAGAACTGTCCCCGACAGTTCTTTACTAGTGTAAAGTGTTTCTTTTACTATTGTTCCTTTAAGAGTCCTTCCTTTTATCCCTCCTAACTTTTCCCACGGCCACTGTTTTTCTACTCTTTTTCTGAATTCCTCCTCCAGCATTTTGACCGTAGCCTGGTGTGAAAATTTGTATTTCTGCGACTACGTAGTTTACATGGCTGTCACGCTCATCAGGGCAAAGCTAAGTTGTTTTAATTAAGGGTACTGCAGACCTTGGAAATTCTGAGCTCTTTTTTCCTTTTCTCTTCTTTTTGAGGCAGGGTCTCATTGAGTAGCCTGAGCTGTCTTTGACTTGCCATCCTGTCTCAGCCTCCTAGGTGCTGGGATTGTAAGTGGCACCTACCATGCCTAGCAAGAGTCTGGAGATTTCCGTGGCATGGTGATAGATAAGCAAATTCATCAGAGAAAGCAGGGTACCTGGCACTCCAGCGGGCACAAGGACTGTCGTCCCAATGTGAGGCTGGTGTGGTTGTGGGTGAAGCACTTGCCCCCCATCCAGGCCCCACTACCAACTAATTAACCCTGTGGCTGATTTTGGAGCCTAGATTGCACTTGTGTCTGGTGCCGTTGTGACTTTCCTGGTGGTGGTAATTATGCAGGCAGGATTCTGGGAGGAAAGTTCTGTGCTTTCCCAACGAGGAATTTCTGTTCCCTCTGTGCATGCCTTTCCCCAGCTAAGTGGGCTTGATTGGCTTTGAATGCACATGTGGGAGCCAGTGAGTCCACACATGGCCGACCACACAGTGTTTGGGGGAGGAGAGCCATGGGTTGAGCAGGGCGGGCTCAGGAACACTGAGGGTGGCTTTGGGGCAGACAGGCAATATAAAAGCATTCCATCAGGAAGAGTCCAGAAGCACGAGGAGCAAGAGATTCAGCCGTCCAGTGTGAAAGATCCTGCGGTCCACTGGAGGAAGTGCTCCGGGCCTTCCCAGGTGGTGAACTCCGGTCAGCCAGAATTTGACAAATGATCCCTTCCTCCTCTAATTACAAGTCAACAAAACAGAAGCTAGTTCCCGGGAGCTAGAGTTCCTCTGGCTGTCTCTTTGAAGAGAAGTAAATGATTGCTTCTATCGATCTGTTTAAAGCGTAAGGCAGGGCTAGACACGGGTGGAGCAGCAGGCTTTCGTCTAATCCAGTGGCCTGTTGCTTCTTGCTTTTCTTGAAGATCAATGTATCATCCATTCTCTTGGGAGGAAAAGAGCTAAGACATGACAGAAAGTTCACACAGGACCCGGAGCCCCCTCCTCAAGCCCCTCTCCACCCCAAATGGTGGATAAAACCAGCAGAGAGAAGAGCCAAGACAAAAGCTAGCTCCCCAGGATGATTTCTTTCTCTTTCTCTTAAAATACCTTTTTTGGGGTGCATTTTTTTCTATGTCTAAGTTCATCTAACATTCTTTCTTTCTTTCTTTTTTTTTTCCAGCTCTGGGGCTTGAACTCAGGGCCTGGACGCTGTCCCTGAGCTTCTTTTGTTCAAGGCTAGCACTCTACCACTTGAGCCACAGTGCTACTTCCAGCTTTTTCTGTTTATGTGGAACTGAGGAATTGAACTCAGAGCTTCATGCATGCTAGGCAAGCACTCTACCCCCAAGCCACATTCCCAGCCCACATCATTTCTTTCTTTTATTTCTTTTTGACCACCTACGTTTATACCTGTGCCTTAAAAAAACAAAACAAAACAAAACAAGCCATATTGCTTGACATTCAGCATTGAGATTTCCCTTTAAATTTCTGCCCTCAGACACAGCCATGGCTGGTACTTCTGGCAGGGCATTGCAATTCTTGTAGGATGTATGTGCACACACGCGTGTGCATGTGTACGTGTGTGAATGCACAGGTATGCACACTCAGACACACAGAGAGGAATCCCATCATTACTGGAGATCTCACGGAGACGGAACATCACTGTGCTCCAAGCTTGAGGTGATAAACCAGAACATGGTGTAGGACCTCATGTGGGCTCAGCTGCTACCTGCCCCTCACAGTGAACATTTCCTCCAGCTTGAGACTCATGTCAATGATTTTTTTTTTTCATGCCAATGATTTGTATACCTTTGCCATCTTATTTTATTGACTTTTTTTTTTTTTTTTTGCAGTCCTGGAGCTTGAACTCTGGGCCTGGGCACTGTCCGTGAGCTTCTTTTGGTCAAGGCTAGCACTCTACCACTTGAGCCACAGTGCCACTCCAGCTTTTTCTGAGTAGTTTGTTGGAGATAGAATCTCATGGATTTTCTTGAACCACAGTCTTCAGATCTCAGCCTCCTAAGTAGCTAGAATTGTAGGTGTGAGCCCTGGTGCCTGGCAAATACCAGTTCTTCTCTTTCTCTCTCTCTGTTTTGGCAGGGAGGGGGGTCATGGAGGTTGAACTCAAGGCCTGGGCACTGTCCCTGAGCTTTTTCGCTCAAGGCTAGTGCTCTACCACTTTGAATCATAGCACCATTTTTGACTAATTTCTTTTTTCAGGTTCTTATTAACAGTTTGAGAAATAAACAAATGACCAAACACCCTCAACTGGTAAAATGGGAACAGGCAGGTCTGGGAGCAGAGTAAGCAGGAAATCTCAGGTTTAGGTGCTTAAGAAGATGGACTTGTCAAGGTTCCAGTTGAGACTAAAGTGTGAAGGCGAGACACAGTATGGCGCCAGCTGTCCTCCCTCAGCTCACTTCCCTGCCTCTCCACTTGCTTTCCTGTCTCAAGCTGATGCCTGTTTTCCCTGAGAAAGCAGCAAATGAAGGCTGAGTGCACGCAGGGGGATGGGGAAACTCTGTGAGTGAGGTTTGGGGCCCCTTCCTTTTCCTCTCCTTGGCACCTCTGGCTCTTCATGCTCCTGCATGTATAGTACTCCATTCTTTCCTTGGCAGATGCCAACTTATTTCCCCCTTATTCTCTTGCTCTGCATGATTATTATTATTTTTTTGTAGGAATAAAACTGAGGATGGGTTTGTTTTCTAAAAACACATGCGAGTCCATGGGGCTAAGACTCGTGGCTGTTAGCACAGGGTTCTGTTCTGTGAGACCCTAGATCCTCCTTGGTGCTGGCTGCAGAATGTTTCCAGGGTTTCGTTTCGTTTCATGTAAACCTAGAGAAGCATCATTAATAACACAGACAAAGCTAAGCAAGCAGCAGCAGGTGTGACAGAAACCCTGCGTTTCACAGACAGCAAGAATTTGGTGAGAATTCTGGAGTTGTTGCTTCTGAGAATTGTGTTAGCTCCCACTGGCAACCCTGGAATCACAGGGGCGGCCGGCATCATTCCTCCTCCTTCCTTTTCCTCCCTCCAGCTCCTCCCTCCCTCCCTCCTTCCCACCTCCTTCCCTTTCTTTGCAGCGCTGTAGTTGAACCCAAAGTTTCATGCATGCCAGGCCAATGCTGCACCTCCCTCTGTCACGGGCCTCTTCCTTGAAGAGAGGGGTTCCATTGGGTGATGGAATTTAGAGTGGTGAGAAGACTGTTGCTTTGTGTCCCTAAGAGAGCAGAGGAACACTTGAGGTCACTGGAGGTTCGAATCCAGGTTTTCCTCGTGCTTTGGAGGGGGGAGGAGAATCTGGGGCCTGGAATAGACTAGCCAGAGAGATACAAGTCCCAGTAGCAGCTTGGCTTTGAGCATGTGTGTGGTCAATTTCTCTGACACACATATTCCTCAGATTTTGTGTTATTTAGCACCTTAGGTCTTTTTCACAATTATACAAGTCTTCTGTTTACAATTTCTCCTGCGTGCATGCACACACACACACACACACACACACACACACACACACACACACACATCCATTCTGTGCCTCTTCCTTCCTTTCCTGGGGTTTGACGTCTGCACCAGTTTTCCACTTGTGTGTTTCCTCTAAATACCCTGGTGTATTTACCCCTCACCTAGTTACCCAGTAACCCAAGTCCAGACTAAGCTGAGCATGAGAGAAAGGATGGAGAACTCTAGGGAAGCAGGAAGTTGGGTCCTTAGCTGACAGTAATGAGCCTAACACTCATTAATTAGGGCGCATATGCAGAAGGAGAGTAGCGATTCTGTTCTGCAGGCCCAGCCTCGCTCCAGAGAATTACCTTCATGTGGTTTGTGCCATCTCCACATGTGCTTATTCCTTCAAATCCCATGTGCCCCTGCTTCCAGCCACTCAGCCAAATGGTGTCAATTTAGCACATTGGAACCTCGCTGGAGATAATACATTTCTTTGGGATCATCTGAAGACCTGATGTGTATATTAAACATACAAGAGCAGAGACTAAGAGATTCTCGTGCTTTCAAAAACTAAATAAGTGAGGGCTAAGGATGTAGATCAGTGTTAAACATTTGGGTAACATACTAACTTTCATCCCCACCACTTCATGGGTGAATGAAACAATGAACGAATGGAGATACAGGTTGTATTACCTTACCAGATTGTTAAAGCACAAAAGCAGGAAGGGAGGGAGGGAGTGGGGAGGAGGGACGTGGGTGTCAGCCAAGGTGTGGGCAAGCGATGTGTTTATACCTCACTGATGGAGTTTGAATCACTGTCACCTCTCTGTGGGGTAGACTGACAGAAGATCAATCTTCAGGTCAGTGGCCTTATCCTGGAAAATATATCTTTCCAGAAAGATATATCTATATAAGAAAGTTATGGGAAGGACTTATTATGATAGAAAGGAAAGGAAAATGACCTACGGGTATTCTGGTCCACAGCTGATTTGAAAGCATTCCCAGCCTGGGCCGGGGCTGGGTGACTCACCGCCACCGGTCCCAGGTGCCTGGAGGCTGTGGATCACAGCCCAGGCAGCTCAGACAGAAAGCTCTGGGAGACTCCATCTTAGACTTGTGGAGTGCCCACCTGTCAGCCCAGCCACAGTGGGAGGCTAACATCGGTGGACCACAGTCCAGGCATGTGCCTAGGGAAAGAAGTAAGACTTTTATCTTAAAAACACAGAAAGCCCAGATCAGCAGGAAAGCCTGGTCAGGTCTGTGTTGACTGCCATGAGAAGGAGCTGTTTGTCTCACTCAATGGACAGCGTTCCCCAGTGCTTCACAGGAGCATGAAGTCCGCGCCGAGGTTCACACCTCACCCTCTTCACACCGGTCATCGTTGGCTGTGGGATTATTTGAACATCTTTTCTCCATACTTCTTATTTGCAAGTCCTCTCTGCTGAGCACACACATAGTCCCCTGCCAGGGCCCACATGGCTGCCTCCTCTTCCACCGCTCATTCACAGTGATTTCTAGATCCTTTCTGGAAGATGCCATGTGGTGCCCGACAGGTCCTCGGTCTCACCTGTGATATCTTGGCCATGCGAACCCACCCTGTATCTCTGCTGAGTTCAGTGAGCAGCACTGATGAACCCGATGCAGGCGGTGTGAGCTACGTTGGCTGCCCTGTACCTCTGCTCCCGCCCGGTCCTACACAGGCCCAGCCGGTGGGGGCTTCTCCTCCATGCAGGGCTTTTAGAGCTGACACTGTGCAGTGGGCAGCTCAGGATGCTGTAGATGTGGACGTCCTGCCTGCCTAGCGCATGAATGGTCTGGCACTTTCCAGAAAATGCGTGCTGACTTCCCCCACTAGATCCCAAGGGTCCCGGGTTCCATTCATTAGTACAGCATCTGAGACACAGCAGGTGCTCTGTTATCCTAATCGAGGGACATAGCATCTCTTTTTAGAGCCTGAGACCTAGACCTTAGGAAGGATTTAGAAGGGGATTTCAGTAGGAAAGCAGGGAGAGGAGCTGAGGAGGTGGGAGAAGGAGAGGAGAGGAGGAGGTTGTAGTGGTTACATAATGTGAAAATCGGGGCAAAAGCCACCTCTCTGCCTGTGCCAAGGTACTCAAAGGCACTTGTCTGGACGGATTAAGGACTAGGCTCAGAAGAGCTGCCTTTGGCGCTATATTTAGTTCTCCTTTGTGTTATTTGTGTTGAGCAGTTGGGCTTCCAAAGGATGCAGAAAACTCAGTCTGTTGTTGGAAAACCTTTCTAGCATTAACCCTGAGGATGCATTATGTTCCGGTGAAGAAATGTAGAAGGGCGCAGTGCCACGGCCTGGCCTGCCACTCACAATCCACGCAGCACTCTCTGTGGGGCAGAAGTTGCTGTGTACGGATGAAACACCTGGTGCTTATAGATGGACAAAGATGGAGATCTTTTTTAGGAAGGAGAGAGGGAGGGAGGAAAAAAAGGAGGAAAGGAGGGAGGGGAAAATGAAGGAGGAAGGAAAGGAGGGAGGGAGGAAAAGAGAAGGGAAGGGAGGGAGGGAGAGAAAGAGGCAAAGATGAATGGGCAACTCAGAATTGTCCCTGGACAAGTTCACTGGGGGCAGGGCTTTTCTCTGTGACTTCTGCACCTGTGGTGTAGTCTGAAACGTAAGATAATAAAACACAACAAATCAAAAAAAGATTGGACAAATGGGATTGCATGAAATTGCAGAGCTTCTGCATGGCAAAGGACATAGCTAGCAAGATCAATAGAAAGCCCATGGATTGGGAGAAGTTCTTCACTAGCCATACAATGGATAAGGGTCTCATATCTAAAATATACCTGGAACTCAAAAAATTAAATCCCCCAACAACAAATCCTCAAAGAAACAACTGCCCAATAAATAAGTGGGCTAAAGACTTAAAGAGAAACTTCTCTGAAGAGGAAAGAAGGATGGCCAATAGACACATGAAGAAATGCTCAACCTCCCTAGCCATAAAAGAAATACAAATCAAAACAACATTGAGATACCACCTCATTCCAGTTAGAATTGCTATAATCAAGAACTCTAATAACAACAGATGCTGGAGGGGATATGCACAGAAGGGAACCTTACTGCATTGTTGGTGGGAGTGTAAACTTGTTCAACCACTTTGGAAAGCAGTATGAAGGTTTCTCAGAAGACTCCACATAGAGCTCCCCTATGACCCAGCAATCCCACTTTCGGGCATTTACCCGAATGATCACAAACAAGACCATACTAAAGCTACCAGCACAACTGTGTTTATTGCAGCATTATTTACCATAGCTAAGATATGGAACCAACCCAGATGCCTCCCAGTAGATGAATGGATCAAGAAAATATATACACAGTGGAATTCTATGCCTCCATCAGAAAGAATGACATTGCCCCATTTATTAGGAAATGGAAAGACTTGGAAAAAATTCTATTAAGTGAAGTAAGCCAGGCCCAAAGAAACATAGGTCCCCTGGTTTCCCTTATTTGCAATAACTAGTGTTATGTCTGAGACAAGCAGAAACGGTCAGATAAGGTGATGTTAGGTGAAATGAACCCCAAGATAAGTATTCAAATGTTTATTTTTTCTTGCGATTGTTTCTAGCATATTTATAAGATGATTTCTTTGTTGCTTTGTATGTCCCTCCCCCATGGTATAACCCCTGCTTTCACTGTATTTGATGTCGGTATAATTTGTGGAGGGGAAGGGAAAAAACAAATCATTTAAATAGGGATACAGGTGGACCTATCACAACGAGTTCCCTCCTTTCTCTCCCTCCTTCCCTTCCCTCCCTCCCTTTCTTCCCTTCTTTCCCTCCTTCCCTCTTTCCCTTTCTTCCCTCCCTCCTTTCCTTCCCTTCTTTCCCTCCGTCCCTGCCTTTCCTCTCTCCCTCCTTTTCTCCTTCCCTCTTTCCCTCCCTCCTTCCTTCCCTTCCCTTTCCTCCCTTCCTTCCCTTTCCCCTCTCTCCTTCCTTCCCTCCCTTATTTCTTTACCTTTCTTCCTTCCCTCCTTCCCTTTCTTCTCTACCTCTGTCTGCCTGTCTGTCTGTCTCCCACTCCTGCCCCAGTTATTGAACTGAGGGCCTTGGTTGAGCTTGAGGTGGAGTTGTGTGAGTGCTAAGGGCAATGTCCTGGGCTGCCCTGCAGGGTTGGAGGGCTGTCCCATGTGGTATGGGCTGTGCAGGGTTGGAGGGCTGTCCTGTGTGGTATGGGTTGTGTGTGTTTGGAGGGCTGCCCAGTCTGCTGTGGGCCATGCTGGCAGCCTGGGTGGGGACAATGACCCATGTTCTTCAAGATGGCATATGTCATTACAAAGCCTTGGGAGGAAGGATGCTCGGCATAGCACCTTGGACCTCTGTCTTTCATCTGTCATTCCATCAGTTTTTTCTGAACTTGTCATTAAGGAAGGCGCTGTAGGGAATCTTCATCCTACGGGAGACAGGACAAGGAAAACCATCAGTTTCTTTTCTAACAAGGGATTTTTTAAGGGGCCTATTGATTTTCATGTGACAATGTACAACCCAAGTGTACCAAAGATAAAGTAAAACTCAAAAGATGGATGCAGGTATGTGATGGGAGAACTACTTTCTGCTCTTGCAGTGGGTGACATCATTTAGCTGAAGTTGATCTGCAGCTGTGATGAGCTCCGTTTAGTACTTGAATATTCCGCGAAGTCCGCCTTTCCCATGCAGAAATGGCGCTGTCTGCCTTGGTCAACTCGTATGCTTGTCGGTACAGTGTGTGTACGAGGACTCCTGGCCCAGCCTTGTGGGGCTCCGGCCTCCCTGCCTCCCCGCGGCCTCGGGTCGTCAGCCTTTTCCCTGGGAGTCAGCTAAGCGCTGCATTAGTGCAAGTGGATTTCACTTCTGGGGACAGTTCTACCAAGAAGGATGTCTGGATGGCCTGCAGACCTGGGTGACGTGACCCTGACCATGGGACCCCAGCGATATGACCGAGGCCCAGGCACCTGTCTCTTGCCGAGGGGGGCCTCGTTACGGTCCCCATGCAAATGGGGTGTGATGGCACAGCTGTAGTCTCAGCTCTGTTTCAAAAGATTTTAAAAACTCCACCTGTTCTAGAAGATGTCTGGCACAGCCATTCAGGTAGGCAGTGAGTCTGAAGCGAGAGGGAAAACCAGCCCAGTGGGCACCCGACCTGTGTGGCCAGGCCGAAGCTTCGTGCTCCCCGCCCCCTCCAGCGATGAGAACAGAAGAGGGGCGCGGAGAGGTCTCACCACGGACGGTGGTGAGAAGCCATAAAGGAATATTCTGGAATGTTGAGGTTAGGCAGGCTCCTTGCTTTTCCTTCACAAGCCAGGAATTGGAGTGTGCCTGCCGGTGCTCACGTTCTGGTGTGCAGAGGGTTGAGAGAGACTAGGAAATCTCGGTTCGATGGGGGCTGTGTGTGTGTGTGTGTGTGTGTGTGTGTGTGTGTGTGTGTGTGTGTGTGTGTGTGTTTTAGTACTGAAGCTTGAACTCAGGGCCTTGTGGTCTCACTTGGCTTTTTCTGCTCAAGCCTGACACTCTACCATGTGAGCCCCAGCTCCACTTCCAGCTTTTTGCCGGTTCATTGGAGATAAGCAGACTTTTCTGCCTGTGCTACCTTCCAACTCCCTCCTCAGCCACCTTGTGTGTAGCTGGTAGTTGGATTACAGGCGCCCTGCTGATGGGGTATGGAAGTGTGGGGGAGGGATTATTGTCCTACACCTGTCCCAGCAGTGCTGGTGTGACAGCCAGGGAGACAGATTTGACGCCGGCCTTGAATGTGATGCTGCTTCTCCATCTTCGCATTTTCATTGAAGTCTGGGAATTAAGTTAGTTTTACAGTCTGCTGGGTAATGGTACTTTCTAAGTCCAATTAACTTCTTAATTACTTCTGAAGGGGGAGCTATAATATTGAACTGTGATTGTTTTTTTTGGCAGGCAGCCAAGAAGGAAGAGGGCCAATTAACATGAGACCATATCTTTCCCAGTGGGAAAGTGCTCTTTTAGTAGGCTTATCTGACCATTGGGGTAGGGCAGGCGCAAAGAGGAACAGAAGGGTGGACAATTACCGTCATCATACTCAACGCACATATGTAAAAATGGAACTAGGTAAATGGGGGGTTTGGGAGAGATGAGGGAGGGATGGCAGGGGTGACATTGTCAAGATGCACTCAAGCTGAAATCCCTTTGTACAACCACTCAAAGGTAACAGAATGGTAAGAAAAAGATGAATAGAGGTTGACTTCAGAAACAAACTTCTTTAAAAGCAGATTTTACTCTTTGAAGTTTTTGTTATGGATATTTTGTACTTTTCTCGCAAAGTTTAAGGACAAATAGCTTGAATTTGTCAGTTAGGTTCAGATCTTCCAGCTTAATAGATACTTGTGATATAACCATTTCTATGATGAAGTTAGACCAGAAGCTGAGAGTGTGGATTTCATGGGTGTTTTTAGCGTGGTTCTTTTCTGGCTTTGGAGAAAGGCTGTGTCTCCAGAATGTGGTGGTTTGCGGCCTGCTGTCCCCTGAACTCTGGTGGCTGTGGCCTCTCCTCAGCTCACAAAGGCCATTCGGCTCTTTCTGCTTTAGGGTCTGGAAAATCTCTCCTGGCAGAGAGCCAAGGCCACCACACCACAGGGAGATTCCATTAGATTCTCATCTTTCGAGGACCATGATTCTTTGTGGCCTGATATCCAAAGTCTTGAAGTGATTGTTTCATTTCTTTCGTTCATCATTATTAGTCTTTTCATTTCAGGAGGGTTAGAAGCAGGCATCTCTGTCCTGAGCTGTTGTTGCACACTTAATTTTCTTTGTAGTTAAGGATCAAGTCCTTTTAGCTCCATAAACTTTCCGTAAAAAGTTTTTCCTGCTGTTGTTTTTGTAGATAAATAAGGTTTTTTTTTTCTCCCATTGTATCATCTCATTGGTTACTGTGTGATTATATGAAGATTATTAGATTTTTGTGTGTTAATTTTATAACTTATATTATACTAAATTGTTTTTAATTAAAATATATATTTTTTGCCAGTCCTGAAGCTTGAACTCTGGGTTTGGATGCTGTCCTTGAGCTCCTATTTGTTCAAGGCTAGCACTCTACCACTTAAGCCACAGCGCCACTTCTGTGATTAGTTGGAGATAAGGGTCTCACAGACCTTTCTGCCCCTGCTGGCTTTCAACCGCAATCCTCAGATCTCAGCCTCTTGAGTAGCTAGGATGATGGGTGTGAGCCATCAGTGCCCAGCTCTAAATTCTCTTATTTAAATATTTTATCCTTGATTATCTTGGGTTTTCCTGGTATACTATTATATCAGCTCTATAGTTGTAATTTGATTTCTTTTCCAGTTTTTATACCTTTAGTTTTTCTTGTCTGAATACATTGGCTAATTCCCCTCTAATGCAATGTTAGAAAGAATGGCACCCTCCCTTTGTTCAACCTTAGTTAATGTCTATAATCTTCCCACTTAGATGCCGGCTTCATGTCTGAGGGACACACACATGCATGCATACATGCATGCATGCATACATGTGCATGCACATACATACACCACCACCACATACCACACATACAGTTTATTTCTTTTTTTCTTTGCATTTTCCCTGAGGATTGGGCTAAGGGCCTGTGCATGCTAGACATGCTCTCCACCTCTGAGCCACAACTCTAGTCAATTTTATTTTATTGATGTTTTTGGTAATACAGGGTTTGATCTCAGTGCCTCACTGCTTACTAGACTGGCACAGCATTCCACCATTTGGGCCATGCCCTGCACTGCTTTATTGTTAGCTCTTTTTTTTTTTTTGCCTCCCCGAGGCTTGTACTCTGGGCCTGCGTTCTGTCCCTGAGCCTCTTTGTGCTCAAGACTAGCTCTCTACCACTTGAGCCATAGCACCACTTCTGGCCTTTTTTTTTGTCGGTTGTGGGGCTTGAACTCTGGGCCTGAGCGCTGTCCCTCAGCTCTTCAGCTCAAGGCGTGTGCCCTATCCCTTGAGCTACAGTGCCACTTCCAGTTTTCTGGTGGTTTATTGGAGATAAGAGTTTCATGGACTTTCCTGCCCAGGCTGGCTTTTCACCTCAGATCTCAGCCTCCTGAGTAGCTAGGATTAGAGGCATGAGCCACCGGTGCCCGGCTAACTTCTGGCTTTTTCTGAGTAGTTTATTAGAGATGAGAATCTCATGGCATTTTCTGCCCAGGCTGGCTTTGAACCATGATCCTCAGATCCCAGCTTCCTGTGTAGCTAGGATTACAAGTGTGACCCAGCAGTGTCTGGAGCTGTTAGCTATTTTTGAGATAGGGTCTCAAGAACTTTTCTGCCTTGGCTGGCCTTGAACCATGATCCTTCTGCCTTTAGTCTCCCCAGTAACTAGGATTACATATGTGAGCCTGGCCCTAGTTGATTTAAAAAACCAACAACAAAACAAAATACAGGTGTCATGGTGTGAGGCAGAAGCTCCTCAGCTTGAGCTATCTACCAGCTGAAGTTCATTATAAACTTTAAAGGTTGTGACTGGTATTCAAGTCTGTGCATGTTGGATCAAGATGTGTAGCCTAGGGGCACCTGCTCTGTGAAGTTCCATGGGAGTCCTCCCACCATCCCATGGGGGTTCTCCCACCATCCCTCGAGAGTCCTCCCATTGTTCCACATTTTTCTGGAGCATCTGTGGCGTGGTCTTATTTGGGGAGATACTTCCTCTATCCTGTAAGAATTGAACTCTCTCAGACAACCTGTATTAGCCTCAAATAGGGAAAAATGTGTTTTTAAGGAAAACCATTGATGGAATCTAGATTCTCTTTTTTGTTGTTGTTCAGTTGGTGAAAGGTTTGTTTGGTGTTTTAAACCTATCTCCCACTCCTGTGGTTTCTTCCCTTTTACAGTTTGTACTTCTCATTTTTTTTTTCTTCATTACGTTTGCCCATTTTTTTTCACTTATTTTGTTGATCTCCCCCAACCCCCAAAGATTTCTGCACTTTAAAATTCGTTAGTGTTCTACTCTTTTTTCTTTCCAGTAATGGGGCTTGAGCTCAGGGCTGCTTGACACCTTCACTTCTAGCATTTTGTGGTTAATTGGGCTGTCTGTCCCAGTGGGCTTCAGACTACAATCCTCAGATCTCAGCCTCCTCAGTAGCGGGATTATGGTCATGAGCCATGGGCACCAGGCTTTACTCCTGTTTTGATTTTGCCTTTGGATCGGATCCTTTTGGTCGCTTTCTCGGTTTATTGGCTATCTTGGGTGAGACCCTTTCTTTCTGTGGGAGATTTTATTTTCTACCACTCTGCAGTGCCTAGCCATGTTCTGGGCTTGGCCCTGCTGTGCTGTTCTTTTTCTTATATTTTAATATTTTTTATTAGTGTTGTTTTTGGCAGTAGTGGAGTTTGAACTCAGGACCTTGCAACTTGCCAGGTAGGCATTCTACCCCATGAGCCACACATCCAGCCTCTGTGGCTGCTTAGTTTAGCTGCTCCTCTGTGTGTGCATTGGAGATTCACAGCTCTGCTCTCCTGGGGCTGAGGATGGTTTCGCTTTCTCTCCTCCAGTGGATAATGGAGTGACCTTGTCTCTGGTGTTAGTCTCGAGGATTTTGGAAGTGTGAAGCTGAAGCAGTATATGGTGGTGGCCACTTTATTCTGCAAGGCCCTTAAGATACTTAAAACGCCATTCACGGGTCTGCAGTGATTGAATTTGCTTTGGAAGAAGTTTCTAGATTTGTTGAATTTCTGGTCCTCTCCGTGGTGGCCCTGACTGGATTGGACCAAATGATTCCGGGGCCTTTGTGGCCTCCAGGTGGAATGTTTCTCACCCTGTCAAATAAACAAGTGACCGGGAGAATAGTGCCCAAAGGTGAACGGGTAGCTTCTACGCTAAGGACCGAGGACACCCTCCCAGTATAACTGGTGACCTTTGAGTGGAAGTGGGATCAGGTGAGGGGAGTGCGGGAAGGAGGACCGTTCAGGAGGAAGGGAGGGTGAGCGAGCAGAGTCTCTGCGAGGGCCAGGGTGCATGGGCCATGGTGTGCGGGCCACGGTGTGTGTATGTGGAGTGACAGCGGGGTGAAGCCCGTGACTGGAAGAGCGATCAGAGTCGGGTCAGGGAACTCACCAGGGATCAGACCACGGGGTTTAGACTTTTCTCAGGGCCCTGGAAGCCACTGTAAGATTCTTTTCCCCCAGGATTTTCTGCTAGTGTCTACTAGTTTGCTGGGGTACCATGTGTGCACAAGTGAAGTTGTGCCCGGTGTCATTTTAAGTGGTGAGCACAGATGTCTCTTCAGAGACCTGCAGGCTGCACTTTGGGCGCTGGGCTGACCGGGTGCTGACCTTGTCCAGGGACTCATTTTCTGATGTTGTGTCAGGAAGTGTGGGCAGCCGGAGTTGGTGTGCTAGAAGTGCTCACACTTAGAGTGTGTCTTGAAGGCCTGCGTGGTGTGATTTGGGATGGGCAGCCTGTCATTCCTCATGGTGTTTGCAGTCATGGGGGCAGGCACCGCCTGGGATGTGGGGTGTGTGTGGATAGATGGATGGATTGTGTCTGTAAAGATGCAGAGTCCTGTGGCATTGTCTAAGCTGGGAAGCAGTGCTGTTTTGTAGGCACATGCCCACTTTTGGTGTAGCGAGCTGCATCCTGGCCCAAGGAATCCTCATGTTTCAGTCTTCTAAGGAGCTGGGACTACAGGTATGCACTACTGCACCTTAGAGATGGAATTTTTGATTTCCTCCCCTTTTTTCTCTTTTCAGTATTGGGGTTCGTATTTAGAGTCTCACACTTGCCAGGCAGGTGCTCTGCTGTTGAGCCACACCTCCAGGGTGTGGGACTTTTGGAAGCATTTCATGACTTCTGAATAATTCAGTAGAGGGAAAACAAATGGAGGACATGGGAGGGGTGAGGAGAGTGTATGGACCGTGTTGCGGCCAGCAGGTGAGGACCCTCCCCTTCGTTCCAGTGGTGCAGTCAGAAGTGAAGTTAGGAGCCTCAAATGGGAGAGCGTTAGAAATCTGAGGAGAAATCACCAGGATGGGGGCTGGTGTGTGTGTGTGTGTGTCTGTGTGTGTGTGTGTGACAGATGTCTAAAAAGTGAGAAAGGAATACAAAATGAGCCTCCTCCTCCTCCTCTGTGTACAGACACACAGGTGGAGGGGCCTCGAGGAGCACGTAGACAATTGTAGCAGCAGCAGCAGCAGCAGCAGCTAGGGATTTAGGACCTGCGGTGGGGCCACATAGCTGGGGGACAGAGGAAGAGAGGAGAGCAGAGTCAGCACTGGGGTCATCAATCTAGCCGAAACCTGGCAACGCCCTCCTTACCAGTGTCTGTCTGGCATTTCTCATGGGGTCGCTGGCGTGGAGTGGGGGTGCAGCGTGAAGCCCCCTTCAGCTGTGGGGACAGAATTCTCCAAGGTGGAGAGGGAGTCCCCATGTGGCACAGAAGGGGTGGTGGCTGCAGACACAGGCTCAACAGTGATGCTGTGATGAGCAGGCGGGGTGCTGGTGGCCGGGGGGGGGGGGGGGGCGGGGGAGGGGGAGGCCTTGATTTTGGGGCTGAGGGGAAGGCAGCCGAGGTGAGGAAGCCAAGGAAGGGAGACAGCCCACCAGAAGTTTTTCCAGGCCGAGTACACATGCCATACACGATACACGACATCTGTACTAAATGTTCAAAAGTGAAGGGTCTCCAGAATGTTCTGCAATGCTCAGAGTGGGCTTGGGGCTGTGAGCGCGTTCACCAGGCCCCAGACCAGGTGCAGACAGACACTGTGGGGAATGCAGAGCCATGCAAGCCGTGGGCTCTGCTGCTGCTGGCTCTCCAGAACTCTCCAGATAATCAGCCCAGTCTGGCTGCCCAACTAGACCCCTTTCCTTGATGCATTAGAGAAATGATGCATTGCCAGTGTGGCTCGTTAGCAGCTCTCCTGCTCCTGTGAGGTTTAATGCGGTGCATTTTAGTCTCTGCACTGCTGCGTGTGAGCAAGGCAGGGTGTGGGTGATTACAGCATCCGGCCCCGGGGGTCACTGCTCCCCAAAGCGGGGCTGAGGTGGAAAGGCAGAGCAATGCCCAGATCTTTCCTGGATTTTGATCTGTCTTCCTGTACATGTAGGCTGATTGGATCATTACGTTCACCAAGAAAGCTGAGTTACGAAGCTTGCCCTGAAGCTTGCCCTGTGCGGCTTACCTCGAGAGAGCAGAGGCTCAGGCCTCGGCTGTGCTTGCGGGACTCCTGGAGGGAGGGGAGGAGGAGAGGCAGAGCTCAGGGCTTGGCAGCAAGAAGCAGGTCGCTGTCCCCATGCTGTCTTTCTTGTAGTTTATCTCAGAAAAGAATCCTCCGTGGCCTCACTGGTGACTTCAGAGAAATAATTGGGATGGCTAATCTGCCTATCAATAAAATTGGGAGAGGGAGGGGGCTGGGGTACCTCTCTGGGGCTGAACAGACCCCCAGGAGTGGCAGGGAAAGGTGGTGCTCACACCATGGTGGAGAGTGTTTGCTGAGTACCTTCAAGGGCTCTTTATTTTTCATGGTAAAGTATGTATACTGGTTTTAACATTGTACTATTCATCTGCGCTTATCACTGGGAAAACTTACTGGATATATCAAACAGAGTGGAAGCCCTGTGATAAATCATACTCCTCCAGACTCTGGCTGTCTCTCCTCCCACAGTTGATCACTTGCTTTCTTTCTTCCCAGTTTACCATTGGTACCAGTAAGTACACCATAATTTAGAAATAAAAATCTGCTTATTCCAAATGACCTTCGGCGAATTGGTTTTGTTTCCTTAATTAACTTTTGGCCTTACTGAGATTGGAGCTCAGGGTCTTATGCTCATTGGCTTGGGCTCTCCTGCCTGGGCCACATCTCTAGTCTTGTTTTCTTGATTTAATGAGCACACATATACATATTAATACTTTTCGTATATGTGTGAGTATCCTCATGTCATATCCAAACCTCTGTCGCTATGTTGTGTTGCATTGTCTGACATAATTTCATGAATGTCCCATAATCTGAGAAGTGAGATCTTGACTGATGGATAGTTCAGTTTTTTGCTCTATAAATAATGCCATACCAGACTTCTGTTCACATGTACCTTTAAACCCTTGCTCAAACAAGGGCTTGACAAGGGCTTGTCTGCTTGCATTCTAGCCATGCCTTCCCACTCCAGCCAGCCATGGAGCAGCATTGTTTAAATCTGCCTTTCGTTCAAAGTGAGTGTGGTGAGCGTCTTTTTAGGTTTATTGGTCATTTCCTTGATTGTGTATTGTCTGTGTTCTGTAACCTTTTTATGCTGGTATTTCCTCCTTTTCTTCTTCCTCTTCCTCTCCCCCCCTTCCTCTTCCTCCTCCTCCTCCTTCTCCTCCTCTTTTTCTTCCTCCCTCCTCCTTTGCCTATGACAGCACTTGCAGTGGACCTGTCCACCCTGTCTTTCCGAGGGATTACTCCCCTCTGCCGTTCCCTGGCTTGGCCTCAGAGCTCAGTCAGTCCTAAGACCTACTCCACAGAGACGTCCCTCCAGAGCTGTCCCTCCACAGAGACGTCCTTCCACAGAGCCGCCCCTCCACAGAAACATTCCTCCAGAACTGTCCCTTTAGAGCCATCCCTCCACAGAGATATCCCTCCAGAACTGTCCCTCCAGAGCCGTCCCTCCACAGAGATGTCCCTCATCGAGGTGCCTTCCCTGACCACCCTGGCTCTGTGGATCCTCTGTTGTTGTTCTGTCTCTGTTCCTCTGTACCTTTTCTGTCAGCTAGGACACATGCTTGACATGCTAGCTATCTCCTATGGCTCCCCTGACTGTGGAGACGGGCATTGCACCTGCCTTGCTCCCACCGAGTCACCTGGACATACGGATGCACACAGTAGGCACTGTGGCATCTGATGACAGTTCTGAGATGGTGGGAAGTTTAGTGGGCCAGGCCATCCTCTGCCGGAAGCTCGGCTTGGCTCAGGGCAGTGAAGCCCTGGCCAGGAGATGAAGGCTCTGTTGTGATTGTCTTTTGATGTGTCTGAAAGGTTCCGGGTTCACAAGGAAGGGGTTCAGAACGAGGTTTTGGCTGGGCCATCTGCAGGATGGTCAGCATGCCCTTCGTTCTGGAGCAGTGGAAGTGTGAGCAGGAGGCCTTAGATCAATGCTTATTTCTTATGATAGATGAGTTAATTTGCTTTCCTCATCAGCTCTCAGGTTAAGTATACATGCTTTTGTTGTTGTTGGTGGTGGTCATGGGGCTTGAACTGGGCCTGGGGATACTGGAAGGAGTGTGTGTGTGTGTGTGTGTGTGTGTGTGTGTGTAGTGGTACAGGCTAGCCAACACTGGAAGAAGTGTGTGGGGAACTAGGTACAGGCTAGCCCACATTGGAGAAGTATGTGGGGAACTAGGTACAGGCTAGCCCACACTGGAGGGGGTGTGGGGGGAGCTGGGTATAGGCTAGCCCACGCTGGAGTATGTGTGTGGAGCTGGGTGCAGGCTAGCCCACACTGGAGGGGGCAGTGTGTGGAGCTGGGTACAAGCTAGCTCACACTGGAGGGGGTGTGGGGGGAGCTGGGTGAAGGCTAGCCCACACTGGAGGGAGCGTGTGGAGCAGGGTACAGGCTAGCCCACGCTGGAGGGGGTGTGGGGGGAGCTGGGTACAGGCTAGCCCACACTGGAGGGGGGGGTGTGGAGCTGGGTGCAGGCTAGCCCACACTGGAGGGGGTGTGGGGGGAGCTGGGTGAAGGCTAGCCCACACTGGAGGGGGCGTGTGGAGTAGGGTGCGGGCTAGCCCATGCTGGAGAGGGGGGTGGGGGGAGCTGGACTCTCTCAGTTAAAGATGATTTCTGTGCCAGGTGCTGTTGTTCACACTGGGCAAATGCAGCACTGGGCAGAGTGGACACAACCCAGACTTTGAGAAGCTTCTGCTCTGCACCCTGCATGGGCAGCTGCAGGGGGTGTGGCAGCCATCCAGTATGAATTCTGTGGGAGCGCAGCCCCAGGTCTAGGGTGTGGGGGACCCTGCCCTGGGAACAGAACCTCACTTTGTCCTGCGGATCACTGGTCACATTTGCTGTCACGTGGTTTCTCTGGGTCAGGAGTTTGGGAATATTCTGACCCGGTGATCCTAGCTTAGGCCTGGTACTAATGATTTAATTACACAGTCTTGGAGGTTTTAGCCTACCCGTCTAAGAGCCCATTAATGCCAGGGTGACAGAAGATTTCTTGTGTAAATGTGTAGAGATATCCCATAACATATGCCCTATGAGGAGGAGGAGGAGCTGGTCTGTTTAAGTTATGCCGCTAAGCAGAGCTACGAGTCAGCAACAGCCCTTTCCAGGACTGAAGACTGTTGAATCCTCACAGAGTCCTTCCAGCTGCCACCGTGTTACTCTGACGTCATGAGTGCTGAGTTGTGTTGAGGAGCTCACGGGTAACCAGGCCTTGCTGGACGTTGGACTTGGGAGTTTGGGTGGTTCTGCTGCCCAAACCTGCTGTGAGGTCTCGCTGGCATCTGCCCGGTTCTCCCCTGCGGCCTGCCATTCTCTGCTCTGGTGAGCGTGGAAGTGGCCACTCCATGGCTGCTTTCTGTGTCCTCCATGCAAGCCGTCTGCAGACACAGACGTGCGGCTAGGATGCGACTGTGGCTTGGGTGGAGCTTCCCGGAACTCCCTGGGGCCCCGACGTGCCCACGTGTGATACTGGCCACCACATGGCACGATGCTCCCGGACAGAGCGGCCAAGTCTGTTTCCTGTACCTGACCCAGGCACTTCGTAAGGGGGTGTATTTAGTTTGTAGTTTTGGAGACAGAAGGCACGAGGCTCGGGGCTTATCATGAGGGTGGCGTGTCTGCAGGAGTCAGGGAGCGGAGGCAGGAAGGGCTACGTGGCTCTGTGACTGCCAGCCCCCCCCCCCCCCGGTGGAGCTCGCGGTGTCCCACTGACCCCCTTCACTGCCCCCGGTGAAGTGGTGATCTCCTGGGACTCCCTACTTTTGTTATCACTCTTACCAGTTGTATAAAGGGTTACGAGTCTCTAAGCGAGGTCATGAGAATACTGTGTCTCAGCGCTGTCACCCCTGGACGGTCACCACACTGGGCCAAGCTGGAATCCGATGCTTGACTCTTTGGACAACACACTGACCCCATATACAAGCTGCAGCAGGAGACCTAGATACTCACCACTATCCCCCCCACCCTCGGTTCCCTGCGTCCCTTCCTTCCCCGTGTCCCCCCCCTCTCCTCCCCCACACCCCCGGGTCCTGGACCCTGACAGATCCTGATAGACTCAGGCTGCGTCTGCTATCCACGTGGTTTATTCATGCAAAGCCAGACACAGCCAGTGCCTTTCTATCCTGATGGTCTATCTTGTGGATTTTCCTACTTTTGTTCATTCATCTGATACATGTTTATTAATTCTCTAGTTATTGAAGAATGCTATAAAGTAGAGATGTGTGGGTTAGAGTCATGTGTACTGTGGAGTGTAATTTTCTTTTTGTGAATCCTAACGTTAACAATTTAAGATACATCTCCTGGCTTGGCCAGGGTTGAAATCCTTCATTCATGAACATTTTCTCCCAGATCTTGGTCCAGTATGATGATGGGCTGTCAAGTTCTTTCATCCTTTGCCTGTGTAAACATCTGATTTTACTCAGTTTTTTAATGCTGTTTTGTTGGACTGGGGCTTGAACCCAGAGCCTTGCATTTGATCTCTTTTGTTCAAGGCTCTACTGCTTGAACCAAATCTTAGCTTCCTGCTTTTGGTGGCTCATTGGTGATCAGAGTTTCCAGGACTTCCTCCGATCTCAGCCTCCTGAGTAGTTGGGGTTATAGGTGTGAGCCACTGGTGCTTGGCTTGATTTACTCAGTTTTATTCATTTTAATTAGAACCAAGTAGGTGAATAGACATGTTGAAAAAAGTAGAAACATTCCAGCAGCAATGTTGCATGACATTATGAGTTTGACATTAATTAAATAGGAAGAGTCAGATGCCGCATAATCTGGAAAGCTAGAGGCTTTAAGATTATGAACCTGGTCACTTGCCCAAATACTTTCTGGAGCTGGAGGTTGCTCAGTGTTAGGGCTTCACAAATGAACATTTGTAGGCAAAGAAAACCCCCTGAATATGTCACAGCTGACTGCGTCAGGGAGAAGCAGGGTGATCTTGGCTGGCAGAGTCAGCTGTCAGCATGCCCAAAGCCTATGGAGCAGAGTCCGAAAGAGAGCTCTATCTCCACTTTCTGTCAGTAGGACTTGGCTGTTTGTGGGGGCTGGTCCCGGAGGAGGGGTTCTCAGCCTGGGTGAAGAAGGTACAGAGCATTGTGATTTTCAAGTTTGGCGATGGGAGCTGAGGAGGGAGGGTGTGTCTGAGGCTTTCCTGGGCTTGATGTGGTTGACAGGTAGGCCTCCTGCAGAGACACCCATGGCAGAGGGTGAGCCTGTGAACCCTGTCTCTTAACATGGATATTTAAATAATAATCACTGAGGCCTGCGCATGATAAGCAGTATTTAACAAATGTTGAAGCTCGGAATCCCTTCCCTCCTTCCCTCCCTCCCTCCCTCCCTCATTCCCTCTCTTCCTCCTCCAGCTCTCCCTCCCCATCAAGTCTGGAACTGGGAGGGGTGGGTGGGTGGGGGTGAACTTCCACTCCCCGGAGGGCTCACTCAGCACACTGGACAGTTTGCTTTAGATGCTTTTTGCATTCAGGCCGATTTCATAATATTCAGGTCACACTCTGAACATCTTAGCTTGGGTCAGGTTGTCACAGAGAACCAAGTGTCATTTACAGCGTGGGGGGGAGGGTGCGGAGGCAGGGGGTGGGTTGCGGTCTCTGGGGCCTCTGTGTCTGCTGGGCCCGGCCTGTGTTCTTCAGTCTTCTTTATTGGGATTAGTGATTGGGCTGCAATAAATAAAATGAATGCTGTGAAGATTGATGACAAAAAAGAAAAAAAACCAAAACTTAAGCAGTACCAGGTCCAAAAATTTTTAATTATACTTAACAGATAGAAAATTAGCCTCAAGGCAGGCACCGGTGGCTCACGCCTATAATCCTAGCTACTCAGGAGGCTGAGATCTGAGGATCATGGTTCAAAGCCAGCCCCAGCAGAAAAGCCATGAGACTCTTATCTCCAATAAACCACTAGAAAACCGGAAGTGGCACTATGGCTCAAGCATTAGAGTGCTTGCCTTCAGATGAAGAGCTAAGGGACAGCGCCCAAGCCCAGAGTTCAAGCCCCACGACTGACCAAAAAAAAGAAAGAAAAGAAAATTAGCCTCTCAAGTTTTTTAATAGTATGGGAATTATTTCAAATTACATTAATGGTAAGACAAATCTACTTACCTTGTTTTGGCCAGCCACACACAGGTTGCAGACTGGTTACATGCTGACGTAACATACTTTGAGACACCCATGTAATTAATTTGTTGGGGTTGAAATGTTAAATCATACTGGGGAGCCCTCCTTTAGAAAAAACTTCCCAAACTGCATCTTGGTTTGAATTTGTTACATCAATATTTTTCCTAACAACACATTCATCACACATTTCTTTTTTTTTTTCTCAGAGCCTCCAGGAGGTGTGTGTATGTGCTCAGTTCTAGCTTGTGGTGGTGTGTGGTATGGGTTGGGCCCCGGGCCCCAAGCCGGCCAGGGCCAGCGATAGGGAGGGAGGGCATGTGTGGGAATGTCTTCTTTCCTCTTCTTGAGGACATCTGCCTGGAGCTTCTTTGGCCATCTGTCAGCCTACGTGTCAAGCCGGCAGACTAGAACAATGGAGCAAAATGATGTTTTTAATGAATTTTTAATGAACTGCTAAATAGGTTGGCCAGTTTACTACTTTCCCGATTGCTTATTCTCAGGATTAAAAAATGTTGCCTTAGCAATGTGTTTATCTGTCTCTTATTTGTGGTCCGATATGACTGAAGGGTAGTTGACAAGTTGTTCAGTGTACCTGTTTTAATGAGTTCGTTTTCTAAGGACAAGCAGGAATGGATGGATGTTTAGGAATGGTGTCCCATGCGGTGTTCTCCTGGAGTGTGGGCTTTCCTTGGGACCCCCTCTGAGACCTGCAGACTCAGACTGGATTTCTTCTGTGGTCCAGGTGCTTTAGGGCTCCATGGAGTCCTGCCCCCAGCAGGACTCTTCCTGACACGGAGGGCAAGTGTACCATTTGGGGCTGGAGGAGCTTAAGTCCAATCTTTGAGTTGAGTGTTGGGGAGAGGTGGAATTCTCGCAGAGCCATGGTAGAGCTGGGGGTTATCAGAGACCCCAGGTGCCCTCTGTGAGGGAGTCGCTCGGCAAAAATGGAATTTTGTTGCTAAAGGACGATGTGAGTTCCTAGAAGGAGACCAAAGCCCAACTAGGGCAAGTGTGCAGCCCCCCTGCTCCATGTCCCGTATTGAAGGTGCACAGGGCCTCGTGAGCTCCTGGGGCCCAGGCAGACCTGCCCTGTGACCTTGCTGGCTGTGGCTCACATGACCTTGGGCTGTCTCCTGCCTTCCTCCACCACCATTTCAGTTTCCTTGCAGCTTCATCCCTCACCCTGGAAGGTGACCCACAGGGTCACACTGCCGGGTACCCTGGCTTCCTTTTGACCCCATGATGCTTGGTGTTTACAGGCCTGCCAAATCAGTGTTGTGTAGCTGGCACAGGCCTACTTCCAGCTAAGCAGGGATGAGGCCACAAGCTACTACCCCCTGGCTGTCCCTCAGCTCTTCAGCTCAAGGCAAGCACTCTACCACTTGAGCCACGGCACCATTTCCGGTTTTCTGGTGGTTAATTGGAGATAAGAGTCTCATGGACTTTCCTGCCTGAGCTGGATTTGAACCAGGGTCCTCAGATCGCAGCCTCCTGAGTAGCTAGGATTACAGACATGAGCACCAGTACCAGCTTTTATCTACAACTTGAATGTACTCCTTTGGTGGGTAGATCATTGCTGCTATTTGCTCCCTGTTTTTCTCTAGAAGCCTGGTTCAATGCAGGCAGCAGTACCTGTGCTGGTGATGGTATTCCTTGAACTTTCCTCTGCCAAATTAGCCACCTTCCACCTCGTCCTCATACGGTCTCTGGGCACGGACAAAATGTAGATTTTCCTTTTTCCTCTCTAGAGTATGTAGCATTTACGACCTCAATTCCTGGTGGCTTCTTTGCCTTTTCCATCCATGTTTCCATTGGCATGCTGGCCTTGTAATGTCTTCTGGAGTCACGCAACGGGTTCTACCTGCAGCATTCGGGCCTGCGCCCTCAGAGGCTCCAAATTTCCTCCCCCAGCTGGTCCAGAGGTTTCAGGTTGTCATAGCAACAATCCCACGTCTCTGGCACCATTGTCTGTGTTTGCTTTCTGGAGCTGTGACCGAAATACTAAAGAGAGGGATTGTATATTCTGGCTCAGAGTTTCTGGGGAGCCAGTTCACAGTAGGGGACCATGCTCTCCTCATGGTGGCTGGAACATGCTGTGGAGGAAGACCCACCCTTCCACGGTGCAGTCTGCCACACTGCCACCCCTCCCGTGGGTCCCACTGCATAGTTTTCAGAGCCCCTAAAATGGATGACGACTGAGCCTTCAGACCATGAGCCTTTGTGGGAAGGAGTCTTCATGTCCACGCCCCACCACTCCCTTGCTTTCTCACCCTGACTTGTCCCAGGTCAATTCTCCATGCTTTCCTCGAAGTGACTCACCACAGGATGGTCTCATCCCTGGCTGTCCTTGTGAGGTGGTGAGCCGGTACTGCTCCAGATGTGTGTGAAAATGTACACACCTGTGCCATGGTATGCGAGTGCTTCTGACTTCAGAGACTGATGAGAAGTCTGGTGTCTGGAGCATGGTGGTTCAAGTGCCTGTCCCTCCCCTCTTTCTAGAAGAGACTGCAGGCAGCTCCACAGCACATCTTCTCCCTTCCTAGAAGAGATTACAGGAAATTCCATAGCACATCCCTCTCTTCCCCCACTTCCTGGAAGAGACTGCAGGTAGCTCCACAGCACATCTTTTCCCTTCCAGGAAGATTACAGGAAGCTCCACAGCACATCTCCCCCTCTTCCCAGAAGAGACTGCAGGAAACTCCACAGCACATCTGCCCTGATCATATGTGCACACTTTTCTGATAAGTTTAAGTATTTCTTATCTTTCCCCCATTTTTAGACTTTTTTGATTTTTTTCAAATGATGTTAGGATCTGTAGTATTTTACAGGTTTGGGACAACAGCGTCAGAGGCTACATATAGCCTCTGGTGCCTGCTCAGCTATTCAGTGATGTTTATGTGATATCACTGAATGAATGATTCAATGTTGTAGCATGGTGATGTCACTATTGTCTTCAAATTGTACGAACTGTACCAAGGTTTCAATTTAATGTCCTTGGCTGGGCCTGATTCATCGTGCTCAGTCACTTTCTGTCTTTCCCGTCCCCATCTGTACCACCCCCATCAATCCCATTAGGTTCTCTGGTTCCATTTTCATCTGTATACGTTGGATTTTGTGATGGAATTCACCCACCATTTCTCCCTCCGTGGGTTAACCCTCCCTCCTGAGCCCTCCCTCCCTCCCTTCAGCTTCTTCATTTTGTTAACATGCCTTTCATTGTTTACAAGAGTCACACTATGCAAACCCACCTCTGTAATCTTAATATTCTAAATATCATTCCCATCTCTCCTCCCCATGAGGTAACAGTAAATAAAACCAACAAGACCCTGTTGTTGGAAATTCTTGTTAGCATTGCATTCCTTGCTTCTCATTCCCATGGCTAAAGGATATGGAACAGAAACTTGTGCTGTGTATAAAATAGGTCTTATTGGAAAGGATAAAACTTACATGGAAGGACTTAATAGAAGAAGGTTTACAGCTTTTTTTGTCAGTCGTGGGACTTGAACTCTGGGCCTGGGCTCTGTCCCTGCTCTCTTCAGCTCAAGGCCAGCACTCTACCACTTGAGCTACAGCGCCACTTCCGGTTTCCTAGTGGTTGATTGGAGTTAAGAGTCTCACGGACTTTCCTGTCTGGGCTGGCTTTGAACTGGGATCCTCAGATCTCAGCCTCCTGAATAGCTAGGATTATAGGCGTGAGCCACTGGCGCCCCGGCGAAAGTTTGCATCTTAAAATGTACTAATTAATTTGCTCCTTTCTTTGACCTAAATCTTGTCACAGGTACTTATCTGCTTTGCAGATGTGAGAGCACACACACATGCATGCACCATTGCACACAATACCAAAATGCTGCTGGCAACCAATTGGTTTCTAAGAGACTTTTGAGCAGTCTTCTCTCCTCCATAGGAGTGACTTAGGCAATGAAAAGGAAATCAGGGAGTTCCCCGGGGTCCTCCCCGCAGAGCAGAGGAGGGAGTCTTATCATAGCCAGAGTGTGCTGGGTGCCGGTGGCTCATGCCTGTAATCCTAGCTACTCAGGAAGCTGAGATCTAAGGATTGCAGTTCAAAGCCAGCCCGGGCAGGAAAGTCCGTGAGACTCTTATCTCCAATAAACCACTAGAAAACTGGAAGTGGCGCTGTGGCTCTAGTGGTAGAGCGCTCGCCTTGAGCTGAAGAGCACAGGGACAGTGCCCAACCCCAGAGTTCAAGCCCCACGACTGACCAACCCCCCCCCCCCCCCACCAAAACATAGTGAGAGTGTGTGCCTCCTGGTGCTCCTAAGCCGAGGTTTGACTTGAAGGCCCTGCGAGCTGTCTGCACAGGCCTGGGGAAGGGAAGTTATATTTTATACAAAGGTTCATTTAGAAGTTCAAGCTTGTAGTAAGACACACAGATGTTGGTTTGTTAAAAATAACACCAAATAAAAAACAGACGCTGGGCACTGGTGGCTCAAGCCTATAATCCTACCAATCCAAGAGGCTGAAATCTGAGATCTGAGGATTGCAGTTCAAAGCTAGACAGGGCAGGAAAGTTCATGAGATTCATATCTCCAATTAACCACATAAAAGCTGGAAGTGGATCTGTGGCTCAAGGGGTAGAGTGCTGGCCTTGAGCCAAGGAAGTTCAGAGACAGTGCCCAGACCCTGAGTTCAAGCCCCTGGCACACAGACACGCACACATACATACATAACACACACAATTCTAAAAGACTTTCAGAAGAGCTGGAACATTGTTTTGTGGAAAGAAAGTAACATATTTGAAGCCAAGATCAGTGTTTCTATAAAGGACAGAAATTTCCAGAAAATGCCTTTTAGGCTTTGGAAAGGAAAGTGTTGGGTGACGTAGGGAAAGCCATAGAGCAGTGAGTGACAGTGTCATCGCCAGAGCCTGTCCCTTGGGACAGCGACCCCAGACCCCCACACACCTGACCTCCCAGCACACATTGTGCACCAGGAAAGGATTTGGTTGTGTGCTAAGAATGAGGCCAATGCGCTCTTTACTTCTTTGAGGATTTCAGGGAGTCACTCCTTCCTTTTGAAGACACTCTGTTGAGAGCTTTCTCCACAGAGATGAAATGTTTCTCACTGTTAGTCTCTTTCTGTTGTTACCTCACTGACATGTGAAGCCTGAAAATACAGCAATTGATAGCAAACCAATTCAACCTGCCATTTTCAGTCTGCCTGCTGATGTTCAGTTGGGTGCCAGGGTCTCACCGTGACCTTGTATGTGAAAACCTCAAGGGCACCTTGAGAACAGATCTGACTTTTGTGTGTTGGAAAAGTCCAGAGCAGGAAAATATGTGCCTATACCTAAGCACAAACTCATAAACACACACATTCATACGTGTGTAGTCTGCTTTTTATGTTCGTGTGTGTATTTCCCTCCCTCCTTGCTCTTCTTGTTAAGGAGACAGGATTCTGAGAGAAGCTCATTTCCCTCCATCTCCTCTCTGTGAGATTCCCCCTCCCCTGAAGGAAACCAGTTCCATTGTAATCTGGTTTAATCTTTCTTGGGTGTCTTTTTGTAACCATATGTAGATAATTATAAAGGTCTCATTTTTCTTAGGCAGACAGTAGTGCATTCTCTATCTGTGTGTTTGGATGTAGTCCCCTCCTCTTGACTCCATGTCCTTCATAGAGCTGGTCTTCCTCATCTGTGTGGTAATAGAGTGCTCCATCCTGCCCATGTACTTGCTATTCTTTTCAGCCTGTGTCATTGTTACCTTAAGTTCTGGCCGGAAGAGGTTCAGTGTGGTGCGGGGGGGGGGGGGGGGGGGGGGGAGGGGGGGAAGGAGGGAGGGAGTTGGTAAGGGGGGGGGAATGAAAGAAGGGAACAAGTCACAAACATAACATCTCCCTCCTAGGAAGCTCAGAGATTGCGTGCTGAATGCGAGAAGTTGGACACAGAAGCCTGTACTTGGTGAGCTCTCCTGTGTTAAGTGCCCAGGAAAGGCCCAGGCAGAGAGGCAGAAGGCAGGACAGTGCTTGTTCTGGGCTGGGCCGAGAGCTGGACCGCTCTCCTTGCGATGTTGGGACTATTCTACGGTTAGACTGTCGCATTGTCTGTGTGGATGGTGCTGTCGAGTTGAAGATATAATTATGTATGAATCTTATCCCATGCCATGTACATCAGGAAAGCTGCTAAAAAAAGATCAGCATCAGGTAGTGTGTAGGACATTTCCTAACCATGCGTTATCTCTGATGCAGACACAGATGGAGAATCTGCCCCTCCCTCTTCAGACAACTGACATTCTTGGACCGTCCTAATGATACGTACTTTCTGCGTGTTCCTTTAAGTCAGAAGGATTTATTTATTTTTATTGTTTGTTTTTGTTTTCTTAACAGCCTCTGCTGCTTAGAGGCTTAGTGAACCGAAAATCCCTAAGGACATTGTACTTATTGTAAGCTGATTGTGCCAGGATGCCTTGATCTAATCCTTCAAAGGCCCTGCATTCGGAGGACTGGCCAGCACATTGTTATGCCTTTCCTTTCACAGATGAGGTCCCCTTAAGGCTTTTAAAACTCTAATTATGTAATAAAGTTAGGAATATAGTCCTTGACTCATCTGTTCTGCTCCTTAAATATTTATGCTCTGGTAGGCAGCCATTAAACGATAATTATTAGGACTGTGTTGAAACGTGGAAAGCTGTTTATAATACAAATGAGAAAAGCACATGGCTTGGCTATCATGATTCCAACCAGTGCAGCCCATTAGCAAACAGGTGGCTGTCTGTCTGGAGCGTGGCAGACAGAAGCACGTGTGTGCTGGGTGGTGGGTCAGCAGGTGTGGATATGCTAGGCACTGGGCGGCATGTATGTGTGTGCTAGGTCGTGGGTCGACAGGTGTGTGTGTGCTAGGCGGTGGGCAGCAGGTGTGGGCATGCTAGGTGGTGGGGCGTCAGGTGTGTGTGTGCTAGGTGGTGGGGCGGCAGGTGTGTGTGTGCTAGGCGGTGGGCGGCAGGTGTGTGTGTGCTAGGCGGTGGGTGGCAGGTGTGTGCGTGTTAGACAGTGGCTGGCAGGTGTATGTGTGTGTGTGTGTGTGTGTGTGTATGTGTGTGTGCTAGACAGTGGCCAGCAGGTGTGTGTGTGCTAGGCAGTAGACAGCAGGTGTGTGCGTGGTAGGCCATGGGCTGATAAGTATTAGTTTCTCTGTTTCATAGACATTGCTGCCTCAAATGCAAACAATTGGTTTTCTAAATATGAAAGCTGCTCTGGGGGAGGATACA
Organism: Dipodomys spectabilis; assembly: GCF_019054845.1. Taxonomy (NCBI): domain Eukaryota; kingdom Metazoa; phylum Chordata; class Mammalia; order Rodentia; family Heteromyidae; genus Dipodomys; species Dipodomys spectabilis. The sequence continues at coordinate 47,232,028 of NW_024870772.1, read as the reverse complement.
GGATCACAGGGGCTGTGTGTATCTTGGTCTTCATTTGAAGCCATTTGCCGAGTGTGCCAGGCAGGAGATGTATGGGATGTATGTAGGGTCCTGAGCCACCTCTGCGGGATAGCCTGTTTGGCCTCTTTCATGCCGTCTGCTCATACAGCACAGGCGGAGCAGGGCTCTTACTGAGGTAGAAAATGCTGTTTCACATCTCCACTGGAGGTGGACCATGAAGAAACTGACTTGTGCTGACACGTAAATGATTTAGACATGGCTGGGCGAGTATTTGATCTCCACCATTGCTTCCTTTTACACAAAGAACTCTTGAGTCTGATTTATTTTTCTGGTGGTGCTGAGCGTGAGTCCGCATCCTCTTGCATGACTGACACGTGTGGACACACGCCACTGACCCAGTTTTACTTAAGGAGTATTTGTCATTCTCATCTCAACCTCAGTAGGTTGTTCGAGGGTTCCGCTTTAACACGTCCAGGTATGCATACAATAGATACAACGGCTCTGCATCAGGGTCACCCCTCTGTCATTCTTCCTCCTCCCACCCCCCTTCTCAAACCTCAATAAGCCTCAGGTTCACACAGGTACATACAATATTTTGATCACATTTGCCCTCTTCTACCCTCTCTCTTCCCTCCCTCCCATTAGAACCCACAGTGACAGGCAGGCCATGTTCCACTTCCTAATATTCCTTGTTGTTAAAGTGCTGTTAATTCTTCAAACATTTCCTTCCTTTCAGTGTCTCACATATGCATATATTATACTGCAGTCAGACTATGTTTGTGTGTGTGTGTGTGTGTGTGTGCTGGGACTGGGACTTGAACTCAGGGCCTGGGTGCTGTGTCTTAGTTTTTTTTTGTTTTTCTCTTAAGGTTGTCTCTCTTCCACTTGAGCTACAGCTCCATTTCTGGCTTTGGGGTGGTTAATTGGAGTTAAGAGTTTCACAGACATTCCTGCCCAGGCTAGCTTTGAACCAAGATTCTCAGATCTCACCTCCCGAGTACTAGGATTCCAGGTATGAGCCACCAGTGCCTAGCTATTTTATTTTATTTTTTATCTGAGTAACAGGTAATTGCATTCATCTATTCCTCAGTTATAGGACCTAGCTGTTTCCCTAGCTCAGCCATTGTGAATAGTGACAGCTTACAGTTGATAAATGCCCATGACTGGTATGTCCAGATAGTAGGCTGGTTAGTAGGGTAGTTGTTTCATTTTTAGTTCTTTGAGAAACCTTTATGCTTGTTTCCATAGTGGTTGCCCTAGTTCACACTCCCTCCCACTGTGTAATGGGGTTCTCTCTCCCCCACATCATCGCCAGCATCTGCTGTGTGTGTGTGTGTGTGTGTGTGTTTGCCAATCCTGGGGCTTGAACTCAGGGCCTGCGCTCTGTCCCTCAGCTCTTTAGCTCAAGGCTAGTGCTCTACCACTTGAGTCACAGTACCACTTCTGGCTTTTTCTATGTATGTGGTGCTGAGGAATTGAACCCAGGGCTTAATATATGCGAGGCAAGCACTCTACCACTGAGCCACCTTCTCAGCCCAGTTGTTTGTGTTCTTTATGATGGTCATTCCCTCAATGTTCTTTGGTTTACATTTCCTGTATGGCTAGGACATTGAGCCTTTCTTTGTGTATTTATTGACCATTTGGACTTCTTTGGAGAAGTGCTGGAGTTACCACAATACTGAATTTCGTATTCAACTACACAGCCATTATGAACAACAACTGCATAGCACAAAAAGAGGTCCAAAGACCAACTGATTAGAAATGAATCTTTGAAATTACAGCCATCTGATTTTTTTTTTTTTTGACAAATCATGCAAAACGTGCTTTGGAGGAAAGATAGTCTCTTCAACAAATGGTGCTGGGAAAACAGATGATCCACATGTGGAATAACTATAAATAGACCCCTGTCTCTTACCCTGTCCCAAAATCATCACACCATATCAAGGCTCTTCATCAAAGACCTAAACTTTGAGTATACTTCAGGAAGGAAGTGGGAAACACTAGAACTTGTACGCAGGCCATGGAGCTAAGTGAAGCAAGTCAGGCTCAGAGAGACAAGGGTAGCTTGTTTTCTCTTTTATGTGGAAGCTGAATTTAGCTTATAAACTTATAAGTAAATGCATTGGGTGGTATACAAGTATATACAAAGGTATGAACTGAAATATGGTAAATCCAAGGGAGATCACAAATAGTGCAATTCCTTAAAAGGCAAAATCAAAGCTCGGTGGAACCAAGCAAAACACAACACTAGAAAGTATATATGCAAGGGTAGGGTCGGGCTGAGGGGAAGGGGTAAATGAATGAAGAGGAGAAGGGAGGAGAATGCAGTGTAAACCTTACAGTTTTAGGAATGAGGGAAGGGTAGGTAGAGGAGGGATGGGTGAGAATGTTGAAAGGATTGACACTGACCAAGATATATTGTACTCATAAACTGCTTTGTTAAATCACAACTCCTGTACAACGAAGATAATAAAAAGAAAAATAATGGTAGTTACCAGGCTGACAAGATAGCCTGCAAGAAGGGGAGAAAAGGAGAGCTTCAGATACCAAACTCCCAGAGAGTCAGTAATCCAGTTAATAAATTAAGTAATAATTTCATTACTTGAGTATTTGATGGTTCAAGTTTATATGAGTAAAGGCAACCTATGTTTCACCTTCATACACTATTGGGTCCTGAAACTACACTTAATTTGATGTATTTTCTCCTTGATTTCACTTTGGTAAGAGAAGGCTCTTCACAGAATAAACAGTGCCTGTGGTGTGTGAATATTCACTCCAGTGGGTACGTAGTAGGTGTACTGTACTGCTATTGGATCAGATTTTCTTTCCTAGTAAAAAAAGAGCAAGAAACTTAGCCAAAAGAGCTGAAGTGTCACCTTGTTGAGGTTTATTTATAGTGTGTCTTCTTCTGTCCTTTTTACTGGCTTCTGCATACTGAGACTCAGAGGAAAAGATTTCCAGTGCTCTATTTCTGGCTGACATGTTAAAAATGAAAAGAGTGCTTTGAAAGGATATTGCCGAGATTTCAGAGTTGGGAGGGAAATCCGTTGTCATTCTTGAGAAGAATAAGAACGGTGACAAGGGTGGTGTCTCAGGGAAGCTTCATCAGAATACCTGTGAAGGCTTGATGGTAGAAACGTCTCCGCTCTGTCAGGCGGGGACTGGCTTGGGGTTTGTGTTCTTGGAAAGGAGATTAATTTGCTCTAAACTGAAGTCAGGTGCCTGTTCTTTACGTGGGTGATAGACAGGTCACCCAAGACGCACAGAATTGCTGAGGAGTGCTTCTAAGACACAGAAACAAGCAAAAACAGCAGACATGTTCAGCAGGATTCTTCTCAAGGCAGATGGGATTTAAATTACAGCTTTAAGTAAGACTATAACTGATTTGGACCTTATCTGAGTTCAGTCGTGGAAAAATCTCAGCAGTTTAAAACAAATGTTTTATATTAAAAAATCTGTTGTTTCCTTACTTAAACATTTAAGTGTTTACAAACAAAAAATATAATCATCTAAGACTACATGTAACTATAATCCAACTTAAACAGTTCTTGGCATTTTGCCAAATTTGTTTCTGTTGGTCGCACATTAAAATATTTTTATTGGTCTGGAGCTATGGTTCTGTGTCAGAGCAATGCTCAGTATACACAAAGCCCCGAGTTTGAGTCCCAGCACCACAAAAAAAGAAAGAAAGGAAAACAAAGCAAACAAGTCAGGAGAAGATATCATTATGTGTTGTTTTTATATCTGGCTCTATAAAAACACTCAAGATTTATAAAAAAAACTTGCTTTAAAAACCTAAGTTCAAGTGGTCATGTGTTTCAGAAAACAGAAGAAAAGATACATTCTTTACTTGGAAGCAGAATTTTATTTTTGTCAGTAAGCTTTCTTATTGCTGGTGGTGTAAGCTTGATGAATTCATTCTCTTTCCTGTTACCTCTTCCGATCGCTGCAGCCTTTGGGAAGTTTTATTTGACTCTGTGCTCTGCACAGCAGTACACGTGTACTACATAGCAGCTGATTGGCCTTGGGTCTCTTTTGCAGTTGAAAGATGCATGAGTGTCATGCAGTCCGGGACGCAGATGATCAAACTGAAGCGTGGGACCAAAGGGCTGGTCCGGCTCTTCTATCTGGACGAGCACCGGACATGCCTCCGATGGCGGCCCTCCAGGAAGAGCGAGAAGGCAAAAAGTAAATCTAACTGACAAATACTTTGCTTGGATTGCCATGGTAACACATGGATAATGCTGGTAGGCGCTAGGGAATTCAGGTCTGTGGAAGACCCATAGTTTTGCAAGTTTGGGGTCAGCAAATGATGACACTCTGTGGGGAATTCAAATCCATATAACTTATGAATGTTATAAAAGCTCATATTTTTCTTGTGTTGGAGTGTGATGTGGTTTTAAATCAGAACGTGAGGTTATAGAGTTGAGGACTTTTTATTTTCCCATAAAAGTTAAATGATATAAATCCAACAGCCTTTGAAGTATATTGTGATATTCTAAGTACGGTCAGCTATTTAATGAGTTAGCACCACTGTTGTAACTACACTCAATAAAAATGGTTAACTGATCCCTGGTTTTAACTTCTCTCTCCTACATATTGTCAGAATTCATAAAGCAGAACCATTAGGATGGATGGATGGATGGGTGAATGATGAATAGAGGAATGGATGGATAGATGGATGGATAGATAGATTGTAGTTGGCTGGCTAGGTGGATGGATGATTGATGGATGGTGGATGATGGATGATAGAGGAATAAATGGATAGATGGATAAATGATGGGTAGATGAAGGATGGGGAAATGGATGGATGGATGGGTGGAATTGGCTGACTGGGTGGATGGATGATTGATGGATGGTGGATGATGGATAATAGAAGAATGAATGGATAGAGGAATGGATGGGTAGATGATGGATGGAGGAATGGATGGATGGATGGATGGATGGATGGATGGGTGGATGATGGATGGAGGAATGGATGGATGGGTGCAGGAATGGATGGATGGGTGGCTGGTTGGCTGAATGTCCGGGTGGACAGGCAGATGGATATAAGTAGAAAGTTTACCAGTACGCTGGCTCACTTAGGGACTGAGGTGCTGCCACATTCCCTCTGTATATTGGAGAACAGGGAAGCCAGTCATTGAGGCGAAGCCTATGTCTGCAGGCTGGAAACTTAGGGGGCTGATGGTGAACTCTGAGTGGGGAGTATCTATTGGTTTTCACTGAGTTTCAATATATGTAAAAATGTTTCCTTGAAGGAAACAGGGTCAATGTTTCCCAGCGGGACTTGACAGCAGCTTGTTGATACGTACATTCAAGCAGGGTGGTTTTGCTTTTGTTTCCCAACCACTTCAAGTAATGGCCTTCACCTGTCTTCTGCCCTGGCCTCTCTTGGCTCTGACAGTTCTTATCGACTCCATTTACAAAGTCACGGAGGGCCGGCAGTCAGAAATATTCCACCGGCAGGCTGAGGGGAGCTTCGACCCCAGCTGCTGCTTCACCATCTACCACGGGAACCACATGGAATCCCTGGACCTGATCACCTCCAATCCCGAGGAGGCGCGCACATGGATCACCGGCCTCAAGTACCTGATGGCCGGCATCAGCGACGAGGACTCCCTGGCCAAAAGGCAGCGGACCCATGACCAATATCCTCCTAGCCCTCCGGTGCTGTACCTGTGTGCCTGTGCATGAACAGGGGCAGAGGAAGAGCACGCTGTGTTTAGTTTGCTCCCACAGGCCTAGGACTTAAAGTTTTTCTTCTTTCTGCCTCTTTCTTTCACTCTTTACCCCTCCTCTCCCTCCCGTGTCAGGGAATACATAAACCCGCTGATACAGGCTCCTGTGAACTCAGGAGCAGAAGTATTCTGCAGAGGCTGACATTCACTCCCGTAGGAGACAACCAGACCCGCATTGTAGAGGCATCCATTCACTGTCCCCGGGAAAGCATTGCTGACCAGGAAGGAAAGTCCTGCCTTGTCATAAAATCCATTTGCTTTAACAGACACTTTCTGGAATTCCAGCTCAGGGCCTCTGAGCTTCTTTCTGCCTTTTTATCTCCTCTCTCTTTTCAACTTACAGTGTGAACGTTGAGTTGTTTGGAACTCTAGAGGAAGTGACATTTTGCTTACTAACACTTGCCCTCCTAAAATCACGGGAGAGGCCAGACTGAGCGTCCGTTTCCCGATGAAGGCCTCCCTGAGGTCAGCTCCTCACTCGGGGCTGACCAGAGGAACGATCGCAAGCTTGGCCGACTGTGTGAGAACTCTGCCGGAAGAGGACAGTGTAGAGAGACCTTGTAAAGGAGGCAGGAGGCGGGGGGAATGGTAATTGAGGCTGCCGAGAGCTGGGCTTGAGACCCAGTGCTGCCTCTCCTGGCCACATTTCCCCCTTTCCTCTACTTTTACGTCCTTATTCGTGTGAGCTGGATGGTCTCGTGCTTTAGGCAGAGGAGTGGATGGGGGAACATTGCACAGGTAGACACAGGTTGAAAGGGCCTCTGAGAAGATAGGGGCCAGCTTCACTGTACATTGGAGGTTTTGCTAGGACGATCCTGGAACACGAGGTGTTGAAGAGCTGCGCCACTGGTCTGGTCCTGCCGCAGGCTGTGTCTGGGCCTCTTCCATGAGGACCTCTGGTGTTATGCATGCTGATACAGGCCTGTGTTCCAATTGTGCGAAGCTGGTCAGGAAATGAGGAAAAGGCATAATGTATTCAAAGTCAGATGACATGCCTTGAGTTTAGGATGCTTCCTCACAGATATATGAATTCAGTTGCCATCTTCTCAAGTGGAATTTGGGCTGGAGTGCAGGCTGCCCCCTGGCCACAGGTGAAACGGCAGATTGTGCAGCAGTGGATTTAGTATTCCTTTGGATAAGGTTGAGTGAGAATGCTTGGGTGAGAGAAGCCTTTGCGATAGTTGGCCCTGATTCCCACCCCCATGTCTGTTCTCCCGTCCTCATGGGGAGCGCCTCAGGGCCTGTGGATCCCAGGGGCTTCTCGGAAGCATTTCTTCCCAGGCTCCGTGCTCCTTTTAATGTTGTCTGGAATGTTCCATGAGAGCGGTTTTGTGTTGATTTCCTTGACTGCTGCGCCCGTGGGTGAAGCAGACCTTCGAGGAGGCAGATAAGAACGGGGACGGGCTACTGAACATCGAGGAGATCCACCAGCTGATGCACAAGCTCAACGTCAGCCTGCCCCGGAGGAAGGTCCGCCAGATGTTCCAGGTACAACCGCCCCCCCCCCCCCCCCCCCCCCCCCCCCCCGCCAACTGCCTGGCAGAGCCCTCCTGAGGTTAGGTCATTGAAAGGTTAGTATGTTTTGCTAAAAGCAAATACTGATTGTTTTGTATCATTTCATTGCTCCCTGGTGAAGAGAGATAGGCATTTAAAAAATTTTTAAAGTCAACTTTTTAAAAATTATTATCTCTAAGTAGTTGTACTGAAGGATTGCCATTCAACTTGTCAGCTTTTAACTACAGAAGTACAACACATCTTGATTGATATTACCTCCTACATCATTCCCTTACTCCTTTCCAACTCTCCTTTCCCTCCTTTTTCCTAAAGAGGTACTTTGTTTTATCAGAAAAAACTTAACATGCAGTCACAATTTCAGTGCTTCAAATACTTTCTCCTAGTTACCATTTTAGAAGTATTATAAGCAGTTTGCCTGACAGTTGACTATGGAGAAAATTTGATCCAGTTTTCCTCCCAGCCCCAGGATTGTTGCACATGCGTGCGTGCAAGAGAGAAAGAGAGACACAGAGAGAGAGAGACAGAGAGAGAGAGACAGAGAGAGAGAGAGAGAGAGAGAGAGAAGAGAAATGTACTCATTACCTAACTTATGGCATTGTGACCCCTTTGAACAATACCTTAAATGGTAACAAACTATATTAAGTAATTTTTTTTTTTTTTGAAGAGCTGGGTGCTGGTGGTTCGTCCCTGTAATGTGAGCTACTCAGTAGACTGAGATCTGGAAGACCGGGGTTTGATTATCTCCAGAGAAGCAATGATTGCAGACCTCACACAGTCTGGTTTTCCTCCCCTTTCAGGAAGCCGACACAGATGAGAACCAGGGCACGCTGACCTTTGAAGAGTTCTGTGTGTTTTACAAAATGATGTCCTTGAGAAGAGACCTCTATCTGTTACTCTTGAGCTACAGTGACAAGAAAGATCACCTCACGGTGGACGAGCTGGCTCAGTTTTTGAAGGTGGAACAAAAGGTATCATTAGATCGCCAAACTGGGTTCTTTAAAATACTGCTGAGAGGGCTGGAGGTGTGGTTCAAGCAGTAGAGCACTGACACAGCAAGTGCAGAGCCTTGAGTTCCACTATCATCATTATCACCACCACCACCAACAGCAATACCAACAACAAAAATACTGCCAAGAAATACACATTTATCTTTCAGAGACAGATGTGGGTGTACTTGAAGCCTAGAATAAAAGGTAAATACCATAGGTCCATAAAAATCTTTTTTTTTGGTCGGTTGTGGGGCCTGAACTGTGAGCCTGGGCGCTGTCCCTCAGCTCTTTAGCTCAAGGCTAGCACTCTACCACTTGAGCCACAGCGCCACTTCTGGCTTTTTGTGCTTATGTGGTGCTGAGGAATCGAACCAAGGTCTCATGAATGCAAGGCAAGCACTCTACCACTGAGCCACCTTCCCAGCCCCCCATAAAAATCTTATCTGAGAATCATGTAAAATATGTTTCTAGGAAGGGGAAGTGATCATTTGCACACTGGCTTATTCCTTTCCTCCTGAGTATACATGTATATATCCCCCACCCCCAAAAAAGAATGTTAACTAATGTATTCCATTTTTGATATATCGGCAATGATCTCCATATGCTAATAATGTGAAGTATTAGAAATAGATATAAATGATCAGGCGGCCAGTGTTTGAACATGTCCATCTTTTATTTTAATTTAATTTTATGTATTATCATTAGTGCAAATACATTGGGGGTTTGAACTTAGGGTCACAGGCTCTTGCTTGGCTTTCTTACTCAAGGTTGGTGCTCTACCACTTAAGCCCCAGCTCTGCTTCTGGCTTTTTGGTGGGCTGGCTTCAAGCCACAATCCTGAGATCCCAGCTTCCTGAGTAGCTAGGATGACAGGCGGGAGCCACCGGTATCCCAGCTGGACTTCTGTCATGGACAGAAGAAGAAGAGAGAAAGGCAAGAGGTGGAGCACCACAGAGCTGGAAAAACCTCCCTGTTAAACAAGAGCCAGGGCCCTGTCCGGTTCCCGTGAAACACACACATCAAGGGCGCTGCTAGGGGGATTTTCAAAGCTTTTCTATTCCTGGGCCAACAGGGTCCTCTCCTGACCGTAACTTACCTGACATAGATCCATCTTGTTGTGCAATGTCGCCCCATTAGCTTCTTTATTCTTCTAGCGAAACCGTTTCCCGATACTGTCTGTTACAACTACATGTGTCATCTCTGTCCTGTCCCTCCATGGAATTGGAGTGTTTCCTTAAGAATCACTGTCATTCTAATCTTCTTGCACTTGTGAGAAATAATTATAAGCTCTTTGCTGTAAATACCCTCTTTTGGTGCTAGTGTACGTTTATCTTTTTCACTTTTCCTCATGATAGATGAGTTCCTTCCCCCAGTGTCTATCGAATTGTTGTCTTAGTCACAATTAAAGCCTTGAGAGAGCTTTCAGCATAATTACATATTATACTCCTTCTGCTGCCTCAAATATAGTTCCCAAAGGACATTTTGTCTGAAAGCTTCCTCTGTCCAAATGTGAAATTAGTAGTCGGGTATTAGGATGCATTGGGTGCTGGTTTGGGGATGCACACCGTGCTCGTGGTGGCCTTCCTTCCTGCAAGTGGAATGATTTTTTTCATCCAGAAACCACCCAAAAATACAGGAGGGATGCTTTCCCCACTGTGTAAGACAATAGAGGCAGAGAGAGGAGCAGCAATGTCCCGCAACTTGTCTGACCTAAAGTTAGACCCCGGAACACTGAGATTTAAGCCCAGGCAAGGAGAGGCCCCAGAACCACCCACTGTCCGGAGGAGCCACAGACAGCTCCCGGAGTGAGGTGAACAAGTTTCATAAGGCAGGAAACCTGTGTAGTGGTTGGAGGTTGGCAGGCTTCTGTCCCCAGGGTACAGAAGAGTTGCTCTCCCTCCTTCACCTTGGTATAAAACTGAGAGCATGTGCTAGAGGTAGATGGACCAGAAAGATCCAGACTGAAATACCTCCTCAGGGTGGGGGTGGGAGTGGGGGAGGGTGCTAGGCGAGCTCTGAACTCCTGGTGAAGATGGCTCCAAGAACTCTGGGATTTGTGTCTGTGGCCTTTTGCAATGTGACTTTGTAAGGTGGTTCTGGAGGCTGGGCTGGCTTAGAAACCACAACACAGGTGATGTGTAGGTTCTGGGGCTTCAGCCAGGGAGCCTTGAGGAGTCAACATTCACCATGTCAGAAGTGTAGGAAATCAGGCTAGCCTTGCTAAGACCACACAGTAATGTGGAGGCCCAGCCAGCCCCCAGTGGACAGCAGTGAGGCCGTGCAAGACCATCTGGCGGAGGTCCCCTGACAGCTGCCCGTGGCCCCATGAATAACCTTAGGTTGGAATGGCCGGGGAACTGTCCAGGGCAGCCCAGCACTTGCTATTTTGGTCAAGTGCACAGTTGTGTATATATCTAGACTTGAGGATTTTTTTTTTTTCCTCCACAGAAACTGAGAAGGAAAGCAAAAATCAAATGAATACCTGTCCACAGAGAACTGTAGCCCTTGCCCTGAGTTTGGAAAGAATAAAGTTCCATTGTTTTAAGCCACCATTTGTTGGTAACCCGCCTTCAGCACATGGAGATCTAGCAGTGATGTCAGCCCAAGCCCCACGTTTCTCCTCAGCAGGTTAAAAATTGGAGAAAGGTCCTCTGGGAACTATGTCCTGCTGTAGTGATTGAATAGGGACCCCAGGTGTGCCCAGGCAAACCCCCAGATCCTGTGAACCCTTGTGCCAAATATTTACATGTTCATAGATGTGATTAGGTTGAGATATCATCTTCCATTCATAGTAAGACCTACATCCAGTGGTAGAAGAGAAGAGATAGAAGAGAGAAGAATGAGGAAATAAACCCACATAGAAAGCATTGCATTTAAAAGGGCTATTAGAAAGACTGCTTAAGGGCTGGGAAGGTGGCTCAGTGGTAGAGCGCTTGCCTTGCATGTCTGAGGCCCTGGGTTTGATTCCTCAGCAGCACATAGCAAAAAGAAAAAAGCCAGAAGTGGCGCTGTGGCTCAAGTGGTAGAGCGCTAGCCTTGAGCTGAAGAGCTAAGGGACAGCGCCCAGGCCCAGAGTTCAGGCCCTCCCCCCCAAAAAAGAAAGACTGCTTAATATTATATACGGAAAACCTTGATTTCACTTTAACGGTATATAAATGGAAAAGCCATTATTACAGTATGTCAAATTTGAACTAGTAAGTAATCTTCTGCTCACCCACTCCCTCCAGGGTTGTTTAGAGATTCTTTAGATCTCAAGGGCTGAGTCCAGTTCTTGTCCCCAAATCTGTGCACCAATGGCCTTCAGCACTGAATATTGCAAGGCGAACTCAGTCTTCCATGGCATGCGAGCAGTGATGTATCTTTAAGAGCACATGTGCAAACAGATCTCTCTGGCACGCAGCAGACAGGCTATGGGGCTGCTGGGAGCCGGTGCTGCCCAGTCAGTAGAGTGCCTGGGGGGTTCTGGAGTCTCATTGATCTACGGTGTTCCCAGTCAGTGGCTGGTACATAGGAAAGACGAGAAACTCACTAGTGGGGATGGGAGGGGTATCAACAATGATGTACCTGGCTTGGAAAAGAAGTACTTTATACAGCAGCTTCAGCTTCATTCCATTGCAGAAAAAAAGAAAAGGAAATGTTGTTAAATGGACTTTTGAGGAAACAAAAACAGATGTCACTAAAACACCAGTCTTGAACCTGAGCAATAGTGAAAGCTTTGAGGAGTATAATTGAAATATGAAATCGTATTCTCCCTATTGTCATTCATTCGTGATTTTTAAATGTCAGTGTTAGATTGTGAGGTTGAATTGATTCGGAACCAAAATATCAGCTGTTTCATTTCCTCTCTGGGGATCAGACCCAGAGATTCATGGCTGTCAGAGGCTGAGAAGTGGGTACTTCAGCCGATGTGGGTGCTGGATGGTATGAGCACAAGCAGTCCCTGGCTTTTTGTCTACTGTTGTTTTTTTGCTAGCTGTTGTGCTCCGGAGTCCCAGAGCTGAACTGCTCGGTGGAGGGTCCCATCAATGCACACCTGGTATGGGGCATTTACCTGCAGGCACCAAAGAGTTTCACTTGTATAACAGCGAGTCTTTTGCATGGACCGATGGCTAGCCACCTGTCGTTTTAGGGAAGGGACATTTTATTCTGCAGATAGTTTCTATGCAGTGAGTGGATTTAGAGCAATGGATTTTTCATTGATCCCTGGTTTTATTTTGTTATTCTGGGCAGAGCATTTTGTGCCATCACTGAAGGAGGTGTTCTCTGATGGGAAAGATGAGTAGGGGGCGGGGTTAAGATTCGCCTCTCTCTCTACAGGTATATGTCAGTGTGTGGCACTGATCCCTCCACACTCTGCACCATCTCAAGAGTGTCTCACCTCCTGTGTGGAGGAGTGTATCTTACTAGGTTGTGTGCACTTTATTAATGTCCTCTTTTGCCTAGATGAGCAATGTGACGGTGGACTATTGTCTTGACATCATCAAGAAATTCGAAGTTTCAGAAGAAAATAAGGCGAAGAATGTTCTTGGCATAGAAGGTAAAATAACCACAGGCTTTCACGTCCCTTTCCTTGATTCAGTTGGCTAAATTAAATTCCAGCCAAATCAAAGATAGTCGTGGAATTTGAGATAATTCTAATAAAGCCAAAAAAATTATATTTTCCTACAAAGGAAATGCCATGGTTTTTCTCTTACTTTTATTTATTTATTTGTTTATTACTTATTTTTGTGCCGGTACTAGGGCTTGACTCAGATCCTTGAAGTCTTTGCTTTGCTCTTGTCTGGTGCTCAACCACTTGAGCCTCACCTCCAGTGTCACTTTTGTCTCTTGTTTTTGCCATACTCAGGTGTTACTGCAGTGTATGATAGATTCCAAGAAGTGTTGGGCTTTTCTCACATGGAAAGAGCTCATCCTGGTGCTTTAGGAGAGGAGATTTGGTCCTAGACTCAGTAACCTAGGAATCTTGTGGCTTGAAATAGACATATTTCTTTACCAAATGAGAGTGACTGTCTTGGTTTTTCCTGATAGGTAGCTTTATAGAAGCTGTTAGAACCACAAATCTCATTACTATAGTTACCTTGAGGCAATGGGACCCTAAGAAATTAAGTAACCTACCCACACTGAAACGCACTCAGAAGCTAGCTCTTAGCACCTTATACATAAGTAAAATTGTATAAATACAGCATCATGTTTGTTTAAAACCGATGCATTTAAAAGAGGCAGAGAAATTAATTGTAGGGAATAAACCACGAGGAAGAGATGGTATCTATCAGGGACTACAGTGTCCCAAATGTCTGGAATATCTCCCAAGGCTGGAGCTGGGCTTCTCTCATTGGATGGTTGGTCTCCTGTCTTCCAGTGCTCCCAGTGACTGTGGGAAAAAGGTGTTGAACTCTATGTGTGTGTGTGTGTGTGGGGCGGGGGGGGGGGTTGTGGGGCTTGAACTGTGGGCCTGGGCATTATCTCTCAGCTCTTCAGCTCAAGGCTAGTGCTCTACCACTTGAGCCACAGCACCACTTCCGTTTTTCTGGTGGTTTATTGGAGATAAGAGTCTCACAGACTTTGCTGCCCAGGCTGGCTTCGAACTATGATCCTCAGATCTCAGCCTCCTGAGTAGCCAGGCTTATAGGTGTGAGCCACCTGCATCTGGCAGGGTTTACTTTTTTGCTGCTGCTACTGTTGTTCTTTTGTCTTTGTGTTTTTATGAGCCAGGGGCTATGTTGTCCAGGCTGGCCCTGGACTCCTGGATTTGGGCATCGGGCACAGAACACAACTCCTGCCTTGACAGGAGGCTTTGGTTCCGTGAATTTATTCTTGGATAAGAGGGTATTTAAAATGAAGAGGAACAACTTTAAATTGTATATCCTTAAAACAAGTTTAAAGACAGAAAGGGTAAACTAACGTAGGCCTTTCCTGTACTAGGGAGTGATGGCTTCCCCTGGTGGGCACCCAAAAGATGGCAAAAGTGTGGCTGCTAAGTTTCATTCCAACATGTCCGTTGACATACAGTGGCTCTTGATCAGTGACCCTTCCATCACTCTCTCCCCTCCGGCTTCAGCTTGCTGATGCTCTATTTGATGCCAAGCAAATGTCCCAGCTGTCATAAACATCACTTTGGATCTTCTTGGACCTTGTTGTCTGAATCAGAGAGTTTAAGAGGCACGCGTGGAAAGTTACACTACTCTGTTCTGTCTCCCGCAGGCTTCACGAACTTCATGCGCAGCCCTGCGTGTGACATCTTTAACCCCGTGCACCAGGAGGTGTGCCAGGACATGGACCAGCCGCTCTGCAACTACTATATTGCGTCCTCGCACAACACCTACCTGACTGGGGACCAGCTCCTCTCGCAGTCCCGAGTGGACATGTATGCCCGCGTGCTCCAGGAGGGCTGCCGCTGCCTGGAAGGTGCGTGGGCTCCCCCTGCCCGCTAACGGGGCTCACATTTGCGTTGGTATTGGTAGGATTCCAAGATGCCCATAGGGAGCTGGTGTTAATGTGTAACCACTGTGCCGTTCACGATGAGGGAAGGAATCTGGTGGAAACCTAACGGGTTTAAGTGGACAGTCAGGGAGAGCCTCATTAGTGACATGAGGAGCATTGGCTGAAGGAGCCGTGAGCTCAAAGACGTCCACTAAGAAATATCACACTGGTGGGCATGTTTGGTTAGACTTAGATCAACTTCCAATAGAATTTCTGGTAAATTCCAGGCTACTTCTGAGCATAGACCTCTGTAAAACTATACGCATTTCAAAAACAAAGCATTTTTAAAAATCTTCATAAACTACAACATTTAAAGAAGTTAAGTTATTAGCTCCAATTGTTTCTATTAAGTATGCCAGAAGACCTTTGTCTTCATCTGACAGCTTCAGCAGAGTTTAGTAGGTATAATCTCCCGTGGCAAATTTAGACCAAAAGAGTGCCTGCTGTGTCCAGCCTGCTGTGCCGATAGACACAGCCCTGCAGGCTGTTGATGTGGAGATCTGATTTTTGGCAGTTGACTGCTGGGATGGGCCAGATGGAGAGCCAGTAGTTCACCACGGCTACACGCTCACGTCTAAGATTCTCTTCAGAGACGTGGTGGAGACCATCAACAAGCACGCCTTTGTGAAGAATGAGTGAGTACCTCCGGAGCTCCGCCTGGCCTCGAGGCCAAGCCATCCCCGCATTCCTGCTCTCCATTCCTGCTATTCCTGCCTCTCCATCCTCCTCTGCCTAGTCAGCAAGGCCTGCGGGCAAATGCCCTGGGACCCCGCTCCTCTCTCTCATCCTCTGCTCCCTCCTCTCCTGTCCCCTCTCAGCCTGCCTCCTACACCTTGTCCTCGAACAGGATGACCTCGAAATCTTTAGCTCCAGGGCACAGAACTTCCACACAAAGCTGGGACACACAGATTGCAATGTGCACATTACCAGGCAGTATGAAAACCCAATGGCATCCACTGTTCTGGCTGCCCTGTGCTGCAGCAGCCGACATCCTAGGATCACCTGATCATTTTCATTGGTATTGGAAAAGCTTAACTATTTGCTCCCCAACACCTGCATTTTGGGGCTCCATTATTACATTCTCTTCTCCTTGGCTGCCATTGCTTCTTTCTTTCTGTTTTCCCTGTGAATTTCCAGTCCATCTCCCTCACTTCCTTAATTGTAACTGTTTCGTAATCGATTGCATTTTTGGTCCACCCTTTGGATACTTCACTAATTACACCCCCAGAACTCTTCCTCTAAGTTCAAGATCTCTGTAGAAACATCCTCCTCAGTATTGTCATGACAGTTTCGGCTCGGCGTGGCCAGCCCCGCACTGGCCCTCACAGCTTCGCATCCAGGGGGAGCCCGTGGTCTCCTTCTGCCAACCCTCCTCTTGCTTCTCGCTCTTTCCTCTTAGCTGGGGCAGCCTTGTCTGTCTACCAGCAGCCACTCCCTCCTGGGGTCTCTCTGGCATCCATGACTTCTCTCATCCTTATGGACCTTTTGGTTGGTGCCATGCTTTCTTTCTGAAATCCATGCCCGTGTTGTCAGTCTTGTCTTGGCGTCTTCCAAGACTCCCTGTTCCACACAAGCGAATCCTTGTGTCCTTGCAGGCGTCCCACTCTTTCCTGCCCTTTTCTCCAGTGCTCCACAGAGACATCATATTCAGTGACCAGCAGACTATACTGGCCAATGCTGTTCTCCACCTGGGGCGCCCCTCCCCCGCCCCACCCACCTGTCCTACAGGAAGAGTGGATTCAAACTCTGTGTGTGTGTGTGTGTGTGTGTGTGCATCAGTACTGGAGTTTGAACTCAGGGTCTCAAAGGTCCTACTTGTTTGGTGCTTTATCACTTGAGCTACTCTATAAGTCCTTTGTGTGTTGGTTATTTTTTGAGATTGGGTCTTACTTGAGATTGGGTCACTTGAGATTTTTGAGATTGGGTCTCTGCTTGGCTTTTGCATCCTCTAAACCACGATCCTCCAGACTCTGCCTCCTGAGCTAGGATTAGAGGCCTCCAAACCTGCCTAAGCATCTGGAATATAACTCTGTCCTGTCCTGTGGTGCCTTGTTACCACTGTTGACAACTGGACTTGTTTTAACTCTACAGGACAGACTGGTGCTGGTAGCTTACACCTGTAATCCTAGCTAGTTATGAGGCTGAGATCTGAGGATCATAGTTCAAAGCCAGCCCAGGCAGAAAAGTCCAAGCGCCTTGAGCAAAAGAAACTCAGGGACAGCGCCTAGGCCCTGAATTCAAGCCCCAGTACTGCCCCACCCCCCAGACACAAAAAATAAATAAAGCTACAGAATAGCTAACTCACCAAAAGTACAAGACTATGCCTTAGACATTTGTAATTCATTCTTTGTGACCTAGCGGGTCCCTGCCGCCTATCAGGCATGCAAGAAAGAATTTTGAATTAAAGAAGCAAATTAAAAATTACAGTTGCAGAAAATTAATATTCTAGACGTTAGTAGCCTTTCACATTTTTTAATATGTGGCCTTATTAATTAAGCATGCGGTAAAACTGCTGCTGTACAAAGAGACCCTTGGTGCAGAACAGGTTAGTGTGTGGCGTTTTTGAGTGCCCGGCTTCGGGTTGCTTTTCACAACCCTGATTTTGACGCCTTGGGGCGGAGTTGGTGGTGATCTTCCTCCACGCCCAGTGTGTGTGAGGTGGTGTGTGGACTCCGCTGCCTCTCTGCGCTCCAAGGACCTCCCGACTTAACTCTTCATCTCCTGTGTGGAGGTCTCTACAGGAACACCATGCCTGTTTACTACATTTTCCACGGGTGCCCTTTGGGGGCAGGTGGTACTAGGCTTTGAACTCAGAGTGCTGAGCTTGAGAGGCAGGCACGTTACCACTTCAACCATGCATCAAGCATCCGACTTTCAGCTTACTTCTTCCCTTCTTGAGCTCGGGTCCTTCTCCTTGCCCGGGCTGACCTGGGGTTGCGGTTCTTCTCCCTAGGACTCCTGGGCAGCTGGGCAGACAGTCATGTGCCGGCACACCAGGCTCCCTGCTGAGATGATAGCTTGTTCCAGCTGTCATTGAACTTTGATCCTCCTAACCTCTGCTGCCCTAGCAGCTGGGATTACACCTGTAAGCTATCATGCCTGTTGGCATGCTGGCTTTTCTTCCCAGCACTCTAGGGTCCCAAGGCAGGTTGGTCAGGACCCAGCTGGCTTCATTGTCCAGGTTTACCTCGCTCTCTGTCACCTGCAGCACCAGGTTTTGCTGACAGGGACAGAAAGTCATTCCAGGAGCTCAGTGGCTGTCACTGGGAGTTTGTACCTCTCTGAAAGGTCCGGAGAAACAGTTTTTAATGCAGTTTAAATGTTGGTTATATATTCTTGAAAAAGAATGCCTTGTATGTGATGGAAAATGGGAGAAACTACGAATAAATCTGAGTTGGAAGTAATTTCTCATTCTGAAGAAAAAAGTTGAGGAGCAAGCCTGACTTTCTCAGCTCCCCACCCTCTGGGGCTGTGGACCGATCTGGCTCTCAGTGAGTTTCTGGGCAGTCAGTTACCTTACAGGGACCTGCAGCTTCTGCACAGACTCCTGCATGCTGGCGAAGCATGAACGCTTGGCTTCTTTTATTGTAAAACTAAAGACGAGTGTATAACCCTGCCTGAAATCATTTTGAGATGTCCAACACGTGATGCCACAACATACAAAGTCCATTGTGTTATTTTATCCTCAGTAGCAATTTCCAAGTTGAGAATGTATATCTTGATCTATACCTATATCTGTATATCACTATCTGTATCTGTATCTGTAGCAATATTCATCTATATCTCTATATCTCTATCTATGTATCATCTCTATATACCTATCTCTATATCCATCTCAATATATCTATATCTGTCTGTAACAATGTCTATTTGTCTATCTATCTCTATATCCAGATCAATACATCTGTCTATATCTGTATCAGTATATCTTGATCTCTATCTATCTCTACGTATCTGCATGTATCTCTATTTTTATCTATGTATGTTTTCATGTGTGTGTGCACACACTTTTAGAGTGTGTTTCATGATATGCAATGGTCCCAGATATACCTGGACTTTTGAACACACAAGAGGAAAATACATTTCATAAATTTCCTCCCCCGTTAAGCGTTCATTCCTTTAATTCTTTTTAACACATACGTACTGTGCTCCCTCTCCTCACCTTTTTGCCTGATGCCAGCTCCTGGCCTTCATCATTTCACACGGTGAGCACAGTTCAGTCATTCCACCTAGCAGAGTTCACTGGCTTAGCGGTGTATTTCTAATGTACCTCTAATCTTCCTTGTAGAATCAGTGTGTCCCCCGCACGGCCGCAGCTCCTGTCGTGAGATTGCAGGGCTGCAGTGGGCGCTGACTTGGGGGTCTGGGCCTCTGGTGCTGCCCCTGGCTCACGCCGCCGCCCTCCCACTCTCACATAGGTTCCCCGTGATCCTGTCCATTGAGAACCACTGCAGCATCCAGCAGCAACGGAAGATCGCCCAGTACCTGAAGGGGATATTCGGGGACAAGCTGGACCTGTCAGGTGTGGATGCCGGGGACGGCAGGCAGCTCCCAAGCCCTCAGAGCTTGAAAGGCAAAGTTCTGGTGAAGGTAATGGCCCAGGCGGCGCGGGCATCCAGGCCAGCTGGGCCTCTCCCCTCTCCCTCCCCCATCCCCACTCAGGTGGCATGGGCATGGAAGCCAGCTGGGCCTCCACCCTGGGAGAACCCTGCACACTCTCAAGAGCAGTGGTTGGCCTGCAGGCACACAGGTTTTCTAGACCTGTGTGTGCATCAGGAGAGGCAGTTCTGATGCAGTGCATCAGTTCTGGGGCTGCGTCACTGTGGTGTTGCTACGTATTATGAGCGTTGCTTTACGACGTGAAGGGAGAGGTGTAACACTTGAGTCTGTGCTGTCAGTGCGGACGGCAGCATCCGGGGCAGGAGCCAGACAGCTCCCCACATCCCCAGCCAAGGCCTTTTGTTCACATCCCTTCCTTCCATTTCAAGCTCCAATAACTGTCTGTCAAAAAAGATATATTGTCACGGTTGATCAGCCCCTGCGTGTATCCGTGAGAAGCGCTGTTCCAGAGACGGCACGTGGTGGGCGAGAGGCAGGTGAGGGATGGCATCACAGAGGCTCTCTTTCCAGGGACAGCGGACACTGCAGGTGCAGACGCAGTCAGGAAGACAGCCCCTTGGGCTTTCTGACTGCCGACTCTGTGATTTTTCTTAGTTTTGGTGAATTGTATGTATGGACCCAAACCAGTTTTTGATGGCTGCATTCTTTTGAGGTGAAAGACAAAGGAAAACCAGGTGCCAGTGATTCACCCCTGTAATCCGAGCTACTCAGGAGGCAGATCCCAGGATAGAGATTCTAAGCCAGCCCCTGCTGCTTATCTTCAGTTAATCACCAGAAACTCAGAAGTGGTGCTGTGGCTCAAGTGGTAGAGAACTAATTGAGCAAAATAGTTAAGGGACAGCTCATAGACCCTGAGTTTGGGTCCTACTACTGGCACCAAAAACCCAAAACAACAACAATGAAGAATAGTTGGCTGGGTTGTATTTTACCAAATGTACAGGAGAATGAGACCTTAGAGGAAACAAGCGATTCCATGCCAGGACTTCAATGAGAAAGGAGACGTGGGCACACTGCTCAGGCGTATTCATCTTTAGAACCTACCAGAACTTGATTTTCTGTCAATTAAATGAAAACGACAGATTCTGAAACTGCGAAGAAGTGTCCTGGATAAAAGTTGTAGATAATACAACAACTAACGCTCACCAGCAACACGAAAAGCTTGCCCAGTCTTGTGGAAGCTGACCCCTGTGTTCAAAACCATTTTCTGGGTTAGACGGTAGACAGGTTAGACAGGCTCCCCATCCTGTAATCATTTCGTGGGCAGTTGGCATGAGAAGGTAGGTAGTATGGGCTGCGTCCTCCAGGGGCAGCCTGCATTGCTGAGGACCAGGTGCGGGCCCCTTTGGGCACAGCCATGGTGTCAGGACCTGTGCACACCAGTCTGGCTCAGAGTCTGAGGTCAGAGGCCATCACTGGGCTCTGGGATCTGACGGCTGAGAAGCTGTATTTTCTGTGTCTGCACACTGGTCCATCTTGGGCTTTGCCACTGGACCCAAGACAACGCTGACTCAGAAGAAATGGTTGGTGAATGGTAAGAAGAGCTGGAGGCATGGCTCACCAGTAGAACACCTGCCTGGTGAGGCATGGCGCAAACCCACTGCCATGGCCTAGACATGTGTGCTTGCTGTTGTTCTAATGTAGGTGCCGGGGACCCCATCTAGACCCAGAGGCCAGCTGGCCCCCGGCCCCTCGGCGTCAGAAGCCCCGAGTCCCCATGCAGCCTTTCTGCCAGCACTTCCTGACCACCATTCTGTGGGCCACGAGGTTCAGAGCCGTGGGCTCTGTGGCCAGGTGTGTGGATGCCCGAGCGGTGTCTTCACTGGGTTTGTCTTGGTTTGGATTGTGTTCAGTGTCATAAACATCCCCCCAGTGAGCAGTCTTGAACAACAAACACTTCATTCCACTGTCCCGTGTCCCTGTAGGAACCTAGGTGTGGTTTAGCTAGATCCTCTGTTCAAGGCCTCTGGAGAGAGAGAAAGAGAGAGGGAAGAAGAGGAGAGGGAGGGAGGGAGGGCACTTACCCATCAGCCTTGGCCACTCAGCTTCAGCACCTCCATGCCTGCCTGCAGAGTTTCTTAGCATTTCCTTCTGCTCCAGAAGCAGCCAGCCATTCGGGCAGCAGCCCCAGCGACCCAGAGCCTCTGGTCTAGTCCCTGCGGCCCCACCCTCTACTGCATTCTAAAATTGCGGTCCTTTTTCTGAATGCAAATTGATGTAAATTGAGGAACATAGAAAGGGAGAAAACACTGCTCAAGACACTCTGATTTAGAGATAATTGCGCTTTGAACAATGAAATCATATTTCTTTCCAGTCTTTCCCCTGTGTTTTTATAGTTCACCAAGATTGTAAGAACATTATTGTACAGTCAGCTCTCCTATATTGGCAGATTTAACCACCCACATATCAAAAATACTTGTTTTTTGTGGTCAAGGCTTTGTGTTTGCTAGACAGTCATTTCACCTTAACTTGTGCCAGGCCTCTGGCTCCTTTTGCTCAATTTCTTTTGAGATAGTGGCTCACTTTTTCCCTGTTTGGGCCAGTCTGGATCACAGTTCTCCTATTTGTGCATACTATACAGCTGAGATGACAGCCATGTGCCACTGTGCCAGCTGGCTGCTGGCTGAGATAGGGGTCTCTTGTGGATTGGCTGCTGCCTGAGATGGGGATATCTCGTGAACTTGCTGACCGGCCCCGACTGTGGTTCTCCTGAGCTCTGCCTTCTGGCTAGGACTTCAGGTCTGAGTCTGGTGGCTGGCATGTGCAGACTCTCCTCCTCTCATTAGGAATAGCGTGTGAAGTATTTTAGAGCATCCGGAGACAATTTAAGCAGGGGGATGTGTAGGTGGTGTGAGAATAACACACCATTTTCTGTAAAAGACTTGTACAGTGTTTTTAGATGTTGGTACCTGAGATAGGTTCCGGAAGCATTTTCCATGGTTACTGATGGATGGGTGTAATGCTATCTGTCTCTCAGGTGTCTTAAATCTTACTGTAGGAATTTTCCTTTGCTTAAGCCCCTACTCTGATTTCTGGCGTGTATTTTGGTGAGGTGTCAGAAGTAGTTTGAGACTGCAGGCTATGCAGGAGAAACTTGGCTTGTTGAGTGTGAAGGGTGAAGGTGTGCAGATGTGAAGCTGCACAAGTGTAGGTGTGCGGGTATGCAAGTTTGCAGGCATTCAGATGTAGGTGTGCAGGCATTCAGGTATGGGTGTGCAGGTATGCAGGCATGCAGGTATGGCTGTGCAGATGTGCAGGAATGCAAGTGTGGCTGTGGAGGTGCAGGCATGCAGTTGTGTGGGTATAGGTCTGCAGGCATGCAGGCATGCAGTGTGAGTATGCAGGTATGCAGGCATGCAGGTGTGGGTGTGCAGGTGTGCATGTGTGCAGGTGTAGGTGTGCAGGCATGCAAGTATGCAGATGTGGGTATGCAGGCATTCAGGTATGGGTATGCAGGCATGCAGGTGTGGCTGTGCAGGCATGCAGTTGTGGCTGTGTAGGTATTCAAGTGTGGGTGTCCAAGTATGTAGGCATGCAGGTGTGGGTGTGCAGGTGTTCAGGCATGCAAGTGTGGGTGTGCAGGCATGCCGGTGTGTGGGTGTAGGTGTGCAAGTGTGCAGGTGTGGGTGTGGAGGCCCAGGCATGCAGGTGTGCGGGTGTAGGTATGCAGGTATGCAGGTGTGGTGGTCCAGGCATGCAGGTGTGCCGGTGCACATGTGTAGGTGCGGGCATGCAGGTGCAGGTGCCTTGACCTGCTTAGAACCAGCAGCTTGTGGTGGGCCTTGTCTTGATGGCTGGAGTCTTGACCTGTTGGGCTGCTGTAACAAAATGCCTGACAGCGGGAATTGTCCCTGCACCAAAAGTGGCTCTGGTGGCTCCGGGGTCTGTGGGGCCAGGGCGGAGCATGGGACAGGGGAGTGACTCAACCACAGCCAGTGGCCCAACCTCAAAACACCATCACCTCAGTACCACAGGATTGGGTTCCACCAAGGACCCTGGGCAACCTTACACCTCCAGTGGGTCTAGATGATGGAGTACGGTCACGTGTACGCTTACTCACATAATGAAAGAAACTTGTCTGAATTTTCATAAAATAAGTGTCCTTCATTAATTACACTTAGTGGAACGTAGTAAGACTGCCTTTCCTTAAAAGTCCTTTCTCTCTTTTATTTTTTTATTATTTTATTTTTTATTTTTAGTTGGTCATGGGTCTTGAACTCAGGGCCTGGGCAATGTTCCTGAACTCTTTAGCTCAAGGCTAGCATTCTATCACTTGAGCCATAGAGCCACTTCCGGTTTTCTAGTAGTTTATTGGAGATAAGAGTCTCAGGGACTTTCATGCCCAGGCTGGCTTTGAACTGAGATCCTCAGATCTCAGCCTCCTGAGTAGCTAGGATTACAGGTGTGAGCCACTAGCGCCCGGCCTTTCTCTGTTTTAATTACTCCTAATTTAAGCTGTGTACCTTCTAGTCAGGCTGAAGTAATGATCAACCATAGGCTAGCTCATTGGACCTCAAGTTTTCACTTTTAAAAATTGTGGTCAATTATATATAACAAAATCTACCTACTGCCCTAATTGTTTTCAAGTGCTTTAGTCCTATTTAAAAGCATTCGCACTGCAGGGTGTGCCCAGTGGCTCAGTCCTGTAATCCGTGCTACTCAGGAGGCTGAGATCTGAGGATTGCTGTTTGAAACCAGCCTGGACAGAACAATCTGAGAGCCTCTTATCTCCAGTTTACCAGCAAAAAGCTGGAAGTGGAGGTGTGGCTCAAGTGGAAGAAGGCCAGTCTTAAGTGAAAAAGCCAATAAGCAAGAGGGTAAGGCCCTGAGCTCCAGCCCTGGAACTGGTGCCCTCACCAAAAAATAAGCAAAAATAAAAATAAAATCCTGTGTGGCTCACCTCCATTTTATTTTCTCCTCTGTGAACTCAGCTGTTCCAGGTCCCCTGTGGGCATGGAATCATGGATTCTGTCTTTTGTTTCTGGCTATGTCATCTGTCTTAGTGTCTGCAAGGCTCATCCGTCCGTGCTTTAATGTGTACCGGAATTTCATTCTTCTTAAAACATGAGTACTCCCTCGCATCCGTTCACCTGTCCTTGGGTGTGCTGCTTCTTGTGTCTGGCTCTTGTGAGTTTTCAGTTTAGATGCATTGCTTTGATTCCTTTCAGGGCAAGAAGTTGCCTTACCACCTTGGGGATGATGCAGAGGAAGGAGAGGTGTCGGATGAGGACAGCGCCGACGAGATTGAAGATGAGTGCAAGTTTAAGCTGCACTGCGTGAGTCACACAGGCGGGGGCTGGAGGGGCGGGGGTGGGGCCCCTCTGGGCACCTGGCAATCAGCACAGGTTCCAGGCCGCGCCGGCCTCCTCCTCCCTCACAGGAGGCTCTGGGCTATAAGGAAATTTAAAGGAAATCGCTGCGCACCTGCACACAGCTGCTCGTTTACTCAGTCTGTGAGTCCAGGTTTCGTGTGCCTTAGAAATGGAAGGAATGTTCTCGATGCCCCATCTGACCCCATCCCCACAGACAAGTCCCCTCCTATCTTGACTCAGCTAAACTTCAAACTGTGGTCGCAAAAGTAAGTGTCTTTCAACGCTAGCCTGGTCTTAACTCCTGCCTCACGCTCGTGTCCAAACACACTCCACGACAGGGCCGGTCAGAGCTCCCGCGGTCCTGCCCGCTCCTAGGTGACCCCAGTGCCTGTCAAGGCACAAGTGTCCACATGGTGATTCATTTGTGATGTTGTCAGCAACACAGCATAGAATGGTTATTTCCCTTCGTGGGTTTCCTGGCTGGAGACCCGCCCTGCAGAAAAGCACCCTTTCCCCACGTCCCCTGGGGCTTCCACAAACCTGGGGGAGCGCAGGCTTGGGGACAAGGGTGAGTCCCAGCTCACCCTGGCTCCAGTGAGGCCAGAGCCTCAGGACGCCTCAGGGGATGAGCCAGAGGCCTGGGACTCCATTGCTGCCACTGCCTGCTGGGTGGAATTCTTTTGGACATCAGGGCTGTTATTCTACCCTCTAAAACCAGATCCATTTTGAATAAATTCCCCTGATTGATATCACTGCCCTGAGCTCAGCGGTCGTTGAACTCAGCGGTGTATTGTTAACAATCTTCTCTTCACTAAATTGTGCTGTGATTGCCCGTAAGAGACTGGTAAGAGACTGTTTCCGGAAAGAACAAGAGATAAGTGACAGCCAAGTCCGGCCAATGCTTCTGTCCTGGGTTTCATTTATTGTAAAGTAGTGAAATGGAGAAGACTGAGTTGAAGTGAGGTGGGGGGGAAAGGGGGGGTGGGCGGGCGCTGCCGTCTGCATTAACCTCTTCACTTCTTTTTTTTTTTGTCAATCATGGGGCTTGGGCATTGTCCCTCAGCTCTTCAGATCAAGGTGAACGCTCTACCACTTGAGCCACAGCACCACTTCCAGTTTTCTAGTGGTTTATTGGAGATAAACATCTCACGGAGTTTTCTGCCCAGGCTGGCTTTGAACCACGATCGTCAGCTCTCAGCCTCCTGAGTAACTAGGATTATAAGATTATAGCCGGCGCCTGGCTAACCTCTTCACTTCTGATAGCTTCTCTTAAGTCAGTTAAATACCCCCAATTGGGTGACAGTTACAGAAAAATTAAATAGGTTTTACACAGCTGAAATGGTTAACATTTCAGTTTCTTTTGTTGTTGGTGGTGGTGACCGTGTGGCCTGGGCACTGTCCCTGAGCTCATTTTGCTCAAGGCTAGTACTCTAACACTGTGAGCCACAGCACTACTTCTGTTTTTCTGGTGGTTAATTGAAGATAAGATTCTCACACTTTGAACTGTGAGCTTCAGATCTCAGCCTCCTGAGTAGCTAGGATTTCAGGCGGGAGCAACCAGCTCTGGACATACTTCAGTTTCTTATTTACTCTTCTAGATATTTGCTATTTTTGTAACTAGTGACTTGAAGTATTGGATAATTAACCTTTTTATTTTTACTTTTCACTTGTTCATTTTGTTCTTGTTTTGAGACCTTTTTTTTTCTTTTTAATGTAGCCTGGGTTGGCTTTGAGTTTGCAATCCTCCTGCCTCAGCCTCCTGAGTATTAGGAGTGCAGGAGTTCATTGCGATGCCTGGCTAGCTGTATTTTGTAAGCTTGACTTTTCATTACTGTACACCTTGATTCCCAGCTCTCTTGGCTGCCAACTCAGAGTGACTTATCATTCAGAGGCGGGAAGCACAGAGATGCTACTATGTTAATGTTTAAGGAGTGCTGTTTTAGTGAAAATGAGGGCTAGGCTTTAACTATCATCCCAGTGTGTCCATTTGTTCCTCTGAGTCGAGATCAAGCTCTACTTTGAAGCTCCTCTGGTTTCGAATGTGGTAAACCTTAGACCTTCCTCAGGTGGATAATCTGATTATGAAATTCCTTTGAGAGTCAGCTGTGGTTTTCTAGGAAGGAGCTGGAGTCCTGCCTGCTGGCTGCCTCAGGCAGCACAAAAAGCCTTCTGTTAGTTTCTAGGCACCTGTAGCTAAATAGACACTGGCTACAGCCCTAGCAAGGCTACATGAGATTCTCTGTGCATTCAACAATTTTTTACTGAGCACCTGCTGTAGGAGATGTGTTGTTAACATTATAGGTTTTAGGAAGAGAGATCTTTGTCAGCAGCATGGACAAAAGCTATGACTTCCATGAAGTGGTCCACTGATCCATTATGGGGCAGGAAGAAGGTAGATAAGAAATGAGCCAGATTAATACAAGATATACTGATTAGATCATTGTAGGTGGTGAGCTATGTGCCGCTGTTCATGTATGTGTGATTGCATCTTGAGTCTGTGTGTACATACATGTGAAAGGTTTATTCGCTTTGGATGGATGCTCCAGGAAAAGTGTCAAGAGCAGATCTGGAAGCAGCGAGTCCGGGAGGCGATTCCTCTCCTCGCTGAGAGGCCGGGTTTTGTGGTTGCCAGGCATTCCCCAGCCTGGGAAGCAGAGCAGGAGGCGGGATTCCTTGCAGCCCTCCATTCCTCCACCGCAGCCTCAGGCTGTGCTAACGCAGTGCAATCCCACTGTGTCTGGAGTTGTTGCAACCTTTAAGCTTTTCCTGCCTTGGATTGTTTTGTGGCTTTAGCCATAATGCAAATCTGGCTCATGCTATGGAGCAAGTCCAGCGTGTTCAGGAACCCAAGAATCCCACAGCTCCCGGGCATGGCAGACAACGTCCTTTCACTCACAGTACAATGGACCTGGCAGCTTGGTCCAGGGTGCCAGTGGGCAGCCACTCTCCTATGCATGGGTCATCAGACGCCGGTGTGCCTCACAGCCTGTCCACCCTACATCCCACTCGAATTGCATTTTTCCTCTTCTGATGTTTTTCTGTTTTTTTTTTTTTTTGTCTTGTATTCCCTGAACATATTAGGGACAAACATCAGCTATATCCCCCTCCCCCCATTACATGGAGGTTACCCACAAACACCAGGCCTCAACCTACACCACATGCACCTGTCACAGTAGTGCACTGCACTACTGTGCACTGATACTCTGCACTGATACTCTGAAAGCCGGCACCCATCTCTCTTTACACCTGTCTACCGTTCCCTTCCCTTCCCACTCCTTAGCTCCGAGCTCATCTTCCTTTCTAGGCCACTCACTGGATGCTTTGGACCCTTCTAAGGTGATGAATC
Source organism: Dipodomys spectabilis (assembly GCF_019054845.1). Classification (NCBI taxonomy): domain Eukaryota; kingdom Metazoa; phylum Chordata; class Mammalia; order Rodentia; family Heteromyidae; genus Dipodomys; species Dipodomys spectabilis. The sequence continues at coordinate 47,204,031 of NW_024870772.1, read as the reverse complement.
TTGACACTCAGCCTCAGAGCCCTCATGAGCAGCCGGTGATGCGTGACCTCTCAAGGCAGGGAGGGCTTCTCCCGAACATGCTTGTGTGGGGCGGCAGGTCATGGCCTCGCAGGGGAGTGGGGAAGTGGGGAGGTGGACTGGAAGAGTCCGGCTGTTTCTTACCATGATGATTGGTCCTGGATCAGAAGAGAGTGAGCTGAGGGGGCTGAAGTAGTGGGCTGGAGTGAGGGGAGAGGGTGCAGGGGTGCAGGGGGAAATGGCTAGCAGCAGCAGCCCACAGGTCAGGAAGATGGGCTGGAGAATGGTGGGGGAGGCGCTGCAGAGGGAGGGAGAGTAAGATGCAGCCCTGGCTGCCGGATGGATGCCCCCAGAGGGCAATGGCGCAGGAGCTGCTGGGATTTCCCCACCATTTTCCTTGCTTTGTTTTGAAAGCAAAATGCCTCAGCTTTGACTGCTTTAAAAAGCGGGGGCTTTCCAACCCCCCCCAAGGCCAGGGTCTCAGCCCAGAGACGATGAGGTCATTTGCCCAGGAACTTTGCTCACATATCTGGTGACCTCCGTGTGCAAGGACACACTTGTGTCCTCTAACCTCTGACCGCAGACTCAGGTAGGGTGGCGCTCTGCTTCCGGAAGGATGCTGGAGACCAAATAAGGGTGTGTGTGTGTGTGTGTGTGACTGGCAGCGGAGGGAGCGATGGGTGAGAGGTGATGCCTCAGAACAGTGGCGTGTGTCCTCCGACAAAGCCCTCCTGACCTGTCCAATTGCATTCCTGCCCCCCTCTCCCACTGGCCCTGGGCACAAAAGGATAAAAAAACGTAAGGCTCCCAGCAGCACAGCGCCGCCAGGCCCTGGGGTCAGACTTGAGCCTCAGCTTTGCTTCAGTACTGCGATTGGATGAACTCCTGGACTGAATGATATTATAGTAATAAACCACAGCCACACGTGTATTTGTTCTTCTGGGCTGTACATTTGCCTATGTGTGTGTGTGTATGTGCACATGCTTGCGCGCATGCTGGCACTCATGCACATGCGTGAGCATGCAGGCATATGCTGTGAATCGCAGAGAAGAAAAGAGATGAGCAGGCAGGAGCATGGGTCTTCGGGCAGCCCCAGCGCAGGAGGCATGAAGGGGAGGTGCACAGCGCCTGTGCGGTGCTGCTGTCCTCATGTGTGACCGGCGCTGGCCGCCCTCACTTGGCGCAGTCTCATCCTGCCTCTGTTGATGGTGACAGTCTGTTTGCCCAGCTCCTCCCTTTCTGCGAGGCTGCTAGGTAGGGAAGGAAGGAGGCTATTTGTGGCTATTTGGAGCACTCTATGTGACCCCAGGCTCTCTTAAATTCATTTCTGGCCATGTGTGAAACCCACTGACTCTTCTCCATGGAGGGCCTGTGGGATGTGTTGTGGGCTTCACAGTAGGAATAATGCTTGTTGGACATGGAGTCCACTCGGGCTGTACTTCCCCCAAGAGTTCCTCTCTTCCTACAGTGAGAGAAGGCAGATGGCTGCAGGGTTGTACCAGACAGGAAGTGCCCCGTGCTGTTCCCAGTCCAGCAGTTGCCAGGTGTGTGTGTGTATGTGCATGACACGCTGAGAGTCTGTCTCTTCCTGTGAGGAACAGGTTCAGTTGCTGTGTCCTGCTATGGGGTAGGAGCTGGTAATGGCTGGGGTACAGGGCGTGGGGTGTGGGGTGGCTCAGTTGCTGTGTGAGGGGCAGCACAGGCCTATCTCAGTTTCTCAGACTGTGATTTCTTGTCCTTCATTGTACCATATTTGTTATAAATGGCACGTTTGTGGCACTTCTATGTCTAGCAAATCCACCAGCCCGTTTTCTAACAGCATGTGGATAGGTTATGCCCCTAAAGCATGCTTTGGCAGAGACAAGATGTTTCAGAATTTTCCTTATTACATCTGATATAGTTACCAGTGATTTTTTTTTTTGGTTGTGGGGCTTGAACTCTGGGCCTGGGTACTGTCCCTCAGCTCTTCAGCTCAAGGCTAGTACTCTACTTGAGCCATAGTGCCACTTCTAGCTTTTTTTTTTTTTTTGGGGGTCCGGTCATGGGGCCTGAACTTTGGGCCTGGGCGCTGTCCCTCAGCTCTTCAGCTCAAGGCTAGCGCTCTACCACTTGAGCCACAGCGCCACTTCCGGCTTTTTCCTTTTTTTGCTTATGTGGTGCTGGGGAATCGAACCCAGGGCCTCAGGCATGCAAGGCAAGCGCTCTACCACTGAGCCACCTTCCCAGCCCGACTTCTAGCTTTTTCTGTTTATGTGGTGCTGAGGAATCGAACCCAGGGCCTTAGGTATGCAAGGCAAGCACTCTATCACTGAGCCACCTTCACAGCCCACCAGTGATCTTTAAGATAACTGTCATCTTTACTTTGGGGTTCTATGTAAGATGCTGACATCCAGCTGTGGATGTGTGTGTTTTCACTGCTGCACCAACCAGCTATTCCCTGCTCTCTTCTCTCCCATGGAGACCCAGTAATACTGAAATTAGATTAATTAATAACCCTAGAGCTGCCCCTAAGTGTCTAGATGAAGGGAAGAATCACAGGACTGCCCCTCCTCTAGGAAACCTCGGGTGCATCCAGGCTCACAGGACAAACTCTGCTCACCTGAAGTCAGAAGCCAGACGTGGCAGTTTACTAAGCAAAACATAGGGATGCCGAGATAGGCTGGGCACAGGCCTCTTGTGCAAAATTGTGGGCTCAGCTGCCACCACAAAGGGAGGCATGGAGGACATTCAATGTGCTGCTCCCTGAGCACCAGGATGTACGAAGAGGAAGTAGCCTGGCTGCGGAACTGGCCAGAGCCTTGATGGCCCAGAGAGAAGATCAGTGTGAATCAATCAATGTGAATTTGATTTATGCAGATAAGCTTGGCTTCCAAAGTCTGCCATCCTCAGCAGTCCCCAGCTCCCTAGCTCGGGTGCTTAGTTCCAGCTGATGGGCTGGTACGCCCGGCTTTCCTCATAGCCACCCTTCCTCCTGTGCCACGCGTCTGGTGGGTGTCCTTTCCTGAAGAGCCACAGAGAACTTGCTATCCGACCCTCAGAGGCCCCACCCCCTGCTTCCAAGTCCCCCCGAGACCAGAGGTTCCACGAAACTGCTTGGCTGGTGGACATCCTTTGCTGGACCGTCTTCAGGGAAGCTGCGGGCAGGGCTGGCAGTGCTGCCCCTTGGCCTGAGGCTGCAGGCCTTGGTGGGCTTGTGTGCTGACCTTAGTGGGGTCTCTGCCCCATCCACATGTGAGGTGGGACCCCACTAACTCCCCCCCTCCCACTGCTGTGAGTAGTACAGTGTGAGGACATACAGCGTGGTCTTGTAAAGCCCAATTCGGAAATCCTTACCCAAAAGACCTCCAGAGACTGTCACCAATGTAAAAGCAAAGGAATCTTTATTTCAAACTCAAGTTTGGTCCTCCACACACCAGGTAACTGGTGACGTTGAGAGGCCCCGAGCCCAGGGTTATAACACTTTCTATACACTTTTTAGGGAAGGCAGGGACTTTGCATACATCATAGCATCTTATAACAAATGACTATACATTGCAGGGAAAATCATAAAACAATTCTATAGTATGATTGGCGTACTACAAAGCAGGAAAGGACCAGAAACAGGTTGTTGGTTAGATCAGAGGGCTGACATACTTTAAACTGGTTGGCTTGCACCACAGGGGAGTCTCAAGGAGATGGGTGCTGAACTGCAGGGTTCCTTTCTCAAACAGACACCTTCTGTGGTCTGACTACTGGGTTACCATGGCCTCCAGCACCTGCCTGCCTGCGGTATTCCCAAGGATTTTTTATGTTCCTAGTCGGCCAGAAATTGCTTCTTCTGTTCATTCCCAGGTTGGGCTCCTGGTCAGCTGCATAACTCATACCTCAGAAGATGATCCCTAGCTCAAGATGGAGTCACCCAGGCCTCAGGCTCCTCATTCCCCCATTTCTGATATGCACCTAAGGGCCAATTATGGTCCTTATGGGTACATATCATATTCTCCATTGGGAACCAGTTGATATTGAACCTTTAAGACCATCAGTTGTACAGTGTTAATGCAAACATCACTAGCTGGTTTACAACACAGGACCTACTGTGAGTAACAAAATTAACAGTACCAAAGGCCCTTACATTTTCTTCCACCAGTCCTGACTCCATGTATCACAGCTAGCTTAATTTTATACAGGCTGTACTCAAGAAGCTCCAATTTTAAGACATACTCATACCATTTGCTACATACTTAAACTTTCTGAGGTTTGTCTTCTTTGACTCTATGTTTTAAGACAATCCTTACTTTTCAAATCCTTTCTTATCCAAAGGGGATACCAGTTTTTCCCCAATTCCTTTCCCAAGGCTTGCTTTACTACCCTCCTCTTTTTTTTTTTTTACAATCTTTGAGCTTCTTTGTGGCTAGAGTTTAAAACTGCCCATTTTTCCTTTGGCTTGTAGAACCAAGTTATCTCAGAACAGCCTCAAGACACCACTGGGGTGCAGAAGCTTGCTAGATTTTAAGGCTAAGAGCAGGGCTGGGTCTCATTACTACCTGCATTTATAACACACTCAGGTTATTACCATACCAGAGCCAAACTAGGCTGTGACCCTGAAGTGCCTAAGGCAAGCCAGTGATATCCTAACCCCCAATATCCACTGTGGGAGTAGAGAGGGTTATTGGCTATTACCCAAAAGAATGTTCCACAAGATCTTAGTTTTAGCAGCTTTTAACCAGGAATGCAGTCTCAGGTGATGGAATCAGGCAGTTCAGTCTACTTTTTCCACGGTGGAGGTGGTCAGGGTAACGATGTAGATTTCCTCCAGGTGACTGTCAGGCTGTAGCAGCAGCAGCAGCAGGGTCTCTCAGTGGCTTCAAGGGACTGTCACACCTCATGCTAGGCTGCAAATTCCTATACAGACTCATTAAGGATACATTCCATAGGCTTGGCAGGCTGTCACCCCACTAGTTTTTGAGACTATTTAGACAATAGCCCAGGACAATTTACCAAAATGACCACTTTTTAAACTAGATAGTTCTTTTAATAAGGCTGATTTTCTTGGCAGATATAGAGGGCTCAGGCCTGTACTATTTCCCATGCCTTTTTCGCCACATTTTTTTTTAAGTGACTGGTCCCTTGTTCTTTTTTTTTTTTTTTTTGGTCCGGTCATGGGGCCTGTACTCTGGGCCTGGGCACTGTCCCTCAGCTTTTCAGCTCAAGGCTAGCGCTCTACCACTTGAGCCACAGCACCACTTCTGGCTTTTTTCTTTTTGCTTATGTGGTGCTGAGGAATCAAACCCAGGGCCTCTGGCATGCAAGGCAAGCGCTCTACCACTGAGCCATCTTCCCAGCCCTGGTTCCTTGTTCTTAGAAGGGGATGATGGGCAAAGATTCATCTTCTGTAACTTCTTCAAGCTGACTCAGGGGTGTTGCTCCTACCTAGCCAGGCACCTATAACCTTAGCCTATTTTACACAGAGGTTACCAGGGTTAGATGTCATTAAGAACAATATTTTAACTTTTGACAAATGCACAGAACTTTTCTCTGGCTATAGCAGTGTAGCTTATTTAGCTTTCTGGTTTGCAAAAGCATCTTTCTGGATGACTTAGGAATGTGATCTCTAGTGATCCTAACAATGCCTAAGTTACTATGCAGACCTTCAGACAGATACCAATAGAAACACTCTCAGGTTTACAAACTTTTTCCTGAGCAGATGAATTTCATGTAGTTGGTGTCAGCTCAAAAATTACTGCCAATTAGGGCTTTTGGCACATACAGGGTTGGGATTTAAATTATCCCCCACATTTTATAACTTTAGCTTTTTACTACTATCACAGAGGATAGCAAGTTCCAGTCCCTTACAAGGTAGTTAGTCATGGACCTTAAGCATGCTTACAAACTATCCACTCATGACCTCCTGGCTCTGACCAATTTTTGAAGGGCCACGCAAAACGATTCTAGGATCTGACATTATTTCTGCCATCCAAGTGTGGCTTACTGCCTCTGGATGCTCCACCGTTGGTTTGTCCAAGGAGTGTCTTCTCCACACTCGAAAAATGCCTCATTGACATTTCTCTTAGTTGGTCGCTGGACTTGAACTCGGGGCCTGAGTGCTGTCCCTCAGCTCTACAGCTCAAAGCTAACACTCTTTGAGTCCTAAAGCAACTTTGCTTGCTCTTTTAGCACTCTGCTGGCTGAGTAGAGGTGACAGTCTCACAGAGATCTTTTTCTGCCTGGGCTGGCTTTAAACCAGTTTGCAGATCAATGAGTCTTATAAAAGGCCACTTTACTCCAATTAAAAGCAACAAGGTGGTCAACATAGAAGTAGCTTTTAAGCATACTCTTACCTGAAAATTATTAAGAGCCAGAGTTACATCTGACAAACTTGTAAGAATCCTCTGTGCTTTGCTCTGGGCTTGCTGGAAACTGTTAAAAAAAAAAAAAACAAAACCTAAAAGAGCAAACTGGAATAGCAATTATTTTGGTAATCCTAATTTTTTCCTTTGTGCACTTTGAGGCAAGTATTAAGAACAATTTTATTTTTAAGCTTTATATCCAGAAATCCATTCCTAATTTTTAAGCCTCTTTTTAATCTCTTTTAATACTTTATACTTTAGTTTTCATTTATGTTTTGAAAAGATCCCTTGAAATCTTGAGGCCAAGTGTCACTCATTGTCTCTTGGCTGCTTGTTTTAAAACAGATACACAATAAAACTTTAAACTCAAATGACAATTTTTCTTTAATGCAAGAATTACAATCACCATCACTGTATGAAGAAGCTAGACTTAACACCTTTATGACTTTTAAAAACATATCCTAATTGTAGAATATCTTTCACTGAAAGCAAGTCATATTATACAAATAAACTTTTTAATCCTCTTTTTAAGGCCTTCTTAATTTTAATTTTAACACCTCCACAGGGCAGTTTTAGCAATACTAATCAGATCATCACACCACTCACTTTAACCATCATGTTTCCAGTGTCTATCTGCAGGGAAAAGGGACAGAACAAGATGGGCCACTCAGCCCCTCCTATGGAATGGACACACACCCAATCCCACTCTTTAGTGTTAGATGAACTATGTTTGTGCCAACTTGCCCTCTTTCACCATGCGTGGACTCCTCCCAGGGTCTGTCCCACCATCTGTGAGCTCCCCCCAGGGCCTGTTCCACCATGCATGACCAGCTGAACTGCATTTCTGCCTGTTCATCCCTCACCCATAAAGATAGGTCTTCTGTTGGCTTCTAAGTTTTCCTAAGTTTTCCCCCTGTCTTTTCTCTTGGTTCTTGAATGAAATACACAGTTTTAGACAGACAGACAGTGCTAAACTAACCTTTACATTTGAATTTCTAATATTTATCCCCAAATTTTAGCCAAGGGAATTAAATCCCAAACTGTCAATGCATTTTTGTTATGCCAGATATCTTGATTACAGTGTAAACAGCCTTATGTATTTTAAAATTAGATTTTAAAATACCAGATTTTTAAATTTTCAAGTTAAAGAATCCTTAAAAAGCCTTTTAAAACAATGTGAAGATTCTTTAAATTTTTTGGTAATGTCCAAACCTCATAACCTTTTGAATTTTAAACTTAAACTCACCCAATTGTTACAGCATGCTGACAATTCTTATCTTGAACATGTTTACATGTACACAAAACATACACACAGATCTTAAAGCGTGTAAAAATTAAAATCAGTTGTGCATATATTTTCTAAAGTTTTTAAACAAAAAATTTAAGACAATATTTCTTTTAAACGAAGTACCTTTGTTGAGCTTCATTTTCCCAAGGCTTGCTTGTTTAGCAAGGCATTTTACCAATCAGTCTTTTGAATCCCTTCTGTTGGAGGAAGGCTGGGCGTGGGAGTGGGGGTCACCTGAAACTAAACTGGCCTGATTTTTACCCAATTTTGACAAGAGCACTTTACAAATTGTTAAGCTGTCTGGAGCAGCTGAAAGTCCAGACCAGGCTCACTGCTATCTACACCCTCGCCTCTCCTCCAGCAGCCTCCACTGGGAGAAGGTGCAGCCTGAGGCTTGTCCATGCCCCGCCTCTTGGCTGCTGTAACACAAGGCGGGGACTTAGCAGGTCTGTGACCAAGCCCAGCGGGAGGCTGGGACTTTTATTCCCCCAGAAATGTTCAAATAGATAACAAAAACACAGATAAACACAAAAACCAATGATTCACATTTAAAACTTGTACCAATTCTAAAACAGAACTAGACAAGACAACAACCAAAGGCTGAGTTGGGGACTAATGGGCCCCCAGAACTCTGTGCCGTTTTCAAGCTGAATCCAGAGTTTGCTGAGTAAGCCTGCCGCTCTCACCCAGGCCTTCCCTACCTCAGAAAACATAGAACAGAAAATACACTGAAGTAAACAAGACAGACAAGTGGCCACAAAGACAAAATTAGGTCTCAGTGAATGGGGCGACATCTCACCATCAGTCACTTACCAGGGGACTCGAATCCCCTCTACTCACCTCCAGAGGATTTTTCTTTTAGATTCCTGCAAACGTTGACCCAGGGGCCTTCCAAGGCAGAGGAGAATTCCCGGTCATCTTGGGGCAAGGGAAAGAAGTCCTTGGTGGCTGTCCCCTCAGACTGACAGGTCCTCCTCCATGCTCAGACCCCCTGGACCAAGGCCCGAGGCTAAGATCTTGCAGGTGGTCAGTGGCAGTTTCATTAAAAAAAAAAAGGAGCTAGAGAGAAACAGGTATTAAGGGGGTGTCGGCCAGTCTCCTCCGAACCCTCGCATCAAGATGAATCTGGGAGGAGAAACATTCTAAGAATTCCAAAAGACACACACACACAACACTGAACACTGAGACAAGACACATTCACAGCGTGCACATTGTAGATTGTCAGTCAGGAAGTGCCAGACTACAGACGGGCCCAAATGTCTGCACTAGTGGACAGTCTACCCCGTAAGCTATCAGTCAGAAAGTGCCGGACTCCAACGTCTGCACTAGTGGATAGTTTACCCCGAGAGGGCCCGGGGAACGTCTCCCACCGTCCCTGTTGGCTATAGCGCATCTGCCAAGACCTCTTGCCAACCTCAATAGAGAACCTGTAGGCAACTCAGATACCAGATAATTACAGAGCGGCAATGCCTCAACTTACCGGCCGGGTTTCTCAGTTTCTGGGTGGCCTTGGAGCGGGGACGGTGGGGGGTCGGGGGGAGATTCCCAGCCAATGCACCAAGTGTAAAGCCAAATTCGGAAATCCTTACCCAAAAGACCACCAGAAACTGTCACCAATGTAAAAGCAAAGGAGTCTTTATTGCAAGCTCGAGCTTGGTCCTCCACACACCAGGTAACTGGTGACGTTGAGAGGCCCTGAGCCCAGGGTTATAGCACTTTTTATACACTTTTTAGGGAAGGCAGGGACTTTGCATACATCATAGCATCTTATAACAAATGACTATACATCTTGGGAAAATCATAAAACAATTCTATAGTATGATTGGCGCACTACAAAACAGGAATGGACCAGAAACAGGTTGTTGGTTAGATCAGAGGTCTGACGTACTTTAAACTGATTGGCTTGCACCACAGGGGAGTCTCAAGGAGATAGGCACTGAACTGCAGGGTTCCTTTCTCAAACAGACACCACCTGTGGTCTGACTACTAGGTCACCATGGCCTCCAACACCTGCCTGCCTGCGGTATTCCCAAGGATTTTTTATGTTCCTAGTTGGCGGGGAATTGCTTCTTCTGTTCATTCCCAGGTCGGGCTCCTGGTCAGCTGCATAACTCATACTTCAGAAGATGATCGCTAGCTCAAGATGGAGTCACCCAGGCCTCAGACTCCTCAGTCTCATTATCCGTCTCACCCCACAGATACAGGGAAGCCTTGGCCACGTGTGGTTATATCCTGTATCTGAATAAAAGCAAACAGAGACGGGCAAAGAAATCTAGTTGAGAAGTGCAGAGATAAAACTGAACTCCCAGTAGCAGTAGTCCAGGAAAACAACACATTGTTGAAGCTCCTGCTCTGGGGGACCTGTGGCTGGGAGCTGGTGCCACAGAGAGGGCCTGCGAGGGCTCTGCCCTGCCTGGCATGGACTCCCTACCTGCCCGGGCCCAGCTGCCCCAGCTCCTTAGCCCCAGGCCTTGCTTGTTTCTTCTGCTGACTTACTGTTTCTTATCTTAAAACTAACTATAGGTGGCAATTAGTTGTATTTGCAGAAGAACAAACAAAAATGCTTTATTCAGACAGCTTGAGGCAGTTTAGACTAGTCCTACAGCTCACTTTGAAGTAATTATAAAATAACAGAACTAGCAAACACATATACAACAAGAACAGTAAGGAGTGAGGAGGGATTGAGCTGGAGGCCCAGGCTAGCCTGGGAGTCCTGAGCAACCTGGACTGTGTGGATGGAAAGGGAGAAAGAGAGAGAGGAAGAGGGGGGGGGAAGAAAGGAAGAGAAGAAGGAAGGAAGGAAAGAAGGAAGGAAGGAAGGAAGGAAGAAGGAAGGAAGGAAAGGAAGAAAGGAAAGGAAAGAAGGAAAGGAAGAGAAAGAAGGAGAGAGAGAAAGAGGAGGAAGTTAGGGAAAGGGAAGGGAGAAAGGGAAGGAAAGAGGGAAGGAGAAAGGGCAGACAACTAGTGGAATAAATCTGTAGTGCTCTTAAGCTTGTTGGTTTGACTGTAATTTATTTCATGGGAGCTCAGTGGATTTGCTGCTGTTTGAAGCACTTTGCTTCTGAAATTTGTACATGAAGAAGGAAGCTTGTGTGCAGTTTTTCTCTGGTCAGCAGAGCAGTATGCCTGTTTTCTGTGCACACACAGTCCAGGTGTAAATTGGCTTATGTTTGTAAAACTTGGGGAGTCCTGTCATGTGAGCAAGTATACTCCCATCAGCATTTGCAAATCACCACAAAGAGGTTGGTTACTGTCAGATAGCTGGTCTGAAATTCATAAGACTATATGGCAGAAAGAGAAGATGGTTTCCCAAAGAAACTGAGGAGTTAGAAAATTATAACCAAGGGGCTGGGAAGGTGGCTCAGTGGTAGAGCGCTTGCCTTGCATGCCAGAGGCCCTGAGTTCGATTCCTCAGCACCACATAAGCAAAAAGAAAAAAGCCGGAAGTGGCACTGTAGCTCAAGTGGTAAAGCGCTAGCCTAGAGCTGAGGGACAGTGCCGAGGCCCAGAGTTCAGGCCCCACGACTGGACCACCCCTCAAAAAAAGAAAATTATAACCAAGATATAAATCTTGCCAGCCTGCTTTGTTATGGACAAATGAAAAACATTTAGAAAAACGCAGTTGCCATTAATTGTGATCTTAAAATAATCATAGTGTCAGATTAGAGAAGTCAGAATTGTGTCCCCCATGTTACACAGTGGGGCAGGATGGAAGGAAATCTTGTCTCAGAGCAGTCTTCAGCCCCAAACACTTTTATCACCTGCTTTACCCTTCTGTGAGAGAAGCAATTTTGAAATACAATGTTTTTACTCAGATTGAACTAAGTAGGCTTAGAAAACATCGTCTCCAGAACCTTCCTGATCTTCACCATCATTGAAAACAGGAAGCGGTGCAATGGTACAGTCTTGAGTTTGGGAGTTACTTACTAACCCTGTGAGGCTTGAGCAACTTGATTTATGTAAGCATCAGACATGGGAGCAGAAAACAGTAAGACTGGAGCTGATGCAGATTGAGTGCAGGGCTGAATACAATTACATGGAGAGTAGCTGGCAGGGGGAGCTCTTGATGCCAGTGATGGTGGTAGGGTTTGCTGGTGAACAGAACTGAGATGGCACCCTGAGGATGTCAGCTTCTCCAGGAATGGAGGGTGGATGTCACACAGGCATGTGATAGCACCCATCCCACAAGGACAGTCACAGTTTATTGCCAGCAGTTTATTGCCAGCAGAGGCTGGCAGTTTATTGCCAGCAGAGGCTGACAAGGCCACCTCCACCATGGGAGAGGGAGAAATGGCACCTGTCTGTTTCCCAGGGAGCATCTGGGTCCTGTCGGGTCTAGAAGTGGGGGGTACTCTGCATGTGCAGCTGGTCACTGGAAACAGCGCATATGCAGATGGGTGTAGGTCTGGGCAGAGAGCAGGAATGCTATGGATCCTGGAGAAACTGGCAGGGGCCCTAGAGAGAGTTCTCCTCTCTTTGTGAAGGGCAGGGTGGTCTCAGGTCTGGCAGCTGGGCCTCGAGATACATGCTGAGGACCTGGCAAGCCCCAAATGGAAGAGGACCTACTATCACTGTTGACTTGGTCAGAGAGTGCAGCAAGAAATGCTTGCCCCTTTCTTCTGCTCTTAAGGGAATCCTGAGCACTGCTTCCTCTTCACAGAATAATGGGACCACAGAACATCAAGTAGAGTCTTTCATAAGGAAAAAACTGGAGTCCCTGTTAAAGGAGTCTCAGATCCGAGACAAAGAAGACCCTGACAGCTTCACAGTGAGGGCGCTGCTGAAGGCCACACACGAGGGCCTGCATGCTCACCTGAGACAGGTACGCCGTCCACACACCAGGGCCTGCACGCTCACCTGAGGCAGGTACACTCTCCACCCACCAGGGCCTGCACGCTCACCTGAGGCAGGTACACTCTCCACCCACCAGGGCCTGCACGCTCACCTGAGACAGGTACACTCTCCACACACCAGGGCCTGCACGCTCACCTGAGGTAGGTACACTCTCCACCCACCAGGGCCTGCACGCTCACCTGAGGCAGGTACACTCTCCACCCACCAAGGCCTGCACGCTCACCTAAGACAGGTACGCCGTCCACACACCAGGGCCTGCACGCTCACCTGAGGCAGGTACACTCTCCACCCACCAGGGCCTGCACGCTCACCTGAGGCAGGTACACTCTCCACCCACCAGGGCCTGCACGCTCACCTGAGACAGGTACGCCATCCACCTACCAGGGCCTGCACGCTCACCTAAGACAGGTACGCTGCCCACACACCAGGGCCTGCACACTAGTGTCTCAGCCCACTGCAGGCTGGCAAAGAGCTTCCACTCAAGACACAGAGCAGGGCATGGAGCAGGGCACCACTGGGGACACCTTAGAGGTCACCATGCCCCTTATAGTCCTCCTTACCAAGGACGTCATTCAAAGCACAGACAGGTGTTGCTGTGGCTCACTTAAATAAGCTCGCGCACACACACACACACACACACACACACACACACACACACACACACACACACACACACACACACACACACACACACACTACCTCATAGATATCCCAGGATCTCATTTGTAAGTAGCACTGCTGCATGTGATTGTTTTCTTTATTCCACAGGCTGTTGACTAAGTCTGGTCATTGTCTAAAATTAAATCTCTTCTTAATCGAAAGTAATTTGTCCTCACTCAGGACACATTCTACACAGCCTGAGAGACAGGCAGTGAGGGCAGTGGAGCTGGGCACTTCTGTCCGGCTGGAGGCAGTAGGCAGAGTCTCGGTGCTGGCTGACATCCAAGCTCACCCTCTCTTGGGCAGACCCACACCCAGCAGTCAGAGGTGGAGACTGAGCAGAAGGGCACAGATGGGACTAATGAGAGAGAGGGTCTCGATCTTCTGATCTACCTGAGCCCCCAAAAAACAGAAGAAGAAAAATATTTCTGTATACCTTTATCTACTCAGAACCCCGATGGGAAGGAAAGTGGGAAGAAATCACAGGCACGGGCCCTCATGACCAACTTTGGAAAGCACAAGGTATGAATTCAAACTTGTGAGCACGTGGTATAAAAATAAAGAAATGTGTATACTTGTTTCATTTAATGGAAAGATTCTAAAGGGAGAGAAGAATTTCAGTGATGACCGTAGAATGATTAGAGGTTTATTTTAATTTTTAAAAAGAATTATCTTTAAGTGGCTATATAGAGAGATTTCATTTGGACAAGTCAGTTTCTGAGTACAATGCTTCTTTCTCAACATCACCCCATCCCTCGTTCCCCCCCATCTCCCAACCCACCCATCCCCTTGGATTTCCTAGTTCCATTTGCACATATACACATGGATGAAGATTTCTTAACCAGGACCCCAGGAATGTATCAGAAAGCACGATCCACACTGAGAGAGAATATTTTGAATATTCCCACCCTTGACATGCCCCAACCACAGTGTGTGAGAAGTTTTTCTAAAAGCTGAGTTTTATGTGCCTTAGAAATCAGTTTCTGAGCACAAAAGTCTAGATTTTGCATAAATATTTTAGTATAAGGTTGATGATTAATGTTTTAATATAAAGATCCCAATTAATATTTTAATATAAGTAAACAACACATTTGTTGTTTAATGCTGAAATTAGAGGCTATATTTGGTCTTTTTTCTCTCTCAGTTACTATTTGTCTCCTGTCTCTCTGTGTCTGTTTCTCTGCGTAGCTCTCTGTCTTCGTGTCTCTGTCTCCCCTCTGTCTCTGTGTCTCTGTCTTTGTCTGTGTTGGTTTCACCAAGCCAGTCTGTCTGTCTGTGTACATGATGTGTTTAAACCCAGTCCATTCTCCATAGGATGTAGGATTTCCCCCATGTTACATTTACTATGATTTTTGCTGCAGAAAGCCACAAAGTCTCGGTCAAAGTCGTACAGTACGGAGGAAGAGGAGGACTTGCAGCAGAACCCGGGCAGGGAGGGCGGCCAGATGTGCAGGTGAGTGAGCTGTGTGCTTCTGGCCCAGGGGGCAGAGACTCTGGCTCTGAAAGATGGACTTGCCCTGAGATCACAACAGTGGTGGGGGAGAGTCGGCACACCACCAGGCACTCAACAGACTTAGTCTCCCAAAGGAAGGTGTATTCCATGACGGATAGACGGACAGACCGACGGACAGCTATGGACACATACACATGTGTACACACACCTGTAAGAGTGTTGTGTGTGGAGTCACACTGACTGTGGGAGTGATGTACACTGATTTTTATACATGTGTGTGTTCCATTCTGACTTTTCTTGGCGAAGTGAACTATTGGAACTTTTTGTCCTGTGCTCTTTCATTGAATGTATTCCAGCACTATTAAGGTGGGAATTTTTTTTTTTCAAATTTTTTTATTGTGATTAAGTGGTTACATAATTTCCCAAATTTCACAGTATTGTGGGATAGTGAAGCTTAGCTAAAGTCACAAACACATTCTAACTTTCATAGGACAAATTGTCTATCATGGTCTATAACATTTATAAGTTCTATGAGCTTTGCGATACAGTTATTTCTTCCACATTGGGTGATCTGTACATTTCTCTTGTTTTGCATAGCATCAGCTGTTCCCTCTTTCCCACTTGTTCCCTCCCTCCCATCACTGCCATTAAGTTGCTTAGTTCATTTTGGTCAATGTCCAGTGCAGCTGATGGGTCCCGCTGTTGTATGCTTTTCCCTGATTCCCTCTAGTTCTGTGTCGTCCTCCTGGTTTCCCTCTGGTGTGTACATATATACCATACACGTGATCAGCAGCATGGGGTTATTTAGTAGTGATTTGACCAGATGAGCGGAAGTCCTTTGTTTCTTAAGTCCTGTTAATTTTGTCATATCACCTAACATATTGGATTTAACATCCACTTATCAAGGAGACCATGTGCCATTTGTCTCTTTGAACTTGGCTTATCTCACTCAACATGATTTCTTCTAGCTCCATCCATTTCCCTGCAAATGCCATTATTTTGCCCTTTCTAATGCCTGCATAATATTCCATTGTGTATAGATACCACAATTTTTGGATCCATTCATCTGTGGTGGGACATCTGGGTTGTTTCCATATCCTGGCTATTGTGAACAGTGCTGCAATAAACATGGAGGTGCACGTGTCCTTGTATATTGGTTCCTGTTGTTCAGGGTAGATGCCCAGAAGTGGTATGACTGAGTCATAAGGGAGGTCAATATTTAGCTTTCTGAGGATCCTCCAGACTGCTTTCCAAAGTGGTTGTATAAGTGTACATTCCCACCAGCAGTCTAATAGGGTTCCTCTTTCTCCGCATCCCCTTAAGGTGGGAGTTTTTGTTGCCGTACGTTCACTGTTTTCTCTCCAAAGAGTACTCAAATGTTTATTGGGTGAATAAATCTATTTCACCACTATCCAATTCCAGAATATTTTCCTTGGAAAGACCCGTAGCCCTAACCAGCCTCCCGCCATTCATCTGTTCCTCAGGTGCTGACGAGCCGTCATTAAGTCCTTTGTCTCCATTGGTTTGCTAAGATGCGGGGCTCTGAGGACTGGCTTCTGTGTGTTTAGTTTGCATCTTCAGCACTCATCCACGTTGTAACAGGCTCCATTCCTCCACCCACACTTATTTCTCAGCCTACTCCCTTGTGCCCGTCTCCAGCATTTTGTACTCGTCCATTACTTGAAAGACACCTTGCTGTTTTCTGCTGCCTGGCAGTTAGGAACACTGCCGTGCACATTCAGGTCTAAACATTTTTTAACATGTGCATGCAGGCTTTTATTTCTCTTGGGTGTATAAATGGAAGCAAAGTTCTGGGTAACAAAGTAACTCCATTTTACCAAGGGACTGCCAAGCCAGTTTTCAAATGTTGCTATCACTTCTATCCCGCAGTAAGATGTGGTTCCTTTCTCTGAACCCTTGTGGCATCTGCCTCCCGGTCTGGCTGCCCTTTGTAGGCATGACATGGTTCTGATTTGTACTTCCCCAGTGTCTGACAGTATCAAACATCTGCTTACGTGCTTATTGGCTGTCATGACGGGGCTCTCGGTCAGGGGTAGGACTTTCCACAGACATTGAGTGGGCTTCCCTGGGGCAGAGAGTCCTGTGGAATTTGTTGGCTATGCAGGGCAGATCCAGAATGTTCTGTGGGAGAGCAAGGATAGGAAAACACCTCAGGAGAAGCAGCACTAATTGAGCAAGGTGAAGAATACGCGTGTGTGTGTGTGGTGGTGGGGGCGGGGGGTGTTAGTATAAAACCTGACTTGCAATTGTATCTCTAAAAGAATCATGGTGGAAACTCCATTTCTTGGAAGGGATGTGCTCTGGCCACTCTCCCTTCAGTCCAGTTCTCCGCTGCTCCCCCTGCCCAGGTTTCAGTGGGAAGAAAACCCTCCCTCCTCATGGAGAGGAGGCTGTGGACCCAGCAGAGCCGAGGCTGCATCAGCCATCATGGGTGAAGGAGGAGGCACTGAGCTTGGGGTCCTGGCCTGGCTCCACTGAGGCCTGGCGCTGGCTGTGCGTCCATCTGTCATTCCCTCTGAGGCGGAAGGTGAGGAGCCCGGAGCCCCAGGTACCCCCCAGGCTAACAGCATGACTCTTGGTGTGCACTTCGCAGGCTGGGCCGCCGGAGGAAGACCATGAAGCTGTGTCGAGAGCTGTCTGACCTGGTCATCTACACGAATTCCGTGGCCGCCCAGGACATCGTGGATGACGGTAAGGCCTGGGCTCTCTCCTCTCCCTTTCCCCCCTCCTTCCCTCCCTCCCCTCTGCACCCCCCCCCACCCCCAATGTCTGGCTCATCAGGTTGTTTCTGGGGCTGTGTAGGATCCCATTGGAGAATGAGGGGAATGGAGGCGGATAGGATTCTGCACTCTGTGAAGGCACTGGTGCTCGCCTGGTTGCTCGAGGGCAGTTGCTTCCAGCAGGGCTGAGGACCGGGCTAATCAACACCTTAGGCAGCACTGGGCAAGCAGGAGGCCTGGCTCCATGGCTGAGTCTCCCATTGCCATTCCAAGTGTGACAGGCCAGAGGGAAATGAGTGTGTTGCGAACGCAAGGCCCTGCAGGGCTCCGTACTTTCAGGCTATGGCTTTGGTGAAAGTATTTGAGTTGGTAGATTGGAACTCTCACGGAAAGAACGGGTGTTTCAGTGTCTGACGGTGCTGACCAGCAGTGAGCTGCCACACTGTGCTGATAAGTTCTAGCAAGCCAGACCCCCCCCCCCCCAAGCTGGGCTCTTTTCGATTGTCCTCCCTTTCATCTAGCTCCTGGATGCTTTGAAATAACCACTGTCACATGCAGCAGCTTCAGTCTCATTTAATTTTAGTTCAAGTGACACAAAAATCAGGACCTCTGGTTTTCTCAGCACACATCATGGGGGCACGGAGATGGCTTTGTGAGGGCTTCCGTTCCTGTGAAATCTAGGCTGCTTTCCTGGGGCCTTCATCCTGTCTCACTCGCTATCTGCCTCTTCTGCAGATTTCCTGCCCTCTGCCCCCTCCTCCTTCCCCTACTCTCTCCCCCCCTCCTCCTCCTCATTCTCCTCTTACTCCTCCTTCCCCTCCTCCCTCTCCTCTTCCTCCCTCCCCCTTCCTCCTCTCCTTCCCCTCCTCTCTCCCCTCTTTCCCCTTCTCCTTTCCCTCCTTCCTCCTCCTTTCCCTCCTTTCTCCTCCCTCCCCTCCTTTTCCTCCCCTCCTCCCCCTCATTCCTCCCCTCCTCCTCTTCTCCCCCTCCTTCCTGTTGATTCCTTCTTCATTGGGAAAGATATTCTGCTTGAGTCATGGCCTAGATCAAAGTTTTCTCTCCTCATGCCGAGCAGATTGCTAGAATTTGTGGTGTGGGTGTATTCTGGGTAGAGCATAGGACATCCGGAATGCACAGGGACATTAGCAGATGCACGCTTCTGCCTGGGCAACAGATGGCCAATAACAAAAATAAAAACAAGGGAAGTCCTAAAATTGGAATTTGTGGCACTAGTTCTGTCAGGAAAGGCCTCTGTGGCAGTTGGCTGCATTGAATTTAGATTTTTTTCGCAGCTGCTTTTGTACATGTTAGTTTTGGGCTAAAGGCTTCTCTGCATAGCATGAAGTGTGGGTAAACTGAGTCAACCTACTGTCTGTCTGCACAAGGCGCTGGGTCTGTCTCAGCCTGTCCCAGACATGCACAGACAGTGCAGACTTGTGCTTTATCCCTGGGACCACGATGCTGCCTCCTTTTACCTTCCCTTTGTCCCTGGATGCTGTGAATGTAATCTGTGTGTGTGGGGTCACCCGATTCTGGGGGTGCTCCGGAGAGTTCGGTAGGTGTGAGGGCGGTGGGTTTGGGAGGATCTGTGTGCTCCGCTTGTGGCTTTCAGCCTGTCTCCCCGTCCACTCCAGGCTGTGATTCTCAGCCCCCTCTGCCCTCCCTCCGCGCCCCCCCCCCCGTCATACCTGCCAGGCACCACGGGCAACGTGCTATCCTTCAGCGAAACCAGGGCACACCAGGTCGTCCAGCAGAAGCCAGAGCAGTTCATGGTCTACAACCAGAAGCAGCTGACTAGGGTTTACCCCTCGGCCTACCGCATTGACTCCAGCAACTTCAACCCCCTGCCCTACTGGAACACGGGCTGCCAGCTCGGTGGGTGGGGTGGGGTGTGGTGGAGGAGAGGGGGGGGCTGCCAGCCTGTGGAGGGAGGGGCTCCGCCCGGTCCTCCGGCCTCTCCCCCCCACCCTGCCCAACTTTCTCCCACTCCTCGCCACAGTGGCCCTGAACTACCAGTCCGAAGGGCGAATGATGCAGCTCAACCGCGCCAAGTTCAAGGCCAACGGCAACTGTGGCTACGTGCTGAAGCCTCAGCAAATGTGCAAAGGTGGGCAGCCTTTGGGCTCACTCCCGGCACCCAGAGGCCCAGGGACACGGCGGTAACCACCATGGGGCAGGACACTAGCCCATGCACCGTGTGTGATCCTGACCAGGGTCAGAAGGGTGCTGCCACCTCAGGTGCTAGAAAAATTCCAAGTGGTTTCCATGGGCCACATTGGAATGTCCACGTACTCGTTGTCCACCATGGTTGTGGCACCAGAAGTTAGTCCTTCGGGGTTGGAGGTGTGGTCCAAGGGAGAATGCCCGCCTCGCACATGCGGGGTCCAGAGGTGACGCCCCAGTACTGCCACAAAGAAAAACTATTTCAACTACACTCTAGAACCCATGTGCCAGGTACTAGCACTCTGACATCCTGTCTCCATCTACAGGTTCTGAGAACCATAATTCCATTAGTCCATGATCTGTATGACTGAGAATATGTAGCATTTGGGTTTTTTGTTATGT
The DNA here is from genome assembly GCF_019054845.1 of Dipodomys spectabilis. Lineage (NCBI taxonomy): Eukaryota > Metazoa > Chordata > Mammalia > Rodentia > Heteromyidae > Dipodomys > Dipodomys spectabilis. The sequence continues at coordinate 47,184,126 of NW_024870772.1, read as the reverse complement.
GTGCCAGAATTATCCCACTTCCTGGAAAATCCTCCTTTTAAATCCATGGTGCTCCAAACACCACAATTTAATATTTTTCGTGGATGAATACTATTCCACTTTGGATGCACACCACATTTCCTTAGGGGAGGCGTAGGGTCCACAGAGGCCGTGTGGGAAATTCATCGGCAGAGGGTATAATGGTTGTTTCTTGTGTTGCTTGAAGTTTGTGCACTTTGTGTGTAGTGTGTGTGTACAGTGTCTGCATGTACAATGGATGTGTGTGTTCCACCAATCTCTGCTGTCTTGGCCTAGGTACTTTCAACCCTTTTTCTGGTGATCCACTTCCGGCCAACCCTAAAAAGCAGCTCATCCTGAAAGTGATCAGTGGACAGCAGCTTCCCAAACCTCCAGACTCCATGTTCGGGGACCGGGGCGAGGTGAGTACCCCAAGCCTCCGGACTCCATGTTCAGGGACCAGGGTGAGATGAGTGTCCCAAACCTCCTCCTCTTTATTTCTGTAGATCATCGATCCTTTTGTGGAAGTAGAGATCATTGGATTGCCAGTAGACTGCTGTAAAGACCAAACACGAGTGGTGGATGACAATGGTAAGATGATGCTCTGTGTTTGTGCTTGGTGCTTGTGCTTGATGCTCACGCGTGGTGCTCGACAATGGTAAGATGATGTTCAGTGCTCGTGCTTGGCGGGTGTACTGAGTGCTCATGCTCGGTGCTCAAGCACTGGCTTGGTGAGGAAGAGCCAGAAGGAGACTCTGAGGGAGGCCCAAGGAAGGAAATCACATCTGTTGAGATGAGCAGTGTCCTAGTGTCCAGCATGGTGGGCTCAGCCTTGGTGAAGGTTTTTCAGCCTCTGAGCCTGAGCTCTGGGATGGATGCTGGAATATGCTGGTGCACTCAAGATGGCCGATTCTCCACAATGGGAAGTGTGAACTGTATTTTCAAGATCTGGGCTGTAACACTCACTTGGGAAACACCCTGGAATATTTTTTATCATGTTCTTAGGACGTACATCTCCCAAAGCTCTCCTAGAGAAGCCACATGTCTGGTTCACATCTCATTCTCTTTTAAACTTTTTTTTTTGGTTGGTCGTGGGGCTTGAACTTCTGGGCTTGGGTACTGCCCCTCAGCTACTCAGCTCAAGGCGAGCACTCTACCACTTGAGCCACAGTGCCACTCTGGTCTTTTGGTGGTTTATTGGAGATAAGAGTGTCACAGACTTTCCTGCCCAGACTGGCATTGAACCATGATCCTCAGATCTCAGCCTCCTGAATAGCTAGGGTAACAGGCGTGTGAGCCACTGGTGCCTGGCTATTTTTTTTTTTTTTTTGAGCATGTCAAACTAAAGATAAGCACAGAATATTCTAGCAGGTTTGCTTCTTGAATATTTCTTATACTGGAACAAAACAAAAAAATGAATAAGCAATGAAGGTTTTAAAAATACATGTATTTTTTTTTCTTTTTTGTAAGGTTTAGGACTTGATCTCAGGTGTTCTACCACTTGAGCTACAGCTCCACTTCCAGCTTTTGGTAGTTAATTGGAAATTAGAGTTTCAGATTTTTTTTTTTGCCCAGGCTGGCTTTAAACTGCAATCCTCAGATCTCAGCCTCCAGAGTTTGTGGAGCATGGTTAAGGTTATATATTTTTGAAAGTCAGCAATAGGTATTTTTTTCTTAATTAGACAAAAAAAAAAAAAAACAACTAACATTGCTTATTTTTCTTTCTCACTGAGGACTGAGCTCAGGGCCTTGGGTTTGTCAGGGTGGTTCTCTACCATGGGACCACTCCCAGTCCTTATAGCTTGTTCTTCAGAGAGCATCACACACTCTGTCCAGGCTGGTCTGGAACCCCCAACCCTCTGCCTCTGCCTCCTGTTTACTGTAAGAATTAAGAGATGGTAAATGTACAGCCTTCCTAGTCCCGCACAGCACCTTGGCAGATGGTTGGTAGTTACTGGAGACGCAGCATCTTTGGCAGGTGGAAAGCCAGTCTTGGAGGTGGCCCTCTGGTTTGTTCTACTCCATTTCTTTTGCACTGGTGAGAACTGACCTCGGGGCTGTTAAACTCTTCTTACATCTTTGCTATAGACTTACTGACACATTCTGACGGCCGAGGTGCATCCTCCTGCCGGAACAGGTCGTCCACCGCTAATGACCATCTACAGAAACCCCTCACCCCATTTTCCAGCAGTGGGGTGAGCCCTGAGGTGTGTTCTCAGGATGGCGTCTGAGTAGCCGGGTCATCTCTGAGAGCTCAGTACCCACCACTGCAACTTTCCCTGTCCTCTTTGCACCCGGACACCACTGTTATGATTTTCCCTTTCCTGTTTCTCTAAGGATTTAACCCTGTGTGGGAAGAAACACTGACATTTACCGTCCACATGCCAGAAATCGCCCTGGTGCGGTTCCTCGTGTGGGATCACGACCCGATAGGACGAGACTTTGTGGGGCAGAGGACCGTGACCTTCACCAGCTTAGTGCCCGGTAGGCGAGAGCTGGTGGGTATGAACTGGTGGGTGTGAGCTGACAGGTGTGAGCTGGAGGGTGTGAGCTGGGGGGGTGAGAGCTGACAGGGGTGAGCTGTCGGGTGTGACATGGTGAGTGTGAGTTGGTGGGTGTGAACTGGCTGGTGAGAGCTGACAGGTGTGAGCTGGTGGGTGTGAGTTGGTAGGTGTGAACTGGCGGGTGAGAACTGATGGGGAGAGCTGACAGGTGTGAGCTGGTGGGTGTGAGCTGACGGGTGTGAGCTGGCAGGTGTGACATGGCGAGTGTGAGTTAGAGGGTGTGAGCTGGTGAGTGTGAGTTGGCAGGTGTGAACTGGCGGGTGAGAACTGCTGGGGAGAGCTGATGGGTGTGAGCTGGAGGGTGTGAGCTGGGGGGGTGAGAGCTGACAGGGGTGAGCTGCCGGGTGTGACATGGTGAGTGTGAGTTGGTGGGTGTGAACTGGCTGGTGAGAGCTGACAGGTGTGAGCTGGTGGGTGTGAGTTGGCAGGTGTGAACTGGCGGGTGAGAACTGATGGGGAGAGCTGACGGGTGTGAGCTGGCGGGTGTGAACTGGGGGGTGAGAGCTGACAGGGGTGAGCTGCTGGGTGTGACATGGTGAGTGTGAGTTGGTGGGTGTGAACTGGCTGGTGAGAGCTGACAGGTGTGAGCTGGTGGGTGTGAGTTGGCAGGTGTGAACTGGCGGGTGAGAACAGATGGGGAGAGCTGACGGGTGTGAGCTGGCGGGTGTGACATGGCGTGTTAGAGGGTGTGAGCTGGTGGGGGTGAACTAGGGGGTGAGAGCTTACAGGTGTGAACTGGCATGTGTGAGCTGACCCCTGTGCATGACCACGCTTTTGTTCTGGTTTTACATGGAGCTAGGGACAACCCAGGGCCTTACCGTGGTTGGCTGTTCCTCTACCTTTGTAAGATCTATGTGTGTCCTGTGTGCTGCACAGTTACATGCAGCACGATCTATGTGGTGGTGGTGTGCTCAGAGAACAGGAAAGCCAAGGTCCAGTCACACGCCCCACCGTCTGCCCCAAGCAAGGCCACACCAGAGCAGGTTCCAACGCCATCTTTGCTTCCCAGGCTACCGGCATGTCTACCTGGAAGGACTCACAGAAGCCTCCATTTTTGTCCACATCACAATCAACGACATCTACGGGAAGGTGAGAAGGACAGAGGGTGGAAGTCCACACGGCCCAGCACAGCCCTGGCCCACGTCGCTGCTGACTGGTGACAGCAGAGAAACGTGAAGTTTAGCAAACTGGTGTTCAATGGCAATGTGACGGTGGCTTGGCGGCCACGGCTCCACTCAGCAGGATCCTCTCCTCTCTTATCTTACCCAGGGGTCTTAAGAGAACCAGAAGATGATTGGCCTCCCAGGAAAACACCGATAGGACATAACCATGTTGATCGATGGGGTTAGACACTGAGTTTTACTGCAGTCCTGAAAAGGACTCACTTCTTTGCCGTGGGAAATGCAGGCTGGAGTTTTACCTACCCCAATGCTTTATACAAGCCAGTTCAGATGGGTGCATCCACTGCTGTTCACCACGTCACCTGTGGATTGTGAATGGGTTTAAAACCACCCACAGGACTTGAGAGAGAGGTGGGGGGGGGGAGAAGAGTAGAGGAGAGGGAGGGATCACAGGGCTCCCTTCATTGTTGGTCTGATGGAGGTCGATATGCCTGTAGACAGTTCTCCTGCTCTGAGTGATCAGGACTTGGTCTGGTTGCACATTTCAGAATGGATGGTGCAGGTCGGGCTGGGGCAGGAATGTCCAGGGCTCCCTCCTGGCCTCCAGAGCCATCCTGGTGATGTGCCCCTTGATGTGCGGTAAAAACAGAACCACCTCATAGATAAGTACACAAGTTTGTCTGCAAATGTTGCCTGGTATGTAGTAAACGCCCAAACAAGTTGGCCAATACTAATGTTGTTGTGACGGTAGCCACCAGAGGTTGAGTTGGGGAGTCTCTGTCTGTTCCTGCATTTCAGATGAAGGGAATTAAGGATCTTTGCTTCTTTCCCATGACTTTCTATGTCTAATCCCAGGTTTTTGTGTATGCTGCCTGTTGGATCTTTCTACTGGCCTAATGAGTCACACCTAGAGAGACTTAAAAGTGATCCTAGGAATCCCAAGTTGAATCTACACTATTCCTTGCACTCATCATGCCAGAGGGAAAATAATACATTTGAAAATTTATTTCTAGAATTCTAGAAATACTTGGAAATGTGATAGAGGAAGTGTCTTGTGGGGCTTGTGTGTGTAAGTAGACGTCCATCCTTCAGTCACCTGTGTCCTCACGGTGTGCTGGGTCGGTGCCCATGGCCCAGTGCTGAGTGGACGCCGGGTGGGTTTGGAACTGGAGGGCAGGCCAACGCAGGGCAGGCAGTGTTTTCTGTGTGTCCTATCACTTCCCTTATCCAATGGGTACAAATGGCCCTGTGTCCTCTTCTCTCCTCTGCAGTGGAGTCCATTAATCCTCAACCCCAGTTACACCATCTTGCACTTCCTAGGGGCTTCAAAGGTAGCTGCCTGGCGCAGCGCTCTGTTCTTGTGGCCTGGTCATTGTCGGTGTTCATGGCGGCATGCTCGCTCATCTGCTCCAAACACATCTGTGGCTTCAGGGGCGCTGATGTTTGTGACAGCCCATCTCCCATTCCCACGCCTTGTCTGTGGGGAGGGGCCGTGGGGAAAGGCTGGTCCTGAACGTGGAAGGTCGGTGCTAAGAGGTGCATGCTGCTGTGCAGAGATATGGAGCACGGCCTCCTCCGGGTCTGGCTGCCCCTGGATGGCTGCGTGCTCTCATTGTGCGCTCACATCCCGTGCAGCCATCATCACATGGGGGCTGGAACTGCATGGTGTCAACGGTTGTTGGTCTTTTTGTGTCTTCAGAACAGGCAGCTCCAAGGCCTGAAGGGGTTGTTCACCAAGAGCCCCAGGCCCAGCGCTTCAGAAAACAGTTCCCACTACGTTCGGAAACGGTCCATCGGAGACAGAATTCTGCGCCGGACAGCCAGCGCCCCAGCCAAAGGCAGGAAAAAGAGCAAAATGGGCTTCCAAGAAATGGTAGAGATCAAGGATTCCGTGTCTGAAGCCACAAGGGATCAGGACGGAGTCCTGCGAAGAACCACTCGGAGTCTGCAAGTGCGCCCAGTCTCCATGCCCGTGGACCGGGGTCTCCTGGGGGCCTTGGCACTCCCACTCCCCATGTCCGTGGCCCCTACTGCCACGGGGGCAAAGGAGAGCTCTCCGGGTAAGAGGCATGAGGTTTCACGAAGCTGCCTTCACCCCTGTGGAGGATGGTAAAAGATACTGGAAACAGAAGGAGCTGTTTATTATTTATTTATTTATTGTTGTTCCTGGGGCTTGAACTCAGAGCCTGGGCGCTGTCCCCGAGCTTCTTTTGCTCAAGGCTAGCACTCTACCACTTGAGCCACAGCACCACTTCTGGCTTTCTCTGAGTAGTTTATTGGAGATAAGAGTCCCAAGGACTTTTCTGACCTGGCTGGCTTCAAACCGTGATCCTCAGATCTCAGCCTCCTAGGTAGCGAGGATGACAGGTATGAACCTCTGGCTCCTGGCAAAGGAGCAGCTTCAATGCTACCTGCTTGCCCAGGACGATTTCAGACTTCAGAGGGGAGAGTGCAAACGGATCTACTTGCTTCAGACACAGAGTCTTTCTGTCTGATATTGGGGGTGAGGTCAGAGAGCATGGAGCAACACCATGGTGTGTGCCTGTCGCCAGGCTGCATAGAGAGGGGAGAAAATTGCCAAGTAGGAGGAGACATGCTAGTTTTCTAGCTGGCTTTCTGCGGTTGAATCAAATGTGTTGACTTTTCTGAGGCTGAGTATTGTAACACTTTTCTCCACACATTTCCATGGGGATAGAAAACCAAATGTGGAGAGCAAACTGTCACTTGTAAACTCTCTGCTTTCTTGACACATGGCAGATACCATGTCTTCCTGTGACCTGGGCCCCCTGGTCTGTGGCTCCTGCCTGGTCCAAGGCCCCAAGCATGGTAGTCAGGTACTGCTCACACTTCCTTCACCTCAGTGCCTTGCTGACTCTTATCAGGAATGCCTAAAGAAGAACAAAGAGGAATGACCATTTTGCAAGGAAACATAGCTCTCAACTTTTATCTACGACCCTCCCCCCCATTCTGTCATAGTCTTTTAAGTTCCGAAATTCTGCCCATATCACCTCTCTGGAACAAATGTTTTTTTTTTTTTGGGTCCAGTCATGAGGCCTGAACTCTGGGCCTGGGTGCTGTCCCTCAGCTCTTCAGCTCAAGGCTAGCACTCTACCACTTGAGTCACACCGCCACTTCCGGCTTTTTTCTTTTTGCTTATGTGGTGCTGAGGAATGGAACCCAGGGCCTCAGGCATGCAAGGCAAGCGCTCTACCACTGAGCCACCTTCCCAGCCCTGGAACAAATATGTTTTAACTGAATCTGAATTATGTCAGAGAAGTTGAATGTGGTAAGCAATCCCCTTATCAAAATTATTCTCTATGCATCAATCTCATTTCTAAAATCTAGTTTCCTACAAAAGCCATTTCGATCTTTGTTAAGATGGTCCGGGTAGAAACAGCAATTCCTAGCTGGGTAAAGGAGAAAGGGGAGTTTAAAAGTCTGAAATTTCACTAACCACACTATCATAGAAGACAGGAAATATACTTCAAAGTTTACTTTATAACCCCATAATTTGGAAGATAAAGCTATGTTTTATAAAAATTGATGATAATTAACCCTGTTAATGATGCGGCTAAGATGAGGTTAATGCCGTTAGGATGAATTAGAAAGCCATCTCAAAGACCTATTTTCATTATTCTTACCTCTGAAAACAGTTCTGTGAATCTATCAGCTGTGTTTACCTGTTAGCCAGGTGCCAGTAATCACCTAGCTACTCAAGAGGCTGAGATCTGAGGATTTCGATTTGAAGCCAGCCCAGGCAGGAAAGTCCATGAGATTCTTACCTGCAATTAACCACTGAAAAGCAGGAAGTAGAGCTGTGGCCTTAGTGGTAGAGCACTAGTCTTGTGCAAAAGAAGCTCAAGAACAGTGCCCCTCCCCACCCCAAAGATGAGTTACTTTGGGCAAGTATGGAACAATTCACAATCACGCAATACTTCGTGTTGAGAAGACATACGGAGAAAAAGTAGAACATAAAATTCTAAACTTTATTCCATACTTCTGTCAAAGTGACTGTCTCTGGTTGGTGACATAAAGGATATTGAATTGTTTTTTTCTTTATGTTTTGCTCTTAAGCTTTAAAAATTACTATGCAGGATTTTTTTCTCACTTTATGTTTTGCTCTTAAGCTTTAAAAATTATTATGCAGGATTTTTTTCTCGGTTAAATGCTTAGTGAGACAAATCTTTTTCTTATACGACTCTGAAAGCATTAGAAGATTATTCAACTAATTATCAAGAATAATTCAAGAATAATTGAACATTTAATGTTATATTAGTACATTTTAGTCAGCCATGAACCTGAGTTACTGGAAGTTGTGTGTTTTTATACTTTCCCTTACTGGTCTGACGGCATACTTCCAATTCAGGGGGGCAATTCAACATAGAACTTGTTTACTAAAAACAAAAACAGCATTGAACACATTATTAGTAGCATGGACTTAAAATCGGTAGCTAATTCTTTACATCTTTAAGTCAGTAGATACTGATTTTGTGATTCACCCTCTAGTTGTTTTAGTTGGTTAAATTTAATCTCTTGCCAAAATGTCTTTTTAAGTGATATCATTTGCGATTTTTCTTTTTGCTAATAGATGTCTAACTGTAAAGCTTACAGTCTCTTGCTTCCAGGAACTGCAATGCTGTGTTTAACAGAGCTGTCTTGTTCTGTTTTTTATTACCACGCTTCTGTGTAGTACAAATCTGAATAGGACGCCACCGCAGGTAATCCTCACTGTGAAACTATGGTGACTCATTGGCATTTTCTTTTGGACAATGAATATTAATTACATCCTTAGCCGATGTAATGCCATTCACAGGGAGCTCCGGTGACGTCCCCATAAACATACTGTACTATTTACTCATCACACATGCACTCTTCTTTGCAAACCTGTGCGACCCATAATTCTCTTCTGCACGGTGTAACAGCTTCACATTCTCCATTTGTCCGTCTCAAGACAAACGTGAGTGTTTGCAGGTAAGGTGATATGCCACGCCTAAAGTGTTGTTTGTTTCATTCAGCAGAAGGTAAAGATGGCAGAAGAACAGGACAGGCCAGTAGAAAAGGCCCACCTTTTCCAGATTTCAACCAAGAGCTGTCTTCACCCTCCTCTTCTGCCCTCCTCCATAAAGACGCCAGCCCGGGGGCCACCCATGTCCTCTCCACCATGGTCCCCACCCAGCCACAAGCCACCAGTGACAACGGCCAGGAGGGCCCCGGCCCTAGCCCGTCTCCGGGGCTCCAGTCCACCCTCCTCCCCCACTCTTACCCAACACAAAACCTGCGAGATAAGCAAGCCAAAGAAGGGGGAAAAGCGGAGGGCGGGCACAGCACCCTCTCCACAGGCGGCCTGTGGGGCGGCCGGGCCGGGGCGCGAGCATCCTTGTCTCTGTCAGACATGTCCGCGCTCTGCTCTGCCGCTCCTGACCTGCACTCCACAGCCATCCTGCAGGACACAGACGTCTCCCTCCTCCTGGACAACGCCACCTTCACGGGCGACACGGAGCCAGGCAGCTCCATCTCAGCACTGATCGCACGCTTTGAGGAGCCTCACGTCCAGGCTGGCTATCCTCCCCTGGCCTCCCAGCGTGGAGGCTCTGGGGACGAGGCTGTCCCGTCCTTCCTGTCGTCCCTGGAGCTCAGCCCACTCCTCAATCCTGAGAGCTTCGCCACCCCCACTGGGACCACCCGCCCTCCCCACTCCAAATCCACGCCCGAGGAGGCCCCTTGTGCTACAAGCCTACGGGAGTCCCCTGATGCTCCTCGTGGTAGGTTCCCCCAAACTCCCACCCGTGGGAAGCACTGGGAGCTGCTAAGCAGCATTAGCCCTGCCCCGTCCACCGAACTGACCCTGAGCTATGACATCATGGCGGGCCCCGTGCGCTGCTTGGATTCTGGAGAGAGCAGCCTGGTAGAAATGGACGGCGCGTCAGGAGATCTGTCTCTGACCACCTGCCACGAAGGAGGCTTGGGTGCCACTCCACTCGCCTGTCCAGTCAGGCTGGAATACGGCCAGAATGTGCTGGAACCCTGCCCGAGAGACTGGAGGAATGGCTGTTGTGCGGAGACGCTCCGGTCTCACCACTGGGAAATTCTCCCCAACGGTGAGAGGCCTCCACACCCGGCCTCCCAGGGTGCTGGTGCTGAGCACCACGTCCCGGCCTCACAGAGAGGAGGGCGCCAGGCCAGTGAGCCCCAGCAGGCCACTGTCCAGGGTGTGCAGGCCGCCGGGCCGGCCCCAAGGCCACCTGCTGCCCTGTCCAGTCCCTGCAAATCCAAAAGCCTGGGGGACTTGACCTCGGAGGACATCGCCTGCAACTTCGAGAGCAAGTACCAGTGCATCAGCCGCAGCTTCGTGCCCACGGGTGGGGCGGGCAGGCCGGGGGCGGCCGCAAGGACGTCCGGCCTGGGGCCTCTGGACGCCCTGACCCAGCAGCTGCGGCAGCTGGTGAACTTAGAGCAGGAGGATGGCTGTCAGGTGCGGGACTCCAGGCAGGAGGCCGGCCAGCTGCCGCGGGCGCTGGTGCGGAAGCTGTCCTCCAGGAGTCAGAGCCGAGTTCGGAACATCGCCAGCCGTGCCAGGGAGAAGCAGGAAGCCAGCAGGCCGAAGGGGGGTGACGCTGGCCCGGGGGGCGGCGTGGTTCTCAGGAAGAGGCCGCCGGCGCCTGGGCTGGCTGTGAACCGCCACTCCACAGGCTCCTACATCGCGGGGTACCTGAGGCCCTCAAAGGGGGGTGCCCTGGAGGGCCGGGGCATCCCCGAGGGGGCCTGCGCGGTGCTGCGCGGCCGCTGTGCCGACCAGTGCCGTTCAGAGGGCCCAGTTCTGCAGACTGAGCCGGGCCTGGACGAGAAACCGGAGATTTATTTTCTTCTGAGGCTGTGATGCGTATGAAGCGGAAGCTTCAGCGATGTTTACAAGGTCCTGTGTGGAATGTCCTGTTTTTTGTTTTGTCCACAAAGAGGAGCCCGGCTTTGAAATGCTTAGCAAATATGATTTTAAAGCTGGGGTGTCACTCTCCCTTTGACCTCCCGTGTCCCCCGTGTGTGGATTTGTGACACTGCCTCTGTACCCCCAACCCCTCCCCCTGAGGTGCTGTGTGACCTGGATTAAATGCATGCCCTGGGTGTGAAACTGCCCGGCCGCCTGGCTACAGGCATCAGTGTCTGTCCCTGCCCTCACATCCCAGTCACAGGTAGCATCATTTCTTCCATAAATGTTGAGTCCATCAAGCGACTTCACGAAGGACTAAAGGACAAATCCTTCATTTGAAGCTGTGGTCAGTTTTTCCTTCTAAATTGAGAAACCCAGATGCAGAGTGTGTGTGTGTGTGTGTGTGTGTGTGTGTGTGTGTGTGTGTGTGTGTGTGTGTGTGTATGGTTAATTAGGGATAAAAGTCTCAAGAATTCCCTGCTCGGGCCGGCTTCACACCACGATCCTCAGATCTCAGCCTCCTGAGTAGCTAGGATTACAGGTGTGAGCCACTGGTGCCCGGCCTAGGTGCATTTTTGTAATTCAGTTAAAAGATATTTAAAAAAGTAACTCTACCTAAAGATTTCCCCTGCTCCACCCAGAATGGGCTGTGAGGAAGAAGGCGATCTTCTCTATTTAAGGACAAACTGATTGTTTTACATGGATTTTGTTACATATTTTTGCTAATGGCTTTGTATGTAACAAGGGCTGAGTTACCAGGCTATTTGCTGTCATACTTATTAATTTTCTGACGATAACTTACAGAGTTCAAAGGAAGATTTTCAGTGTAACAGACTGCTATCAGAATAGACAGTATAGCACCACAAGTCATTAACTTCTCCCAAAGGGGAAAAAAAAATATTTTCTCACAATCAGAGCTGAGTGGCTAATTAGAAGAAAGCTCCCCCTTTCAGGCAGGGAACTATATTTTGGTACCGACATACATCTGTCTCGCTGTGAATCCACTTTTCAATCGCATGTTCAGATGTCCCGCTTGCTTTTTGTAACAGTAAATGTAATGATGTTCTTCCTGGAATTCACAGAAATAGAATTAAAGCAGATTTTTGGACACCTGGTGACTGTTTCTTTCATTGTCATTATAAAGATGATGTACGGGGGGTGGGGGCCATGATTGCAGTTTGTGTGGTGATAGTAGTTGGAGGGATTGAATATATTATCCATTTCCTAAGAAGAATGGGAAATGTCCTCTACAGAAGGTAGTTTCAGGCATGTCTGAGTGTTTCCATTATGTCTTAATGGTATGTTGGGAAGGTAACTTGAGAAGACGGCATGTGGAAGCTAGCCACAGTGGCACACACCTGTAATCCCAGTGCCTGGTTAGCTGAGTCAGGACAGATCTTGAGTTGAGGCCAGTTTGGGTGACCTAATGAGACTCTGTGTTGAAAACAAAGCAAATGAACAAAAACATCCTATGGAATGAGTTTCTTTCCATTTGGTATTGATAATGCAAGATTAAAAAAAAAACAAAAAAACCTTTGCCTGTCAGGCAGGGTGAAGCACGCCTGCCTGTAACCAGTTCCTTGAGAGACTGTCACGTTTGAAGCTAGCCCGGGCAAGGTTCACAAGACCCCATCTCAACAAACAAAATACAAAAAAACCCAAAGTGGCTGAGGGCATGGCTTGCTTAGCAAGCTCAACATCCTGGACTGTGTCCCTACTGTGCAAATCAGTCGATTGATCAATCAATCATCCATCAAAATAATCAGCAACGGGCCTGATGGGCAGTGGGTGGTGGTGGTGGTGGTGGATTGTCACTGCTTCCCAGGATCCCTGAGTAGGAATGGTCTTTGTGCACGGGCCCTTGAAGGCTGGGAGGGGCAGGAATGTCTCAATCATGGACACAGGGACTGGTCTTTGCCCTTAGTGACCTTTGCCTTCTTGGGCTCTGAGCCGCTAGTGTTCAGGACAAGGCTACTTTAAAAACTAACCAAGGCCCAGTACCCTTGTGTTGGGCAGGATTGACATAATGTAAAGACGACATTAAACAGCAAATGAGTAGCCGTTAGCTATTTTTTGTGACCTGATAGAATCTCTGTTTTCAAAAAAGCAAGAGGGAAGAAAAAGAAGAGTGTCCTGGTGGTAAAAGCCGTGCAGCCCGGTCGTCGATGGCCGAGGAGGAGGCTGATGATGGAACCGCTGCCCTAGTGTCCACACACACCTGTTCCCCGCCCCCCCACTGACACACACACACACACACACACACACACACACACACACACACACACATTGTGGAGGAAAGCAAGGGAAAGCAATTTCACGACAATCATTCGGGATTTCCTAATAAGCAGGAGGAGGCAATAAAGCCTCCATTTTAATATCCAAGCTTAAAATTTAATATAGAAACTTAAATCGTAATAAAAATGCTTGATGCTCAGCTCAGACCCCGTGGGATTTCTTTGGTTTGTTCAGAGGATGGATGGGAGGCTGCCTGAACCCATGGAATTCACACCACAGGGGGGATTTGCACCACAAAGGGATTCACACCACGGGAAGGGGGGTAGGTTTATAGGGGGGGATTCCCACCACAGGGATTCGCACCATGGGTGGGCAGGTGGGGGATCTCTGAACGAGCTTTCTGATAAGGAGATTTCTTGTTGAGAGCTACACTTCCCGGAGCTGCTGGTGTCTGCGGATCTGAGGAGTCTCGGTTTCCTCTGCGGACTCCTCTCTGAGGCGGGGTGTTGAGGGAGAGCCAGTGGCCGTGCTGGAGGTGTGTCTTCAGAGGACAGAAGCCTGGGGTGATGCGAAGATGCCACTGTGCACTTGTTTGGGCTGAGACACCCCGAGGTGCTCAGTGCAGCCCCTCTGGGCGCGTCTCCCTGGACAGAGTGCGAGGCGAGGGCTGTGCCCTAATCAATAGATTGATCATGTGGTGGATTCATAATATGGGGGCATGATTGGGGGGTTGGTGACAAAAAGGTGGGGGGACTCTGGAGGAGCAGCCCACAAGAAATGTCCTGGGGCCTCTACCTTGTCCCCGCCCCTTCCTGTACCTCTCCTCTGCTTCCTGTTCTCAGCACTGCCCAGCCCCGTTGCCCTCAGCATTGCCCAAGCTGCAGCAGCTGCAGCGTGCTTGACACGGTCTCCTGTCTCCAGTAGGTGCACACCTTGCTGTGCTTTGGCTCTAGAATGTTCCCTGTGTGTTGAAGGCTTGGATACCTTTAGGAGGTGGTAGGAATGTCCAGGAGGCGGAGCCTGTCAGGTCATGTGGGGTGCCTTTGAGGGGACTGTGGGACCCCCGCCCTTCACTGATTACCAACAAAGTGGACGGGCCTCAGTGGCCACACACGCCTGACGTGGTGCGCCTGCCCTGTGGCCCCGGCTGGCCTCACATGCAGGATCTCCTGGTTTGGGTCTCCACATTGCTGGGATTACAGGCATGCACCAACGTTCTTGGCCCTCCTCTGGTTCATTACCTGTCTGGTGTCTGTAGATGTTCTAATAAACCCTTTGCTAAAGTAATTTGCAAAACTGGCTTCAGAACAAACACTTCTTGCTCCTTTTCCTGTGTAATCAACCTGAGCGGGTCCTGAGGGCCGGCCACCACACTGGCTGAGCACAGAATTTATGCAGTGAGGACCTTTCTCGCCTCTCGACCTCCACTGAGCCTCTCCCCACTGCTCATCGGCAAGGTGCTGGTTCATAAAGACCATTGTGTGCCAGGGGCAGGCTGAGTCTGTGACAGACATCCCTTCCTGTGTCTCCAGGAGCCGTGGCCTGCCAGGCAGGGGTCAGTAGGGAACAGGCCCAGTGACAGTGCCCGGGCCCCATGTCTGGAGTCTGCTCTTCTCCACATGCCCCCATGCTGCCTGCTGCACATTCCCATCTCCTGCAAAAGGGAGGCCCCCCCCAACCACGTTCACCTTGAGGATAGCACGGGTTCACAGGGATGGACAAGCTGGGAGGCAATGTTCACGCAGTCCCGGCTCACACTGTGGCTTTGCGCTGTTTGGCTCGAGATGACATCTCCTCTCCATTTAGATACTAGGCTGGACTGCTATACGCACAAGACAGTCTTCCTCTCCTGCCCTGAACTCCTGGCCTCTCAGGGGTGTCTCCAGTCTCCCCCTCTCCTCCTATGCCTGAGGCTACATGGGGGTGTGCCTACTTCCTTCCCTTTGGAATATAATTTCAATTTTTTTTCTACATGCTTTTGTGCCTTCTGCACAATTCCATGTGTGCAGCTTTTCTTCCCGTGGAGACAGAAATTCCTATTTATGCTTTACAGGCAGATGCATGGTTATTAGAAGAAACAGTGTCCCCATCGGTCTATAAGAGAAACGCACATTCAATGGTTTTGATCAGAAGTTGATGAGGGAAAGAAATCACTCATTTGTGGAAATCCTTCACTTCTTCCCATTCCCATTTGTCTTAAAATTGCTAACTTCTTTTTCAATCAGTCCTTTATTTTGGGTCCCTTTAATATTTCTGTGTTGAGGAGGTAGTGATTTTATGGTGTAACTTGTGCTTCTCGATTTTTTTTTTACATATAGTTTATAATTCTCATTTTATTTTTATGGCGGGCCTGCAGCTTGCCCTGATGCACTACAGATTCTGACTGAATCAACATCCTGAAGACTTTCACACTGATTTCCACTGTGTCTTCCACTTCTAGTTGGCATTTCAGTACAAGCTTGCTCTCTGTGACTTTACTTCTTTGAAGCAAGTTCCTGCTCTAACCCATGTTGCCAAGGCTGGCTTCAGCCTCTGGGGAAGCTGCCTGGCCTTTGCAGTTTGCTTTAAATAATGATTTGAACAACTTTAAAAAAAAACAAACTTTATGTTTTGAAGTAAATTAAGGCTTGCAAAAATAGTTTCAAATTTAGTATTAATGATTCCCTAATCCATCCTTCCTGAATATCAGTCTTATACAACTGAAGCCAGTGATGGGAAACAGAACTCGGACCTCTGAAAGCAGGGATTTCTTCGGTGGACACTCTTGTCATGGAAGGAGAAATGCAGCATTTGCTGTTTGACAATCTCAGCCCATTGTAAGGTCACTGGCAACACTCGAAGTGGGAGTTTGGACCATACATGGCTGCTCCCTGTCCTCCTTTGCTTAGCCTAGTGACATGAAAAACAGCCAGACAGCTTCCTTGTGTTCATGATAGTTCCCAAACATCCCCAAAAAGTGTCATACATAGAGTTGTTCAGCTCCCTTCCATGGCCAGAATACGCCACGTACAACTAGTGAGAGAGAGTGACAGAGAGAGAGAGAGAGAGAGAGAGAGAGAGAGAATAACAACAAAGGCTGAGCAGATCAGGACAGGAGAGCTAACAGTGAGCCTCAAGCCCTGAGCGCCAGGAGAGTCAATAGTATAAGAAAGAATTCTTGTACTATAAGAAAGAATTATAAGAAAGAATTCACCTGGCCTTTGCTTCTCGCCAGGCTTTCGGTGTCCTGGAAGAGGCTTACCACACTGGAAGAGCCATGTGCTTTTTTAAGTCTCCCAATTCCAGTGTCAACTTCTCTAGAATGTGATCCTGGACACACCGACAATAATGTGTACCCAATTATTTGGGGACACTTCACCAATAAAGTTGATAAGGACATCACCTCTTCTCGGAAGCTCACACCGTTCTGTCTCATAACTGGTCACGTTGGTTCAGTTGCCCTCTGGAGAAAGCTGTTTCCTTGGCTTCACCGCTAGCAATTTCTTCACATTAGTCATTTCCTCTGTGCATTGGATAAATGTCTGTGTAAGATCCTGGAAACAGTATTTAATATTAAGTTCTCTGTCTCTTATCATACTCACATCTACTAATTTTGGGCACTAATTGATGATTGTTGACTGAGTTCATTATTCTCTAATGTTGTCACATGACGAGTTAGCAGTTCCTTTACTACTTCTATGCTGATTATTTGGGTTGTTTATTTACAGGTGGGGTCTGGCTGTGTAGCCCAGGCTCACCTCCACTTGGAGATCTTCCTCCCTGGCTCTGGGGTGCTGGGATCACAGGTGTCTCTTATCAGTATAATGTATATAGATTGATTGATATCTGCATGCACTCATGAATAGTCATGGGTAGTCATTAGTTTTCTTGGTTATAACCCATTAGTATATAAGTTATTCCAATCGTGCTGGGTTCTGGGATCAGGAGGCCTTCTTTAAACCCTGTTTGAGTAGCTTTGTTTCATGACTTTTCCTGAGCAAGCTCTAAGGTGAGGGTGTAGACAGGCTACTTCCTGGGTGACCACAGCATCTGCACAGGAATCTCCTGAGAAACTTCCAGGAGTCCTTAGCTCCCACTTCCTGCCTGGGAGCCGGAAGCGTTCCTCTTCTTCTATTTCTTTCTATTTTAACTCTATTATACTAAAACAAATGCTTGCTAAAACCTAAAAAAATTATTCACTCCATAAACATGCTTAGAGACACTATATTGTACAATGAGAACTTAATAACAAGAGAGAGAAACACAAAACAGGCCTAGCAACACACCAGTCCCTTCTCAGTACCCCAAGTTATTTCACTCTTCTAGATCAATAGCTGTTTGGATCTTTTGGCATTGTGTCAAAATGTTACAAAGACATTTTCACAGCCAGAGACACTATTTCAAAATGAAATGTGAGGAGCTTGAGAACACTGACATTTTAAAGTGATTTCTACGGGCTTGATTTTATGAATAATAAATTCTTAGCATTCAATGCTTGTATATTTTTCAAACTTACTTTTCTCACAAAGTCTTAGTCGCTGAAGGAAACATAATGTATCATTTATATTCATTGCTTTCTGTTACTTCAAATCACAGAAAGCAATTTTAGCTATCTTATTCTAAAATGACTTTATTGAACGAATGTGTGGGAAACTCAAAGGCCGGACGAGAGTCTGGCTCAACCAGCTACCCGCGGCTCTCCCTGTCATCCTAGATATTCAGGAGGCTTAGATGTTGAGAACTGAGTTAAAAAGCCAGCCCAGGAAGAAAGGTTCCCAAGACTCTATCTCCAATTAGCCAGCAACCAAACCAAACCAAAGAGCCTGACTAGAGGTGTGGCTCAACTAGAAAGGCAAAAGCCAGGCAATTGAGCAAACGGAGAAAGTACAAGGCCCTGAGTTCAAGCCCCAGTACTGGAAAAGAAAAGAGTAGACAGGTGTGAAGAGAGGCCCCAGGGAAGAATGGAAGTAGCAGCAGACCCTCTGAAGGATGCTGAAGACGGTGTCTGTGACATTTTATTCAAGAGCCAAAGACCACAGGCAGAGAGAGCAGCATGCTTTGACTGCCCATTGTCCAAAGGCTGGGCGCAGGTGTGGGGCATGGTGGTGTAGCACTCAGGAGGCTGAGGCAGGGGCATCGCAGTGTGAGGCCGCCCTGGCTACACAGTGAGGTCTGGTTTCCAAGGTCAAAAGAGTGGGTCCTCCTGAAGACAAGCCTGTCTGGCTTCATCCTCCCCTGCATCCATCCCCCAGAGCACACCCTGAAGCAGGTACTGAAGGGTGGGCATTGTGTTTGGGAGATGACCCCAGGTGAGGGGGAGGAGACATAAGTTAGGGCTGAGTTCTCTAAACCACCTCTGCTCTGCCCTGAAGGTTCCCAGGTGCTCAGGCTGGAGCTCATCTCAGCCCAGGCAGAAGCTGGCCCTCCCCTGCCGCACCCCTTCCCCTCCCCCCAAGCCAGGGCCAGGCTCCCCGGCATCCACTCTGGGGCAGGTTTAGCTCACCTGGTGTGAGAGATGGTGTGCCATGACAGCCAGACACAGGGGCTCTGAGACCAGGCCCTGTGCCCAGACAGCAAGCAGGAAACCCAGGCAGGGCTGCTGGGCTGGGCCTGAGCACACAGGAGAGGCTGTGCCTAGAAGGGAGGCTGGGTTGGCAAAAATGATAGCTCATTCATTTCATCAAAGTGCACCTCTCACCTTAGAAAAACAAATCTGACATCCCCACAGTATCTCGTAAGGTCGTCCTCTTCAGAACATGGGAGCAGCCTGGGTATTGGGAGTTCCACACATGCTGCACGGTGCATCCTCGTGGGCCCCCACACTCAGGCCGTTCTACTATAGTCCAGAGAAACAAGGAAAATTTAAAACAAACTGCAGACATAGCAAAGCAATCCTGGGCACCTGGTGTCTTTTAAGTAAGCCAGTTCCTTGTACGTGCCTTTAAGAGAGCACAGGGGTCAAGATGACCTTTGAGCTTTACAGTCAGCTCCCAATAGCTCCCAACATCTTCCCAGTCTTTGTTTAAAGAAGCGAACCCTCCTGTCTTAGGTTGGGTGGATTGCCTTGTCTGCCTTACCCGTCATCGGGAACTTCTTCAGAGCGAAGCTGAAGGCCCTGTCTTAGTTTGGTCAGACTGACACCCTCTCTTACTGGTCTCTGGCTGCGATTCCTCTCGGAGGGAAATTCATTCATTTGGAGCTTGATAACTGTCTGGCTAAGCTCATAAGTGTTTTGCAGTGCACGTATAATGCAAGGAAGGCATGGAAAAACCATCAGCAAAAGCATTACCAGGCCAGGAAATGTCATTAGCAGTCCTTTAACATTAGTCAAGGATGGGATAGCAGTCTTTGCCACTTCAGAGTCCAGAGGTGGGGCTTGTTCTAATCCGGCTATTTGCCTGTGGGGTTGGAAAAGATCTAAACTGGAAGCATAACAAAAGGTGGTTGTTTAACAATAAGTATGGATTCAATAATGCTGCTATACAAGCAATTAGTGAGGTAACTGGACAGGCTCTTGGATCATGCATAAGGGCCCTCTCTATCCTTGTCTGGTGAATCTTGACCCCCAGACTTGTCTCGAACACCCTGCGTAGCCAATGCTATCCTTAACAGTGTAATCCTGTTAAAACAACCTCTACAGAGGAGAGAAAAGGATAACTAACTGGGAGGTGGGTCTGCCATTAAAACAAAAAAAACGGGGGAATCTGCAGAGCACATGGGCAGCAAAGATGGCGCTGAGAGGGAGTTGAGTGGGCAGAGCCCAACTTGCCGTACGTTCAGTGTGTAACCAGCCCATGGAAGCTTAGGTGCATGATAGGGTGTGACCTTGACAGTGATTGGTTCCTCCCCTGCCATGCCACCCACTCTTTTTTGCTTTAAAAAGGGCTGCTCTGTGTTAATAAACAAGTTTCTTCCTGCTTGAAAAAAGAAAAACAAATCTGTTTGTCAAAGCGCCACAGCCCTTTGGGTGATTTCAGGCTCAGGTAGGAGCTCACAGTGGCTTCTGGACAGGTGGAATAGGGCGTGGACCACATCACCAGAGAGGACACACGTCATCACAGAGGACACGTGTCATCACAGAGGACACGCATTGCCACAGAAGACATGCATCGCCACAGAGGACACGCATCACCACAGAGGACACGCATCGCCACAGAGGACACGCATCACCACAGAGGACGTGTCACCACAGAGGACACACATCGCCACAGAGGACATGCATCACCACAGAGGACATGCATCATGACAGAGGACACACATCACCATAGAGGACACGCATCACCACAGAGGACACGCATGGCCACAGAGGACACGCATCATCACAGAGGACACGTGTCATCACAGAGGACATGCATCACCACAGAGGACACGTGTCATCACAGAGGACACTCATCACCACAGAGGACATGCATCGCCACAGAGGACACGTGTCACCATAGAGGACCTGCATCGTCACAGAGGACACGCATCGCCACAGAGGACACGTGTCACCATAGAGGACACACATCGCCACAGAGGACACGTGTCATCACAGAGGACATGCATCACCACAGAGGACACGTGTCATCACAGAGGACACTCATCGCCACAGAGGACACACATCGCCACAGAGGACACGTATCGCCACAGAGGACATGCATCACCACAGAGGACACGCATCGCCACAGAGGACATGCATCGCCACAGAGGACACGTGTCATCACAGAGGACACGCATCACCACAGAGGACATGCATCGCCACAGAGGACACGCATCGCCACAGAGGACATGCATCACCACAGAGGACATGCATCATCACAGAGGACATGCATCATCACAGAGGACACGCGTCGCCACAGAGGACACATATCACCACAGAGGACACACATCGCCACAGAGGACATGTGTCACCACAGAGGACACGCATTGCCACAGAGGACACGCATCACCACAGAAGACATGCATCGTCACAGAGGACACACATCGCCACAGAGGACACGTGTCATCACAGAGGACACTCATCGCCACAGAAGACACGCATCATCACAGAGGACACGCATCACCACAGAGGACATGCATCACCACAGAGGACACGTGTCATCACAGAGGACACTCATCACCACAGAGGACACACATCGCCACAGAGGACACGCATCGCCACAGAGGACACGCATCACCACAGAGGACACGCATCGCCACAGAGGACATGCATCATCACAGAGGACACGTGTCATCACAGAGGACATGCATCACCACAGAGGACACGTGTCATCACAGAGGACACTCATCGCCACAGAGGACACACATCGCCACAGAGGACACGCATCGCCACAGAGGACACGCATCACCACAGAGGACATGCATCGCCACAGAGGACACACATTGCCACAGAGGACACACATCGCCACAGAGGACATGCGTCGCCACAGAGGACATGCGTCGCCACAGAGGACACACATTGCCACAGAGGACACACATCGCCACAGAGGACATGTGTCACCACAGAGGACACGCATTGCCACAGAGGACACGCATCGCCACAGAGGACACACATTGCCACAGAGGACATGCATCGCCACAGAGGACACACATTGCCACAGAGGACACGCATCGCCACAGAGGACACACATTGCCACAGAGGACACGCATCGCCACAGAGGACACACATTGCCACAGAGGACACGCATCGCCACAGAGGACACACATTGTCACAGAGGACACACATCATCACAGAGGACACACATCGTCACAGAGGACACGTGTCACCATAGAGGACACGCATCATCACAGAGGACACGTGTCACCACAGAGGACACGCATCTTCACAGAGGACACGCATCACCACAGAGGACACGCATCATCACAGAGGGCGCACATCATCACAGAGGACGCACATCATCACAGAGGACACACATCGTCACAGAGGACACGTGTCACCATAGAGGACACGCATCATCACAGAGGACACGTGTCACCACAGAGGACACGCATCTTCACAGAGGACATGCATCATCACAGAGGACACGCATCACCACAGAGGACGCGCATCATCACAGAGGACACGCATCATCACAGAGGACGCGCATCATCACAGAGGACACGCATCACCACAGAGGACACGCATCACCACAGAGGACACGCGTCACCACAGAGGACACGCATCTTCACAGAGGACACGTGTCACCACAGAGGACACGCATCTTCACAGAGGACACGCATCATCACAGAGGACACACATCATCACAGAGGACGCGCATCATCACAGAGGACGCACATCACCACAGAGGACGCACATCACCACAGAAGACACTCATCACCACAGAGGACATGCATTGTCACAGAGGACACTCATCACCACAGAGGACCCGCATCGTCACAGAGGACCTGCATCGTCACAGAGGACACACATCGCCACAGAGGACACGTGTCACCATAGAGGATACTCATCACCACAGAGGACATGCATTGTCACAGAGGACACACATCACCACAGAGGACCTGCATCATCACAGAGGACACACATCACCACAGAGGACACGTGTCACCGCAGAGGACACACATCGTCACAGAGGACCCGGATCGCCACACCTGCCATAATGCCCATGAGAGAAGCATCAGATCTGCAGTTTCCAGAACAAAGTGGGCCGCCATCTCCCAGAGCTCACACACTGTGCCCAGAAGAGAAGCCAGGTGTCCTTGGTGATCATAAAGGGAAAACACTGCACAGAGAAAGCAGAGCTGAGCACAGACAGAGATGACAGCAGACATGGTCTGAAGTGACCAGGTTCTCAAGCCATCGGGAATAACGCTCTCTGCGCATCAAGGAACAGTGTGCAGATGAACTATCTCAATGAAGCAGAGTAACTGTTGCTCCTAGTAATTGTTTCTTTTTCGGTGCAGAAACTTTTGATTTGATGTAATCCCTTTGGTCAATTCTTGCTCTTGCCAATTCCGGGCAATTGGAGTCCTATTCAAAGAACTTCCCCTGTGTTTTCCTGCGGTAGATCTAAAGTTTTGGGTGTTCTATTGAGTTCTTTGATCTATTTGGAGTTGATTTCTGCCCAGGGTTTGCCAACCATTCGTTGAAGAGGCTATCTTTTTTCCAGTGTGTTTTGGCTTCTTTATCAAAGATCAAATGTCTGTAGCTGTCTGGTTTTATTTCTGGTTTCATTTATTCATTTACCCTGTGCTATTGGTCTTCATATCTGTTTTCTGCCAGTACAAGCTGTGTTTGTTACTATGACTCTGTAGTTTGAAGTCTGGTATTGTGATACCTCTAGCATTGCCCTTTTTATTGAGAATTGCTTTTGCTGCTAGGAGTCTTTCGTGTCTCTGGATTGATTTTTCTATTTCTGGGAAGAATGACACTGAGACTTTGGTATACATAGCATTTGAATCTGTAGGTTGCCTTTGGTAATGTGGCCATTTCATATTAACTGGGCCAATCCATAAAGATGGGAAGTCTTCCCAACTTCTAGTGTCTTCTTCAATTTCTTTCCTCAAGGTGTTACAGTTTTTGTTGTAGAGGTATTTCCCTTCCTTGGTTAAGTTAATCCCTAGATTGTTTATTGTTTTTGAGGCTATTGTAAGTAGATTTAAAAAATTTCTTCCTAAACTGTTATTTATATAGAAAATGATTTTTTGAGAGTTAATTCAATATCTTGTTACATTGTCAAAGGTGCTTATCTTATCTCAAAAATTTTGGTGTGATATTTAGGGTCTGTTATGTGTAGGTTCATATCTGCAAATGGGGAAAAATTTACAATTGATGAACATTGCAGGATTGCTGTAAGGAAGAATCTATGTACACCTATTTTTGTTTGTTTAAAAAACGAGGAGGGTCAAATCTAGGTTACAAGTGTGAACTGTGTAACAAAACATTCATTGATCAATCAGCTAACTTGCCACAGTGGGAGGGGGCGGGAACAGCTAGCTCCTACTTCACCTTTTAAATCTGAATTAATTTCAGATCGATTACAGATAACTATTTTAAACCCCCCAAAACTGCAGGAGAAAATAGGTGAATGTTTATATGGTGTTCCTACAAACACCAAAGGTGGAAACAGTAAGGCTGTGGAGAAATAGCTTTGCTGTTGAATTGGTCAGCTTGGTGTCGAGGTAGCAATAGTCCTGAGGTAAGCAACTTGTTTTGGCTTTTGGCTTTGGAAGTTTGGGTTCCTGACCGATTGGCCGGTTGCTTTGGGGCCTGTGGCTAGGCAGAGCATCAAGGTAGGGAGCAGCTGGTGGTGCAAAGCTGGGGCCCCATGGCTTCCAGGAAGGGGTGGGGGAAGAGACACAAACGCACACATCCAATAAGGCCTTCATGGACATGTCCCCTGTGACATCACTGTGACATCACTTCCTCCAACTATGCCCCGCCCGCCACAGCTAGTGACTGAGCCTTCAGTGCAGGGAGTTGTGCTGGGAATCCTAGATCCAAACCATGGGCGCCGTGAAAATTCAGATCTCCGGATCCTAAAAATACCCTAAGTATGTAAAGACTCATGACACATTAAGAAAAAAGAGACAGCCCATCATGTGCATCAAAGCCACAGGGATATAGTGAATATTTAAAGACATACCACGTGTCATACAAAGAAGCAAACATTCATAGTGAACGCACAGAGGCAGACAGCTACCACCTCAGCAACCCAGTGTCCAACTGTAATGCAAGACATTGAGATGAAACAGGATGGGTGAGTCTCCCTCTTTCTTTTCTTTTCTTTTTCTCTTTTCTCTGTTCTCTCCCTTCCTTCCTTCCTTCCTTCCTTCCTTCCTTCCTTCCTTCCTTCCTTCCTTCCTTCCTTCCTTCCTTCCTTCCTTCCTCTCTCTCTCTCTCTCTTTCTTTCTTTCTTTTTCTTTCTCCTTCCTTCCTTCCCCTTTCTTCCTTCTTTCCCCTCCCTTCCTCCTTCCCTCCCTCCCTCTTTCTCTCCTTCCCTCCCTCCCTTGCTTCCTTCCTTCCTTCTTGTCCTGGGGCTTGATCAGGGCCTGAGTACTACTCTCCCTGAGATTTTTTGCTCAAGAATAGCGTTCTATTTGAGTGCTCTACTTGAGCCACAGCTCCACTTCCAGCTTTTTTGGTGGTTAATCAGAGATAAGAGTCTCATGGACTTTCCTGCCCAGGCTGGTTTCAAACTGTGATCTTCAGATCTTAGCTAGGATTACAGATGTAAGCCACTAGTGCCTGGCTAAAGAGATACTTCTTTTAATTTTTATGTTGACAAAGAAAATATATTTTTGAAATGAAAGTCATTAGGGAAAAAAATGTTTTTCATTTACAGCTGGTAGAAGTAGAGATAAACCTTTGTATAAATCAACTTAAATTTGCTTTTTCCAAGGTTATAAGAAAAAAATCACATTATTTAGCTAAAGGAAAAGCCACTATGACATGATTTATGTGATAAGACTATTTTTTGATGGGATGATTTTACTTGAAAATTACTCATAATTAAGCAAAATGTTTTACAGTTAATACAAATTACCATTTAATGAGAAAGTAGCTACACTTTTAGTAGTACTACATGACTGTATTTAATGTGGTCTTTTCCCTATAAAAATAACTCATCAGAATTCCTTTAGAGTGTTCATGATTTAATTCCTGTTTATGATTTCCCTCAGTTTGGAGCATCCCTGTGAGAGGCAGAGTGTGATTTATACTCTATCCTGGTAGCAGTGAGCGTTTCCTCTCCACAGAGGAAAACATGCAGGAATGCTGCACTCGGCACGGAGGACCGGGCAGTCTCTCCTCTTTTCTGGAGGTGGATAGCTGTTGGGCGAGCCTTCCGTGTTAGGTGTGTCACGGAGTGGGAGATTTCACATGTGATTGTGGAAGGTGGTCGTCCTTTGGCTCCTCACTTCCTTTTTGTTATTCTTATGTTTCCTCTTCATTTCTTTTTCTTAACAAAACTCTAGACCAAGCAAATGTCAATGTACAGAAAAGTCTTGAGGTTTTTTGTTTTTGTTTTTGTTTTAGGGTCCTGGGGCTTGAACTCAGGGCCTGGGTGGTGTCCCTGAACTCTTTTGCTCGAGGCTAGCACTTTATCACTTTGAGCCACAGCACTGCTTCCGGTTTTCTGGTGGTTAATTGGAGGGAGATAAGAGTCTCGTGGACTTTCCTACCTGGACTGGCTTGGAACTTCAATCCTCAGATCTTAGCCTTCTGAGTACTTCAGATTTCAGGCATGAGCCACTGCACCTGGCTTGTCTTGGGGTTTTATGTGGTTATCTTCCCTTAGAGGCTGACAGCCAGAATTATGTACTGCACACTCCAATTAAAGACAGAAGAAGAATCGGGACAGAGCAGGATTGGCCTACTGTACACATGGTACGGGTCCCCAGTGTGATAAAGTATACACCAGCTGCTGCCCACCGGGACATAAAGTTCCATTTTCATGTCGTGAAAGGGAGCAAGTCAAAGAGAAAACAGCTGCAGAGGAAGAACCAGAAGTGAACAGAACCTGGTTGCAGACTCCAGGCAACCTGTGCACGTGGGAGTAGCTGTGGGACGGTGGCTTTCTTCTCAGCTGCCACTACACCAGACCCGGAATCGGAAGAAACCCTGTGAGGGCTTCTTTCCCAGGAGGAAAGCCTGGAAGACCAGCTAGGAGAAGGCCTGCTCAGCAGCTCACACCCCCAGAGGACAAAACTGTTGGTGGTGTAACTGCTGGATACTGAGCCAGTGTTGAGATCCTCCCAGAATGGAGCCAAGTAAAGTAGTCCACAGATTTCACACCCTGGAGTCCGATCCAGAATTTATCTCGTGATTGTTCCTGGTAGGTTAACCAGAAAACCGGGAGCTGCCCTCCGGGGAGGTGGACTGCGCGGGTTGAGATGTAGGGGAGGAGGTGGGAGAGCCGACGGTCACCGTGGCAGATTCAGATTCATCACTGGCAAACCAGGCCCAGGTACAGAGCAGTTAGCTTCCTGCACACTCAGACCCCAGGGCCTGGGTGGAAGGGGACTCACACACAGACCTGACCAAAACAGATCCTGCATCCACAGGTTTGCCCCGTGCTCTGACAGGCAGGATAGCACCAGCTGCCTTAGCTGCTTCAGGCCATATCAGGGTTCTTCACTGAGGAGCAGGTCTTCAACCTTCCAGAAACCACAAGTCACTAACTGCTGCAGGCCCACCCCTCCCACCCTAAATCCAAGAGCCGCTGATGTCCGACCACTAAGTCTTCCCACAGGCAATCTCTCTACTAGGGTTTGTGTTTACATAGTACCACGTGCCTTCCCAGGACCTCAGTCTGTAAGTATTTGCTTTGGGTGTGACTGTGGTTAGGATTTAGATTTTATCTAGCCTTTGAAAACTGAGAGTGGTAGGCGGCTGTGGTTTCTGAATTGACCCTGGGGGTAAGGGGTTGGTGCTGAGTCTGAAATTTCAAACTTGTATCCAACCCACACTTCCTCCAGAAACCTCAAGGCTTGATTTAGCTGATGATGCCCTTTGCTCAAAGGGTAATACAGGAAAGTTCCTGTTCTGGTTTGGTTTGTTTTCCTGAAGAATAAACTTGTAAATCAGGCGGAAAAAAAACTTGGACTTTTATTAAATATAACTTCCAAGTTTACTACTGTAACATCCCTCTCGCATGACTGATCATTTCTCGGTCTTGCTTGACTACAAAAGCAAGCTGTTAACTGCCTGGGTGAAGTAAAATAGAAAAATCCTGGCAAGTATGTAGGAGTCATTATCTGTGCAAGTTACCCAGCCTGGCAGCTTGCTCATCACAGACTGCTCATGCATTACAGTTAATGAATTTCAAAAATGCTTTCATAATTTCACACAATATTACGAACCATATTATTGAAAAGCACAGGGAATGCCTACTTTGAAAAGTTAGATAAGGCTTAAGGCTGGGAATGTCTTGTGGAAATATTTTATTAACTATATCAAGCGAGACACTTTCTACAAGCATTATTTCTCTCCATATACCCACACACGGAACATTGAGTGAATTCTTCGGGAGGCTGAATGGATTTGCCAGCCTTTGCCAAAAAATGTTGGTTTATATGCACATTCCTTTGCCAAGGGAGACTGTAAATTAGAATATTTTACTCAATTCATTTCTTCTTCGTCATGCGAGACATTCTGGAAGCAACTGATTTCATTCGGTGGGCGAATGGAGAAGGAGCTTTGGGAGGCAGAGTCCTGGCTCTGTTGTGGGGTGGGGTAAGCAGCCAGTGAAATAACCTTTCTTGAAAATCGAAATTCAAATGGCCACAGGTAATGACGTTGTCAGTGGCCTTTGAGCTTGTGTAACAACCCCCCTTCTCAGGCAGTCAGTAGTGATGAACAACACTCTGAATGAAAAAGTTTCTTGCTGAGAAGCCTTCCTGTGGGAGGAGGAAAAAAGAAAATCTGAATCTATCCATGTTGTGCTAAAATGCCTGTGCTTACTTAGGAATATATTGTTTGAGTTTCTCCAAGTAATCTTCCATCTTTCTCGTAATGGCCGTGGCCATACATTGATGGAGTGGCTGGAGACGCTGCATTCTTTAGGGTTTGTGAGGGCTGCTTAGCCTGTCCTCACTTGGATGTGTCCTGCTTTGCCCTCACACGGCACTGGGATGGCTGGAGGGTGCAGTGCTCGTTTCTGTGTTGGGCCTCGTGTGCTCGATGGACCGACAGAACGGACTGTGTCAGACAGCCAGAAATGATCAACAAGTCAACAATTTCCTCTTAATTTTTCATCTCTAATCTGAGAAGATGCTGCTTATGTTCAGGGGCTAGTGTGACACTTTCAGAAATATGGACAACTTTGTTCTACTCCCTGTGAGTGTTGTACAATCAACAGTTGTATTCCACATTCCCACACCAGGATTTGTTTGCTGTGCATCTGGGAGGGAGAAGATTATTGTGGGTGATGGGAGAATTGTACTCAATTCCTCTGGGTAGCGTTTCGATCCATTTCCTACTCCTGAGCCGAACACCTAATCCTCAAGGCAGAAATCTGGTTCTTCCTCAGTCCCCTGCGTTCTCCCAGGCTAGGCTAGGACTGAAAACGATGCTGGGTGAGACACTGGGCCAGAGGGAGGAGGGCAGGAAGTCCAGTTCACAGTGGCGTCCACTCTGGTGGTCAAGCTGTGGAATTCCTTAGCCTGGGCTTCCTGCTCTGCGGTCCCCGGCCAGCGTAGTTTCTCCTCACTGTCTCTTCCCAGTTGTGCTTTCCCTAAGGGAGAAGAAGTGCTTAAATAAGCGTGGGGACGTGTGTGGCTGCATTCTCGAGTTTATTGGCCTAGTTTTATTTAGAATATCAATAACCAAATGTGCACTCTTCCAGAGCTATCTGGGAACAAGAGAGAAGAGCAGGAGAACATCTATGGAAAGTTCTACCTTGCCTGTGGAAGATGGGGAAATGTGATACACAGAGGAGATTGTTGGTTGAATCCTGGTCATGAGGGAGGAGGCAAATCTTTAGTTTTCTCCTTTAAAATGGAGAATGGCTCTGGCCATTTGGAACAGAGTCTTGGCCTGGACAGATGCCGGGTGGGGTAGGGAGAGCTCAGGGAAAACATTTGAGATTTCCCCTGCCCAGCCTCCTCCATACGCACTGCTATCGAGGTAGACAGACCAGCCTCTGAGAGCCAGACTCCATGTGTCATTCTGGTGAACTGGGAGGAGACATGGCGGGAAGGAAGGCTGGAGAAATGCCGGGAAGATGGGTGCTCTGGCTGCGCTGAGGTGGACCTGGTTTTAGCTTTCAGCGGTACGTTTCAGAATGTCACACGAGTGCTACCCTGAAATAACCAAATGGCAGGGGTTACCTCACCACAGAAGGATAAGATGGATCATGCCAGCTTTGCAAATCACATTCCTCATTTTCCTCAGAGTTGAAATGAATCCTTGCCAAGAGCAAAGAAAGGTTGTGGGAGCATTGAATTTTATTTTTTTCCTGATGCCTGCCACTCAGAATTCTTGGACTGGATTTTACTATGATTTCATTTTGAGTGCTTTCTCTTTAGGAACCAAAAGCAAAATAAGAAAGAGAGAACATAGCAACCGATTGAAGGAAAATACTACTTTACTGTGAATCTCTGGAAGGAAAATCACCCTTTCTCTTCTTCAGTGACATTTCTAATCTTGGAAGAGAAGTTTCTGGAAATGGAGTGGTTTCATATAGAGTGAGCTGGAAGGTCTCCTTTATTAGCAGCTGATATACTCACACATACACACACACACACACATATATATATATATATGTATATATATATATACATATACTGTTGATCTCTCAGCAGACACAATATGCCACATGACAGATATTAGAAGCATATTTTTTGTCAGATGTGAGGCTTGAACTCAGGGCCTAGGCACTATTTGTGCTTGAGACTAGTATTCTACCACTTTGAGTTACAGCTCTACTTGTAGTTTTCTGGTAGTTTATTGGAGATAAAGAGTCTCATGGACTTTCCTGCCTGGGCTGGTTTTGAACTACAATCCTCAGATCTCAGTCTCCTGAGTAGCTAGGATTATAGGTGTGAGCCACCAGTGCCTGGCTAGAAGATTTTTTAATTGAAGAATAAAAATATTCTCAGCATACCACTTCAATTGAGATTCCTTTGTTAACTAGCGTGTCTGCTTAGCTTATTGACTTGTTCTGAGAATCCCTTAGGTAGTTCAGGGAATGGTTAGCTGAGCTAGCTTGTACTGGGTGGGCAACCTGAGAGACAGCTCAGGATGTATGTGGTATGGTCTGGAGTGGTGGGTGGTCTTGGTGCCTTGGGCTCTATGCTTCTTCTTCCCATAATGCTCTGGGAACCCACTCAATAAACAAGAAGAGCTGGGGTGGTGCATGCATGAGCCACGGAGCCTAGAGGAGGAGCTGTGGGAGGAGTCCCATGCTGGGAACACTGTCCTCACCCTACCCCAGGGTGTGACGGTATCGGCCGGTGCAGGGTTCGCTTTTTGCTTCGCTGTCTGATTAGCGGCTGGCTCTTGGGTTGCGATGGACACTGAGGACCAGATCAGTGGATCCTCTGTCTCCTGAGGCGGGCAGGACTGGGTGCATGTCGACAGCTCACATGGGTGGCATGCCTGCTTTTCTGCCAGTCAGGCACTGATCTTCCAGTGCTGGGGGAAAGAGGCTTTGTCCCTATTGAATCTTGCCACACAACCACCGCCCACCTCACCAGTGGCAGCCTTTGTTTGCAGGATGCCAGGTAGAATTTTCTAGACAAGGCCTTCCTAGGTAGGCACTCAGGGGACAGAATGTGAGAGATCTACAACTGAGGGGAAAGGAAGGTATTAGGATCCCCTTCTTTTAAAAGTGGGCAACTTTAGGGGCCATTGACCAAATTATCTATCTTTTCTAGGAAATCAAGTCCATTCTACCAAGAAGTGAGTAAAAGGCCAGATTTGGGGGTTTACTGGTTTGGGGGGAAAATGTCATAGTGCATGCATATAACTTTACTGCAGACAGGTTTGTTCACTGTGTTCCTCAATATGCCCCATTTCTCAGACTCACCAGCCCACCAGCCCACCTGCCCATTTGCCCATTTGTCATCCTTTCTCTTTTTAGGGCAACTGATAGGGCTGGAGCAAGCAGGAAACTTGACAGAGAAAGCTGGTGAAGTGCTCGCTAAGGCCTCCTCCTCGCCTCCGGAGAACCATGAACAATCCAAACTCCAGAGACCCATGAACAACCCTAGCTCCAGAGAACCATGAACAACCCCAGCTTGATGAGGTTTCTGTCTTGCCAAAAGGGAGATCTGGAAGATGGGAAGTATTTTTCTTTTCCTGGAAAGGATTTCAAAGATGATCACTTCTTCTGTTTACCTGACGGTTTTAACCCATGTGAGACTGTGGGTGGGGGAAGGCCCCACTTTGGGCCCCCACTGGGCTGCTTCTTTCTGATCTGGCTAGGACTCCAAGTGGACCACATGGACCACATGGACCACATAAGCCTGTGGAAATGAGAAGCCAGGGAAGAACACTGAGGGGGTGGAGTCAGGTCACAAATCTTATGAACTCAGCCACAAGAAGGGTTAAGTCATGGTTCTCTTCAGAGTTTTGAGGAACACCTTTGTCTGGCAGTAGACTAAGAGGAGAAAAATTGCACAGAAGTTACTCCACACCTAAGCAGCAAGCCACATACCAGGGAGGGGCCACAGAAAAGACAGCGGGGCTGAAGTGGGTGCATGGTTGCATGTTATGGAAGGGAACAGGGTTGTGTTTTTTTGGAGGGAGCTCATGGTCAGTGGTGCAAAGGAAGGAATTCAAGGTGAAGAGCTTTTCTACTCTGCAGAAAAGCTTCCCAGGGAATCATTCCACTCTCTTTCCCAGATAGAACTCAGAGCTCCGGATTCTGTCCGACTTCAGCCACACTTTTGCTCAGGTTATTTTTGAGACAGGTCTCACTGTTTGCCTAAGCGGACCAGGACCATAATCCTCCTATTTATGCTTCCTGCTGTAGCTGACCAGGACCATAATCCTCCTATTTACGCTTCCTGCTGTAGCTGGGATGACAGGGCAAACCTGGGCACAGAGCTGGGCACAGGCCTGTGGAGGCTGATACAGGGCTGTGATAAGCTGCAGGGGCGAGGGGCAGCTGTGCCCCAGGAAAGGGCGGGCTGCAACACCATACTGCAGTTTCTAAGCCTAAGTGGTAGTGTGAATTTGCAGGAAAATATTTCCTTGGAGAAAAATGATCTGAGGTTCAAATCCCAGGGCTTCCATTTGTGTTCCAAACCTCCCTGAACAAGGCATGCATGCTGGATGTCATAGCTCACCTTTTTTCTTCTCCTCCTCCTCTTCCTCCTCCTCCTCCTCCTGTTCCTCGTCCTCGTCCTCCTCCTCCTCCTGCTCTTTTTGCACCAGTCCTGGAGCTTGAACTGAGGACTTGGATGCTGTTCCTGAGTGGTTTGTGCCTAAGGCTAGCATTCTACCACTGAAGCCACAGCTCTACTTTCAGCTTTTTTTTTTTTTTTTTGTCGGTCGTGGGGCTTGAACTCTGGGCCTGGGCGCTGTCCCTCAGCTCTTCAGCTCAAGGCGAGCGCTCTACCACTTGAGCTACAGCGCCACTTCCGGTTTTCTGGTGGTTTATTGGAGATAGGAGTCTCACGGTCTTTCCTGCCCGGGCTGGCTTTGAACCGCGATCCTCAGATCTCAGCCTCCTGAGTAGCTAGGATTACAGGCGTGAGCCACCAGCGCCCGGCTCAGCTTTTTTTGGTGGTTAAGTGGAAATAAGAGTCTCACAGACTTTCTTGTCTAAGCTGTGATCCTTAGATCTCAGCCTCCTGAGTAGCTGGGATTACAGGTGTGCACCACTGTCACCAAGCTTTTTTTTTTTTAAACTTGTGCAACAAAGATAATGCTAAGGACCACAGAAGGCCATCGTGTTGGCTCTAACATGAGGTTTGTGAAAAGCAGGCCATGGCTGGAGTCATCTGACTGTTTTTCCTGCTCTTCTCAGAGAGCTCTAAAGAAAGATGCCATGTGGTCGTTGTCTAAATCCAAACACTGATTATTTCCATGCCAAATCCCCTCCTCATCTCTTATTTGAATATCACCATGGAGACCTGGCTCTCCTAGGAAGCCACGGGGAGAGACTGAACGGATAAGCTGTCATGCTCTCCCCTGTGAGTTTTGTGGCTATGTGAATGTAAACTTGACAAATCAGAGAAGTGTCTGCCCACGGGGTGGTTTTAGCAACCCCCTTTCTCTAAAAGCTTATCATCAAAAATTTAAGAGATAGCTGGGTTTCAGGTGGCACACACTTGTCATCCTAGCTACTCAGATGGCTGAGATCTGAGGACTGCAGCTCAAAGCCAGCCCAGGCAGGAAAGTGAGACTCTTATCTCCAATTAACCACCAGAAAACTGGAAGTGGTGCTGTGGCTCAAGTGGCAGAGAACTTGCTTTGAGCTGAAGAGCTCAGGGACAGCACCCAGGCCCAGAGTTCAAGCCCCACACCTGATAAAAATAAATAAATAAATAAATAAATAAATAAAATGAATCTATGGGAAAACGTTGGATTTGAAGCAAAAGGTGCACCTGGAGACTGCAGGGAGCATGGGGTTGACGATTCCTCCTTTGGAATCTTAACCGGGCACAGGAATCAAACATGCATTTATCTGCACCTTGTGATGTGTTCACCAGCTCCAAAGGGAGTGGTCCATCCTACTCGTTATGGCTCTTAGGGGTTCAAAGATAAATCACCACACCAAGTCCTCTCCAAATGAGCCCTGGGGTTTGTTAGTACACAGATGGCTGGGTCAAGGCCTGTGGTCCCTGGCTGGGCGGCCCCTGTGTGGGCCTGGAGTGCTCATTCCTGCTCCACCCTAGGGGCAGCTCTTGTTCCTGAGTTCAGGCTGGGGGAACAACATGCTGCAGATCAGGTGTGGGCTTAAAGGTGTAATGTCCCCGCAGCTCCCAGGGTGGTGGTGCTGTGGAACATTCCAGAACAGGGGTGGAGGAAAGTCTTTTGTGTTATGCTGGGCTCTACAGAACACAGGATCCGAATCTGCCTGATCTTCTGTCCGCCCCGTGCCCCCCCCCATCCTCCCCACGTGCAGGAACGGCTATTCTCAGCTCCAAAAATCAGTGATGCTGCTCCTTGCTGTCCTGCTCTGAGCTGGCCACAAGGAGATGATCACAGGGTCCATCCAAGGGCCCGGCGCCAAGGCCTCTATTGACTTTTATTCAAATATATTCAGACTAATTGGGTAAAAAGGACTGATTTCCACTTACAAAGAAATCGTGAGACAGTAGCTTTCCTGTCTGTGGGATCAGGATGAGCGCAACTCCGGTCATCTATCTGGTCATCTTTGAGCTGACCTTCTAGCTCCCCCCAGGCCAGCAGAGGCTGAGCAGCCAGGGCGGCCAGGCAGATGAAGGATACTTTCAAGGGTGTTGGACTTGTGTCAGAAATAGCCACAGCCCCAGAGCCTCCAGGCCGGCTGCCCCGGAACTCTTCCTTTAGAACATTGTTTTAGAACATGGGATCACTGTTCTGAGCCCGTGGTGGTGCTGGCTGCAGGTGGACGGGGCGGGGGGTTGGGGGAGCGCTCTGGGTTGGTGAGAACTCGGGTGTGCGGGGCTCTTCCTGCCCCCCTACAAAGCAGCAGTGGGGCTCGTAGGCAGCCCCCACCCCTGAGTTTCAGCCCAGCCATTTCCAGAATGCAGATGCCAGCATTCTGCCGACTGCGCAGGGGACAGATGGCTCCCTGGCCTTCTGACTGCACAGCTGCAGCCTCCGGGGCCTCAGGCGCCTGTGTCCTTTGTTGCCGTCCCATCACATGGTGAAGCAGTTTCATCCTCAGCTCCCCAAAGCTGCAGGCCAGGGCCCAGTGGCTTTCCTTCACCCCAGTGCTCCGTGGGGCTGTCCTACTCAGCAGGGCTGGGCCGGGGGTGGGGGGCAGTGAGCAGGACGGATGTCTTGCCGGCACTAACATGGAATTACGGGGTGGGTGGGAAGGGAGCACAGAGTGGAGAGATGTAGACATTGAGCCAGGGGTCAGCTGCAAATGGCAGGGCATCCCCTTTGGCCTGGGCATCAGCGAGACATGGGGTACCAGCCCCGCCTCGCTCTTCCCTCTTGCTGTCTTCCTCTGTGCCTGTCTAAGGAGCAGGGCTGATCAGAGCTGTGGGGTGAGAGGTGCGGCTCTTCCCCCTGTGAGGCTGGTGTGGGGCTCTGCATGGGAACTTGGTTTTTAGGATCTATCTGGAGCCCTTTGATGGGAAACATTTCTTTCCATTTTTTTTCTTAAAAACAAAAGAAGCAAGGGGGGACCAAGATGGCGACAGGACAGTAGGGAAACACCACAGCTCTCTCCAACCAAAAAGAGAGTTCGAGTTCCAATGCTTAATTTCTCCAAGAGACTGACAACAACAAAAAGATGAACACTCAGAGAAAAACAGGAGGCAGAAAAAAACAAAAAAGGAAGAATTTCAGAACAGAGAAGTGTGAAGACCCCTCCCCCAACCTTTACTGGTGCGCAGCAACGCACCAAGCTGTGGCCATCCCGGCCCAGCCAGGGCTGCCCAAACCCCCGGAGACACAGGGAGTCGTCTGCAGATCACCCGCACAGAAGACACCTGAAGTACCCCACTGATCATGACAAACAGAGAAACCTCCGAGCTGGGAGCCTGCACAAAGATCCCACCCCCACCCCTCACTCTCTGAGCAGAGGGGCTCCATCCCGCCAAAGCCACTCGGCCCCACAGTGGGAACCCCAGAACTACATGGGTCGCCCACAGAACGCCAGAGCGGAAGACCTGCAAGGTACTGGTGCTGATCCAGAGAGCGCAGAGACAAACCCCAGCGCTCAGAACCTGCATGGAGACCCCTCTCCCACCCCTCGGCCAGAGGCCCATCCCGAAGTGCCAACCAGAACGGCATCAACAGAGGCAGAGACAGAGGAGAAACACGCAGAGCCACTACCTCCTGGCCCAGCCCACAAGCATCTCAACTGAACTCTGATTGCAGTGGCAACCAGTGACCTACATCACACAGAAACAACAACTAGCTCCAGGGTGAGTACCCCACAGGGGACAGTGTATCCCTCAAGGGAGACCTGAGCTGGTGGGAATCCCCAAGACCCTGACCCAGACCCCCTACCCCAACACCTGGACTACAGGACTCACTAAAACTGGGAACTGTTCGAGAGCTCCACCAGACAGTGGAGCACATCCAGCTGGCCAGGCTAGATCAAGAGCGCCCCTGGAAGGAAGCTTAAATACTCAAGCCAGGAACAGCACCCCTGGGTCACAACAGCCAACAGCGGAAGAAACTTGAACAGTGTACTCCAGGCTGCATAACCCAGGCAGGATACACAGCAGCACAGGTCCAACTGGCATGCCCCAGGTCAGGGAGCAGGAGCCAAGACCAGGCCTGGGGATCCAGTGCCTGAGCAATACAACCAACTCCTCCTGATTGAAGTCAGAAGCTGAGCATACACCTCAGCAGAGGAGGGAAAACAGGGAACTGCACCTCCTGGGAATCACCCCCATGACAGCAAAAGACCTAGGTGTCTAGGGCAAGAGAATCAGAAGTCCAAACCCCACCAGAACCCAACCCATATATCCCAGGCCGAGAATTGGACAAGTCAGGCCCCCAGCACCTGATAATAGTCAGGAGCTCAGGCTGGTAAGGTGGCTCAGCAGTAGAGTGCTTGCCTTGTGTGCATGAGGCTCTGGATCTGATTCCTCAGCACCACAGAAGCAGAAAGGGCCAGAAGTGGTGCTGTGGCTCAAATGGTAGGGCACCAGCCTTGAGCTGAAGAGCTAGGAACAGCACCTAGGCCCAGAGTTCAGGCCCACAACCGGCCAAAAAAACAAAAACAAAAACCAAAAACCAAAAAACAAAACATCAGGAGCCCATAGCAAACTCCAGCAACTGGGAGAGTACATCCACCCAGCACATTTGATCTCTCCAAGAGCACCTGTAGGAGTAAACAGGAGCAGTCTAGGCCACTCAGTCCTTCTAAAGGTGGGAACTGCCAGTGCTCTACAGCAGAGAGCCGAGAGCCCTACATGGGTCAGACCAGCAGCTGGAGGTCAGCCCCCAATAAAACTGAGACCAGGTACAAACTCTCTCCGCCAGCCCAGAAACAGCAACCATGCAAAGACAGACACCTATTGACCAAAACAAAATTTCAGATTAGTCTTCAATAATCCCTGAATCCCCATGCAAAAATCACAGAGAAAAATTACAAGGTTTATCAAAACCCAAGATAGCAAGCAGCTACCCAGGGGAGAGCCCCAGTGGGAGCAAAGCAGGAATGGAAGACAAAAGCTACATCCCAGAGATGCTGGAGGCAATGACTCAAGAATTAAAGCGAGAAATAGACCAGGAATTTAAAGAACACAGGGACGAACTATTGAAAGAGATGCAGGGTCTCAAACAAGAGGTGCAGCAAAAATAGAAGCAATACACATCTCACTAAGAGGTGATATTAATACAAAAATAAAAGCAGTACACACCTTACTAAGAGGTGAGATTCGTACTTTGAGAACCAACATCGAATCCATTTCCTCCATGCAAACCACAATGGAAGCCATAGTTAACAGAGTGAAAGAAATGGAATTTAGATACAGAAGATAGAATACACCAACTGGACCAAAAAGTCATAGATATGGAAAAATCAAATTATACCAAAGGGAAATCTAAGAGCAAGCGGATAGTACCAAGAAATTTAACCTTCGTATAATTGGAGTAGACGAAGGTGAGTAATATCAAAGTGAGGGAATGCTACACTTATTCAACAAGATAATCAGTGAAAATTTCCCCCATCTTAAAAAATAACATCTTACCTATATAACAGAAACATATAGAACACCTAACAAGCAGGATCCCAGGGTAAACACTTCTAGATACATTATAGTAAAAATGATAGATCTGAATAATAAGGAAACAATCTTGCATGCAGCAAAAACGAAGAAGGAGCTATACTACAATGGGCAAAAAATTAGAATCACTGCAGATCTCTCCACACAGACACTGAATGCAAGAAAGGCCTGGGAAAGTACCATCCGAACCCTGAGAACCAATAACTGCCAGCCCAGACTGATATACCTGACAAAGTTAGCATTCACATTCAATGGGGAAATGAAAATTTTTAATAATAAAGAAAATGAATTCATAAACAATAAGCCAGCATTACAAAGAATACTAAGAGGGGGAACACAATCTGAAGAAAGCAACCAGGAATGGGGACCTGCACCAGATAGGTATTAATAGAAGTCTAACTTAGTAAGCACAAGAAGAAAGGAAAGAAGAAAAACTGAGGAAAACAGGGAATGACAGGGACCACAATGCATCTCTCTACAATAACCTTAAATATTAATGAACTTTATTCATCAATCAAAAGAAAAAGAACTGCAGATTGGATAAAATAAACATGACCCATTCATTTGTTGCCTTCAGGAGACCCACCTCTCAGCCAAACATACAAACAAACTCAGAGTGAAGGGTTGGAAAAGGATCTACCAATCAAATGCCCCCAGTAAGAAAGCAGGTGTAGCTATCCTGATATCTGACAAAATAAACTTTTCATTAAAATCAATACAAAAAGACAAGGAAGGACACTACATATTAATACAGGGAATAATCCAAGAGGAAGATATTACCATTATCAACTTATACTCCCCAAACATTGGCCCAAATATGTTAAGCAAATACTCTCAAACTTACAGAATAAAATAGATCCCAATACGATAATACTAGGAGACTTTAACACACCACTCTCACCAAAGGACAGGTCTACCAACCAGAGGATTGGCAAAGAAGCTACCGAATTAAGTGAGGCCATACTTCAAGCGGAACTGACAACTACTGAGTATTTCACCCTAAAACAACATGGTACACATTCTTCTCAGCAGCTCACGAAACTTTCTCCAAAAGAGACCATATCATAGTTCATGTAAAGAACTTAAGCAAATACAAGGGGATTGACATAATCCCCTGGATCCTATCTGAACACAGTGGAATCAAGCTAGTTCTCAATAACAAAGCATACTGCAGAAATTACTCAAATACATGGAAATTGAACAGCACACTTCTAAGCAACATTTGGGTAACAGAAGAAATTAGAGAAGAAATTACAAAGTTCCTACAATTCAATGAAAATGAATATACATTACAAAAAAACCTGTGGGACACAGCAAAAGCAGTCCTGAGGGGCAAATTTATGGCCCTCAGTGCCCACATCAAGAAAATAGAGACAGGCCAAGTAAATAATCTCATGTTGCAATTAAAACAGCTAGAAAAACATGAAAAAATGGAACCTAAAGTTACTAGACAGAGCCAGATAATCAAATTAAGAGTGGAAATTAATGAGATAGAGAATAGGAAAATTATAAATAAAATTAATAAAACAAAAAGCTGGTTCATTGAAAAAATAAATAAAATGATAGACCTTTGGCAAGATCAGGGATCTTGCCGGAAAAACAAAACAAATACCCAAGATATCCAAACAATTATGAAGAACTATTTTCAAAAGTTATACTCTCTAAAGAAAGAGAACCTAGGGCTGGGAAGGTGGCTCAGTGGTAGAGCGCTTGCCTTGCATGCCTGAGGCCCTGGGTTCCATTCCTCAGCACCACATAAGCAAAAAGAAAAAAGCCAGAAGTGGTGCTGTGGCTCAAGTGGTAGAGCGCTAGCCTTGAGCTGAAGAGCTGAGGGACAGCACCCAGGCCCAGAGTTGAGGCCCCACGAAGGACCTCCCCCCCCCAAAAAAAGAAAGAGTACGTAGCAGAAATGGATGCATTTTTAGAGAAGTACAAATTGACCAAACTGAGCAAAGAAGAAGTAAATCAATTAAATAAGCCAATATCTTACAATGAGATACAGGAAGCAATCAGAAGTTTTCCAACAAGGAGAATCTCAGGACCAGATAGATTCACAACAGAATTCTATAAGACCTT
Organism: Dipodomys spectabilis; assembly: GCF_019054845.1. Taxonomy (NCBI): domain Eukaryota; kingdom Metazoa; phylum Chordata; class Mammalia; order Rodentia; family Heteromyidae; genus Dipodomys; species Dipodomys spectabilis. Next base: position 47,143,960 of record NW_024870772.1, on the reverse strand, counting down.
TAAAGAAGAACTAATGCTCATACTCCTCAAGCTCTTCAGAGAAGCAGAGAAGGAGGAGCTATGCGAAACTCATTTACGGTGCCAATATCACACTCATCCCCAAACCAGGCAAAGACCCAACCAAAAAAGAACTACAGACCAATCTCCTTGATGAACAGATGCAAAGATCCTTAACAAAATTCTAACTAAGAGAATCCAGAAACACATTAAAAAAAAAAATACACTACGACCAGGTAGGCTTCATCGCAGAGATGCAGGGATGGTTTAACATATGTAAATTAAAATAAATGTAATCCAACACATCAACAGAGCCAAGGTCAAGAATCACATGCTTATCTCCACTGATGCAGAAAAAGCTTTTGATAAAATACAACATTCATTCATGTTAAAAGCTCTGGAGAAAATAGGAATACAAGGAACATTCCTTAAAACAATATATGACAGACCAATAACCAATATTATACTTAATGGGGAAAAGCTACAACCAATTCTCCTAAAATCAGGAACAAGGCAAAGATGCCCACTGTCTCCACTCCTCTTCAATGTAGTCCTGGAACCCTTAGCCAAGGCAAGAAAAAGACATTAAAGCGATCCACATAGGGAAGGAAGAAATTAAACTATCCCTTTTTGCAGATGACATGATACTATATCTTCATGATCCCAAAAACTCCATCCCCAAACTCCTAGAAATTATAAATCACTTTGGCGAAGTAGCAGGATACAAAATCAACCCACAAAAATCAGCCGCCTTCCTGTACACTGACAATGTACAAGCAGAGAGGGAAATAAAGGAAGCAACCCCATTCACAATACCCCCCCCCCAAAAAAAATAAAATAGGAATTAACCTAACCAAAGATGTAAAAGAACTATTTAACGAAAACTATAGAAACGTAAAGAAAGAAATTACAGAAGACACCAGAAAATGGAAAGACCTTCCATGCTCTTGGATAGTAGACTTAATATAGTGAAAATGGCAATACTGCCAAAATTAATATATAAATTCAATGCAATTCCTATTAAAATCCCAATGATGTACATTTCTGAAATACAGAAAACAATCCAAAAATTCATATGGAACAACAAAAGATCAAGAATAGCCAAAACAATCCTAGGTGAAAAAGACAACATGGGAGGGATCTCGATGCTGAACTTCACACTCTACTATAAAGCCATAATAACAAAGACAGCATGGAGTGTCCTCAGAAAGCTAAATATTGACCTCCCTTATGACTCAGTCATACCACTTCTGGGCATCTATCCTGAGCAACAGGAACCAGTATACAAGTACATATGCACCTCCATGTTTATTGTAGCAGTGTTCACAATAGCCAGGATATGGAAACAACAACCCAGATATCCCACCACAGATGAATGGATCCAAAAATTGGAATATTATGCAGCCATTAGAAACGACAAAATAATGGCATTTACAGGGAAATAGATGGAGCTAAAAGAAATCATGTTGAGCGAGGTAAGCCAAGTGCAAAGAGACAAATGGCACATGGTCTCCCTGATAAGTGGATGTTAAATCCAAAATGTAAGGTGATATAAGAAAATTAACAGGACTTAAGAAACAGAGGACTTCCACTCATCTGGTCGAATCACTACTAAATTACCCAATGCTGCTGATCACATATATGGTATATATGGGCACACCGGAGGGAAACCAGGAAGATGACACAGAACTAGAGGGAATCAGGGAAAAACATACAACAGCAGGACCCATCAGCTGCACTGGACATTGATCAAAATGAACTAAGCAACTCAATGGCAGCGATGGGAGGGAGGGAACAAGTAGAAAAGAGGGAACAGCTGATGCTATGCAAAACAAAAGAAATGTACAGATCACCCAATGTGGAAGAAATAACTGTATTGCAAAGCTCATAGAACTCATAAATTGTATAGACCATGATAGACAATTTGTTCCATGAAAGTTAGAATGTGTTTGTGACTTTAACTGAGCATCACTATCCCACAATACTGTGAAATTTGGGAAATTATGTAACCACTTACTCACAATAAAGAATTTGAAAAGAAAAAAAAAAACAAAAAAAGCAAAGAAGTTAAAAGAAAGAAGCAAACATTTTTGACAACTGTTTTTCTAGTACTTTCAGTGCCAATGGAAACCTAACCCTTGGTATGAATGTGCTGTGAGTCTCACTGTGTCTCAGAGCCATTGCTGGCTGACCCCCCCCCCCCCCAGATCTAAATGTGCTAACAAGGCGCCACAGTTGGGCTCAAGTGAAAAATATCTTTGAATCCACTGAAGAACTTCAAAGAACAAGCAAATAAGTGTGTGAGTCTTTAACTGCCCTATTGATTTTGAAGATCTCCTGAAAGAAACTGTGGTACAGGTAAGTGGTGGAGTATTGTTCACCCATTAAAAAAAAATAAAATAAAGTGGTGTCATTTCCAGGAAAGCGGATGGAACTGGAAGCCAGCATGTTGAGTAAAAGAAACCAGACAAACATCAGGTGTTCTCTTCCATGCGGAGAAACTAGACCTAAAGTGAAAAAGAAAAGACCTGTGTTTCAAATGTGAATGAGTTGGAGGAGGAAAGCAGAGGGTGAGGGGAGATGGATGAAGTAATTCCTCTGCAGTATGGAAATGGAGTGTGGAAAGCCGCCCACACTGTGTGCCCCATAAGCCACAACCAGAGCCTCACAGAGGAGGGCGGTGACTTCAAGGACGGATGACTGGAAGCTTCTGTATAGAACTCATTATTTGTAGATGGTGCTCACACCACATAACTAAAGCTTTCCCAGAGAGTGACCTTGGAGACGGCACAAGTTGAACATAAAATCAAGAAAACACGCAGCATCTTGACATAATGAAAAGCACATATATTTGGATGTTTATTCCCAGCTGTGATCAGACCTCACACTTGTGTGTGCTGAGTGGCAGGTGTCCTCTCGTCTAGTATTTGTTCTTGGACCTGGTCCCTGAGTACAGAGTTCCCTTGTCCTTGAGGATTTTCTAGGTGTCAGGAGCATCGTTTTCTGAGTGAAGTCTCTCTTTTTCTTCTTTCACAGTACTGGGGTTTGAACTCAGGGCCTCATGGGTTCAATCTCTTAATTCACGACCCTAGTCCTTTTATCGTTGGCTATTTTTCGGATAGGCTCTCTCTGAGCCCTCCATGACATCATGCCAAGGGCTTTGTGGGACATGGCCTCAGACCTGCTACTTGTGATGGACAAGTGACATGGGTGAGTGTGTGGTGTAGGAGCAGGGCGTGTGGCGTGGGAGCAGAGTACGTGGCGTGGTCCTGTGGCCTTGGCTCTGATCTACCTCTGGTGATGGTCAGGGCTGAAGTGAGTGGAGCTGAACTGCAGGGCACTTCACAGCCAGAGTTCTCTTGAGGCAGAATCAATAGCCACACATATGCTAGAACACAGATGTGGAGCTCTATATGCCACAATATACACATATAAATCTACACGTACCACAAAATGAAAAGGAGGGAGACACATGGCATTTACAGCTCAACGTTATAAATCCAAATCTCTTGGGCATATCTTTGTCAGGACATATGCAGGTCCGAAGACACAAATGAAATACATCAGAATGAATGCCTACGGGGCCGGGCCGGGGAAGTCAGCCCCTGGCTCAATTATGGTGAAAAATACAGGCATAAAACAAAGGCAGGGCCTTGTCGGGGTGATGACAGATTCTCAAGATTGTGGTACTCAAGGTACTCCCTAAACCATGTTAGGAGTGAGCTTGGCCTCTGGCCAGCATGGGTTGGAGTGCAGGAGCGGGTGCTGTACAGAGTCCTCGAGTGCTTGGGAAAGTCATCCTGGCCGGGCCTGGAGGGTGCATGAGAGGACACTTAGAAGGACTGACCAGCTGAGCAGATTACGGTGGTACCTCGGCTCATCGTGATGGATGAGGTCACCTGAGAGGGAGAACTAGAATTGCTTCCTGCCCCCTCCACCTGGCCTGGCATAAGGACAGGTAATAGGCTCTGACCTGTCCATTTCCACAAGACTTGGTACCCTGTCCTAAATGACCCAAGGGGACATGAGCAGATCCCGGTTATCTGTTCTGACGGAAGCTGGATCGGACATTTCCAGGTCACTGGGTACATGGCCGAGGCTCAATTAAAAGCAGCTGACCCCGCAGGCATCGGGGTGGTTATTTTCGGAGCAGGCCGGAGTGATAAGGGAGAGGTCACAGGACAGTTCTGTGGGCTGGGAGACAGGAAATGCCAGGTTCCTTGCTCCTCTGGCTTTAGGACAAGTTTCATTTCTGTACCATTGGATAGAGGTATTTACTAGGCTTTCTTAGGCTCCTACTTACCAATCTCTGCATCCCATAGATTTGCTTATTTTTCTTTTTAATGTCACTTTAAAGTGCCATTGTTTGGAACATTTCTATCAAACATGTCACATGTTGCCTTAATTTCAGAACTCCAATTTGCATTGTCTCTGCTATTTAATTTTCAAAGGCTTTTGTAGAATTCCTCACACAGCAAATGTGACTTATTGCGTTTCTTAGAATTTCCTTTGTCGGGATAAGCCTTAATGGATTGCATAAACAAACATCACACCTGCTCAACAGCAAGTGAAATGTTTTCATCACTTAAATAGGGAATCTTGGCCTGCTGCCTTTCTTTTAACTTTTGTTTTGCTTTTAAGCGAGAGGCTTCATTAGTTCTCCTCTTAAAACAACTTCTTTAGGGTCAAAGACTGTTTTCTCCTATGTTGTTCGTTTCAAACTGGTCTTTTATTTCTTGAAACATTTCTGGCTGAGATGGATATTGCTGCACAAAGCTAATGATCCAGAAGCAATATTTTTCTCCTTACGCACAGCTTGAAGACTGACTGTATGATTGTGTGAACTTCACAGCCAGGTGGTTTTTCTGGTTTGAATTCACTAGCAAAGTTTTCCACCGCTTTCCAAGGGAGGACTGAAAACCCAGGGACAGCGCTGGCTGCCCGCTCTGATGTGGTAAGTTAAGGCGTGGTGCAGGAGAGTGAGCGAGTACAATGAATCCATTCACTATCTGAATCCACACTCTGTGATTAAGATCAGCATGTCTTTGGGGGAATGCTAATGCTGCCCTCACTGAACTTCTCTTTCTAGCTTTTGACTGTTTGCATTGGTTATTATTTCAGAGGCTAAGCACCAAATGAGCCACACATGCTAAGTCCACGGGTACTGCTTTGGGGATGAGGGGATGCTCAGCCCATCTAAACTGTCGCAGGTCACTCCCAAGATGAGGCAGACTGCATCCCAGATGGATTACCTTCACAGGACTCTGACTCAAAGGATTTGCTTCCCTTTCTTGGTATTTGATCAGCATCAAATACAATGCTAAGGAATATCTTTTATTATCTCCTTGGCTTCCAGACTCCTCCAAAATGAGCCTTGAAGATGTGAATAGGGCGGCGGCAGCATCTGATGCCCACAATCTTAGAATTCAGGGGGCAAAGGAGAAGGATTGACAGGTGTGGGCTAGCCTGGATTATGTAGTGAGATTCTGATGCACTATAGGCTGGACACGTAGTTCAGTGGTAGAGTGCTTGTTTAGCATGCACAGGCCCCGAGTCTGAGCCCCGATTAGGGAAAAGAAGCAAGAAGAAAGACTTGAGTAGTTCTGAGCACAAAGGGAAGAGCAGGCTTGGTGGGAGGATTGTAGCAAAGAGATTTACTTGTCTCTAAGTCTTTGGCCAAAAGCAGGAAGCTGCTCCCACATGGAGCTGTGGTTGCGGGTGCAGCTATAGACTCTCGTATTTTTATTTATATTTTGTCAGTCGTGGGGCTTGAATTCAGGGCCTGGGTGCTGTCCCTGAGCTCTTTAGCTCAAGACTGGTGCTCTACTGCTTTGAGCCACAGCACTGCTTCAGGTTTTCTGGTGGTTAATTGGAGATAAGAGTCTCACAGACTTTCTTGCTTAGGCAAGAAAGGATCCTCAGATCTCAGCCTCCTCAGTAGCTAGGATGACAGGTGTGAGCCACCAGCACCCAGCTGACTTTGTATTTTTATATCTTCTTTGGAGCAGAAATTTTAGGGTGTCTTAATAACAACCCCTTTCTAATTCATCCAGAAAAATGGGATGAGGGCAGAGTAAATGAGAACAAGAGCTCTGAGCAAGGTGTTTGGCAGGCACTTCGTGCTCATATCTTGCAGCACAAACAAATGCAGTGGTTATAATCTATTCTGTTCCCCCGAGGAAAAGAAAAATAATGTTGTGGTTCTGTTCAGTTGTCTCAGGATTTCTAGGCCTCCCTTCTAACATTCTACACACTTGATTTAATCTGTCGGAAAAGCCAATATCTTAGACATTCTTTGGTGCATAAAACATTCTCTTATTTGAACTGGTAGTCTAAAATACATATGAGTTAATGACTGTTTTGAGGATGATGGAAGAATTAGATGACAATACCCTTGTCAACCTAAAAGGGGTTACATGTTAGCCTAACCTCCTCTGTCTTAGGAGCTGCTCTGCCATCTTAGGCCTTGCGGTAAAGCATGCGTTTCCCTGAAATCAGGTGACACAGACCTTTTCCAAACAGGTAGTTACAACCACTAACAACAGCCCTCTTCCCCTCGCTCCCCCCGCCCTGCCCCACTAAAGCAATTCTTGTTTGTGCAGCTACAGCCATAAACCTCAGCTCCGTTACAATGGAATTCCCCACTTTCACGTCCCACACAAGCCCAGCCCTATAACGGAGAATGAGAGGGCTGAGCACTGTGGCACATGCCTATAATCCTGGCTACTCAGGAGGCTGAAAATTAAGGTTCAAAGGGACCCCAAGCAGGAAAGTCCATGAAATGCTTATCTCTAGTTAACCACCAAAAAGTTAGAAGTAAAGTTGTGGTTCAAGTGGTAGAGCACCAGCCTTGAAGGAAAAAATCTACAGGATAACCTCCAAGCTTGACTTCAAGACCATAGTACCATAATCCCCCAAAAAATAACTGAGAAAAGAAGATGAGGAGGAAGAGAATCAGAAGGATGTAGGCAGAGGGAGAAGAAAGCAGAAGAGGAGTACTGGCAGAGTGGTCATTGTAGGTGCTGTGGGAGTGACTTGATGTGTCTGGCAGCCATCCTGACTCAAAGTTGCTGCTACGACTCTTTTCTATGTTTCCTCTACCCCACGAACCCCAAGGCTGAAGCATTTTCTATAACAGCCAGGGGCCATGGGTTCCTTCCCACCACAGGCCTATAGCAGGGGTGGTTTCTTCTGAAGTTCCATGCACTTAGCCTCCAGAAAAGAAAACTACAACTCTCACACACACATGCATGCGCACACAAACACACATGAACACACAGCACTGCCTCAGATTGGCGGTGTCTTGGTTGCACAGAATCCCACTGTTGGAGGAGAATGGGCAGCGGGCAGTCTCTGGAAGGAAAACGTTGCTGGTGTCAATGAAAGCTGTGCAATCCATGGAGCTCTGTGAGCTGCCTGCCGGTCCTCCACCAGGCCCGACGGTAATAGTGTGAGTTCTGCTGCTGTGTTTATTGACACTGCCTTCTGCACAGACCGGGCTTGATTTGCTTTCTGTAGCACTTAGGTTCAATCCCTCGGAAGGATGAGCTGACCTAATTGTTCTGAAGCTGTGGAGCGAGCCTGTGTGTCCATGGTGTCAGCACCCCCAGCTCGTTTCGGAAGGAATCATTCACTCCATCTGCAAAAGAGTCCATCAAGCACCCCATATTCCATATTCCAAGTGCTCCCCTTCACTTCCTGACCTTCTTGAAGCCAAAAGGAACGCGAGAGAGAGGGAGAGTTGTTTCTGGGTTGGACTTTAAATGAGCAACAAAACAACTGCAATTGTGTTGAACTCCTGGGATTTCGTGGATATTCCAGTTTAGCCCAGCACACCACCTGGGCAGAAGACGGGAGCTGCTGCCCCTGGAGAGGCTGATTTGGACCTGGCTGTTTGAGTCTCTAGTCTCCTCCCATGTAACCTGTCAGAAGATGCTCTAGCTGTCCAGGATTTGCTGAGAAAATCAGATTGCTTTGGTTAAAATGTGATTCTTGGCTTATGTATTAGTCTCAGTTATTGATGCGATCTCATTACCTGGAAGCAAAACTAACTGTCAAAAAGGTGGGAAAGTTAATAGTAGTGGAGCCGCAGCTCCACTTCCAGCTTTTTGGTGGTTTATTGGTGCTAAGGGTCTCATGGACATTCCTGCCCAGGCTGGCTTTGACTTGAGTGTCAGAGCACCTGCTTAGCACATGACCCTGCGTTCAAGCTAAACTACTGTCCCCCCCCCCCCCAAAAAAAAAAGGATAACAGAAGAAAAGCAAGCAGTACAGGCTCAGACCTGTAATCCTAGCGATTCAGGAGGCTGAGATCTGGAGGGTGATGGTTTGAGACCAGCCTACCCAAAAAGTCCACAAGACTCAATCTCCAAAATAGCCAGCAAAAATTCAGGCTAGAGGTGTGGCTCAAGCAGTAGAGTGCTAGCAAGTGAGCAAGCATGAACCTGAATTCAAACTCTGGAGCTGGCAAAAAGTTTAGCAAAGAAAAACTTAAGTTTAAAAAAAGCTCAAAGCCTTTTATGTACCAGTGATTAATACTGTATAAAATAAAACAAATATCAACATTGTGAGAACAGGGTCTTGCTATGTAGGCCAGGCTGGCCTTGAATGCTCATGTTTTCCTGCTTCTGCCTCTGGGGTGCTGATATTATAAGCATGGACCCAGAAAACCACTTGGACATACAGTCACCTAGAAGAAGCTTTTAATGTCAACTGGAAGTTGACAGGCTATCTCTTGCAGGATAGAGAGTAGCAAACTGCTCTTGGAACTGTACAGGTAGATACAGTGTCAGGTGTCTGACAGCAGAAGGGGCTGGGGCGGGAAATCTTTGTAGTCACAGCTGGACACTGGAGATATCAGACAGCCAGGGCAGGACATGCTATAGCTGGCTTGCAGCCAGGTAAAACATCCTATATCTGGCACGTAGCAGAGACGATACATCTTATAGCTGTCATGTAGCCAGGGGAAACATCCTACTGCAGAGACAATACCTTGTATAGCTGGCATCTTGGTACTATACACTAGCTCCAGCATGTGCCGCGGACTGGCATCTGGACTCCATTGCTCATGCAGCTGGGGCTGGTGGGAACAGACAACTGTGACCGGGCATGGATTGAGGATGACCCAGGGTAAAGGCTGGCAACCCAAAATAGGGGTGAGTACACTTACAGAGATTACAGGTGTGGAACGCTGTGCTGGACAGAAATATCAGTTTTTTACTGACTCAGTTTTTGGAACCTTGGTAATTAGAAGTAGACTATCTCTATTTGGTAAGGAGAACTTTCTTTTGGCTGGTCCTGGGGCTTGAACTATGTGCCTGGGTGTGGTCTCTGGGCTCTTTTTTTTTTTTTTTTTTTTTTTTTTAAGGCTAGCGCTCTACCACTTGAGCCACAGCACCACTTCTGGCTTTCTCTGTGATTAATTGGAGATAAGAATCTCAGGGACTTTCCTGCCCTGGCTGGCTTCGAACCACAACCCGCAGATCCTGGCCTCCTATGTAGCTAAGATGACAGGGGTGAGCCACCGGCACCCAGCAGGAGAATGTTTTTATTTTCTTGACAACTGGCAATTCTTTCCTGTCTTTCCTGATGGCTCTTCGGTTGTCTGAGCAATGCCATCTGATCCAGTCAATTCAATATGACAGCACTGTTCCAATGGCCGGCCCTGAGCCAGGCTTCCCTGAGCCAGGCTTCCCTCCCAGCCGCCTTCCCTCCAGTCAGGAAGGCCTCCTTGCTCACACCAGCTGGTAACGGGATAGCCAGTGATGGGCCAGGTGGCTTCTGAGACTTCTGGGGGTTTGTGTGAATTCGCGGGGATTAAGGAGGTCAATGGCAGTGGCCAAGATGCATTCATTGAGTTTGTTGTTTGTTCTGTTTTGCTCTGCACTTGTCACTGTTTTCCCTAGTAGATAAAATTTGGGTCTAGAAACAGCCAGTGACAGGAATACAGACGTGGGGACACAGGCAGGCCTGGAGAACCACCCAGGGGACTGTGCCCAGCGGGACGTCTGCACCACGCTGTCATGTACCCAGCGTCCCTCATGCGGCCCCACTCCAGCCAGGTTGTGGCCCCCCCCCCTGCCCTTCTTACACTGTCCCCACAGCTGGTGTCCCAGTAGGGAGTCCACCAGCCTCCACCTGCTCCTGGCCCCCCTACTGTGGAGCTGGGCCTTCGCACAGAACTCCTTTCCTGGGACCAGCAGGCCAGGCCAGGCAGGAGGGGAGGAGAGTGGCTGTGATTGTTTTCCTCTCGTGCCCAGGAGGAATTGGGGGAGAGGCGCAGCCCAGGGCAATTTCCCACCGCTGCAGAGGTCTTTCTTGATGAGGCTCTCTCTCCTCCCTCCCCTCCACCCCGCTCCTGGTGAGGCCCCAGGCAATAAAGTTAAACCAAGCATTTCTCCTTTCCCCATGGGAAAAGGGCTCTGGGTTGAATTATGGATTCAAATGGCTTGGAAAACGAGCCCCTTGGGGTCCCCATCCTGCTGCCCGGTGCAGGGGACCCCGCTCTGTTTCTCTGGACAGCCGGTCCTCACAGAGGGCAGACTGTAGGCTCCTGGGTGTCCAGTTTTACTAGGTCTTGAAATGCCCCAAGCCTTGGGGAAGCCCCCTTCCCTGTTGTTTGGGGTGCTCTGGGAAAGCTACTAGCCCACAAATGCCTTTGAGGAAGCAGGGAGAAGCAAAAAAGATTTTTCTAGACATTAAACGCAAGCAGTTTGTTTCTTACACTAGCCCAGGCTCTTTGGTGCAGAGGCTGGATTTCAGTTCCACTGCTCCATCCCAGAGGCTCAGGTGAGTCAGGATTCCTGAGCCGCTCAGTCCAGCAGGAGTTCAGGATGGCTGGCCTCCGCCAGCCTTGGCTGGACATTGGTCCCTCCACCTGCTATACAGTCCCTCAGCAGAGAGGATGGGCCATCCACTACGGGTCTCTGGAATGTGGGGTGACAGCGTCTGTGTCCCAGGTTTTGTTTATTTCTTTGAGTCTTCAAATGGGAAGCCTGGAGGTCTGTGGGTGATTCAGATGTTCCTGAGGTTTTGAGAACCATTGTTGGGGGTGGGGGGTTAGTCAGGAAGAGACAGAGTAGCTCGGTGTAAACCAGCTAGGTTGCGTTTGAGCTCTTGGTCAGGTCTCTGGAAAGCCACCGGCTCTGGGCGAGGGGGAACTCAGCCCTGGAGGGCAGTGTGAGGGGTTCTTCCAGGACCAGTGGCCTTCCAAACAAGAGGTTGCTGAGAAGAGACTCCTGCCCGAGGCCACAGCACTAGCAAAGCGTGCAGGTGTTCCGGAACGCGAACAGGCCTGGGCTGGGGGAGGGTGTGGTCTTTCGGATTCACTGAGCAGGGGAGCTGGGATTGGGCACATGAAGCATAGAGCAGGGGAAGTTAATGGCTGGAATTTGGGTCTCTACAGAGCACTTTGGGCTGAGCTCCAGCAGCAATGGGAATCCAGGCCTCCAAAACTCCAAGGGAGCCAGAGATCCTTCTTCAAATAGAGTTCTTAGAGGATGCTCCTGTCCAGATAGAATCTTCTCTTCTTTTTTTTTATAATGAGTTTCATTTGTATTTTTATTAACCTATATGTATTGTACAGAAGAATGGGTTTCATAATGACATGTTCATTTTTGTTCATACACATACACACATTCACATCTATACACATGTTCACACATATACACGCGTGCTCACATCTATACATACGTTCACATGTACACAAGTCCACACATGCACATATATCCATGTTTATGTTCACACATATATACTTTGTTCATAACTATATACACGTTCATACATGTGCATGTGTTTACACACATCCACACACATGTTCATGCATATACATATGTCCATAGATGTGCATGTGTTTACATATAAACTTTGTCCACACCTACATGTGTGTTCACATGCACACTCTGGCCCTGTTTGCCCTCATTGTCCTATTTTCTCCCTCTTGTCTCCCTCCCACATATGCTGGCCTCTACCTCGCCCACTTTTGGACAGTCCCCTCAAAGCTGATTTTGGTGGGTGCAAGCTAGGGTGCGATGCTGTAGCGCCACACCCTCGGCTCCCTCCAGGGGGCGCTGCTGCAGCCAGGCAGGGTGACAATGCCTTTTCCTGCGCCTCCAGGAAGGAGATGCGGCTGGGCCAGGGTCCACCCCTCATTCATGTGTTTACCTGTGAACACTTGTTGAGCACTTGCAGGTGTGAGACCTTCTGCTTCTCTGTGACGAAAAGTCAGTGCCTTGAAGAAACTGGCCAGGACCTCCAAAGCCTTCTTAGCTAGCCCAAGGCATGGATCTCACCTCTGAGTGTGGGATTCAGACTGAGTGTGGGTATCAACTCTGAGTGTGGATCTCAGCCTGAGTGTGTGTCTCAGCTCTGAATGTGCATCTCAGCTCTGAGTGTGGATCTCAGCTCTGAGTTTGGGTCTCAGCTCTGAATATGCATCTCAGTTCTGAGTGTGTGTCTCAGCTCTGCGTGTGGATCTCAGCCCCAGTGTGGGTGTCACCTCTGAGTGTGGATCTCAGCTCTGGGCGTATATCTCAGCTCTGAGTGTGGATGTCAGCTCTGAGTGTGGATCTCATTCCCAGTGTAGGTCTCACTCTGAGTGTTGATCTCAGCCTGAGTGTGAGTCTCACTGTGAATGTGGATCTGAGCCTGAGTGTGGACCTCATCTCTGAGTTTGGGTCTCAGGTCTGGGTGTGGATCTCAGCTCCAAGTGTGGATCTCAGCTCTGAGTGAGGTTCTCAGCTCTGAGTGTGGATCTCAGCCCAAGTGTGTGTCTCAGCTCTGAGTGTGTCTCAGCTCTGAGTGTGCATGTCAACTCTCAGTGTGGATCTCAGCTCTGAGTGTGGGTCTCAGCTCGAATGTGTGTATCAGCTCTGAGTGTGGATCTTAGCTCTGAGTATGGATCTCAGCCCGAGTGTGGGTCTCAGCCCAAATGTGGGTCTCAGCCCGAGGGTGGTTCTCAGCTCTGTGTGTGGATCTCAGCTCTGAGTGTAGATCTCAGCTCTGAGGTGTGTCTGAACTCAGTGTGGATGTCAGCTCTGACTGTGGATCTCATCCCGAGTGTGTGCTCACTCTGAGTGTTGATCTTAGCCTGAGTGTGGGTCTTACTATGAGTGTGGATATGAGCCCGAGTGTGGATCTCAGCTCTGAGTGTGTGTCTCAGCTCTGAGTGTGGATCTGAGCTCTGGGTGTGTGCCTCAGCTCTGAGTGTGGCTCTCATCTCTGAGTTTGGGTCTCAGCTCTGAGTATGGATTTCAGCTCTGAGTGTGGGTCTCAGTCCTGAGTGTGTGTCTCAGCCTTGAGTGTGGATCTCAGCCTTGAGTGTGTGTCTCAGCTCTGAGTGTGGATCTCAGCTCTGGTGTGGATCTCAGCTCTGAGTGTGGATCTCAGCTCTGAGTGTGAATCTCAGCTCTGAGTGTGTGTTTCAGCTCTGAGTGTTTGTCTCAGCTCTGAGTGTGTGTTTCAGCTCTGAGTGTGTGTTTCAGCTCTGAGTGTGTGTTTCAGCACTGAGTGTGTGTCTCAGCTCTGGTGTGGATCTCAGCTCTGAGTGTGGATCTCAGCTTTGAGTGTGGATCTCAACCCTGAGTGTAGATCTCAGCTCTGAGTGTGGATCTCAGCTCTGAGTGTGGGTCTCAGCTCTGAGTGTGGATCTCAGCTCTGAGTGTGTCTCAGCCCTAAGTGTGTGTCTCAGCTCTGAGTGTGGATCTCAGCTCTGAGTGTGTGTCTCAGCTCTGAGTGTGTGTCTCAGCTCTGAGTGTGGACCTCAGCTCTGAGTGTGTGTTTCAGCTCTGAGTGTGTGTTTCAGCTCTGAGTGTGTGTTTCAGCTCTGAGTGTGTGTTTCAGCTCTGAGTGTGTGTTTCAGCTCTGAGTGTGGGTCTCAGCTCTGAGTGTGTGTTTCAGCTCTGAGTGTGTGTTTCAGCTCTGAGTGTGTGTTTCAGCTCTGAGTGTGGGTCTCAGCTCTGAGTGTGTGTTTCAGCTCTGAGTGTGTGTTTCAGCTCTGAGTGTGTGTCTCAGCTCTGAGTGTGTGTCTCAGCTCTGGTGTGGATCTCAGCTCTGAGTGTGGGTCTCAGCTCTGAGTGTGTGTCTCAGCTCTGAGTGTGTGTTTCAGCTCTGAGTGTGTGTTTCAGCTCTGAGTGTGTGTTTCAGCTCTGAGTGTGGGTCTCAGCTCTGAGTGTGTGTTTCAGCTCTGAGTGTGTGTTTCAGCTCTGAGTGTGTGTTTCAGCTCTGAGTGTGTGTCTCAGCTCTGGTGTGGATCTCAGCTCTGAGTGTGTGTCTCAGCTTTGAGTGTGGATCTCAGCCCTGAGTGTAGATCTCAGCTCAGAATGTGGATCTCAGCTTTGAGTGTGTGCTTCAGGTCTGAGTGTGGGTCTCAGTCTTGTGTGGGTCTCATCCCCATGTGGATCTCAGCCTGAGTGTGGCTCTCAGCTCTGAGTGTGGCTCTCAGCTCTGAGTGTGGATGTCAGCTCTGAGTGTGTGTCTCAGCTCTGAGTGTGGATGTCAGCAATGAGTGTGTGTCTCAGCTCTGAGTGTGTGTTTCAGCTCTGAGTGTGGCTCTCAGCTCTGAGTGTGGATGTCAGCTCTGAGTGTGGATGTCAGCTCTGAGTGTGGATGTCAGCTCTGAGTGTGGCTCTCAGCTCTGAGTGTGGATGTCAGCTCTGAGTGTGGGTCTCAGCCCTGTGTGGCTCTCAGCTCTGAGTGTGGCTCTCAGCTCTGAGTGTGGATGTCAGCTCTGAGTGTGGCTCTCAGCTCTGAGTGTGGATGTCAGCTCTGAGTGTGGCTCTCAGCTCTGAGTGTGGCTCTCAGCTCTGAGTGTGGATGTCAGCTCTGAGTGTGGATCTCAGCTTTGAGTGTGGATCTCAGCCCTGAGTGTAGATCTCAGCTCTGAGTGTGGATCTCAGCCTGAGTGTGGCTCTCAGCTCTGAGTGTGGATGTCAGCTCTGAGTGTGGATGTCAGCTCTGAGTGTGGATGTCAGCTCTGAGTATGGGTCTCAGCCCTGTGTGGATCTTAGCCTGAGTGTGGTCTCACCCCACTGGACCATGTCCCTTTCTGATGGTCTCACATGGACCTCTTTTTGCAGGAATCCTACTCAGCTACGTGGCCTGAGCCCCCCTCCCCCCACCTGGGCTCCTGCCTACGTTCCTCACTTCCTACCCTGTCTGCAGATGCTGCCCATCTTTAGCAAGAGTCCTGTGGCATTGACCTCTGTCTTTGACCTTTCCTGTCCTTCATTTCTCATCCACCAATGGTCGCCACCCCTCCTGCTTTGGGCTGGAAGTCCTCACTGTTCCTTGTGACAGAGCTGAGCCAGGCTCTCCACCGCCCAGGCCCTCTCATCCCAGGCTTGTGCATCTGCCTGGATGTCTTTAATGTGTGGCACGCCTCTGACAAGGACAATGTTTTTAAACCTCTGTGAACCTTCTTGTGCTCTCCTTTCTCTGTAAGCAAAGCAGGGTAAAAATCCGGCACTTCTTACCAAAAAACGCTAAAAAAGTGCAATGAGTTGCATATACTACAATGAGCACAGAAAGTCAGAAAAATCCATTTTCCCTCACTCTATCCGTCAAGGAGGTTAATGAAGTGCCAGTCTCCTCCCACCTCCCTCCCCCCTCCCCACCAAAGCTGTACTTGAGAATAATGGCTGAATACAGTCCCTCATTGAGAATTCTCTTTTTGGGGGGGAACAAAAGATTTCTGGTGAATAATGAAAGTAATAATGGTAATAATCATAGTGATATGCATGTGGGAAGATGCTTTGTGTTAAAGGAGGCAAAATTATCCGACACACTTTATGCGATGTCTGGTCACTATAGAAAAACCTGTCAGTTTCCAGCTGTTTTTAGTCAATTTCCCAGCAGGGAAGAGAGGCTGCTGGCTTAGGAGAAACAAATTCAATGCAGGTAGAGCGACTGCAGAGACCTTTGCTGGAAAGGAGAGGCTTTTAGTGGAGCTAAACGTAGGGACATAAAAAGCAGATAGAGCTGGGCTGTGTGCAGGGCTGGAGGGATGTGTGGGGCCTCAGCAGGGGGTTGCGAGGCCGGCTCTTTGAAAAGCAGCAGCCAACCAGCCTCTAAGTTTGCAGAATGTGAGCCTCGCTCTGCTCTGGCGGGAGGAGAGCTCTGCGCATCCCGGGCTCCCTCCAGCACCTGGGGAAGGGACCAACTCTGGTGCATGGAGACCCGGCCGCCAGCCCACGCTGTCCCACTCCGAACCGGTGACAGCGCTCAATGAATATTCATCGAATGACTAATGTGCATGCACCTCATGAATTTTAATATTAAATGCTCTAAGACAGTGAGGGTCCCCTGCTGGGTGGCCTTCCCACTACAGCGCATTCGAGTTCTACCACACGCAAGGGTCCGTCAGCGTTGTCATGTCGAGGTGTTTTCCAGGAAGGATGGAGGGCGCTGTGAGCAGGAGAACTGTCTCTTTGGGTCAGCCTTTGCAGAGGGGGTTTACCGTCCCCTGTGGCGTGGCCTCCCACGGGGCAGAAGCTGCTGTCTGGAGTGGACAGAGGGCCACACACGGCACAGCTCGGGTTATGGCGTGCAGGGAGCGTGGGGACTCTCCTGGGGCACAGCAGGGGCAGCCTCGTGGGCTGTGGAATGGGAGGTCCGCAGGAGGCAATGGAACTGTCCCTCAGTGACAACTGAACTCTTTGCTGGCATTGAGCGTGGGGACACCTGTGCTGGGTGCCCCTTGCTGGTTCCTTTTGGAAAGACAGGCGTGGTGTTTCGAGCTTTCCCATCTACCACCACCCACGGGTGCGGGGTGCGGTTTGAAAGCCTATCAAAGGGCTGGGAAGGTGGCTCAGTGGTAGAGTGCTTGCCTCACATGCATGAGGCCCTGGGTTTGATTCCTCAGCACCACATAAGCAGAAAAAGCCGGAAAAGTGGCGTTGTGGCTCAAGTGGTAGAGCACTTGCCTTGAGCTGAAGAGCTGAGGGACAGCGTCCAGGCCCAG
Source organism: Dipodomys spectabilis (assembly GCF_019054845.1). Taxonomy (NCBI): domain Eukaryota; kingdom Metazoa; phylum Chordata; class Mammalia; order Rodentia; family Heteromyidae; genus Dipodomys; species Dipodomys spectabilis. The sequence continues at coordinate 47,127,006 of NW_024870772.1, read as the reverse complement.
AGTTCAAGCCCCACGACCGACAAAAAAAAGGAAAGAAAGTCTATCAGAATGCTGGAAATATTTGTAGTTCAATGACATCAATACACAAGGAATTTCTAAAGGGGAAAAAAAAAGAATCCACACCTGATTAACAAACCGGTTTTCCTCTCTCCCCTGCTCCTTCCATCTCTGGCCCATGTGGCCGTCTGCGTGAGCAGTTATATGATGGCCGTACAGCTGTCACTCCTGACACAAAGCTGCCACATTTCCCAGGGCCACAGTCTCCAGTGCCCGTCCAGGTGTCACCTGTGTGCCCCTGCCATCTGTCTTCCACTTTCCCTTCCCCGTATCCTCTGGCTCTCACTCCTGTCATCTGAGGGGAGCTTTTCTCTGATCACTCACCAGGCACAGTGCTGTCAAGGGTCAACCCCACGCGCAGGATTATGGAGGAAAGAAGTCACATTTAGCTCGACTTTTACCAAAACCAGTCGGTAACTAGGATGCGTCTGCAGCTTACCTGGCCAGGTGCTCTGTTGACATTGTGGCCTGGGAGAGGGTGCTCTTGGCACCGGCTGTCCTGTGGGCCTCTTGTGAAGTCTTTATTGCTTGTGTTCTGTGAAAACAGGAGGGATACAGAGAATATTGTGTGAGTAAAAGTGTGAAGCTCCCGGTGATCAATTTTAATGCACTGCAGTTTCTCTGCAGGTGTTACCATAGTGTCTATGGTGTTACCATAGTGTCTGTGAGCATTGCCGTCGTGTCTGTGGTGGGGACACTGCCGTTCTACTTCTGGAATTGTTTTTCTCATTTTCCCTTAGCTAGATGGCATGGTGGGGTCTGTTGTAGGCACAGTCTAGGCAGAGCCATCGCTCAGGAAATCCCAGGAGAAAGCACATATAGGTGAAAGTGGGAAGTCTATGCCCAGGCCGCGTGACACCTCTGCCACACAGCCACACCTCGCCCTGGTGACAGAGGGACTAGGCACGCAGTCATCGGCAGCTGAAGGCCAGAGCCCAGGAGAGCAGAGGCTGTGCATGCTGGAGGAGGCGCTCAGCCACTGCGGGCTCCCAGTGCCCCTCCCCAACTCCTGTGCCTCTCCCCAGGTCCTGGGCTGCTGGCTCTCAGCAGAAACAAGCAGGAAAAGTAAAGACACACAGCAGAAGTAGTTAAATTATATATATATATATATATATATATATATATATATATATACATGGTTCAAAGAAACATAGAAAAACAATTGCAAGTTTCCTGGGGTTGGAGATGGTCTCTTTGCAGAAGGGACGTGACAGTGCTTGCAGTGACGGTGCCTTTGGGAATTGTGGTTCCATTTCTTTTGCTAATCCCTGAGCCTCATGCCTCCTCCACCATTTTCAGGGCAGAGAAATCCCTTGCCTGCTGCTACTACCTGCACAAAAGGCCACTGGCTGGGTGGCTTATGTCACAGAAACCTGCTTCCTTGGAGCTCTGCGCTACCTGTCCAAGATCAAGTGGCATTTCCCTGTGTCCTTCCCCTGCTTCCTGCATGCTCCATGTCTATACAGTCTTTGTTCTCTTCTCCCCATACACAGATTCACCTAGTGAGGGAGGTCAGTGGCATTCAAATGACCTCACTTTAAACTAGTTATCACCAGGGGTTCCCTGAGTTCTAGACAGCTGAGCAGCAAACTTCTGGGGCACAGAGTTCTTCTTATTTCTTCAGAGATGTCTCTCTTTGACCATTTATTAATTGGGTGGTTGTTTCTTTGAGGGTTTATTTTTAGGGGGTTTAATTTTTTGAGCTCTATGTGTATTTTAGATGTGAGGCCCTTGTCTGATACACAGCTGGTAAAGATCTTCTCGCAGTCTGTGGGCTTTCTGTTTCTCTTGTTGGCTGTGTCCTTTGCCATGCAGAAACTCTTCAGGTGGATACAATCCAATTGGTCCAGTCTTGCTTTGATTTGTTGTGATTCTGGACCTTTACTCAGGAAGTTTCCACTGAAGAGCTTTTTTGTTGTTGCTGCTTTTGTTTTCATTTTGGGTTTGTTTAGGGGGTTGAACTCAGGGCTTGGGTGCTGTCCTTGAGCTTTTTTTTTTTTTTTTTTTTCAAGGCAGGTGCTCTATCAATTGAGCCACAGCTCTACTTCCAGCCTTTTGCTTGTTAACTGGAGATAAGAGTTTCACAGACTTTCCTGCCTGGGCTGGCTTTGAACTGCATGAGACAAGGTCTCGCTAAGGACAGAACCAAGGCCAGTATGGAAATCTTGATCCTTTCCCCCCAGGGTTGTGATTGCAATAGTTACCCAGGCTGGCAGGAGTCTTGCATCTGTAAGGTGGAATTCTGGCTGAGTGTGTGCTGAGTGCCCTCCTGCTGAGGCTTCTTTTCTCAGTTCTGTGACTTTGGTGGTTTGGCACCATCAGCTGCCCCAGGTGTGACTTTCTCTCTCTCTCTGTCTGTCCTGGCTCTGCTCTCTCAGGTAGTGACCTGGGGTTTGTAGTGGCTTCCAGCTGGGTGGCGACCCAGGCTGCAGGCAGATGTCCGAAATCTAAGCCAGTCAAGCCCTCAGAACCCTGTCCTAGCCCGGGCCTTGGTCACAACTTTTGGACACTGGAAAATCCCACTCAACCTTGTGGCAGAACTGCCTTGTCTGTTCTCTGACAGACAGCACAAATCAAAGCCCCATGTGGTTCTGAGGAAGTTCGCTGTGACAGCCACAGGCTCTTGTGTGCTATTTAGGGTCATCCACTCTTCAGTGCTAATGAACGATAATGGGCTGAGGTTTATTTTTTTATTTTTGGGTTTGGTTGTGGGGCCTGAACTCTGGGCCTGGGTGCTGTCCCTCAGCACTTGAGCCACAGCGCCACTTCCGGCTTTTTTCTTTTTTGCTTATGTGGTGCTGAGGAATCAAACCCAGGGCCTCATGCATGCAAGGCAAGCACTCTATCACTGAGCCACCTTCCCAGCCCCATGAGCTGAGTTTTACGGGGTTTGTGCCTTTTTAGTCCTGAGCTCCCCCCCCCCCCAAAAAAGATAAAGTTCTCAGCAAGTAAGATTTGCATTATTCTAGCATAGTTTTAACTAGTAGTGGTTGGTAGCAATTGGATCATTTTAATTAGTTATCCAAGAGCTCTATACCTGAGAAAACTACTAGCCCAAGACACTCAGCAGAACAAGGAGCTGGCTGAGGTTGGACTGGAGGCCAGATGGGAGACCAGATTGGAGGTCAGATTGGAGACCAGATCGGAGATCAGATTGAGGTTAGATTGGGGGGTCATATCTGAGACCAGATTGGAGGCTGAAGCAGAGACTCCTTGCCTACATGGGTCCACATGGGGGCCCACAGGTCTGGGATTATGTCTGGGTGCTGCTGAAGCCATCTGGACCCAGTGCTCTGTCTGGGGGTTCACTGTCGGGAAGGCATTCCTCAGCCTCTGCTGCAGGGGACGAGGCCCAGGCAGCAGCTACTAAGGTGGACGAGTGTCCACTTGGGACAGGAACCTGGTTGGCACTGCTCAGGACTGCAGTGCACGCAGTGCCCTTGCAGGTGCTACACCTGAATGGGCTCGGTCTATATCCAAGGCTATACAATGTTATCATGTGAGTAAGAGCATGTGTGTGAGCATGTGAGTGAGTGCGCAAGTGTGAGCATGAGTATGCAAGAGTATGTGAGTGTGAGTATGAGAGTGTACAAGAGTATGTGAGCATGTGAGCATGTGAGCATGTGAGTGTGCAGGTGTGTGTTCAAGGCTGAGGAGCACATCATCTCCTGCAGGCCCCCTTTAATCCATCATGAACAGCCAGTAAAAACAAAATCCTGTTTTAAACCCTCCAAGAGTCGGGCTGGGAAGGTGGCTCAGTGGTAGAGCGCTTGCCTTGCATGCCTGAGGCCCTGGGCTCGATTCCTCAGCACCACATAAGCAAAAAGAAAAAAGCCGGAAGTGGTGCTGTGGCTCAAGTGGTAGAGCACTAGCCTTGAGCTGAAGAGCTGAGGGACAGCACCCAGGCCCAGAGTTCAGGCCCCACGACCTGACTAACCCCCCGCCCCCAAAAAAAATAAACCCTCCAAGAAACAACAACCCTATTAGTAAGACTTGAAGAGAGGACTTCTCTGGGGAAGAAATAATAATCAATAGACACAGGAAGAAAGGTTGACCATCTCTGGCCATAAAAGAGATACAAATCCAAACAACGTTGAGATTCCACCTCACCCCAGTTAGAATGGCCATTATCAGGAAAACAAATAATAACACGCTGGCTTGAATGTGGACCAAAGGGAACGCTACTACACTGTTGATGGGAGTGTAAACTTGTTCAAACACTCTGGAAAACAGTATGGTGGTTCCTCTAAAGACTAAACATAGAACTTGCCTATGACCCAGCAGTCAAACTCTTGGGTGTCTATCCAATTGACCACAAACAAGGTCACACTAAAGCTACCAGCACAACCATGTTCATTGCGGCATTGTTTGCCACAGACAAAATATGGAATCAACTCTGATGCCCCTCAGTAGATAAATGAATTAAAAAATGTGGTACATATACACAATGGAATTGTACTCTTCCATCAGAAAGAATAATATTGCCCCATTCATAAGGAAATGGAAAGACTTGGAAAAAAATCATTAAGTGAAAAAACCAGACCCAGAGAAACACAGGCTGCATGGTTTCCCTCATTTGTAACACCTAGAATACATATAGGATATTCTTAGGAGAGGATCACAATTCCTCAACAGCTATGGGCATATGACTATATAAAATGATGTTAATTGAAATGAATTCTAAGAAATGGGAGCATTTCTTAGAGACATTTTTAGTGTACTGTTGACAGTTATTTCTTTTTTTCTCCCCCTTTGGTTTATTCCCTGTTGACACTGTTTTTAAATTTTGTACCCTTTGTCTTATATATAAGTTTATCTGAATTGAGGAAGGGAAGGGAAATTATAGAAACAGCGAGACAAAGAGTGAACCAATTAAACAGTGATACTCACTAGACACTATGTTGGAAATGAACTTTACAACTTGTGGGGGAGGACGGGGTGGGCAAAAGTGGGAGAAAATGAGGGAGGCACACTGTTCAAAAGCAAAGGTACTCATACCTGACTTACGTAACGGTAACCCCTGTGTACCTCACCTTGAATCCGTTTTACTGAAATGTAGAAAATGATAGAAACATACTTGAGATACTTCTTGACCCTTTGGAAATCCAAACCTCCCGTTCATGGTGAAGCATTTGTTCATTCATTAACTCGCACTCAGCTGGTGATCACTGTTTCCCCAGAGAAGCCCATGAGGGGCCAGGCTGGGAATGGGGGCCAAGGAAGGAGGGGGCAGGTGGGAGAAGCGGGAGGGGTCCAGGTTCAGGAGCCCTGTGTTGTATACTGGACAGTGCTGCAGGAACTGAGAAGAGGTAGGTGGAGGAGGAGCCTGGAGTGGGCGTGGTCAGGGGCGGAGTCATGAGGGGGTGGAGTCTGCAGAAGGTGTAGTTAGGAGGAGGCGGAGCCAGGAGGGGGAGGAGCCAGCAGGAGGCAGAGTCATAAGAGGGTAGAGCCGGGAGGGGCGGAGCCGGGAGGGCGGGGTCAGGCAGCTGGCCTTGCTAGGTACACAGGACAAGGGTTGCGGTGTGCAGAAGGTGAGGACCTTGGGGGCGGAGCCTGGTGGGGGCTTTGGGGGCCTTGGGGTCATCGAAGGGTTGGTTTGTCCCTGGTCGGACCCACCCATCACCGGGAGAGGACAGCTCCTCCCCAGACCACCGCCCCGGGGCTGGCCCTGGAGCCCCGAGTCCCCAGTCCACGCAGCACCCTAAAAGCTTGGTTTTATTTTGACTTCATTTTGGCTCCGTGTCTCCCCATCTCCCCATGGCACTGGCGTTGAACCGGGGCTCGGAGCCGGCTGTGCCCCCAGTCCTGCAGCTCTCCGCCCCGCGCCAGGCTCCGGCAGCCTCAGTTTCCCTCCTCTTGGCCGCGTCTGTGGTTTGCGCCGGTGCGCCTGCGCCATCTAGTGCCGACGTGGGAGAAGTGCGAGTTGTCTGAGGTTAGTGACTGGGTGAGGGATTAGTCCTGGGAAGACCCCTGGGAGGCCGTGGGATTTCCTCCAGCAACGTGTTCGTGTTCGGAGACACGGGTCGCTCACGTCGTTCCTCAGAGCCACGTCTAAGCTTTAAAGGACACGAAACATGAAACACGTGCTTTTAGGACAAAGTAACAGGAAACAAGTGCTTTTAGGACAGAGTAACAGGAAACAAGTGCTTTTAGGACAGAGTAACAGGAAACAAGTGCTTTTAGGACAGACACAAACTTTTGGGGCATTGTATGTACTGTGTAGCTTGAAGTAAAAATGTGATTCTGGTGGGCAGATGTTATAGTTTTATTGGGGGTTAGAACAACCATGCCTGTCTCTGTCTCTGTCTGCCTCTCTGTCTCTGCCTCTTTCTCTCATCTGAGCAGTGAGGGAAGAGGAATATTCTGCTGCTGCTGCTGGTGGTAAAGGAATTACGTGAAACCACATGGCTACAGAAAGACATTACCAAAACAGCCCTGCGTGGTGTGGTCTTACCAAAACCAGCTCTGAGTGGTGGTGCTACCAAAACCGGTGCTGCGTGGTGGCATTGCCAAAACCAGCGCTGCGTGGTGACCTCCTCATCGCAGGACTGCAGCCAGGCGATCAATCGCTGCAGCCCTCGGAGAAGCAGGGTCAGCCCTCCTGGCTCTGCCTCCTCCTGTGGGAGAGCAGGGACCCAAGCAGGGTTTGGAGCAGGGAGCTGCACCATCTGATTTCTAATAGGACGACCCCAATCACAGGGTGAACCTAATCCTGGGAAGAGGGTCGGATGCAGGTTCCCTAGTCAAGACGTTGCTGTAGGCATTCAAGATACAACAGTTACTCAGACCAGTGTGTGTGTGTGTGCCTGTGTGTGCATGCACACATGTTAAGGAGAGGTTGAGCCTGGTTGTTTCACACAGCTGGAATTTGCTTGGTTGGCGGATGGCTTGGTCTGAGGCCCGTCAGAGCAGGGAGCCCTTAGCAGCCCAAAACTCCTGCCATGGAAGCTATTTCCATTAACGGTTGGGAGACTGGTTAAGGCCAGTTTGAAGGAAATAAATAAATGTGGTCATGTTTTTACAACTTACAAATTGCTATAAAAGTCCCAGCCATTAGAACTTGGCACGCTCAGTCTACATTAACTGGGTACATGTTTCGTAGAAAGGGTGGCCCTTAGCCCACTCCACCGCTGTGTGAATTTTCACGTCACATGACAGAACTGGAGAGGTGTGCCCGCGCTGTCTCACACGGCCCCCGCGCGCCACCCGAAAGCCGAGGTTGTTTAGGAGATTTGAATGACAATATTTGCACGTGTGGACTGTTGGCAAACCCTCTGTTCTGTGCAGCTGATGAAATCACTTGGAAAGCAGATTGTGGTTTCTGCCCACATTCTCCGCTCACAGCCGCCAGTCCCGCGAGATGCTGGCTTCCGTGAGTTTCCTCAGGCCTCATCTGCCAGGCTCTGTTTTCAGGTTTAGAGTTTTAACAGAAAATTTTCTTGAAGACTTCATGGCAAAACCAACTGGTGTCCCACAAGATGTGTGAAAAGTTACACTTGAACATGTGGTAGGGTGAGCCCCAGGGAGAGTGAGGAGAGGAAAATTGGTTCTTGTGCACTGGATGATAAGGAACATTCTTTTTTGCCCTGAATCTATAGCAAGGGTGGCCTCCTTTTATGAGAGGAGGGGGGAGGCGGGAGGGGAGAGCAGAGAGGAGACGCTGCCTCTCAGTCTTCTTTGATCCTCCTTTGCCTCTGGACTGGGGTGTGGGGGGACCCCACGGAGGCCCCCTGGCCTTTCTAAAGCCTAGATCTGCAAGGGAGCGTGGATTAGCAGATCTCAGGTAGAGAGCTTACTCACCAGGGAGCAAGATGCAGTCACCACCCCAAGACCTGAGAGGAACTTTATTCCAGGCTGTGGATGAATCTGTCAGACTGTTTAATTCCTTCATAAATTATTTACTACCCTCCCAACATCATCTAGAGACCTCCATTTCCCTCTTCCCCCTGGCGAGCGCGTGTAAGCTTCACGTGTGAGGCTCGTGCTTCCTGCACGGTTGTGGACGTCCTCTCTGAAGTTCTGCACCTGCATTGTCTCCTGTTGAGCTGCCGGTTGTTGGTTTGTTTGGGAATGCTGTCTCTGAAGCCTTGGCTGAAGCTGGAACTCGCCAGCGGGTAGAAGGCCCTCGCTGGGGCTTCCTGCAGCGTCAAACTCCCCAAACGCCTGGGCCAGTGGCAGCCCCGACAGCGTCTCCACCGGTGGTGAGGCCTGCCTGCAGCCCTTCTCAGAGCCACTCAGGTCCTCACCTGTGTGTGTCAGCACACCCGTGTGTTGGCACGCCTGTGTGTTGGCACGCCTGTGTGTGTAGGCACGGCCTTTTCCCCGTCTCACCATTCTGGAAGCAGCCCCCACAGATTTCAAACACTAGTAGGCTCCTGTGCCCAGACAGGGCCCTCATTGTGACCAAATGCTAGTGAAGCAACCAGAGCCTCCCAGAGCCTCAGCAGAGGGTGGAAACTGAGGAAGGGCCCTCGCTGGGTGCTGCGTGGCACCTTGGGGGAGCTGCTGGCCACTGGGGCCGGTGCATGGCTGCCACGCCGGTCCTCCTGCTGCTCCTGACCGCGTCCTGCTCCCATCTCACTCACGGGCCAGGAGCAGGACCTCCACGCTCAGCCCATGAGAACCATTCCTCAGGGACGTGCGGCCTTGCTCACGGGACATGGGCCAGAGCTGGTCTCACGATGTCCTGCCTCTGGGATGGGGAGGAGTAGGAGGGCCCCAGGACCCTGCCCAGTCCAGAGGAGGTGGGGATGGCACCCTGGAGGATGCCTGTGGTCAGCTGGCAGTGGCCACCAGCAGTGTGGTCTGTGTCATTGTGGCTGTGTAGGACCAGGGGCCACAGAGGGACCACAGAGCCAGCCATTCCATTCACACCATCCGTTCCCAGGACACAAGATAGATGCGGAGCTGGACTCTTTGATGTGGCTGGGGTAGGCCAGGTGACTTGCTGTTCTGAGTAAGTCTGTGCATGGTTAGCACAGCGTGTAGTGAGCACTGTGAGCTGACGTCTGTCAGGGTCAGAGGATGCCCGGGGCTGCAGGCTGAGTCCTCAGCTCCCACGGGTGCTATTCTGCGTAGCCCGGAGCAGAGATGGAGTGGGGATGCATCAAGGTGTCAGCATGGCTATGTGTGCATCTGGAAGGTTCCACTAAGAGCTAGGGGTTAAAGCTTGCATCTGGAATGTTCCACTAAGGCTTGGTCCTCACTTGGCGCCATTAGAAGGCAGGGGGAGGGCTGGGCGGGGATGTCAAAGGGAATTCTGGGATTCTGTCTCTTCCTCCTTCCCTTCCTAATACGAGTGAGCGGCTCCGCACACCCCGTCCTGATGTGCACACCCCATCCTGATGTGCACACCTGGCCCTGAGTCACGGGGACCTTCTCTCTTGGAGAGACAACTGCATTGGGGCTTGTGAGGGCCAGGGAAAGTGGACCCGCGTGGGGCAGAAGACACGGCTGCAGTCTGTGCTGTTGTGGAGGGAATCTAGATCGCCCACGTTTGTGAAAGCTGTTGTGTTTGGGTTTAATGCGCATCTCTTCAGACCAAATCAGTTAATAATGTGATTGTACTTTTACGTAGAACAGTGTAGGATTCATGAATGAATTCAAATAGATTGGTAATCTTCCCATTGGCTTAATTTTTATGTAGACTTTGCATCATTGTGGTTAATAGGACATTCACATAAGTGCTTATGAATGGTTGGTATTTCCTTATTGGTCTCATTTTTGTAGCTTCTTTACATTTATTTGTATATTCTCATTTTCTTTTCTTCAGAACAAGGGGCATTCATTACATGGATATATTAAACACACACATATACATATATATTTATATAAATAATTTGATATAATTTGTTTGGTCTTGGGACTTGAACTCAGGGCCTGGATGCTGTCCCTGAGTTCTTTTGCTCAAGGATAGCACTCTCCCACTTGAGTCATATTTTCACTTCTGGGTTTGTTTGTTTTTTTTTGGTGTTAATTGGAGAGAGTCTCACAGACTTTCCTACCTGGGCTGACTTTGAACTGTGATCCTCAGATCTCAGCCTCCTGAATATCTAGGTTTAAAAGGCCTGAGCCACTAGTGTCCAGTAAAATGGATATAATTTTTTAAAACAGTATTTCTTCCCTCTTTATATCAAATAGAAAGCAAAGCACAGTGAGTTGCAGCTAATAGGGTGATAGTAAGTGCTTATTGAACCAATGAAAAAAGAAAGGTAGAAAGCGATCTCTCCAGGCTTGCTTCTCAGAGAACCCCCAGTGGAAGAGGGGCTTTAGCCTGTAAATGCACTAACAAAGTCCCCATCAGACACACTGAAACTCAGAAAGCAGTGAGAATGAGGTTTAGGATATGAGGGAAGTATGAGTTTGAATGAAATCCATGTCATTTGATGTTGATTTATTCATTGGAATCATCAAATTGAAATTGGTACAGTCAATCTAAATTTATGGCATATGTTCAATAATTATAGTATAAAGAGCCAACTGGCTGTATTGGAATCCTGCAGATGACTGAGATTTATCTAGGTTTGGAATAAATCATAGCCTTGAGAGCTGTTTGCACAAACCTAGCCTGCCTGTACAGTTCCTGGCCTCCTCCTGTTACTGAAGCCAGATAGACTAGGGAAAATGAGGTACAGTCAGCTAACAGCAAATGCAGAAGATATTCCTTCACATACTTCCCTTAAGATTAAGGGAACAAAGTCATTTTGGGGGAAATGAAGCAGGATAACAAGAAACCTGAGGCCTGGTGTAGGCAACTCAGAAATAAGATATCTAGAAACTTAGAAAAGTTATCTTCACTTCAAAGACAGGCAACTGAATGCATTCTTTCCTAAGGGATGCTGCCTGACAGGATGCCCCAAAATGCAGATAGCAGGGTGACTCCTTGTTTCAAGAATCTGTTTTATGGCAGGATGCATTCTTACCTGGAAACTCAGAGTAATACCAGGTGTAGTTGAAGCAAAGACAAAGCACCTAGCTTTTCATAACTTAAAGCCAGACTCCCTATAAATACCCAACAGCCCAAGGAGTTGTTTGTCTCTCTAGGTGTCTCCGTGTGTGTGTGTGTGTGTGTGTGTGTGTGTCTGTGTCTGTGTCTTTGTGTCCCTATGAGAGCACCCACTCTCTGCTAGAGTGTGCCTCTGCCCTTCTGTTTGTCTGCTTTTTTGCCTGTTTCCTTGCTTGTTTACTTCATAAAGCTCTGCCAAGTTTTCTTACCACTGTGACTTGTCCAGAAATTCTTATTCTGTGATTAAAGTCAAGAATCCTAAATGAAGAGTTACTATATTTAAAGGGGAGCTTCACTAAACCTCACCTCTGTCCGGTGACAACCCCTGTCTGCCTGTACAAGTCCTTGGCTCCCCCCATTGCCCCAGTATACCTGTACAGGCCCCAGGGTCCCCCTGTCACCCCACCCTGCCTATATACTAGTCTCTTGGTTCTTCCTGTTGTGTAGGTGTTGGGTGTTGGCCTGAGGGTAGGGCTGGTAGTCGCAGGACTGTAGCAGGAAAGGTGGAAAGGCAGCCGAAGGTCTGAGTAATCTGTAAACATGACTCTGTGCTTTGAGTCTTTGCAAAGGATGGACCTTTGAATAGCAGAAACATAGCACTCATTTGGCCCAGGAAAAATAAAACCTGGGCTCATGTAGGAAGTCACGGAGTATGCTGTCATTGGATTGCTTGGCTTTCAAGCGCATTCAAGTAAGAGCTGAGGATTTCCAATCTGCTCACTAGAGGGGGACAGATGCTAAGGAGCAGCCTTGCAGGGATGTGCTGGGTGGATCTCACAGCAAACCTAACCTGGCCCGGGGAGTGTGGATTCCAGTGTCTTTTCATAGAACTTAAAAAAAAGCATTCTGTTAAGCAGGGACATTGTCTGAAAAGAAATGTACTCATCAGCTGCCATATGTAACTGTAACTCCTCTGAACGTCACCTTTATAGAATAACAACAATAACAAGAATTCATTGTTGGCATATTCAACAACACAGAGTAATTTAATGTTTTTCCAGTTAACAGATGCATATTCACTAAAGGATAAAAGGAGAACATTCCTTGAAGATAGTTTCGTACACTTGTAAAGTTCGTGTCTAGAACCAGACATGGTTAGTTTACCTTTAACTTTATAAATTTGCTGGCAGTTGAGAATTCTTGAGGAAAATAAACCAAACGACCCCTTCCCCCAAAACAAACTGAAATGAACTCACCACACAATTTTTTTTGCATATGTAGTGATACTAATTTACCCTTTTTTCTTGCTATCAAATAGTGTCTACGAACTAAGTGTTTATGAATGAGTATATCAAGATTGGGGGGAACACAAATGCATGTTTGCCCTGGAGTGGATCCTGAGCAAAAGCCCCAGAATCATCTGCCTTGAGACTCAGCCTGCTTGCGTGCTCTTAGCTGCTTGCCTTTGGCTGATGATAGCTCACACTTACAACACAGCAAGAACTCGGAGACCTCTCTGTGGGAGCATTCTGTGCCATGAAGAATAAAGAGTAGGTCTTGATGCTGAGTTATTTCTCACCCAGTTGAAGAAGCAACCTTGGGTCGCAGGAGTAAAGGACAGTGTGAGAGCGATGTGGTCTCGTTACAGATCTGTTCAGTTACAGATCCAAGGGCTGAAAGAAAAGGCTTGGAGGAGAAAGAATCAAGATTTACCAAAAAATTCAACAGAGCTCTCGGAAGAAGGAGAATTCGGGACTCAGCCCTTGAGCAGCAGGGACCGCATGGAGCATCCTCCTCGCAGCATCCCTAGGTCCCAAGGAAAGGCCTGAGATAAAGTTGGCGCTACTGGCTTCTGGCTTTTCACAAATGCAGCTCCTGGCTTCTGGACAAAAGACACAGCGTGCAGGCCCAGCAGTGGGAGGAGGCCGTCCACACGTGTCGAGCAGTCTCCTGTGAGGCTCTGGAATTCTGTCTAGGACACTGTGGGGATCGGGGAAAGGTGACTGGGGACCTGTGCAAAGATGCTGTTTTCCCTGGCTTCACCAACACTGAACGAGCCCGTCCACCAGAGAGGTTGTGTGATGTGTGCTCAGCCATCATGTGTCTGGAGTTGAGATGAAACCATGTGCGTTAGGAGGAGGTGTGTGTGTGTGTGTGTGTGTGTGTGTGTGTGTGTGTGTGTGTGTGTGTGTGTATAGATACTTTTCTCGTAGGACCCAGAGGAAAAGCCAAAAGCACAGCAGAGAGAAGCTGCAGGGGTTGGGGGTGTGTTACACGATCTCTGCAGAGGTTGGGGTGTGTGTTACAGGATCCCTGTCTCCCACTGTGTTTTCTTTAAAATGTCTGGCACAAAGTCCTGTTCCCAATCAAGTGGGAAAGCCCAAGGAGCAGGCCAACTGAGGGCCAGCCAGACATTTCAAATGCTTTGCAGATTTTGGAACTGTTCTGGTTTGATTTTTTTTTTTTCATGCTATTTGATCAGTGCTGGCTCTGCAGACGGAACACGGTAGGAGGTGCTCTGGGCGGCCGATTCCCTTAGAGTGCACGCCCCACAAGCCAGTGTGTGTCCACGGCCCAGGGAGTGTGGGTTCCCAAGAGCCAGCGTGTGTCCACGGCCCAGGTCCCAGGCCAGTAGCTTCTACATCATGCTCCTAAAGCTACTGACCAAGTAACCACACTGCCAGCTTTATAAGTTGTACAAACTAACCAGGGTTGCCCAAGATAAAAAAAAAAATCCGGCCACACAATTTTGTTTTGTGCGTAAAACACCACAGCAGTGTGTCTCTGTTCAAGTGGAGTTTACCAGGAGGTTGGGAACCATGATCTGACTGGATTACAGGTGATCTGACTGGATTATGTCTGGTCTGACCAGATCACGTGTGTTCTGATGGGGTTACCTGTGACGTGACGGGATCACGTGTGAAGTGACAGGTTACATGGGAACTGGCCACTGTGAGACTGAGGGTCTGAACACACTTCTTGAGGCGTTCCCGGGGTGGGCTGTGGTACAGGTTGTTGCTGCTTTGGGAACAGGGTGCCATGCAACACTGGCTACTTCTTTTTTCTGTGTCCACTTCTGGCCCCTCTTTCCTTCCCTAGAAAATGGGTGTGCCAAAGGAAATGGCTGACAATCTCCCATCTCCAGAGCGGCAGCTCCTGTCAGTGTCCGACATGTCCAGGAGTGTGCGTGATCCTCATGCCTGTGAGTGTTATTCTTGAACAAAGAGCTGATTTCAGGAGGGAGCATGATTTACCTAGCTGTCAATCCAAAGGCAACCCAAGAATTGGAGAAAGTTCCTGCAAACAAATCTTTTTTTTTTTTTTGTTTTTTGTTTTTTTCTTGGTTGGTCATGGGGCTTGAATGCTGGGCTTGGGAGCTCTTCAGCGCAAGGCGAGTGCTCTACCGCTTGAGCCACAGCGCCACTTCCGGTTTTCTAGTGGTTTATTGGAGATAAGAGTCTCACGGACTCTCCTTGCCCGGGCTGGGTTTGAACCGTGATTCTCAGATCTCAGCCTCCTGAGTAGCTAGAATTACAGGCATGAACAACCGGCACCTGGCCCTGCAAACAAATTTTATAAAGAGTTAGTGTCTAGAATTTTTTTGGGGGGGGTCCGGTTGTGGGGCCTGAGCTCTGGGCCTGGGTGCTGTCCCTCAACTCTTCAACTCAAGGCTAGTGCTCTACCACTTGAGCCACAGCACCACTTCCGGCTTTTTTCTTTTTGCTTATGTGGTGCTGAGGAATCGAACCCAGGGCCTCAGGCATGCAAGGCAAGTGCTCTACCACTGAGCCACCTTCCCAGCCCCAGTGTCTAGAATTTTTAAGGAATTCATAATAGCAAGACAAACAAAAGCCCTTAGTTCTCCAAACAATACAATGACCCCCAAAACCAAATAAGCAGATTAAACCAGAGGCTAGGCTCACAAGGGCATCCTCCAGAGGAGACGAGACTCCTGAGAAGTCGCTTGGTCACTGCAGCTGTCGGGCTGTGGCTTCAGTCCTGCTGGGTGACCTGTCTACCAAAGGCAGGAAACCATGAGGGCAAGGGTCTGGGGAAGGGGCCCTTGCACAGTGCTGGTGAGCCTCGTCTGTGTGAGGAATCCACACGTGGTGGTGGCCAGGGTTGGGGGAGGGGAGGGAATGGGAGGACACCCATCTGGGATCAAGGGTGCGGTCATGTGGGACAGGAAGATGGAGAACTAAAAGCCCAGTGTGGTCCCTACTGCTCCTAGTGCTGTGCTGTGGAGCCAGAGTTTGCTCAGACAGTGAGGGGACTGCAGGTGTCCCTACTGCATGCAGAAGAGGCAATTCTGAGATGATGGGTGTACTGGCTGTCTGGCTGTGATTCTGGAGACGATGGGTGTACTCGCTGTCCAGCTGTCTGGCTGTGATTCCAGAGGCAATGGGTATACTGACTGTCCTGATAGGATTCTGGAGACGATGGATGTACTGGCTGTCTGACTGTCTGTGATTCTGGAGACAATGGAGATACTGACTGTCTGGCTGTGATTCTGGAAATAGTGAGTGTACTGGAGGTCAGGCTGTGATTCTGGAGACAATGGAGGTACTGACTGTCTGGCTGTGTTTCTGGAGATGATGGTGTACTGACTGTCCAGCTGTGATTCTGGAGATGAGGGGTGCACTGCCTGTCCAGCTGTGATTCTGGAGATGATGGTGTACTGACTGTCCAGCTGTGATTCTGGAGATGAGGGGTACACTGGCTGTCCAGCTGTGATTTTTGTCACACACTGCACCCAGGCACCCACACCAACCATCAACACCTTCAGTATGCACAGACAATTTGGGGAGGTTAATTACATATCTAGTACTTAGGTCACTTGTGTCTTCCGCATTCATATACACCTTCTTTTCACTTTGGGTTTGTTTGGTGGCTGAGTTGGGGGCACCGCACGTCCCCCTTGTCCATATCCAGCTGGGTGATTGGGAGGCCCATCTGGGAGTGGAGGTGGTGAGGGCTGGTTTGGGTCAAGGCAGTGGTAAGCAGCACGAAAGAGAGGTGTTTTGTGTTTTCTTTACTCAGGTCTTTGGAGCAGGGCTTCCCCAGTGGTCAGGAAGCACAGAAAACGTGACGGTGAAGCTTGCGCATCTGTGTGGCTGACCTGCAGCCGCCTGGCTTTTGCCTGGGCCTGATAAGGGGACGCGATGTTCAGGGAGTTCCTCCTTCGTCGCCAGCTCAGCAGGTGACGGCACAGTCTCTCACTGGAAGATATGGCAGGCGGTATTTTCTGAAGGGCTGTGGTGTGTGCGACGTGCGGAGGAGAGAATGGAAACGTGAACTCGGAGGAAGACAGCTGCCGTCTGCCGCCTCAGGACTGCTATGCATCCACGTCTGGGCCGGTGCCCAGTGCCCACTCTTGCCATGCTGCGGTTCCTCCCTGGGATTCACAGTGTGGACTGGCATGGAGGGGATCTCTCCTGGCATTCTGCTCATGTCAGGACTGCTTGCGGGCAGGCGAGATCTCAGCCTGGGAACAGCTTTGGATTTCCCTAGACAGCAGAAGATGAGGCCTCCCCTCGGCGCCCCCTGCTGCCCGCTGCTGGCTCCACTTCCCCCTGCTTGCCTGACCCTCGGTGGACACTGGCAGTCAGGCCCAGAGTTCTCCGGCCCAGGGTGGCCACACAGATGTCAGGCCCTGCTGGACACGCCATGGCCTTGGTCATGTGGTTCCAGTTTGACCTCTCTTTGCATTTTTTTGTTTTGTGTAGTGCTAGTACTGGGGCTTGAACGCAGGGCCTTCCCCTCTCACTCAAAGCTGGTGCTGTACCACTTGAGCTCGATCTGTTTCTGCAAAGATGCACAGACTCCACTGAGCCCGAAGATGCCCAGAGCAACAAAAACAGGGGCAACAAAGATAAGGGCAAAAGCTCAGCCAGTCTGCCGCCGGTCACCTTCCTCCCAGGCAGGGCATTGTCACCTGCTGGCTTCTATCAAATCCTTTTCCAGCCCTAGCTGTTGCCAGCCATCGCCAACTCTGGGGGTGCACGTGACTCCATCTTGCCTCTCTGACTCATTTCCTCGTGAGCTTGATGGGAGCCTGCAAACAGCAGGCTTCCTGGGCACATGTCTTCTGTCAAAGGATCAAAACTACTCACCAAGCGTCAGGGACTTCTTGGTGCCAGCCAGGCCCTGCGTGCTGGAGCCTGAGCTTGTGGCCGGTTAGTTGTGGGAGAGTCGAGGCTCCCCAGCTCCAGTACCAGGCCCTTGCCTCTACTGCTTCTTCCCACGTCACACTGGAACTGCTGCCAGCAGCTGGTGGGTCCCTGAACCTCAGTCCTTCCCAGGGTGGCCAGTAAGACCACAGCTCCTCCCTCCCTCCTCCGCAACACCTCTCTCCCACTGGCTTCCTGGAATAGTTGTTGTTCAAGCCCAGTCTGTTGGGACTTCCTGCAGCTGGGCTTTTTGTCCTAACCCCAGTAACACTGCCATGGACTGGGTTGCAGACTTTACTTGTAACCACATGTTTCTAGAAGTGTCCTTGTTCCTGCACAGGGAACTTACGCAGGAGACCAGCCCAAGCTCACTGGTCCTTATTCTTCTCCTATCCCTGATAGTGACTTGGTCTTGCTTTGTCTCTCCTGACCTTCACATTTGGATGATTGCTCGCCAAGTATTTTGTAGATGATATCTCTCACCTTGGGGTTGTCTGATCAGAGTTCATATCTGCTGCCTACAACCTAGCTTTTACAGGAATTTGGTTTTGGAAGTGGTCAGGTTGTTTATTTATTTATTTATTTTTGTACTTTAAGAAATACAGCTGGAGCTTCTGACTGGGAATTTGGGCTGGAGAGTTTGGAATTTCTAAGCCAGGTTTCCTTTGGAGATATGAACTGGAACTTGAGCAACATTGGCTTATACACAGCAGTTAATACACAGATGACAACAAAGGAGTATGTTTCTCTTGAGAAGAACCCCAAATATCGAGTCAACATAAAAAATACATATTCAACATAAAAATGTGGACTGGAGAAGAGAGATGGGAGGCAGGGAGTAAGTAAGGGTGGATTTTAGCTGTCTTGGGAACAGGGTGAGACAAAAGAGCTCTGACTTGAAAGATTGTATTTTAAAAACTGATATGTAGTTTAAAAATAGACACTGAGCACCAGGAGGAAAAATATGGGATATTAAAAAAGAGCAGTAGGCTGGGTGGTGGCACACACCTGCAATCCCAGCACTCAGAAGACAGAGGCAGGAAGACTGTGAGTTTGAGGCCAGGCTGGACTATGTAGTAAAACTGTTTCACAACAACAGCAACCACATCAACAACAGGACCATTTCAGAATTATTAGCTAAAGGAAGTGGCTCTGTGGCTCAAGCAATAGAGCACTCGCCTTGAGCTGAAGAGTGCAGGGACAGTGTCTAGGCCCAGAGTTCAAGCCCTATGACCAACAACAACAACAAAAAAGAATTGTTAGATAAAAACCAGTGTCAACCCCAACAGCAATGAAGATATGTAGTATTTCATGCTGAGTGCAAATATCATTAAGTTTGCATGCGTTGCTCACTCAGATGGTGAAACTTAATGATTCTACTGAGATTTCTTCCAACCAATTAGTTCAAATGAATAAATTATTGGTGAAGAACAACTTCGACCTGATCTTGGCATCACTCACCTTCTTGCTGTGTTGTTTAGATTTTTGGCCTGCAAACAGTTTTAGAACCAAGGTACATGGCAGTGGGAAAAGGCTCGTTTGTAGCTGTCCTCTGTGGCAGATGGAAACTGCTCCACGCAATTGCTTCAAGTTCTATTAGTTATTTGAAACCCAAAACATTTCTCATGGAGCCACAATGAAGTTAGTTCTTAGCAGCACAGGTAATATCCCACTATTTCTTTTTTAAAATGATTATCTTTGTAGTTGTTTAAAGGAGGTGCCATTTAACACAGCATTTTATGAATACAATGCGTCTTGATTGGTGGTGTCCCTTCAGCATCCTCTCCCCTCCCCCCCCCACATTATCCCACTAATTCCAGCAGGGGCAATGATGTGTATGGAAACATACACACACCATGTTAAGGGCAAATTACAGGAAACAATCATTTCCACCTCAGTTTAAAAATATTCATTCAAGGGGGAGAAGATAAGCAGAGGCAAAAGAATGGCTGATTGCAAAATAAGCCATAGCCATGGTCCCTTGATTGGAGGTGTAACCTTAATTTACACTTGTATTATCCCATGGATTGAGATAATCACCCGAGTTTATCTATTTAATTTAGCAGCTATCTCAGGAGGTGTAGCCTCTAGGGAAGCAACCTGCCGGCTGACTGTTCACGGCTGAAGCGTGGGCTGAACTTCGCCTAAGCTTTAAGGAATTTTATGTCTCCTAAAGCCACTAAATCAGCTGGTGACAGTGAAGTACAACAGAAGTTCAGGGTCTTGGGTAACAGTGTAAGTTCGGGGCCTTTGGTTTCACCAGTGCTCCCCAGAGAAACAGAGAGAGTAGGAACACAGAGTTATAGATAGATACTGGAGGAGATTTGTTATGAAATTGGGCTTTCCAGCGTGTGGTTGTAGAGGAGTCTGGTAGGGGCCGTGTGCAGGCCGGAGGAGGGTTGCTGGGTGTGAGCACGGAGCCCTAACCCCAGGCAGCTGCTGCACAGCGCACCGTGCAGAAGTCAGAAGAGCTAGGAGCTCGGAAAGTCAGAGCGCCCGAGATAATGGCGTCACAGCTCAAGCCAAGAGGGAGAAAAGCTCATAGCTCTTCTTGGTGTGTGGCTGAAGGCTGAAGGGCGTCTCTCTGTGGTGAGGAGGGATCTTTTCACTCACAGTCAGCGAGATACCCTCAGAGACATGCGTAGGGTGTGCAGGATGTATGAGCCCTTAGCCAACCAGACAGACACCTGTAACCCACCGTCAAGTCCGTCTCTTGCTACCTTTTCATCCACAGGTGTCTCCTAAAGCCACAGACAGTTGGCACGCAAAACAGCAATAAACCACGAGCCACAATTGCACTTATCCCGGTGTAAGTAAGGTGTGTATGATTGGGCATGCCTTTATCTTTTCACCAGGAGAGACGGTGAGTACTGTGAGCCATGCTCAGTCTTCTCGCATCAGCCCAGATTGTAAGTGTATGGAAAGACGCAAAGATGGCCACCTTCAGTACCTCTCCCCACGGGTTGCTGCACATGCTAGCCATGGTAATCAGGCAAGAGAGAGAAATGAAGGGCATCCAAACTGGAGTAACATTCAGAAAACAGAAGGAACTCTTAAAACTCAGTAGTCAAAAGTAAGTAAATAAGAAAGACTTGATAAAATAGATGCTACATCCAAATAGACACTTTGCAAAAGAAGACGTACAAATATCCAGCAGGCACATACTCAGGACTATTTTTATTTTATTTGCTGTCCATATGTCTGTTTTGAATGTTCTAGATTGAGAAAAGTAAACCAATGAACCACAGAGGGCAGTTAAGGCACAAGGAAGGTCTCATGGCAGTTTTTGTTTTGTAGTGTGCTCTTAATTACTAGCACAGAGGACTTCCAGGTCAGATAAATATAAGGCGAGTTTCTTTACTATTTCTTTACTACATATTTCTTTACTACAAGATTACTTAGAATTTCTAGTTTGGTAATCACTAAGTCAGTGCCATACGTGCATATATGTATTATAGATGGAGAAGTGTGTGTGTGTGTGTGTGTGTGTGTGTGTGTGTGTATGTTGTTGCTCCTAGAGAACGTTGTGTACCCCAGGACCTGATTTAGAAAACACTGTGTTGGAGAAAGGTATAAGAGCTGAGAATGGATGCCTGCTTGGGCACTAAGCTGAGTTCTCAGCTGACTATGTGATGCTTATATCGTGTCTGACCTTGTTCAGATCACTTTGGCTCTCCAGGCCTTATTCTCTTCCTCTGTAAAATTAGGCATGGCACTAGAAGATCCCTCAGCCTTCCTGTTGCTCTATGGTACAAGTCTCTGTTTTGTGCAAGGATATCCTTACCATTGTCGACTACAAGATGTGTACTATGGACAGCTTTACCTGTGGATCCATGAACCATGAATTTAATGAAGCCCATTCTTAAGCTGTGACAGCATTTTTCAGTGGTAGATACTTACTGAGCTTACCTCTTGTACTGTTTGACTAAATTCATCTGCCTGCATGATGTTTCCTTCTTCTTTTTGCTACTTTGCTTTTGGATATCACCATAAGGCAGCTCTTCATTTCGTTTTTTGAACTAAAACTGCTAAGGTCCACTGGAACTCATTCTCTTAGGCATCTTGAGATCAGTTCTGTTTTGTTCCTCAAATCATCTGCTATTTGACCTCCCATCATTGCCCAGAGTGGATTGTAATCTGTGCTAGGTAAGAATCCCCAGGTAAGAATTCCTCCCTTGTGACAGCAAGTTCTAGGGGACACATTGAGCAATGCCACTCCACTTGGGGTCCAAGGTCAAGGAGACCTGGATTCTTGCAGCCGCAGGCATGGACGTGGTAGTGTGGAGTGCAGAGTTTCTCAGCATCGCCCAGGAAGTGCAGGGCAGGGCTCAGTAGGCACCACGCCAGGCATCTCTGTAGGCATCATGACTCTTGTGGCCAAGCCACACTGGGACATTCTTTTTGTCCATTTTCCCTGTTTACTTAACCAGCTCTTGCAACATCACTATCTTTAAACATTTCTCTCTCTTTATAATTTAAGAAAATAACTACGCAAGATGAAATTGGCGGCTATTTTCTTGTCTAATATCTACCAAAATAGATATGATGATTCAGTTGAGAGAAAACAAAACAAAATGTAAAAAAACCATAAAATGAACAAACAAAAAACAACCCGGTGGGCATTTTCTTGTTTAATATCTACAGAAATGAACAAGATGTTTTTGTTGAGGGAAAAGAACCTGTGAAACATAAAACCCTTTGGTTTACGCGAAGAAATGACTTCCAAACTGAAGTGCAAAAGAACTTCACAAGAGGACCTCTACTTGTTTGCAAATGGTAGAATAGAGTTTAAAATAGTCTCCAAAATATTGAATGTCTGGTGAAACAAAACATTTTTAAAGAAAAGAGCATAAATAAGACAAAGGTGTCAGGCCTCTATGTTTGGAAAATCATATAATTATGCATGATTTGAAGAGAACCAGATTGCTGTAGGCCAAGAATCATGGCAGTCTAGCAGACGCCTATGATTGTTCTCCAGACATCTGATTCTTCTAAGTAGGAGTCCAGAGTCTGGTCTGGTGTGTGTATGTGTGTCTTTTTTTTTTTTTTTCCCCAATATTCACCCCACCAGGCCCCTTTCCTAAGAAAACAATGATGTGTTATCCAAAGCTGCTGCTACTTCTGCTTATGATAATTAGAAAAGAAGGATCCCTTGTGTTACAGAAAAGGGGAAATTGTATTCATCAAATGCTCTTCTTCTGCATTGTTCACACACAGATTAGGTTGTTTGGGCCCCACTGACTTTTAAGTGCTCTGTGAAGAGAGACCATGTATGCTTCCCTTTGTCCCAGAAAAATATCTGATCTGCCAGTATGTTGTGTCACAGAGAGGCTGCAGACTTCTTGTGGGATTCTTTACGACGATTCCCTTCCGGAAGAAATGACCTTGGCGCCTTCTAGCTTGGACTACATGGCTCCTACCCGAGCCACACCATTATTGTGTGGCCTGAGGCGATGTCTAGTTTCCTTGTGTTATCTTTCCAATGTCTTTTCCCTGACTCTGGCCCAGAAAGCTAGCTTGGGCTTTGCTTTTCCTGTAAGGGAATAGAATGAGTAAGTAACAGGGTAGCTGCATAAGTCTTAAGAGATCTTAAGAGCAGGGCTGATGTTCGGCACAACTGCGAAGTAATTTTGCAGGGAGAGGGGGTGGGAAGAGTGGGAGATGATCTCCCCAGTTCTTCCCTTGACCTTCTGCTACTTTCCCAACTCTCATGACATAGACACGCATGTTACTGTGTCTACATACATGCTTCATTCTGTTTTTTTTTTTTTTCTCTCTCTTTCCCTCCCTTTCTCTGGATGTTCACAACATCTCCTGAATTTCCCACTTTATTCCCTGATGTCTATTAGTTCATCCTAAGATTTTAGTTTTCCACTGGGACATATACTGCTGCTCATACAGGGCAAAATTTCGCAGCATTTTTTGTACTTTATCTAGGACTCCAGACCAAAGGAATCCAAAGAATGAGAGAAAAAAGTTCATACTAGAAGAATTATTAATGCCACAGTCATCACCTTATGATGATAGGCATAGATTTAAAAAGACCAAGAAACCATTCAAAATACATCACTGAATATCAACATGACAATCTGACAGATCTATGGCAACAAGTTTTATCTAGAAGTTTCTACCAATACTATGTTTTGTATCTGTAAATAACAACTG
Organism: Dipodomys spectabilis; assembly: GCF_019054845.1. NCBI lineage: Eukaryota > Metazoa > Chordata > Mammalia > Rodentia > Heteromyidae > Dipodomys > Dipodomys spectabilis. The sequence goes on along the minus strand of NW_024870772.1, from coordinate 47,103,669 downwards.
GATCATTTGATTAGATAGCCACCTCAATTAAATGAGATAATATCTGGCTTGCCTTCTGTATTACGCACATGCTAATGTTTTTTTGGCCCTTGTTGCCATCCGGTTGCTTTTGGAATGGGCATGCTATTTTGAGGGCACTGAGATGAGGACTCTTTGATGTGTTTCTGGTTAGTGACACTGGTAGAACTGTTCTGACTCTGCTAACCCTTAACTGTCTTCTGGAACTTGTTCATGGCTAAGTCTGATGGTAAGCGTTGACCTCATGTGTGCGGGAGGACGGAGCTGGGGTCCGTATGCACGGATGAGCACGGTTCCCACAGCCGGGGGGGGCGGGGGTGGAGTGGGAGCAGGCCCCGAGCCCTTCCTCCCGGCTGCGTGCTGTGTGCTGTGTTCAGGGACCAGTCAGTGCCCGTGCCTCCCACCTGTGCAGCCCTTCCTGGGTGGGGTGCCAAGCATGCTGGGTCTCTCTCTCCAGAGAGGGTCAGAAGGGAGTCCATGGAGCCACAGGACCAGAGGCGGGGAGACTCCAGAACATGGGGTTCATAGTGAGATCTAGAGAGACCAGGGCTACAGGTGATGGAAGCAGTCTGGAAGTGTGTGCATGAACAGAAACAGAGCTAGAAGTCCGCTTGAGCCGAGTTCTGGAGACAAACGACCTCTCTTCCCACTCCTGTTTAGACCAGTCTCTCCCCAGGTGGAAGTGTGTGGAAGCAGATTGTGGCAATGCCCTTAGCAATCTTAGTGTGCCTTAACTTGGAAGTAGAGGCTCCTGGACAATGAACACCGTGTGGCTGCAAGTGGCGCTGTGGCTGTACCGGGTAGAGCGCTAGCCTGTGTGAAACATCAAAGACAGCACCTGGGTACTGCATGCACTCAAACCCCATGACCAACAAATAAGGAAAAAAAATACTTTAAGGAGGGCTGGGAAGGTGGCTCAGTGGTACAGTGCTTGCCTGGCATGCATGAAGCCCTGGGTTCGATTCCTCAGTACCACATACACACTGGCACTGTGGCTCAAGTGGTAGATTGGTCAGCCTTGAGCACAGAGAGGCTCAGGGACAGTGCCCAGGCCCTGAGTTCAAGCCCCAGAACTGGCAAAAACAAACAAACAAACACAAAACATAAAAAACATCCGGGCGCCCGTGGCTCACGCTTGTAATCCTAGCTACTCAGGAGGCTAAGATCTGAGGATCACGGTTCAAAGCCAGCCTGGGCAGGAAGGTCCATGAGACTCTTTTTTTCTTTTCTTTTTTTTTTGGTCCTGGGGCTTGAACTCTGGGCCTGGGCACTGTCCCTCAGCTCTTCAGCTCAAGGCTGGTGCTCTACCACTTGAGCTACAGCGCCACTTCCTGTTTTCTGGTGGTTTATTGGAGATAAGAGCTTCATGGACTTTCCTGCCCGGGCTGGCTTTGAACCTCTATCCTCAGATCTCAGCCTCCTGAGTAGCTAGGATTACAGGCATGAGCCACCAGTGCTCGTCTCCAGGAGACTCTTATCTCCAATAAACCACTAGAAAACTGAACGTGGCACTGTGGCTCAAGTGGCATAGCACTTGCCTTGAGCTGAAGAGCGCAGGGACAGCGCCCAAGCCCAGAGTTCAAGCCCTATGATGGGCCAAAAAAAAAAAAAAAGAAACAAATCAAAACCTAACAACACAAAACTACAACAGAAAAGTTTAGGGTGCACAGAAATGGTAGGACAAAGGGAGAACAAATGCAGCAGTGATACCCATTAGACACCATGCTGAAAATGAACTGTACAACTTTGGGTGGGGTGGGAGAGAAAAACTGGGAGAGAGCCAGGGAAGGGGTGACATTGTCCAAAGAGAAATGTACTCATTACCTGATTTATGTAACTCTGATCCCTCTGTACACTGCCTTTATAACAATAAAAAAAAGTAAAAAAAAAAAAGACAATGTGGCCTAAGATAAGAATGTGGACCCTGGCATTTAATGTGCTCAGGACCCACATTAGTTCCGCATTGGAATGTTATTTTTCTAGCTGAGAACCAGCCTTTTGGCAGGCGAAGCCTGTGCTCACACGCTGATAAAAATCACCCGTGCCAGCCCAGAGGCCTTCCCAGGTGACTGAGCAGCTGTAAAACCCCAGCCTCAATTTACACCAGACCGCAGGAGACTGAGCCCAGAAACAGAACCGTGACTCATTGTGAGTAATCCCTGTCCCCAGTGGACACAATGACACATGCACACACACACAGGCACATGCACGCACACAGGCACACATGCACGCACACTGTACACACAGGCACATGCATACACGCACATACACACAGGCACATGCATACACGCACATACACACAGGCACATGCATCCATACACTAATACTCACAGGCACACACACTTAAGCTCGTTGGATGGGATTTCAGGCTCCATTACCCAGATGTCCCTGAGATGTCGGGGTCCCTCACGTGAGGGAGGGATGCTCCTGCGTGTGGGACCAGCTGCTTTTACTTTGCCTGCTGTAGCTTCTTCAGCAGGTTTCCACAGGACTCAATACTTGGGATGATGTGTGTTCGATTCCCGTGTGGGCTCAGGCAGGCAGACGTGGGGCTCACTCTAACTCCTCTGGTTGGATGGCTTCCTCCGGAGTCCATTGAGCTGGTCAGGAAAGGGCTTGTCCCACTCTGGAGTTCCCGGCTGCGGGATTAGGAAGGCCAGGTTGAGTTTCTGTATCTGAACGTTGAGAGAAACATCTTGACCAATGTTAGGGAAACTGAGGTTGGGAAAGGAAGTCTTCAATACTAGAAGGTAACCCAAATAGCCCAGTGTCACTCTGGAAGAGGGGTGTGGATGCCCCGGCTTCTTGGGAGACCCTGAGTAGGGAGAGGTGAGGACAGGAGGGGAGGACGGGAGAGGAAGGAGGGGAAGACAGAAGGGGAGGTAAAGAGAGGAGGGTGGGAAAAGAGGATGGGAGAGGAGGAGAGAAGGTGAAGACAGGAGGAGAGGAGGTGAGGGCAGGAGGGAATAATGGGAGAGGAGGACAGTAGGGGCAGGGCAGGAAGGGAGGACGGGAGGGGAACACAGTGGGGCTTCAGTCGCCACGTGTGCCAGTCCATAGGGGAGGTGGCAGTGGCCTCAGCCAGCCTCTCCCATAGGAGGAAATGCTGCCCAGCTGAAGTGAGAACTCTCACTCAGTAGATGAAACCTCAAAGTTTTAACTACTGGCCAGCAACTCACATTGTGAATGCATGGGGCCAGGAAGAGGCAAGGAGAGCAGAATGGCGGGAGAAAGTGATGGAAATACGTCATCTATGGATGGAAATGGCATAATGAAACCTACTAACATTGGTTGCAGAGGAGACGGAGACGAGCACAGGAGTCGTGAAGAGGATGTGAAGTTGGTCGAACCACATATATGTACGTATGCAGACCACAGCGGAGCCCTCTGTTCAGTTATTTTATGCGAGTATATATATTTAAAGCTAAATCATGTGGTTCAGGCGTAGATTGCGTAGATTGGGCCACGATGGCCTGCTTTAGCTCTAAGATGTGAGGCCTAACATACTTAGGGCACACTGTCATAGCAGCATGTCTGTTCATACTTTGTGTGGCCGTTGCTTATACCCTGCACAACTAACAAGTGAGAAGACTGGGATCTTTCCGTGAGGCTCTGGGGACAGTGCTATGCCACTCCCAGGGTGACTACTTTTTGTGGACTCTCTCTTTATCCCATAACAGTTCACACTAACTTTTGAAGACAGCTGTGCGTAAGATGTATTTTGCTTTGTTCTGTGCCTTGCCAAGAGCAGAGCTTTGATAGATACCTGTACACAGATCAGCAGGGGCTTCGTTAGATCAGCCTAGCTGGGTATGTTGCTCCTTGTTTTGTTCCTAATATTTTACTAAAATTATTCACTCAAATATAAAAGTTTGGATATTTCCACCAGTTTGTTTTAGCTTTGTATTTGCCAAGTTCGGAGATCTAACATGTTTCTCAGGTGTTCTACTGCTTGAACCATACTCCCAGCTACTTTTTGTACTGGTTATTTTCTAGGCAGGGTCTCATTTTAGGTCTGGGCCAGCCTGAGCTTCAGCCTTCCTCCTCGGGCTTTCCTGCATTGCTGGGGATAAAAGCAGACATCGCTGAGCCCAGACTTTGGTTGAGATGGATTCTCACAATGTTGCACACTCTAGCTGGGCTTGAACCATGATCCCCTGCCTTCTGCCTCCCCCAAGAATCGAGGATTACAAGAATCAAGGATTCACCAAACCTGACCAACCCGTTTCTTAAGATATAAACAATTGTTCCTTCAGTGAGTTGAGATGTTACCATGTTTCTGTCTTGTTGCTTTTCTTAATAAACAATGATGAACTAATATCCGCACAGCATGCGCCAAACACATCATTTGTACTGGTTTTCCCAAAAGACTTCTGAAGGAGATGAATTGCTTTGCCTACCTCACAGATACAGACTTAAGAAGGGAGTCTATAATTCTTATGCCCCCTACCCCAGTTCCTGTGTGACAGTGTCTGGAGAGCATCTCCGCCTTGGGCCATCCACAGCTCCACTGGTCCATTAACCGCCATGTCCAGTTTGAGAGAACAAGGAGGCCCAGTTCTTAAAATTCACCTGGTGCCTCCAGGGTTCTCTAGCCTCGTAAAGTCCCGTGAATCCAAACACACGCTGTTTACTGTGCGAATGAATGAGTCCATATTTGGTAACTCCCAGGGCTGCCTAAGTAATTAAAAACCCACATGGTTCCAAGCTTTCTTGGGAGGGAAAGATGAATAGGAACAAAGAGTTAGCTAGTCTTGTTTAACTAGTCCAGTGTGGGAGGCAGGATAAGGAGGGATGTGACCCGTGCTCCTGGGGTCCAGGGTCAGAACCTCAGCGTCTCAGGACCTGGCAGGATGCTGTGTGGTGCACGCAGAGGGCCGCAGAGTCCCCGGGCACCGGAAGCGGCTCAGAGTTTCCATCATAAACAATGATTTACCGTCCACAGATGCCTTGCTGGCTATGCTAAGAACCATGCTACATATGGTTTGAGTCCCAAAAGAGTACCTGATGCTTTCACTTGGACAGGTCATGAGTTCTGTCTCCCTTTCATTTTCATTCTGGCTCGGGAAATAGTCCACCATGTGAAACAGATTACGCTCTGTGTCCTCATCCGAAAGTCTGTCTGAAAACCACACCACGTCTTGGCCGGGCTTGCAGCTTGTTCTGTGGAGGAAGGGTCAGAGTTCACAATCTTAACCAAAAATTCAATAGTGGAGCTTGGGAAAAAGATCAAATCATGCTCCCTGCTCCTCCTTCCCTTCCTGCAGCCCAGGCTCAGGGAGCCTGGGAGTTTCAAGGAATCTTCTCCCCAGGCTTTGGGAAAAGCCTGCCATAGACATCCTGTCCCCAGGCCACTCAGCCTCTCGGAGAAAGCCACGTAGCCATCCACATCTTCCATGACAAGGAAGGGTGGAGATGTGAAACTCCAGACCCACACGAAGCAGAGCAGGCTGCAGGTGAGAACGTGTAGAAAGCGGTATCCCAGCTCCTACCAGGATACAAAAGATTTGGGCTGTTAGGAAAAATAAAAGTCATGTAGGCATTCCAGACTTAAAAGTAGCTTAAATAAAAAAGCAGTGGTGGTTTGTGGGTCCTGAGATGGTACAGCCCCAGCGAAAGGCAAGGCAAAGCTAATTGGAAACAAAACAAATGCCAGACATTTGTTTCAGACTCAGCCTGTGGGTTGGCAGCTCTCACCCCCTGGGTTAAAGATCAAAGGACCTGGGCTCAGTCAACACACCCTGCCCCAGCCCCACTGAGAACTGGAATCTGCCTTTTCATTTGTCTTACTCTTAAATATGAGCAGAGAGTCAGATACTGGAGGAAAACCTCCAATGTGAAAGATAATTAACACACACACACACACACAATCACTAACTTGGAGGAACCGAAAACTGAAACATGGAAAGGAACACCAGCATTAATATCCTCAAGAAAAGAAGAAAAGCTCTGCTGTCCCACAGGCCTGAGAGAGGTGCTATTATTACCAAGGGACATTCAGAGAACAGAGTCTTCAAAAAAAAAAAGTGTGCTATCAAACATGAGGAATTTTTGAGACAATTGTTGGAAAGTGATGTGCAGAAAAGCTTCAGTAAAGAAAACCGTGAGCTTGCGAAGGCTGCTAGAGCAAGGCAGTGCGGTCTGGGGCCTGAGCTACAGAGGTTTATTCCCTTACAGGCTGCCAGGCATCAGTAATGCTGGTGTCATCTGAAGCTGGTGGGGCCCAACTTCTTGGTCACGTGATGTTTGCTCTGTGGGTGTCATGTACAGATGTGCTATTTTTACACCAAACCCTAGACTTGTGGGGCTGGTCGCCAACGCTTCCAGTTCATTACTATACTCAGTCTCCAAACAGTCACAGCTTGAGGAATTTGGGCTTAGGACCCCAGCACAGGAGCTAGGTGGTGGCAGAAGCACAATTCTGCACATCTGAGGCCCAAGAAGACTTAGACGTGGGACATAGAAAAGAAGGAATGGTGTAGGATGGTCACAGATAACCCATACACAAAATACATTGGCTTCCAAGAGAATAAAAGAGAAGTCAATGGTGAAGAGACATAAGAAAATGTGTTGACAGGATTGGAAAAGGCTGCAGGCATGTAAGAAAATGGGTGAAAAGAGGCCCACATCAGGCAATCCCTGAAAATTGTTTTTCCAGTACTGGGGCAAAGGAGAAAGAAATCATGATTATGTACAAAAGTCAGGAATGCCTCTAGATTTCTCAAAGACAGCATTAAAAGCTAGAAGAGAACAGAGCAACATCCTCAGTCATTTGGAGAAAAAAAGTTTCCAAGCATGATTTCTATATTAGGCATACTCTAAGGCATAATAGAAAGCACAACAAAAATATGCTCAGAAAGGTTTAGGCTCTGAGCCAGGTGTCAGGGCCTCATACCTATAATCCTAGCTACTCAGGAGGCTGAGATCTGAGAATTACACTTGAAGCCAGCATAGGCATGAAAGTCCGTGGGACTCTTATCTCCAACTAACCAGCAAAAAGCCGGAAGTGGAGCTGTGGCTCAAAGTGGTAGAGAGTTAGCCTTGAGCAGAAAGCTCAGGAACAGAGTCTAGCCCCTGAGTTCCTCAGTACCAACATAAGAAAACAAAGAAAAATTCGTGTTTGGTGATTAGAGAGAGTCTACCTGCACCCCCTTCCCCCCAAAAAAAAGAAAACAGGAAGCAAATGAAGGACACTGATGGCACCTCCCATTTCTTCCTCAGTAGCTTCTTTCTCCTGTTGGTTCAGTCAGAAGTTGAACACAGGTCTTGGTGTCTCACCTTGGAAAGTTCTATGTTAATGGTCTAGGATGGGCAGCAGGATGGTTTAAGCTCTCGGGCGAGATTCAGATGTAGTCAAGGTGGACACGAAGAAGAGAGTCAGGAAAGAGCTCCCCATGGTGGTAGAAGGCACAACTCTGGGACACAAGGTCTTCACCAAGAGTAGGGAGAGATGTCACTGGGGGAGATGGCTTGGTCCCTCCCGTTCTCTTCAGACAGAAGAGGAGAAGGTGCACTATGGTCAAGTACATAGGAGAGCAATCAAGTGTTCAAACAAGGATGTTATTAACTCCAGTGGCAAGTTGGAGCCTCTCTGTGGGTCTTGACTGTGAAACACCTTCCCCTGGGGCCAGGTGCTTTCCCAGACTCAGTGGCCCCCACCTCACGATGGGGGGGGGTGCTCCTGTAGACCAGCCTCGTGTCCTCTCCCCCATCCTCACCACCCACAGGAGCTCCATCATCACCTCCATCGATTCTGCCTCCTGGATCGTTGTCAAGTTCATGTGCATTTTTCCACCGCCACAGCGGTGCCCATCCAGGTCACCTGGACTGGCACGGCACAGTTGTGTCATCGTCATTCTCCCTGGGGGGGAGGGGGCTTTCCAACCAGCCCACATCTGATCATCATGGTGCCCACATCTCCAATTACAGCTCAACAGACAACCTGGGGCCAAGAGGCCGCCTGCTGCTTCCACAGCTGTCAATGCATGGACGCTGTGTCCCCTGGCATCTAGCCGCACCCCCCAGCAGCCAGCTGTGCCCCCCAGCACCCAGCCGCGTCTCCTGGCACCTCTGTCTCTCTGTCCACATAGCGATCTTATATCACTGACTCCTGCAGTGTGCTGATCACATTCACAGAGCCTAACCAAATGCACTCTTGAGTGGGCATACATTGCTAGAATTGTTATCTTAACACAGATACATACATCATAAGCAGAAGGACTTTGGGATCTAAAATAAAGCCGTACATTCACTCATCTTATTTCAAGGTCTTCTTCTCCCCTGCTTTTGTCAGAAAGTTCCTTTTGTTGTTGTTGGTCATGGGGCTTGAACTCTGGGCCTGGACACTGTCCCTCAGCTCTTCAGCTCAAGGCAAGCACTCTACCTCTTGAGCCACAGCATCACTTCCCGTTTTCTAGTGCTTTATTGGACATAAGAGTCTCACAGATTTTCCTGCCTGGGCCGGCTTTGAACTGTGATCCTCAGATCTCAGCCTCCTGAGTAGTTAGGATGACAGGTATGAGCCACCAGTGTCCGGCTGAAGCTCCTTCTTGATGGCACCGGGAAGCCGGTCAGAACATGGCTTAGGCTGGCTCCTGACCTTGTGTCTGCCGTGTCCCTTCCTGTGAGGCATCCGTTCGGAGGCCCTTTGTGTCACCCTGGGGGGTTCCGAGGACACTTGATAATCATCTCAATCCAACCGAATGCAGCTTACTCAAGTCTTCCTAACACGGAGACATCTTTTTGTATTTTCTGGAGTAGTTGACTACTAGTCTTCTCTGTGTAGGAAAAGAAACCATTTATCACCTGCTAGCAGACATCTTCTTCAGGAAGAAATTTGCCTTTGTGTAGGGAAAGGGCTTGATGATCCCGCAGAGAGGAAAAGGGCTGGTGGAAGTTCACGTGCTGCGCACAAGAAGGGGGTAGAACTGGCGAGGGCCACAGTGGGTGGAGGTGTGGGGAGACAGCAGTGCTTGTGGCCATGGCTTTGGGGGTGGGGGGGGGGTGGATAGCAATCTCAGTGCCTGTGTACTGGGCCTGCATCCTGTAAAGCTGAATGTGACTTGAGACCCCTGCGCAGGCTGGGCCATTCCTGTCCACCACCACTGTGATGTTACCGTCAGCGTTTCCGAGAAGCCCCTGGCACCAGACATGTGTTCCAGGTCACCTGAGGGGCCCGGGGTAGCTTTATGAGGACTGAAATTACGTGTTCTGTTTACCTCTGGATTCTAGGAGAGTGTGTGGCTCACACTAGAGGGAAGCTAAATATTTGCCGAACAAATGAAAAATTAATAGTAGCTTTGTAAATTTTTAAATAGTTTCTTTAATAATGCATTCCAATGAGCCGGAGCTCGACGCCATGGGGTGGTTGGTGATTAATGAGATACAGACGCAGACAAATACAGAACGATCTAGCTCACTTATTTATGGTTGGGGCGCTTCTCTTTCGGCCAGCGAACCTCTTGATAGACACACTGATTACCTTAACTCTGGCCATTTTCTAATTAATTCACCAATCAATTTCAATCTTTGCCAACAAATGTACCAGGCTCATTGAAATGCAATCTTTTTAAAAAAAATGTTATTTGAAATTCTGTTTCTTTTGTGTTTTTAAACAAACTGGTTTGTTTGCTTCTCTGGGCCATCAGCATCACAAAATGCCTGCACTGAAGTGGAATGTGAGCCTGGACCTCATGTCAGAAATCTTTCAGGGTCTGGGTAATATCCATTTCCCCTGTGAACTGGAAATATGCTTGCCAACAGCATATTCATAACCCTTAAAGAATACGGGTCTAGGGGCTGGGAAGGTGGCTCAGTGGTAGAGTGCTTGCCTTGCATGCCTGAGGCCCTGGGTTCGATTTCTCAGCACCACATAAGAAAAAAGCCAGAAGTGGCGCTGTGGCTCAAGTGGTAGAGTGCTAGCCTTGAACTGAAGAGCTGAGGGACAGCGCCCAGGCCCAGAGTTCAGGCCCCACGACTGGACTGCCCCCCTTAAAAAAAAGAATACGGGTCTAGGAAACATTAATATTACTAAATGCTTTTTATGCTGTGAGCAATTAATGTAATTAAAATACTGGGTTATATCTGATGGCCTCCTAGAATAGTGCCCCGTTTAGCAAATACTGAGTTAGGTTTTTTTTTGTGTGTGTTTTTTTTTAAATTGGTGCCAGTATTGGGCTTTGAACTCAAGGCCTATGCCCTTGTTCAGCTTCTTCCCTGCTGCCACTCTACCACTTGAGCCACAGGCTCTTTGCGGGTTAACTGATGATGAGTGCCTGGATTGGTGAGCTTTGAGCTGTGATTCCCAGCCCTCTCCCTCCTGAATAGCTAGGATTGCAGGCGGGCCTTTGGGGTCCAGCCCCGCTCACTTTTGTCTTTCTACTCTGTGTTTGGTGTCTTGGGGGCACTTTTGCGTTATGTAACTTGCAGCTGTTCTTTTGTTGCCTAGTGTCCCAGGACGACTCTATTTCACTGTTGTTTAATTCATTTTCCTCTGGGGCTCCTCCAATGATGCTCCACATGTGGAGTGACTGGAGTCAAGACGCTTACTGTCTCCACGGGGTTCCCCAGGCCGTGCCAGGAGCAGGCAGGCGTGGCCCGTTCCATGCGTACACCAGGCTGGTCCCATCCGTACTCTGGGCTGCCAGCCTTCTGCCGATTCACAGTGACCGGCTGTTACAGGGAATGTGGGAGAGGAAGCGAGTGAACCTTGGGGTGCTGACTAGACCCCGAAGGGTGAGGACCAAGTTTGGGGGACAGAGTCTGACCACGAGTCAGGCCCCTCCCTCGGTGTAACCCCTTCAACTGACTGTGTGTAGTATCTGACCCAAACACTGATAGAAAGACTTTGGTGTTTGGAAAGAGATGGGTTTTGGTTCTACCTTGCTACTTTCCCAGCTAAGTCGTTGTGCATAAGCACGTCAGTGCTTCCAGTGTTTTCTGTACATAGAAAAAAAAATCTATCAGCTTTGACTTCAGTGAGATTATGTATAGTGCCTACTTCCTCTCTGTAATTTAGCAGAGCTCAGAGTTGGACTTCCCTTTCCGTCTGTTTCCTTCCCATTTCCTCCCCTCTATCTTGAAGCTTTAAAGTTGTCTTAGCGGTGACCTTAAACGAGTGAGAATCTCGTAGCCTCTCCCGCAGCTCGTGGTAGTTCCTCCGCACACCTTCCTCCCAGGCTCCATGGCCTGGCCAATGGTCTTCAGTGAGCGGCAGAGCTCCACCCTGGAGGAGCCCACAGGGTCTCTTGCGCATGTGTGCCCTCTGTTTGTTAGGTCTAAGATGCTTTGAGTCATTCACTTGCTATTTGTTAAGCTCCTGCTTTGTTCTGGGCTTTGTGATAGGTGCAGGTGACTGGTCTGACAAGACACCTTCTCTCAGGACCTCCTGGTTGCTGCCTCTATGGGTGGCACATTTTGGCTACCAGGGCTCAGGGGAGCCTGTGTGTGTGTGTGCGCGTGCGCGCGTGCGTGTGTGCGTGAGTGCGCTGAGGAAAGGATGTTGCTCAAGCCACAGGCGCAGAGGAGAGGGCTTCAAGACTAGTGTCAGTTATATTTTAAAGGCACTGGTCCAGATGTAGAGAAAAAAAGGAATAAACCTTGGTTCTTAAACAATGATAGCAGTAATTCAATGTGGGTAGTATTTTTGTGATGGTTATACTATTAAGATACCTCAGGGGCTGGGAAGATGGCTCAGTGGTAGAGTGCTTGCCTTGCATGCATGAGGCCCTGGGTTCGATTCCTCAGCACCACATAAGCAAAAAGAAAAAAGCCGGAATTGGCGCTGTGGCTCAAGTGGTAGAGCACTAGCCTTGAGCTGAAGAGCTGAGGGACAGCGCCCAGGCCCAGAGTTCAGGCCCCATGACTGACTAAATAAATAAATAAATAAATAGAATCTACCTCAAAGCAGAACACATTGAAAAGTGACCGGGGATGTGGGCGATGTCATGAAGGTGGTTGTATTGTTCACAAGGCATAGGAAACAATATCCTCAAGAGGACATAAGAGGGAAGTTTAATTTTGGCACCATAGACCTCATCTGGCAATAAGAAACTGGGCTTCCCCAGGCTCCATTCCTATTGTTCATCAAGCATTCAGTGCCATTGGTTTAGTCATACTAGTTCAGACATGTTGCAGGGCCATTCAGTGTTACAGCAGGAACACCAGCTACTCCAAACCCTCAATGCAGAGGTGATACTGCAGCACAGAGCTCCAGTAGATGGCTCAAGGTAGAGGTGACATTGCTGCACAGAGCTCTGGCAGCTGGCCCAATGTCATTTCTTCTTTTGGGACAAATCTGCTTCTGCTAATCCTGTTCCCTTCCTTGGGGACTGGGCACAAGGAACAGCAATCAGATCATGGAGAGCATTTACTTGCCACTTTTCTCCCCACCCTCATGAGAGGGACTTGGACATTCTTTCTGCTCCTTTTTCTTCCTGGCTATCAAATTCAAGCTAAACTCTGGTGCTGAGATTCTTGGTGATCTACACTTGAGTCATTTGAATCCCTTCCTTCCCACAGGGTCCTCCTGCATCCGGACATGGCTCATCACTCATTGTTCCCGCTATCCTTCTTGCTAGTTTTACATTGCAGTTTGGTTTTCATTAACTGCCAGATGTTAGGCAGCTAGAATCCTTGTTTTGGGCTCATCCTAACTTTTGGGTTCCTCTTATTATAGCTGATTGTTTTGTACAGGCCTTCTTAATGGCTTGGCTTAATCCCCAATTACAAAATAGATTTGTAGCAAGTTACATGTTGGCTAAACCTGGTTGATATCAGAATGACCCATGGTTTTTGTTTTTAGATACTTTGCACTAATTTTTAATATTGGCCTTACATGACAACTTTATTTATTATCTTGGCCTAGAAAGAGAGTGTTAAAGGCAAGAGAGTATCAAATAGTTTTGTTGGTTCTTCATGGCTCATAGGCAACGAACATTCCAACCAAGGGATTATTATGTTGGTTGTCTCTTGCAGGCATTTATGGCATAAGTACCCCCATTTTATTAGTGGCAAGAGAGAAGCAGTCTCTATTGTCCCTTTGGAGACCTGACTAATTAGCTATACACTCAGTCAGCAGAGTGAGACATTTTGGAAGTCTGCATCGTTTGGGTGGTAGGCCTCTAACTGAAATTCTTCCAGTGGTTCTGGTCTTCACCTGCTCAGATCATCTACACCACCTCAAGATGACTGAACCCCAGGAGGACCAGCTGACATGCGTGGCTATGGCGTGCGAGGCTGGGCAGAGTGCCGGGCTGCTGGCTGAGACTTTAGTTCCCTATGCTCAGTGTCAGCTATCTTTAGGGAGACAGTTCTGTAGACGCAGTGGTTTCCTCTCACCGATCAGCAGTGTCACCAGCAGGTGGCTCCTGGGCAGTATGGCAGCCCCAGCCCTCTGGCAAGTTCCGCGGGCCAGAGATAGGGCCGGCGGGCTGATCTTCTGCAGGAAGGGTCAGTCTGCTGAGATTCTCCACAGCAGAGGCCATTCTGTCTAATAACAGCCCGATTTGAAAGTGCCCTGCGTGTCATTTTCTCTCAGCTCATTGGCTGCAAATAATGTTTTCACATAAAGGCGAATTCCCTTTCAGGTCTTTATGCCATTATAACATTCTTCACTAGCTCCCACTGTCAGCCCTCGGAGCTCTGTGGACCGGTGCTGTGTGCCTGGCGAAGCTGTCTGTCTCATGCCAATCGAGGTTGCGGCTCCTCCAGTTTCTCTAGTGAGCGTGGTAGTGGCGAATTGTCATTTACGCTCCACCCTGTGGGACGCTGCTCCGTGGACCCCTCAAGACATACCGAAACCTATTTTCTTTTCCAAGGATAAACGTATAATGGATTGTGTAGGCATAATGGTAAGATCAATAAAATGTCTTAGATTTGAGAGTTATTGCTCTGAGCATGAAGCCGCCTGTGCGGCGACGCGTGCATTGCAGTTCCTTTTGATTATTTCCCACCACGATTTTTGTCAATGGAGGCATTACTCAAGTTCAGAACCTCAGCTCCGGTCATCACCAATTCCAGCGCAAACTATCTTCCACACAGAATCTGAGTGTATGCCAATATGCTTAATTGAAAACAGGGCATTGTTTTTAAAATGAACAATGCTCAGAAGGTCTGGGAAGCTCATAAAATTCCCTGGTTTTGGAAATGGATGGGACCTAGAACAAGTCATGTGAAGGGAAGGGTAAGCCAGCTTAGAGAGAGAGAATGTGTGTCTTCGCTCACATGTGGAAGCTAAATATAACATACATGGGGATGTGATCAACTATACAGGACTGCAGGCATCACACAAAAGTGCAGTGCCTATGTGCATCTGATGGTATGAAATAATATTTACATGAATGTCAGCAAATGGAAATGTGTTTTTTTCTATTTTTGCTATCTGTCTTTCCTTTTTGTTCTGTTTGTTTATCTGTCTTTGGGAGGGTAAGGAGGGGCACAGAAGTTGAGGGACAAAGGGTGAACTAGTGCAGCAGTAGTGCTCACTGGACACTATGTGGAACGTGAACTACACAACTTGTGTGTGGGGATGGGAGGAAAAACTGGGAGGGAGCAAGGGAAGGGGTGATAGTGTTTAAAAAGAAATGTCTTCTTTACATGACTTACGTAACTGTAACCCCTCTGTACATCACCTTTATACTAACAATAAAAAAATCCCCTGGCTTCCAGGCTTGTCAACATCATTTGAAATACAATTTAAAATTAGAGCTCTTCCAGACAGTAGGCATGGGAGGTGCTGCTTCTCACAGGCAGCTCCCTTGCAGGACCAGGCAGCTCCCATTGAGGTACCGGGCACCGGGCAGCTCCCGCTCCAGTACTTGGCATCTGGCTGGCTTGCTTGTTCCCTTCCAGAAGAGGAGATGGGGCCCTGGGAGGTGGGTCTCCCAAAGCCATTGCCGGTGACAGGCACTGTCGGATGGACATCTCAGGACTTGTATCTCTCGGCCCAGCTTTTCTTGAAAGTGATTCATTTTTGTATACAAGTTTCAAGTATATCTTGAAAAGGACAACCAAATGCTAGACTGGAGCTGTATTACTGTGAGTTTGCAGCATTTCATAAAGGATTTATTATTTTTATTATTACTATTGGTACTATTATTATTATTATTATACTGGTATCAAGGGTTGGACTCAGGGCCTTATGCTTGCTTGGCTCTTGCTTGCTTGGCTGGTTCTTTACCTCTGGAGCCATACATCCAGTCTGGCATTTTGCTGGTTATTTCTGAGATAGAGCCTTGTGATCATTTCTGCCCATACTGAATTCAAGCTGTGATCTCCATATCTGAGACTTCTGGGTAGCTAGGATGATAGTCAGGGGACTTTGGTGCCCAGTTTCATAAAGAATTTGAACGCAATAGGAAAGCATCTTAATCTCTTAGTTCTGATAAAATCAGGGTCATTGTTGGTTCTAACTCTGGTGTATGTTACTGACAGCAGCCTTCTTTTCCTTCTCCACCACGTGAAGAGCTCGGGGCCACAATACCACATCAGCAAAGATCACCCTGTCTATTCTGCACGCATAGTGGAATGTTTACTGCAAATGAGGAGAACTGACAGTGCCTCAAATAACTCTAAACACCTTCGTTATGAGGTAGCATTCTCCTCATATGGCTACCATTATCACAGAACCGGGATGTGTACAATACCCTTTCCTGTAAAATCACTTAAAAATATTATTACCTTAAAGTCGTTGTACAAAGGAGTTTACGAGTACAGTGCATTTTGATCCATGTTCTCACATCTTCCTCCCCTGCCACCTCTTCCATTACTTAATTTTTAGGCTATGTATTGTTTTTTTGTTTACAATTTAACAAAACAGTTCATGCATGCAATGATTCTTGACTTGGGTTATCACTTTAAATTTTCCCCAGCTTCCCCTCACCCCTCTACTTGTCTTTCTTAGTTCTGTGGTTCATATACTGAATTCTTGCTTGTATTCTCCCCCTTCCCCACTCCACCCTGCTGCCCCCTTCCTCCCTTGGCCCCGCCCCTTCCTCTTGCAAGTGACCACCCCTTACTCATTTCCTTGGGCTGTTTACAGCCTTGGCCTCTCTGGACCCCACTGTGGGTCTGACCAAAGCCTCCAGGGCAGAATGTGGACTGGCCAGGCAGCAGCTCTGCCTGCTCCAGCCTTCTGGGAACTGAAACGAAACGCGTTTCCCGTTCTGCCTATGCTCCGCTAGTTGCCCATCTTGTCCCTGTTAGCCTGGCAAGGTACCAGGATGGCCTGAGGAAAAGGTGGAGAGTGTGGACAGTAGGTGAGGTAGGCCTGGCGTGCGGACCTGAGGGTGTGTGTGCCTGCAGGCATTCGTGGTGGAAAGGAGGATGGCAGCCTTGCATTTAGCACCTGGTTCTCAAACAGAAACATTTGTCCCCAGCCCTGGCCCGCAGCCCTGTGAGCGCCATCTGAGATCCCAGTCAGAGTTGTGCACATCTCTAGTGTCATGTTAACGCAGCTCTGCTGTGGCCGCTTCAGAGGCTCTTCCAGAGTGCTGGGGGAGCTGCCCAAGGGGTGGCCAGAGCCGGTCCAGGCCAGCCATGGGCGGGGAGCTGCCAACATGGACACTCACGGTGTGAGGCACACACAACCCTGGCTGCAGTGTGTGTGTGAGCTGACGTTGGTCACACCAGTGCTGTGCTCGTCAGTCCTCAGAAAAGTAACCCAGTGTGGGGTGATTGCACGCCAGTGATACCAAGTAGCTCACAAAACTCCTGAAAGCCCATCCGCTTTGAGGAGCCGTGGAGGGCTGGCTTTGGGGTGCCAGGGCCCGGGGTTTACATATCCATTTGGCTGTCCACAAAGCTCAGTCCGTGCTGAAGAACCTCTGAGCAACACAAACGCACAGGTTACACATGTGGTATATTAAAAACAAACAAACAAACAAAAACGCCTTCCAGGGCTGTCTGTGTGGATCCTGCTTGCCAGGATGACTATCCTTGCTTTATTTTTAGTATTTAGGCATTTGGCTAATATATCTTTTTAATGACACACTCCTTAACGCAGAAGTACAGGAGTTCCCGAAAACAGAGCAATTGGTTATTAGCTAGCCTTAGGTGAAAATCACAGACATAAATAACTTCTCAGGAAAACACAGTGTTCCTAGGGCCAGACGATCCCAAGGCTGCTTTTAGGATTAGCATTTCCACAGTCCCACATTTCTATTTTCTTAACGCTTTGCCTAAACAATTTATATTTTAGCTGCTTTCGTGGAGGACAGCATGAATATTTTCCCGGCATATTAGGGCTTCCACAAGGAAGGCACTCTTGGTGGTTAATTGGTTTGCCTGCTGAGATGAAGGGTGGGAGACGGGCAAGGCTGGCTAATTGCCACACTTCCAACCTCTGCGTGATGAGTCGGGTTTGTTTCATGACAGCCAGTGTCCTGGCCTCTGCCTCAGGGACTCACTAGGACAACTCGTCTCAGTTTAGAGTAATACCCACGCATCTCTAGTTTTCTCCAATCGATGCGAGGGCAGATCGCTGGGGAATGTGCGTACATTGACTGAACTTGACCGGGGCCTACATCGCACCATTAGAAGATAACATCTGAGCTTCATATCCTTTTCAAAAAGTTGCAGTAATTCTGAGGCATTAGCTACTGAACAGCTACCTATAGTGTGTCTCTTCTTTACCTTCTGTTACTAATTGGCATAAACTTAGAGGCTTCAACCATCCCAAACTGATTACTTTGCAGTAGTGTAGGTCAGAAATCCTGTAATATGCATCAGACTGGGACAAAATCAAGGTGCAGGCAGGGCTGTTTTCTGTTGGAGGGCTCTCGGATAGAATCCATTTCTTGCCTTTGCCATCCAGTTTTCAGAAGCCTTTTCCTCTCAGGATCCACCCTCTCCCTCCATCTTGAAACCACGATCCACCCTCTCCCTCCATCTTCAAACCACCATCCAGCCTCTTCTTCCATCTTCAAATCACCATCCACCCTCTTCCTCTGTCTTCAAATCATGATCCAGCCTCTTCCTCTGTCTTCAAAGTGTGGGAGACGCATTCACACCTTGAACTACTTGAGCCATACCTACAGCCCTTTTTGCAGATAGGATATTGCATCTTTGCCTCAGACTGGCCTCAGGCTGTGATCCTCTTGTGTCTGCCTTCTGCGTAGCTGGGAATACAGGTGTGCATGACCACGCTTTAGAGAAAAAGTTTCAGTAACTTTTCCCTGAACTAGCTTTCACTTCAATGCTGCTGTCTCCACTGTTGGAACTAGCGTAAGCGAGGCACCCGGGACTCTCTGGTACTTCTAAAGGATCCTTGTCAGGATGCCTGGTCCCATGCAGAACACAGGATAATCTCACCTTCTCAAGTCAGCTGATGAGAGTATTTCTTTCCCTCAGTACCCTTCAGCTCCTCTTGGCCATATGTCCTGACATGACCCGCTTGTGGAGTTGTGGACCTGCCCAGGGGGCTGTTATTCACATAAAATTGATAAAAATGTGCTCTACACTTTACTTCTGAGGAGGTCAAGTTCCTTTAAATAGTTTCTCCAAGGTCTCTGGTGTAAAAACAAAGTGAAGATCCCTGTCTAATAAATTGAATTATCTTCTCCCAGATTACCATCTTGTTCAAAACTATTTTGTTTGGAGTGTGTTCTTGCCTTGACTGTTTTACCTGTGAGGAAATTAATACTTAAAAGATTGTACTTTTTATCTTTTGCATTTTAAGAAGATCTGGAGGGAAAAAAGAATCCTTCGGAGGAGATCCAGAGCAGCAGTGAAGATGACACAATGAAAAGAAAAACAGAGCGTCACTCTTGTCAGCCAAAGCCCTCGTGTGTATTGAGGTCCACAGAACGGACCTAGAGCTGGGGAAATGACAGGCAGAATATTAAGAGAGGCCGTTGGTTGGCACTGGCTCAGGGTCTTTCCTGAGAGGTGAAGATGATTAGGGCCATTTGGGGAGGATGTTGGAGCTCAGGAGCAGACGCTTGGCCGGACTTCACCCTGACTCTGGAGGCTCCTGGGTCCATTCCAGTATCCATGTTGAGATTTTTCCACAACATTGTGCCCTAGTGCCTCTGGTTCTGGTATTTTTCACCATTATCAGATGGTTTTGTTTGCGACATACACCATCTGCCCGACCCTGGCTTTGAGAAAGCCTTGATCCTAACTCAGATTTTATTTTGGAGTTACTGGAAACAGAAATTGGTTATTGGCTCAATGTAGCCAGAGTCCAGCAGGCTCTAAAGTAGAGCAGAGGTGCACACTCCCAAGGGCAGGGCTGACTCTGGGGCCGTGGCCTAGCTTCTCCACGGTGCATTGTTCAGTACATGATCAAGAAATAAGTGAACATGCAGATGAATGTAATGCCAGCCAAAGAATATTGGTTTATTTTATTTTTCTTTGCCTATTACTTTCATTTGTGCTTCTAATACAGTATTTTGAACAAAGCAGTGCTTCCTGATATAACTCATTAAAAGATTCCAATGTCCTTTTGGAAATAAATTTCTTTTATTACATAAAGTAATAAAGAAATTGGAACACATATTGCCTTTCAATAATTTTTCTTAAAAGACACATGTATTTTGAGACTCGTTAGCTGTGACCACTCACCAGCTTCTGACAGGCAGAATGAACCTGGGTGATGCACAGGCCTGCTTAGTCAATTTACATACATTTTGGACTCCCATGTAATTCTGTCTTGTCATTTATTATCTGTGTGCATTTTGGCAAATCTGTTAACCTTTCTGACTTTAAGCAAACTACCTGTAAGATATGGCACCCTATTAAGGTTACATTTACATTTGAGGGAAACATTTTATGATCTAAGTTGTGTGCCTGGCTCAAATCCACACTATGGACTTTCCTGTTTATAACCTGTGCTGGTGATAACACAACTTTCTGGTTAAAAGGAACGGTGTCTTCATTAGGATAATATTCATGGAAAGGTTACATGTGCACTGTGTACCATCTCAGCTGTCCTGGGAAATCACTGTGACTTGGACCTTTCCCCTTGCCTCTAGAAATGGTGGTTTTCTTCTTTTGGAAAAATGGTATTCTTCTTCAGGAGATCCAAGATCCTAATGCGTAAGCATGAGGATGAAAGGTTATGATTTCCACAGCCTCTTGGTCCCCCCCCCACGCCTTCTTCTTGGGGTGTGTGTGTGGATTCGTCAAATGCACACTACCGTGGGAGAGTCTGTCCTGTGGTAACGGAGAGGACAGCCATGCGGAGGCCACCGGCTCACCCTGCTCCACCTCCAGCCACCCCTCCAGCTGTGACTGGGCCAGCTCCTGCCTGATGAACACATCTGCAGTGAGGTCTTGATGCAGAAAATGCCAAAGAGACGAGTCCCCTGCGAGGACTGGCATTCTGCTGTTTCCTCTGGACCCACCCCTAGGTGCCAGCTCTGCTTAGAAGGGACACCATGGGGCTGTGGTTCACCAGGGATAGTCTTCCAGCTGCTCCAACATGGTGTGGGCCCAGTCCTCAGCCCTGTCAGTTCTGGTGAGCGTTGTGCTTTGTCGGGGGATACTGGATCCTAGTGCATGGCTGCATCAGCGCACTGTTGGCCCTTCCAGGAAAAGCAACCCCCTTCCTCCTTCCTCCTCCCCATTCCGCCATGGAGCTCACATTTTTCCCTCAGGACAACTACCAACCATCAGAGGAAAGGCCGCCAGCGCCCCTCATCCCCCTTTGGCTGGTAAGCTGTGTGTCAAAGCCACAAAATACCCTGAGATCCAGGCTGCCCGGCCAAAGTCATGGCACCAGGTGCCCAGCTGCCCAAGATGTGAAGGTGGACTGAACTGAGAGCTTTCTTTTTCGGTCCATTCACCCCTCACCACCTCCCCTTCCACCTCCCCTTGCTTTTTTTCTTCATGATAGCACTTTGGAAAATGACTTTTAAGCACTAACGTTTTCTCATCATGGAAAATGTTTAAATTCAGAAAACCAAAAAATATAAAAAGGATGAAAGCAAACCAGAAAAGAAGACCCTCGCCCTTCCAGTTCTAGAGATGTTTCCGATTAATGTTTGGCGCATAGGCTTACCAGTCTTTTTCTGTGAAATGGTATTTTGACAAAATTGAATTGATGATGCATTATTCGGCACCATGCTCCTTTGCATGTCTACTCAGCCAGTCTAAGTATTTCCAAGTGTTTAGAAGTTTTAAATCCCTGTCTCTCTGGGGGCTGTAGAGCTGCTGTGAACATAGGGCACTGGGCTCTATGTGTGTCCTCCTGGCTCCCGAATGGAGGGCCCTGCAAGGTGTGTCAGTTTCTGAGTGGAAAGGAGACTTCAGGGCCTAAAATTCCACCACAAATACCAGGACTTCCAGTCTCTCTCCCCTTCCCAAGTGAAAGGACCACTATGCTTGTTTTTCTGTTAGGATTCCCATGAACTATTTTTTTAGACAAGATAGAAACAAGGTGGAAAACGATAAGAGTGTTTCTCTTCGTTCTGGAGGAAATGCAAACACAAGGGAGTTAAAACTAAGAAAATATTATTAGAGAGAGGTTGAATATACAATCCTTTAGGATATGAGTCACGCGTGACTCTTCTCAGAGTCCAGTGGCTCAGAGGAGAGCAGGGGACTTCTTGGCTACTAAGTCATATGATTGCCTTTATGACTCGCTATGACATTTGGTAACCATTACATTTATACCTGAAAACAAATCCCATCAAGAACTGCAGTTCTCTTTGGAAGGAGGGCTAGCAAAAAGAAGAAAATGTTGGTGAAATCATTTGTATCATTCATTTTTAAAATTCAGTGTAAAGTTATCAGAAAGTGTAAGACTATAAAGCAATAGCAACTCCGTTTGTTCTTAATATTTCTCAGGACATTAATGGGAAGGAAGCTTGAGGTTGAATCGTTGGGACAGAGCAGAGTAGGCATAAAAGCAACAGGATGAAAAATTCTTTTGCTGTTACTTTGCATTTTTGAGATTGGCACCTGAGACAGAGTCGAGCAATTTTCTTTCCAAAGGAACAGCTGTCTTCCACCCAGGACGTATTCTGTGGCAACATGAATTATAAATGCCTTTGAGAAAATTAGCAAGCTTGTTTTTCTCCTATTAAATGCCAAATATGAATAACAGACACAAGGTCAAGAAGACTTTGGTCTCCGTACTCGGGCTAAAATGTAGTCTCAAGGGACTCCCTCACTGAAGTGTGGGTGACACATGTGTGGGGGGGCGAGGGGAGGACTGAGATGGTTGTTGACTGAGGACAGACCCTAGTGAAAACCACTGGAATCAAATTCTACTTTACATGGATGTGAGAAACAGGCCCAGGCCCATGGTGGCTTCTTCGGTAGTGGCAGAAAGGGACAAGAGCAAGGACTCAACTTCCAGGACAACTGGCCATTCTGCCTTCAGTGGAACCCACATGGGCCTTCAGTATGGAGACAAATGCCTGGTCCACGTGCTGACCCTACCTTTTCCTGTCTTCCTCTGAGTTACCTCACCCTTCGCGCTTGGTGAATCACCTTTCCATGTCTCTCGTTAACTGGACTCAGCCGTGCTGGGCTGGGATGTGTGTGAGCTGTCAGGCAGGTGTGTAAGGTGGGACACCAGGCGGCTGGCAGAGATCCCACTCTGCCCTTCCTCCCGTGCGGTGCTGCTGCTGGGAGATGCTGGGTGTGGGCAGTGGTGTCCGTGTGTGAGGGGCTGAGAAGGAATCTGTTCTTATTCTTTGCTGTACTGTGCCCAGAAAGTCTCATTCTTATTCTGTGGATAGATGGTGGGATGTGGCGCTGGAGCTGAGATCCCTGTGGAGTGGGGTCTGTCTCACACAGGAGCAGTGGAGACGCTGGAGATGAGGTCCCCATGGAGTGGGGTCTGTCTCAGGAGCGGTGGGGATGTTCCTGACTTTTTATAACTGTACTCATTCCTCAGTCCTGTCTTCAGTTGCTCTAACAGGACAGGAATGATGCAACCTAGAAAAGCGGTGTAATTCAGAGTTAACTAATAACGGCAAATGCCACATTTCCTGTTTATTTGAAAATAATACATGGATCTGTTCCATAGGACCCAGGGTAGTGAGGGCTGTGAGCACAGGAAAAAGGATGAGAGATTCGCGGTTGGGCTGACACTGAATTTTCAGCTTTTCTTTCTAACCATTTTGGATGAACTTGGGGGAATTTGGTTCAAGTAAAGGTGATAACGATTGGGAAGTGTAGACCTTTACTCCTACGTGTGCTATCTCTAAGGGCTTCGAAAAGGAAGTGCCCCCAGGGTCTGAGGCACAGCCTGGAGGAGGGAGCCATCCAGCAATGGGGGTGAGATGGTCTGGGATGTCTCAGATGAGTAAGTGGAGATGGGAGACAGCAAACGCTGGCTGACTACCCCAAAGCAGAACTGGGCCAGCTGGGCAATGGCATGGGAAGCCTGGGGCACGGCTGGGGGTAGGGGTGGGGATCACGGTGGTGCAGTGGGGGGAAGGACGTGGGGCTGCGGGAGGGCACACCGCTCCTGCAGGCGGTGGCTGCAGGCTGTGCACGGTGGGAGCAAGCTCCCGGAACCCCATGCGTCCACTTCTGTCTACACAATCTTATGTAGAGATGATATTTTAATAGCATTTTTTTTCAAGACCGGTGAGCATTTTTCAAAAGGCAAGAAAAGTAACATCTATATGTTGGGTAAAACCCTCTAATTTTCCCCTTTAATTAGGAAAAAATAAGGACTCAGCAGTGAAGCTCTTTTATAAAATCTTTACCAGCTAAACTAGCCAGATATGTGTGGCTCACGCCTGTCATCCCAGCTACTTAGGAGGCTGAGATCTGAGGATTGTGGTTTGAAGCCAGCCCAGGCAGGAAAGTCTGTGAAATTCTTGCCTTCAATTAACCACCATAAAGCTGGAAGAAGAGCTGTGGCTCAGGTGGTACAGCGCTAGCCTTGAGTGAAAAAGCTAATGGACAGCATCCAGGCCCTGAGTTCTAGTCCCAATACTGGCAAAAAATACAAAAGGTAACTAATAAGACAGGAAGAGAAAGTTGTATGGGAGGGGTCTAGAAGTCCCCTCCCATCCCCCAGTCCACAATGCGACGTGACTTGGAATTCCAGAGCAAGTCCATGCGAACCCTCCCTTCCTGTTTAGAAACATGCACTAAAGCCACGTGGCTTGTGAGTGAAGGCTCACGACTTGAATTTATTTATTATCAAAATAGTTTTGTCAGGTAGTAGCCCGAGAGGGTGTGGAAACACAGAGCGACGCAGCCGCTGTAGGACAGACTTCAGCTTGAAAATCTTCCTTGTCACCCCAAATATTGTACATCTCTAGAAAACTTTTCTAAGTTTGTGCTTAAAGCTTTTCATCAATATGATTTATAAGTTTAAATAGTCTCAAATTTTCATCTGTATGCCATTTTACAGATCTTGGTTCACAATTGTTTGGTCTGAAACTTCAATCATCATTGATTATAGTAACAGTTCCTTAGTCATAATGTAGTTGATAATTAAATATAAAAATTATTATTTTATACATTACTACAAATCCCTTTAAAAAGACCAAGTTCTGAAAGACAGAGAGAGAGAGAGAGAGAGAGAGAGAGAGAGAACAAGAAGTTGTTTAGAAAATTGCAGGAGCTTCAAGAGTCTCAATCAGTAAAGCAGATACAAGAAAAAAGAACAGTCTTAGATACTCATTTTTGCCCCCAAGATTGCTGAAAATAAAAGATGGCAGACTGAGTGGTAGGAGTGTGGTAAGACATATGTGAGCTCAGAGCTGGGCAGGGCCGGGGGACGGACTGGATGGTATCAGAGTCCCCTCCTTCCGTACTTGTGCCAGAATAACCAAATTCCATTTGTGTCATCGTGTCTCCTTCCACGACGCACTCTCCCCCCCCTCGAGTCCCTCCAGTGACCGCCAGGTCTGTGTTGGGGCTTGGAGAGTTGCAGGCCTGCGGGATTGGCCAGTCTGTGCCAGGGGCTTCAGGCACGCTCACCACACACGGCACTTCCTCTCTGGGTTCATGTAGGAATTCTTGCGGCAGTGGAAGGCTTCGGCAAACTCAGCGGAGTTCTGTAGAGTCCCAATGATCCTAGAGACAGACCAAATATATAACTAAATAAAAAGTTCCTGTCGGTGTGTGACATGCAGGTCTGCAGTCCCGGGGACGCTGGGGAGTTTCTGGGAAGGCCACGTGAACGGGCCACGCCTCCAGCCCTTTTGTGCTGTAGTTATTTTCCAGCCATTTTGAGAAGTTTGTAGGCAGGTGCTAAAGATAAATAGAATCTGCAGAATGCATACAAATCCACCTCTATATAAAATAAAATATCAGGAACCAAGGCTCCTGTTTAAAGGAAATGAAGAAACACGGACACATTGGAGATAGGCTAGCCCCAAGCATGCTAATCATACAAAGAAACCCAACAGCCAGATTAGTTGAAAATATCTGCACAAAACACTAGAAAGAGTTTTGGAAATTAAGCAGGACACTGGTGACTTGTGCCTATAATACTACCCATGCAGGAAAATAAAATCTGGAGTATCATGACTTGAGGCCATCCCCAAATAAGCAGCAAAAAGCAAGACAGGAGGCATGGCTCAAGAGGTAGAATACCAGTCAAGTGAGCAAGCTGAGCAAGCGCAAGGCTCTGAGTTCAAACTCCAGTACTTCCAAAACAAATGAACAAAAAATATTGGAAATGAGGCCATGAAAAAATTCCATGGCTTGTCAGTGATGTGAGTTTTATAAAGTAGGAGTTGATACACATGTTTGAAAACAGAAGAGTGTAACATATTGAAATTTGTTTTAAAGGTGGAGGAGCTGAGGGAGATTTGATTTGGGTACACTGTATGTGTGTATAGAAATATCAAAATGATACCTTCTCCATACAACCGATATACATTAATAAAAATGTAAAAAGCAAAGAGAAGAACGCAGGTCAGTCCTCACTATGACCCTGATAGCTAACCAAGGGTTGGGTTTCCAAAAAGAAATCATATTTAAATTGTGGACTTAACGTCTACCATATTTAAAGGAATTACTTTTTAAGTCTTAAGGTTTATTTAGAAGCACATCGGGGTTTAGGAAGGCAGCATATGCCAAACACAGCTTCTGGTTTTACATCAAGAATGTGTCTTTTGTCTGTGATGCTGTGTGTGCTGCTTGGGCACAGGTTTACAAATTTCCCTCTGAAAATATTTTCATGTACAACATCAAGCCTGGTTTGTGAGTAGCAGCTCAGTGGCTGTTACTTTTAAAGTTCCTGAACAAATATGTTTTGCTTTGTACAGCCAGGAAGCAGCATGCTTGCAAAATAAATGTAAACTCAACCTTTTGCCAAGGAAATCCCTTCACCTCCAGAGAAAATAATAATTTCCTCGACAAAAAGTTGGCGTTCCATTTACTCTTGAAATCACACACACATACTTCTCTCATTATGAATGAAAAAATAGTTGGAGATATCTTTTAAGCCAGAACCCCCAAAGTTACTAAGTGATACAAATACTTTCCCACATGGTATGAATCAAAAAATGTTAGCGATTCTAATTGTATAAAATTATGTAAAACTTTTATGGTTTTAAAAATTGGGGGCAGAATCCTGTTATGTGCTTACCTATTAACTCCTAAGGGCAAGTTAGTTATTGAGATTTTCAACATAAGAATGAGCAACACAGCTGGCTGCCCATGGTACAGGCCTGTAACCCTAGCTGCTCAGGAGGCTGAGATCTGAGGGTCACACTTCGAAGCCTGCCTGAGCAAGACACATGGGACACACATCTCCAATGAGCCAGCCAGCACAGAGCTGGAAATGAAGGTGAGGGGCTCAAGTGGCAGAGCGCCGGCCTTGAGGGAGAAAGTTAAACAAGAGTGTGAGGCCTTGAGTTCACACCCCAGAGCTGGTTCAAAAGAGAGAGAGACATACACACAGACAGAGACAGAGACAGAGAAACAAGAGAAAGACAGAGTGACAGAGAGAGACATAGAGAGAGACACAGTCAGACAGACAGAGAGAGGAGCAACAAAAAGCCCTGGAGTTTCAGTTAGTAGAATAATGCTATGCAGCTGATGAATTTATGGGGCAAAAGGGTATAGTTGAAGATTCTGTGCTCATCAAGGAAGGTAGCAAATGCATTTTAAGGAAATACTGCTGTAGTGGTTGAGACTGATTTTTCCTGCTGTGAAGTTAATTTCTAACTCTTCTTCCTTGGGGGAGGGCAGGCAGGCAAGGCATTCTATTAACATTATAGGAACCCAGGTGTTCATGGGTACTTGGTTTAGTTCACGGGGCACATGGGGACACATTTAATAAAATTGATTATATGATGGAGTGTGTGAATTATAAATGTTCCCTGCCAGTCTCAGAATGCAATGATAATACTTTCAACTTACCAAGATTCCAGTGATGGGAAACCCCCACCACACTCTTTTTTTTTGTTGTTGGTTGTGGGGTCTGAACTCTGGGCCTGGGCGTTGTCCCTCAGCTCTTCAGCTCAAGGCTAGTGCTCTACCACTTGAGTCACAGCATCATTTCCAGCTTTTTCTGCTTATGTGGTGCTGAGGAATCGAACCCAGCGCCACCTTCCTAGCCCTCATACCTCCTTTTTTGACAAAAGGAAAAGACAACTTTTTTTTTTTTTTTTTGGGTCCGGTTGTGGGACCTGAACTCTGGGCCTGGGCGCTGTCCCTCAGCTCTTCAGCTCAAGGCTAGCGCTCTACCACTTGAGTCAGAGCACCACTTCCAGCTTTTTTCTTTTTGCTTATGTGGTGCTGAGGAATTGAACCCAGGGCCTCATGCATGCAAGGGTTCTACCACTGAGCCACCTTCCCAGCCCCGAAAAGACAACTTTTAAAAGTGAAAACTAAACATTTCTTGAATGAGCTATACTGGGAAATGATTGGAACTGGCCTGGTGCTATCTTTTGTTCATTACCTCCATGGCAGCTAATTTGGGTTTGCACAGAAAATGGCTGCTGAGTGAATGGAGTTTGAGGGAAATGCAGGGGAGGCTGCTCAGCGTAAGCACGGAGCACACATGGCGTGAGCAAACTCAGGATCACGGACAGCACGCTAGGCGTGAACACGAGGCATGCCTGGTGTATAAGCACACTCAGCAGGAGCATGGGGCACGCTGGACATGGTCGACAGCCCTGACAGAGTACACTGGGACAGCTGGATTCTCCATTCACACGCCGGCCGGCTACAGTGGTGTTTCATGGCCCGAAGTGTCCCCTCCAGGACTGTTATGTTCATGTTCCTTCCAGGTAGGGCTTTTGTTCCCTTTTGTTCTCAACCTCTGTTTCCCAAACACCCCGCGAGGACTTTCGTCACTATTCTGTTTTCCAGACATTCTTGCGTGGGGGCGGGTGCTGTTGATGGGGGTGGATGTTGAAATGTGATTATTTGTGGAGGGAGGGGCAGTCTTCAGAATTCAGCCTCCAAAATGGCTGCTTAAGGTCCACAGTCCAAAATTAGAAAGTTGGCGGGTAGTTCTCTTTCAACCTATGGTGTTCTAATTTGGGAAGGATGTTAAGTATCTTCCAACTCAATTCTAGATCCTAGAACTCACAACATTAGAGCTATTGAACTCCAGGGCTCTTAGAAATTCCTTGCTGCCTTTAAAGGAGCATCTTTCTTCCTGCAATCCATCAAGACCCAGGGTTAGGACACAGATGTGCTGGAGTAAAACACCTGGGACTGTGAGTGGGGCCCTCTCTCTTCACGTGCTATTGTATGCACTGGTCCTCTCTGTGTGTCTCTGTATCTCACACGCACAACACTACGTTATAAACTCAGAGCCAAATGTGGTAGCAGTGCAGACAATGTGGCCGTGCCTGGCTGCCCCTCAGGCCACCTACCTGAAGTTGCCTGGACTGTGCACGTCTGTCTTAATGGAGTTGAGTGCATACTCCGGCCGGTAGGTGCCACACCACACCTAGAGATCGGAGTAGACAAAGCAAAGCAATGTGCTCAGGGCAGGTTGGAGGAAAAGCACAATTAAAGTGGAATTCTGCATTCTTCAGTAACATTTGATAAATGGCAGCCAGGACATGATCACGATCATAGATGAGGTCTGACCAGTCAACCCCAAGGTCAACCCCAAGGTCCTGTCACCACTGGGGGAAACAAGGCAACATGCACGCAGCACAGAAAGTTCTGTGAAATTACACATGCTTTGCATCATACTCAATCAAGAAAGATGCAGTACCTGGGCGAAGTTCAGGAAGAACAGTTGTTTGTGATTAAGGTCAAGCCCAGGAAGGAGTTTCTCTTCGCCGTTCTTTTTAACGTAATTCTGATAGGCCTGGAAGCAGAAGGGTGGTTATATTGCCTGGATGGTCACAATAAACCTACTCAGAATGGCGTGGACTCAAGTAATTAGTCTTCCACATCAAAATACTGTTCACTTATACCATTTTGTGGGTTTATTTACCAATACGCCGCAAAGAACATGACACTGGTTTACAAGTACGAGAGCCTGGCACGTGCCAGGTGACAACAGTGGTGTTTACATGAATGGGTGACTTAGACCTGCTGCCAGTGGCTTACATAAATGTCGGCTCCAGCTAGATGGGGACATGCGGCCGGCTGCTGAGGTGGCCATTTGTCACGGCTATATTTAGCGTAGTTACTACTCTGCACAAAATAAACTCTCCCAGATTTAGCCTAAGTGACTCTTGCCAAAAGTCAAGAGATCCTTAGTGTCCCAGGTGTCCAAGGGGAAGGGCCAGTGCCCCCGAAGTTGGGGCAAAGAAACCAGATCGCAGTGACATTAGGAGGAAGGAATTAGGCCACTTGAATGACAGAGAGGGTTCTCAGTTCTTAAGGGTTTACACACCACTACTAAAAATTGCAACTGTCCTTCATTCCTGTACCAAACACATACACTCTCACAATTTCTCTTTCACATACATTTGTATGTTGATCACCTTAGTGTACAAAAATATTTTTTTTTTTTTGGGTCCGGTCATGGGGCCTGAACTCTGGGCCTGGGCGCTGTCCCTCAGCTCTTCAGCTCAAGGCTAACGCTCTACCACTTGAACCACAGCACCACTTCCAGCTTTTTTCTTTTTGCTTATGTGGTGCTGAGGAATCGAACCCAGGGCCTCGAGCATGCAAGGCAAGCGCTCTACCACTGAGCCACCTCCCCAGCCCCAGTGTACGAAAATATTTAAAGAGATTGACCCCAGATGCTCTGTCCAGTTCTTATAAAGGAAGGGATCCCACTGGGGAGAGAGAGGGGTGTCTCCTTTCTTTGCCTCCTCTGCATGGATCTGCAGAGCATCTGCAGGGTGAACACACAGAATCCTACCTCGGGATCCTACCAGCTCACTGCTGTGAACTTTTTCAGGCCCCAGTGAAAGGATGGGAAACTCGGTGAGAGCCAGGAGGAGTGAGTCTGCTTCAGGAGAAGCAGACGGCCAGGGCAACAGAGAGGGAACCAGAGAGGAGACATCTCAAAGAAGGAGGGCCTCACAGAGCGGAGACGGCTCTCATGATGCTCAGCTTCCCAGCCACGAGGGGATGGGAGGCAGACACTGCTGGTGAGGACTCCACCCAGGGGTCGGGAGATCCCAGTGCCTGCCCCTCACTGGGACACTGAGGTGTAGTCAAAGCAACACGGCCATCATTACTGTCAGAATAAAACGGCACCACTCACCCTGTACGCCTGGCCCAGGCCTCCGTTATCTGCGATGTTTTCCCCCAGTGTGTTAAGTCCATTGAGCTGTTTAGAAAAGATCCTTTGTTAGGACTGCTGAGAAAAGCCAAGACTTCTCCTAGGACTGACCATATCTGAGAGCTTTCTGGACAGTTCTGAGGACGTACGTGCTGCCCGCCCGCCAGGTCCCAGGTGAAGTTCCCGTACTGGTACACCATGCACTGCGACTGTGCCTTGAAGTTGTCGGCTGACTGCTGTGTCCACCAATCCACGAGGTCTCCATCCTTGTTAAAGTTTCGGCCTGTGAGGTGTTTATTTAATGAGGGAGATGCGTTATAGCAAGAATGACAGTATCTCCTGTCCTAGTTTGGTTTTGTTCTTTAATGCCCGTAAATGTAAAATCACAGACAAAAGTTAACCTGCACGGCTGCATTCAAAATTCTAATGTCATAACAAGGACACAGATGCACAGATGACCTGCGTGTCCCCAGGAATCTTTAGTTTCAAATGACAGGGGTGGAAGACTACTATGTGGAGAAGAGCAAACGGGGCAGAGGATGGGAGAAACTGCTGGCTTCCTCATCTGGGGAAGGCCCACCTGGTAAACAGTCCTCATCTGTTTAATTTGGCATTCTGGAACGTTCAGAAGGTCAGCATTGTTACTCTGGGCTTCCTATTCCTCCAGCCCCTGGGAGCAACTGCTCAGGGCTGTATCTTTCTACTTGAAATACTCCCCCACCCCCTTCCTGGAACTTTTTTGCCAAATGATGCTGTTTTTCCTCTTTTTGACTTCCGGTATCTGAGCATTTACTTGTACTGTTTAATGTGAACCATGAAGTAAGGGAGCTGCCAGCCACACACACACACTGGTCCCCTGCTCCCTACGTATGAAGCGATGGAGTTTTGTATAGACAATTGTAACTCTGGATTTTAATTTCTTCATCGGTAGTGCTGAGGTTTGACCTCAGGGTCCTTCTGCTTTGCATGGGAGCTGGTGCTCTGCCACTTGGGCCATGCCTCCAGCCTGTATTTTGCTATTTATTTTAAATACAGAGTCTCTTAGGCTTTGGCTGGCTTTGAGCCATGTTTTTCTGGACCTCAGACTTCTGAGTTGCTACAATTTCAGGTGTGAAGCTACCAGCTCCAGGTGATACACTGCTCATTCCTAGAGGTCAAATCCCAAAGGAAATATCCCTGGCACTTACCATTGTCATCAAAGCCATGGGTGATTTCGTGTCCGATGACCATACCGATGCCCCCGTAGTTGAGGGAGTTGGACTGCTGGGCGCTGAAGAAGGGTGGCTGCAGGATGCCAGCTGGGAAGACTGCGGGAAAGACGGGGCGGGAGATGAGCCCTGTGTACTCTACCGCTGGCAGCAGGCCTACAGTGGGCTTCTTGCTTGCCCACCTGTTTTCCTCCGTGCCAGTGGCACTGGGGCACATACAGGACGGTGTGGTGGGAACTGGAATCATATGGCAAGAACCAGGATGGTGTGGCGTGAACCGGGACAAGCCCTTCCACATCAAGGCAGCCAATCTACCGCCCAGGACTGATGTGATCATCTGATTTACTCACCTGATCCACTACCTGAGCTCTTTTAAGATTGATTTTTGTAGGGAAGAGTTTGGAGCAAGGATGATTTATTCCTGACCTTCACAAAGCCCTTTCCCCGTGGTATATATGTGGGAGACATGGTTATTCAATAGTTCAAATATTCATTTTAATTGTCTAAGACTTTAACCTTTTCTAATATGATCTCAACTAATGCTGCCCCGCATTCCATGCTTCCCGCCCACAGGTTATTCTGAGCTCACTGTCTTCAAGGCACCTGGGACTACCTCACACTCTGTGCCTTTTGTTGGTTATGGTTGGATTTCTTCCTTGTCCAATCTTCTCCTGCCCACCTCAGCACCTCAAATACATATCCCATTGGGAGCCGAGGCTTGAGTGTCTTTGTTGGCTGGGACACTGGAGCTCCTCCTTGTCTCCGGAGCCTGAAGCCACAGCAGTGGCTGACCTGAATTGTGAGCGGTGATGGGATGGTTCATCGGGAGAAGCGAATGGGTGGAAAATCCTAACAAGTGCAGCCCAGCAGCTGGCAGATCTTGGCTTGGGGAGGTCCATCCCTGGCCCGCGCCGACCACTGGCGCTCTGCGTGCAGGTGTGGGAGCACGGCGCTTCTTCCCCTCCGGCCTCCCAAGGCAGCTGGCAGGACTTAGGCGTGGACAGTATGCCTCTTTGCTGTGTCTGGGGGCCTAGTGTCTTTTGCTGAGTGTGGGACATGAGGCCCTTCCTGCTTCCTTTTGCCTGCATCTTCATGACACTCTGACCTCTGCCATCTTGGCTCCACCTCCTTTTGGTCTGGAGAATGACCTAGTCCTCTACCTTCCCTCCTCACTTCCTGGCTCACCCATCATGCATCATGCATCTACCCTTCGTGTAAGCCACAGTCACATGACAGTGTCTCTCTGGTTGGGACCCCTCCTCATCCATGGGGACGCTGGCTACCTCTGCTCTCCAGCTCACTCAGCCCTTTACCCCAGCCTTGCAATCTTGCCCTCCTCTCTGCCTCCCGATGCTTCCTAGCAACATGGATGTGCCTTTCTTCTCTTCCTTTGGGGTGTATTTAATTAAAACAACAACAGTAATAATACTCACTGTTGGTCTGGGACAACAATGTATAGCATGATTAATCTCTAACCTTACAAATGAATGCTTACAGCTCTGTAATTCTGTATTCGTGCTTGCAAATTCTAGGCTCCACGAAGGCTCTGACTCATTGTGTTTTGTCATTAGGAAAAGAGCCTTCAGTGGGAACACATTTTTCCATGCAAACCCCAGGGCTGGTGTTGTGCAAGATAGCAGGAATTCACATGAAAGGCCCTGACCTTCAGAAATTTAAGATATTGAAAAAAAAAATAAAACACCCGTAAGATCTAAGTAGCACAGAGTACTAAATGTTTTTTGTGTGGACTAAATATGACCTAACCTCCTGCTCTTATTTTTCAGGGATAAATATTATTTTTACAGAAGGACTTTTAAAAAACAGGAAAGTTGCCTTCATGTTCAAATGACAAAATAATAATAAAAAGCCCTTTGTCCCTGGGGGGTTCTGATGAAAGTTGGATCTTGCATGTTTCTGCCAGAGCTAAAGATGCCAAGAAGTTATTTTTAGCCGGAGGTATGAGAGTGGTGTGCAGTACTTTATTAACTTAAAGTGAGCGCTATCTCCCACACTCTGCACTCTGATTAAAATCCACCCATTATATAAAATGCTCTTATGAAATGTGCTATCAAGACTAAACATTAACTATAAAGAGCCTGCTGATTTAATTACAGCCTGGCATGCCACTCTGCGAACAAGTGATAAGATTTTTATGGCTTGTATTAAATACTAGTCTTTAAGTTCAACTTTGCAGATTATGATTTTACCTTTGACTCTGTCGGCTAAGCTTGGGTCATGATAATCTCCCTATTCGCCTTATTGCTGCTGTTATCAGCTTTGCAACTGCTGTTTGTAGCCAACTGCCTTAGCTGTGCTTTCTTTCAGTACTGGGATTTGAACTCAGGTTTTCTCTCTTGCTGGGCAGAACAATGAATCAAATGAGGCCAGGCGCCAGTGGCCTACGCTTGCAATCCTATTGAGGAGGCTGAGATCTGGGGATCACCCAAGCAGAAAAGTCCCTGAGAGACTCTGATCTACAATTAACCACTCAAAAACCAGAAGACGCACCATGGCTGAAAGTGGTAGAGTGCTAGCCTTGAGCAAAAGAGCTCAGAGACAGTACCCAGGCCCTGAGTTCAAGCCCCACGGCTTGAACAACAAAAGTCAAATGAGTAAGTGCTTCGACTTGAGGCATTTTGTGTCCCTGTGTGTAAGTGGGGTTGTGTGTATGCCGCACGCTTTTCTATATTCTTTCGCACTTTGTAATGGATCTCCCGCCAAACCCACCAAGGCTGTGATTAGGGAGGTGCACATGCTTGCATAAGCTCTGGTGCTTGTTCTGCAGGCATGGAGGGGTGGGTGGTCTCATGGGTTTTGGTCCACACCACCCCCCTTTGAAGACTTAAATGAGCTTTAAGAGAGGCCACCCTCATGCAGAGATCCTGGTGAACTGCGTACCTTGGTGTGACTGCGGCAGGAGCTGGGTGTGGCCTGACACACTGTGAAGATCAGAAGGGTCTTCTGGGTTGAGGATGTGACTCAGTGACAGAGTGCATGCTTAATGCATGTGAGCCCCGGGCTCAGGACTCATAGAAGCACATTAAGGAGGAGCAGCGGGGGAGACAAAGAGAAAGGGGGGGAGCAGAGGAGAGGAGACAGAGATCTCTCTAGAGTGATGAAGCCCCAGAGAGAAAGACATTATGGGACAGGCTACTCTGGTCCTTGAGGGACACCACCTGGGCCTGGTGACACAGGTTGCATTGTTACCACTAACATGGCGAGGCCCGAGTTCAAAGAATCCAGAAAGCAGGGCAGCCTAGACTCTGAACTTGTTTTAACATAGGTGTGCATGCCTTGTTCCTCATCTCTGTGCTATGTGACCATAACCTCCTCTGGCTATGTAGTTTCTTATTTTCCTATCATGTACTGGAGTAAATTCCAGATGGATTCAAGATTTACTCTAAAAACAGAAACCATAAAAATAGCAGAAGTCTTTCCATTTCCTAACAAATGGGGCAATGTCATTCTTTCTGATGGAGGCATAGAATTCCATTATATATATATCTCACATTTTCTTGATCCATCCATCTACTGAGGGACATCTGGGTTGGTTCCATATCTTAGCTATGGTAAACAATGTTGCAATAAACATAGTGGTGCTGGTAGCTTTAGTATGGCCTTGTTTGTGATCATTTGGGTAAATGCCCAAAAGTGGGATTGCTGGGTCACAGGGGAGCTCTATGTGGAGTCTTTTGAGGAACCTCCATACTACTTTCCAAAGTGGTTGAACAAGTTTACACTCCCACCAACAATGCAGTAGGGTTCCCTTCTGTCCACATCCCCTCCAGCATCTGTTGTTATTAGAGTTCTTGATTATAGCCATTCTAACTGGGGTGAGGTGGAATCTCAATGTTGTTTTGATTTGCATTTCTTTTACGGCTAGAGCATTTCTTCATGTGTCTATTGGCCATTCTTATTTCCTCTTCAGAGAAGTTTCTCTTTAAGTCTTTAGTCCACTTATTAATTGGGTGGTTGATTTTGAAGATTTGTTGTTGGAAGATTTAATTTTTTGAGTTCTAAGTATATTTTATTTATTTATTTATTTAGGTTGTGGGGCTTGAACTCTGGAACTGGGCGCTGTTCCTCGTTCTTCAGCTCAATGCTAGTGTTCTACCACTTGAGCCACAGCGCCACTTCCTCTAAGTATATTTTAGATATGAGGCCCTTGTCTGTTGTATAACTAGTGAAGATCTTCTTCTAGTCCTTGGGCTTTCTATTGATCTTGCTAGCTATGTCCTTTGCCATGCAGAAGCTCTGCAGTTTCGTGTAATCCCATTTGTCCAACCTTTCTTTGATTTGTTGTGTTTCTGAGTCTTTATCAAGAAAATTTTGGCCTGTGCCAAGGAGCGTTAGAGTTTCTCCTATTCCTTCCTGTAATGTTTTCAGGGTGTCCACTTGACTTCGATATCTTTGATCTATTTGGAGTTGATTCTGGTACAGGATGATATATAAGTATCCAGCTTTAGTTTTCTACAGGTGTTTAACCAATTTTGCCAGCACCATTTACTGAAGAGGCTGTCTTTCTTCCATTCTGTTTTTAACTCCCTTAGCAAAGATTAGGTGGCTATAGGTCTATAAGTTCATTTCTGGGACTTCAGTTCTATTCCATTGGTCCTTAGGTCTGTTCATATGACAGTACCAAGCTTTTATGATTGCTATGGCTTTGTAGTAGAGTCTGAAATTTGGTATTGATATTCCTCCAGCACTGTTCTTTCTGCTAAGGATTGTTTTTGCTATTTGGGGTGTTTTATTGTTCCATATGAATTTTTAGATTGCTTCTTCGATTCCATTAAAGAATGAAACTGGGATATTGATAGGTAATGCACTGAATTTGTAGATAGCTTTTGGCAGTATTGCCATTTTTATGATGTTAATCCTCCCAATCAAGGAGCCTGAGAGGTTTTTCCACTTTCTTAGTTCTGCTTTAATTTCCTTTTTCAGGTTTTTAAAGTTTATATCATAGAGGTCTTTCACTTCTTTAGTTAACTCATAGTTTTTTTTAAAAAAATTTTTGTGGGGTTATTACAAAAGGAGTTGCTTTCCTGATTTCAGCCATGCTCTTCTCATTATTGGCATACAGAAAAGCCTTTGATTTTTGAGGGTTAATTTTATACCCTGCTACTTTGCCAAAGTTTTGGATCAGCTCCAGTAACTTGGGATTGTATTTATAATGTACTATGTGATTTTTTTTTTGTTTCTTTTGTATGTTCTTCCCCCATGGTATAACCCCTGTTTTCACTAAATTTGATTCCAGTGTCCTGCATCTTGTATATACATTTTTCTAATTTGGGGAGGGGAAAGGAAGTAACAAAATGCTGAAATAAGGATACAGGCTGATCCATTGTAACAATAAGATGTACAAGACACTATGTTGAAAAGGAACTTTACAACTTGGGGGGGAAGGATTTGGGGAGGTGGAGAGGAAAGGGATGGTAGAGGAAAAACAAAGTAATGGTAACAATGCTCCATAGGAAATGTACTCATTACCTTACTCATGTAACTGTAACCTCTCTCTACAGTATCTTTACAATAAAAATATATATTAAAAATAGCAGAAGAAAACAGATAACTTCTTAACCTCCTTCCTTAAACTGAGAAACAAAAGGAGTTCATCATTTTAAAATAAAAGATAAACTTCTTTCAACTTTTTAAAAATCCATGGTAAATATCTCGAAGGATATTTTGTAATTTCTAATCAAATTCATAGCATATTAAAAATTGAGTCTGAGGATGTTGTTCAGAATGCTGGGATTCCGTTCCTGTTGTAGGCTAGTCTTAACTTGGATATGTAGGGTGGTCTGCTTCCTCACAGAAGCCCACAGCTGCTTGCTGAGGAGAGCTCTGTGGAGATGGGGCCACGTGGGAACTTTCCTCACACACATATGTGTGTGTGTGTGTGTGTGAATGTATATATGTGTGTGTGTGTGTGTATATATATATATAGATATATATATAAAGTCAAAAGTGCTTTTCACACAATTTCACATACAAACATATACATATATATGTATATATACATATTTTCTTTTTTAATCAAGTGATTTTCACACAGCTTCACACACATATAAATAGTGTATATGTGTGTGTGTGTGTGTGAGTGTGTGTATGTTTTCTCTTTTAATCAAAAGTGATTTTCACACAGTTTCACAGAGCTCAACATGATACACTGACATAATTTCTCCAGAGCCATCACACAGAATTCCTAAAGAACAGAATCTGCACAAAGTTGACTCTCGGTACTGATACAGAGTGCTGATACTGACTCTGAATCTCAGCATGACTTTATAGAGATTTACTGAGCAACAACTTTGAGATAGTACTTACAAACCAGAAGGCCATTTTAGCTAAATATTGGAATATTGTCAATGAAACAAAACCACTTAATCCAATGTATACTGATTTATGTTTTCCTGTCTAGAAGAAAGAAGTTCATGGATATATTCTACTTTTAAGAAGTGTATCCAACCAATGAGCAACTTGGCCTTGGCTCTAGTCCTGGATGTGTATTATAAATGAGTGGTGGAAAGCATTATGGGTTGGGAGTGACAGAAATAATGAAAGGATTACTTAGGAGGACACCTTACCTATCTGATTTCTGCCTGAAGAATAAAAGGCGTTGACCACGGCGGCTCCGCTGATCCACCTGAGGAGAGAAAAAGAACATAGAAAAGTCATCACAGCGCCTGATCCAATCTGCTCACCAGAACCGTCACCTTCTTCCTAGACACATGTTAGCTCTGTTCAAAGTAGGATCAACAAGTTAAAATTAGCTTGCTAGGTGGAAGCTCATGTGAAAATGTTTCTATTGCTGCAAAAAAAAAAATCAGTGCATATCTAGGTCTGCCATCTGCTACCTCATTTGCATGAATTTTCAGGGAGGCATATGACAGTGTGGAAGATATTACAGTGTACCTTTTCAGGAACTGCAGTGGGTTAAGATCATAATGAAATGTGGTTTAGCCCTAACATGAAATAACTAGGCCAACGATCCTGGAGAAGTTGAAAAAATGTTAAAGAATAGGTCATTAAAATATCTGGCTCAAATACCTCTATTTTTTTTTTTTTGTTAAATTCTACACTTTGAAAGAAACACTTGGGAAATAAAGAGGGATCTCAGGTAGGAACAATTATTGATACTGGTCTTTAAAACTATTTTTCCAAAATGCAGCATTCTAGCACTTGAGCAAAGGGGCATCTTTGTATGATTCACAAGTGAATTTCAGGTGGTTCTTAATTTATCTGTCAGTTTGTGCCATTTAGGCTCTGTAGAGATCTAATAGAAAACAGATCCTGACTACAGGAGGGTCTAGTTTAGTTGAGGAAAGGAGAAAGACACGTAAATAACTAGAATGCAACACTGAATGAAAAAAAACAAACAGAAGCAGAAACAAAGCAAGTCGCAGGTGGTCACGTAAGAGGCACAGGGCTGGACCCACAGTTCTCAGGTCTTTCTGTGCGGGTGTTAGGAAAGATGGAGATAAACAGTCAGGTGCTGCACACTGGTGAAGCAAAAGGAATTTCTTCATCTTAACAGACTTCCACATGTGTACTGCTGGAAGAAAATGGACATGGCTTTGTGTCAGAGGCTGTCTTCAGTGTCAGTGCACCGCATGCACATAGAGAACCATCTGCTGCTACCCAGTGGGGTCATGCCTGTCACTTAGGTTTACAGCCAGAGCGTGGAGTGTTATTTCCCTTGCAGAGCACAGGAGCACACCCCACGGAGTGCAGCCAGAGCTGTTCCTAGACCTGCAATGCGCGTGAGCGGGACAGAGTTAGCCGCCAACTCAGCCTGACGGACACACACACACACACACACACACACACACACACACACACACACACACACACACACACACACACACACACACACACACACACACACACACGGCCAGTGACTGCTTGGGAAATCAGACGGAAGTACGATTCTTATCTCTTAATGAATGGCAAAAGCCACGAGCTCAAGAACCTTCTGGTACCTTACAAGTGCATGCCTTGTCTCCAGGACAGGAGGCAGACTTCTCAGAAGGCACGGGACAGGGTTGGTTGGTTAGTTCTTTTCAACAGTCAACGTCTCTGTGAACTTTGGTTAGTCGGTAAGTGTGGCTGGAGCTGAGGTGGTTCCCCGGCCTGTGCCTCTCCGCAAGCAAGTGCTTTCATTCAGTCACAGTAAAACATTCACATCCCCGGGTGATGGGCATACCAACCTCCCTAACCAGCGCAGCAGAGTCATTAATATTGTGGCATTTCTTGCAAGTTGATGACTACAAGAATAAAATGTGTTTATTTTAATTAAACCCCATACTGCCCACTCAGCTAGTAGTGACTCACAGGATAAACAAGGACTCTACGACTTGGAAACCCAACTGATGTGGGATCAGAAACCATGTGGAATGAGCGGATTCCGCTCTCTTGATAAACAAATACTGCAGGAAGGAAATGAAGGTGGGAGACAGGGTTGGGGAGAGTAACAGGCAAGGGATCTGTCTGCGTATTTTCACAGAAGTGCTCTGACCCAGGTTCAAGCACACATCAGGCTGCTGCAAAGAGGGCCGGACTGCCACCACGCTCTTCCACTCCCAAGGAAACACTCACTGTTCCTTGCGTGGTTTGAGAACAGTATTTTTGGTGTGTCCCTAACACCTTCAGAGCAGTTGTGGCAGTAAAACTCATTTCTGAGCCACTTGTAATTGTTAAAATTGGAGTCATGATCAAAGTTAAGGCCTTTCCAAGTCTCCATGGTTCAATTTCTCAGTGACAGAATTCTAATTTAGGTGGTGACCTCTGCGTGGACATTTATGTATAACTACAAATGACAGCTGAAAATTGTCTGGCTTTGAACTTGTCAAAATCTTAATAATGAACTAGAAAAAGTGTCCATTCAAATTGTTTTCAAATTAACTCTGATTACAGGAAAGTCATCCATCCACCATAGGTGGATGAAGCTCACATTTTACCATCTCATGTTGACTGTCTTGGTAAAAATAAGTGTCACACTTTTTGTTGTACTGCTTTTGCGTCCTCTTGTTGTGTTTACTTTGAGGCGTTTAAGACTGCATGTGATTAATGGTAGAGACTTCCCAGCTGGGAGAACTTTACATATTAAAATGTCCACTGTGAATTATGCCTTCAAGAAAATAGGTGGCTATTTATAACCAGAGAACACCCAAATAAAATTAGAATTATGGTGGCTTGTGCAGCGCCTGCCTTTTTTCCATCCCAGCCTCACATCCCCCAGCAGTTTGTCCTGACAATGAGCAGAACTTAACATACTGTGATCAGATGATTAGATTGCTGCAGCCTAGATCAGGCTGTGATAAGATCAGCTCCAGCCCCTAGTCGAATGCCAGTGGTCAGTCGTGAAACGCCTCACTCTGGTCATATAAAAGCGAAATCTACAGGGCAAAGCCAAGTCTTTCTTCTCCAGTTAAAACAGTTACGTGATTAGAGCTGCCAGTTCTGTTGATGGACACGGGTCTCCACGCTCGCAGACAGTTCATATAAGTGAAGCCCAAATGTGAGCCTGGGGTGCTCAGGGAGGAGAGAACCCACCCAAGGGGGAGGAACGGCAAGCTGGAGTGACCCTGCCCCGGATGAGGACACTGCTTCCTGAACAGGCTCTGATGCAGCAGGCCAGAGCCCGGGAGACTCTCCCAAGCAGCTGTGTGTGCATGCGGGTCCGTGCAAGTATGCATGTTCATGTGTACGTGCACATGTGCTGTCTGTGTAAATGCATGTGCACACGTGTGCATATGTGACGTAGAGGATGGATGGGGATGCAGGGAGGAAGAACCTTAGTGCTTACTTCTGACATGTAATGTTGCCAGCTAAGCTTATGCTCGTTGTGGCACTGAGGGACCCGGCGCTCCCTTCCATCTCAGACATTTCGTTGACAGCAGCAAGGAGGAGCAGGCACTAGCATCCAGAGAGCTGCAGGCCTCTCCCCCCACCTGCCATCCCAGCACCTGGTCATTCCGACACCATGGAGACCAGAACACAGCCCGCCTGGCAGACACACATGGAACATGACACACACAGTGCAGCCGGCTAAGCCAAAAGCAGACGCCACGCTCTGCCCTCTTATGTGTTACTCAGGCCGGGCTCAGCAGAGCTGAAGGATGTCATTAAGCTGCGTTGAGAGTGTCGCCGGCGTGGGCCTG
Organism: Dipodomys spectabilis; assembly: GCF_019054845.1. Classification (NCBI taxonomy): domain Eukaryota; kingdom Metazoa; phylum Chordata; class Mammalia; order Rodentia; family Heteromyidae; genus Dipodomys; species Dipodomys spectabilis. The sequence goes on along the minus strand of NW_024870772.1, from coordinate 47,061,709 downwards.
CTCCCCACAGCTCAGTGAGGCCAGGACGGGGCAACCCACACTCCTTTCCACCAACACCAACAGAAAGCTGCTGTTCGGGTGCATGGGTGGTGATGCGGTTCTGGTCTTGGGGGGCACACTCTTGTGAGTCTGAGGACGTGTGTGCACACATGAGCGGCAGGTCAAATGCAGAGAAGTTTCCAGTTTTAGGAACTTGGAGGTGGGTGGGCCACTTGGATCAGAATTTTCTCTTGGTGATTTTTCTTGTGTCTAAAGTAACCCTGGGCCTTCCTTCTAGGACAGAATGAAAACCCTTGATGCTGCCAGATGCCTCAGTGCCCGCCTGAGCTGATGGCCTGCCTTGGGCACTGGACCCAACCACACAGCCAGGGCCTAATTATATCCCTAGGGTTTAGAACAGAGTTGGGACAGAACAGACATTTGGGCCTTGGCATACCCAGGGTCCTCCATGCCCGGTGAGCTGACCTAACTCACCCTGCTGCTGCGTGTGGTGTGTGTGTGTGTGTGTGTGTGTGTGTGTGTGTGTGTGCTTCCCTTCAGAACAGAGGGCAGGAGTCAGCACAGCCAGACAGGATCGGAGTAATCCTGAAAAGTCCTCCCAACCTTAATGGAATTCCAAGAGCTTTGGATTACACTGGTGGAGGATGGAATAGGTTATAAAAAAAAATAAAAGTATAAGGAAGAGTGATGAGCCGGCTGAGAGTGGCTCATGCCTGTAATCCTAGCTACTCAGGAGGCTGAGATAGGAGGATTTGGTTTGAAGCCAGCCAGGGCAAGAACATCTCTTATCTCTAATTAACTGGCAAAAAGCTGAAAATGATGATGTGATTCAAGTGGTAGAGTAATAGTCTTGAGAACAGAAAAAGCTAGGGGGCAGTGCCCAGGTCCTGAGTTCAAGCCCCAGGACTGGCACCAAAAAAAAAAAAACCAAACAAGCAAAACCAAAGCCTGAAAGAAACAAAGAGATGAATTTGATCAGCTATGTGCATATATGGCAGTATCACAATGAAATTCCTCTGCACAATAATTGTGTGCTCATAAAGACAGACAGACAGACAGACAACCTGCTTAAAACTCGAGCCCCGGTTATCCAGCTCCCTCCCACCCCGCCACAGGCAAAACAGAGCAAAGGCCTTCTCGGGCGCTCACCAAAAAGTAGAAATTTTTTTGTAGACAAAATGCATTTTGCGTACAGTCCAAAGACACGTTGGAAAGAGTTGTTGGCTGAATGGGAGGATGAGAGACGGGGCGACGTGTGGGCACGTGTCACCCTTGCCTTGTCCTGCGTGCTCTGCTCTTGGGCCGTCTCTGGCCTTGAGCCACCCCCCACCGGCTCGGTCCCTTTTCCCAGTGAATTTCATTGGAGCGACGTTTATGGGGATTGCTTTTTCTGGGGTCTCAAAGTTCTCACACCCTGACCCCCTTCCTCCTAGATTCTAGCCTGGCTCCTCCTTGCTCACCAGGGCTCTTCTTGGTTGATGTGGTGTGGGGGGAGGGAACTGGCTCTCATCACAGCCTGTGATGGGAGGAATGTGGGTGCTGCGCTCCCAGGATGGCTGCGCACTCCTTAATCAGGAGGCCACGTGCTCGGCAGAGGCCACCACGACATGCAGTCACAGAGAATCGGGGCATCAGAGGCAGCTGGCAGGATGAACTGATAAACCAAAACCTGCCTGGCTGTGAAAGGACTGGACAGTCACACACTCACAGAGAGGAGGTCCACCGATCCGAAAGCCCTCTAGGCCCCCATGTAACCCCAAGCCAGGCTCTGAATCAGACGTCAAGATGGTGGATACGCGCTCAGCTACTGTCTTCCTCTGCTCGCCTTCTGCCATGTTTCTCTTCTAATGAACTTTCCTGTTGCCAGTACTGTGTTCACGTCTCTCCTGAGTTCCTCTCTCACCAGTTACGAAGACCAAGGTTGTTGGGCTGCCTTGAACTTCTAGTGAGGATGGGGTGGTGGGCGGAACAGGGCCCTTGCGGGTCCTGGACGTGTAGGGAACCCGTTTCCCCACAGGGCGCCAGCGCTGTGCCTGCCTGCCATTCAGGAAGAGGCACAGAGTCCCCGTCTCGGGACATCGCCTTTCCTGAGCTCCACTGACTGTGGTTGCTATGTCCAGCCCGTCCAGTATAGAAGAACAGCCAGAACCCTACAGCCTCCATGCCTATGTCGTGTGGAGCAAATCCTCGGCTCACCTCATTACTGCAGCCTAAATGCTGACCTGGTTCCAGAGATGGAATGTTGTACGAGTAAGTGGTTCTTTTTTTTTTTTTGGTGGTAGTAGGGGTGTTCCAGTCGTGAGGTCTGAACTCTGGGCCTGGGCGCTGTCCCTCAGCTCTTCAGCTCAAGGCTAGCGCTCTACCACTTGAGCCATAGCGCCACTTCTGGCTTTTTTCTTTTTTGCTTATGTGGTGCTGAGGAATCGAACCCAGGGCCTCAGGCATGCAAGGCAAGCGCTCTACCACTGAGCCACCTTCCCAGGCCCTAGAAGTTCAGTTTTTAAGTGCTATGTTAGCACTGTGAGGCTCTATCGCCTCAATCCACCAACTCCACTCACGGGGGCCACAGTTTGCTTCCGGAAAGTTTTGCCCCGAAAAGCCAATAGGGTAAGGTGAAATCTAGAAACAATAAAAAGGATTCCTCTTGCTTTATTCCGGAGCTTCGAGGTTTATTTTTCTGTTTTGAGCTCTGAATAATCATCTTGCTAGAAGTTAATAATGTTAGATATATTACTAATGATTATTTTTAGCTATATCACTAAGTAATTTTGCCAGTGGGCATTGTATTGTCAGTTCAGCACCATTTCTATTTGACAACACGCATGCTGGAAATTCCTTACGAATCAGCACTGAAGATGTTTCCTTTGAGATAACTTACAAACACCCACTGGAAGCCACATGAGCAGCCTTGGGCTGCTGGCTCATCAGGTCAAAGGTTATACAAATGATTAATTGGGACAGTCACATGCAGCCAGCCTGAGTTCCTTAGTTTTGTTCTTTTAAACTTGTTAAACTTGTTAAGCAAAGATAGGGCTGGGGTAAGGGGTTAGCTCCAGCCATGATGGTTCCATGCCACCAGCAACCATGTGTCCATTAGTGCAGGGGAAGCTGGGTCCGCATCTTTACCAACTGGCCGCTCTCCTGTCAAGTCCTCCCACGAGCAGAAAGCTCACCCATGTTCACGGGGATGGGCCTCCCCTTCCCCGATTCCCGGAGGGTGGGTCCCAGCCAGCCACTGTGCTGACCGGAGCCATGGGGCAGACACAGGGGAGAGGCTGTGAGCCACGGGGCAGAAGAGTGAACATGCATCTCCAGTCAAAGCCCTCTGGGGTTTCTGTCAGGTCCACAAGGAAGACGAGACAGAGGCCAAAAAACAACAGAGGAAGGCTTTCCCTGTCTGTCTGGAGCTCTGGGCTGTGGTGGGCTTCTGACAAATTCTGGATGGAGGGTCTTGGATCTATTTGTGAAACGTTCATACTTGACAAAACTAGAAGACAGATCCATGGACAGGCTTCCGATCAGCAAATGACATGACTCCATCTACATTTGTAAAACCTCTCCAGTCATGGAAGGATCAGCTCAAGATGTGAGCGGGCTGGGATAAGAGTCAGGCAAAAACTGGAATAACTCTGAGTGATGGAAGCAACGTGCTCATCAAGGAAGTTACAATGGGGCTGGTGACATGGAGATGTTTCCCATGCCAGTGTGGTATTTGATTAGCAGCGGGTAGATACAGCCCTGTCTTTGGACTGAGATTTGGAGTCAGGAGTGTAGACAGATGGGGCAGCATGGGGTGGAGGATGAACGCCTCGTTTCTTTTGCTTAGCAGCAGTAAAAGGGAGGTTTTTAGAAAACAGATATAAGGATAAGGGACTATTAATTTTTGCATACATGGAGAATTCTGTGTCTGTGGGTCAGTGCTGGACACTTTGGTCTGGAGCACAGAGAGTGGATCAGGGCCCCAAACACAACATTTTGCTGCAATATGGGAGGATTTCCCGGGAGCCACGACTTGAGTGGGAAAAGCAAAGGCCTAAAACCTGATTGTTTTGGCTGACTGGAGTTATGTAAGTTAGTAGGTACTTTGGACATGCAATGCCCTCTCATTTCTGCAGCCTTAGGCTGGCGTCTATCCACCCGCTCTGGGGCACGGATGTGGAATTCTCCAGCAAGACTTTAGGAGTGAGGATGTTTAGCACGTGAAACGTTATTCTACAGGATAGGCGAACAAGGCAGAAGGAAGAAATAGTGCCAAACTGCCTCTACTTATTCTGGAAGTCAAGAATAAGTGTCAAATCTAAACTGGCACATTCAATGCATCGTCTTGTGAGAAATCCCGTAATATTACATACGCAAGACGGGTCCACAGAGAGATTAGCACAAATTCAGAGGCTCAACGAGAGGCTTCTCAAAGAAGAATGCCACAACCTGAATCCCAGGCACAGAGCAAATGCAAGACAACCTGCGTCACGGAACATTCCGCAGTTGTGATGCCAGCGTACACTCAGATGTTCAAATCTCTGTACTCCGAAAGAGGCAGAGAATGGAGGAAAGGAGCAAAGCTAGCAAAGCTAGTGTTAAAGAAGCCCCTGGGAACTAGGACACATTGTGACTGTCAGAAACTTATGGAGAGGGCTCAAAGTACAGCTGAAGTATGTGTGCTATTGATCAGACATTCAGTAAATTTCGCATCGAGTTTTGGCTTGGTGTTAAAGTGAGACAGAGTTGGACACAAATTACTCTGATGAAAGTGAATACAGTACACTATATTACAAAATGATGGCAGCCAGGTGTGGCACGCATGCTTGTAGGTTCAGGCACACGGGAGGCCCAGGAGGGGGACTTGGAATTCAGGGCTGACCTTGGCGGAACCATCAAGACCCTCCCTCCAAATTCCAAACTCCACACAAACACAAGCTGGGAGGACTTTGAGGGCTCTAGTGGTGGAACTGAGCCACTTTCAGCCTTTCTGCTGGTGCTCTTCCGCTCCAGCCATAACTCCACTTCCAGCTTTCTTTTGGAGATAAAAACCTCATGGACTTTCCTGACCAGACTAGCTTTGAACTGTGATCCTCTGATCTCAGCCTCCTGAGTAGCTGGGATTAAAGGCGTGACCACCAACTCCCCGCTGGCAGCTTCCTTTTTAGCACCTGATGAAACTGTGCTTGCTCATAATGATAAGCTTGGTGGTCAGTAGGACTTAACTATCGTTCAGGCTCCTCAGTGCAGCAAGAGTTCAGAAGCTATGTGAGGAAGGAAGCGTCCCACCCATGCCCAGCGTCCGCTCTGTGGGACACCTGGCTCCTCCCTGGCACGTTCCCCTCCTTGTGGTAGAGTTTATGGCATCACGTCTAGTCTTGTTCACCTTTCTATTTTCCTAGGGCCCACTGGTGCCTGCACTTAGTCTGCATTCTCAAATAAATCAACCAAGTAAATGGATGTGAACAATAAAGGAGCGCATGGATGAACCCCGCATCGCTTTGGCATATGATTGTTTAGCTAACATCCAGTTCACGCGTGTAGTTTTCACTTGCTCACTCATAAATGGAGAGTGTTTTGTGTGCTGCACTTTATGGTGAAAGTAATGGCCTTGTTCCCTGGGAGCTCAGAGGCTCTAGTAACAATACTCATGCTAACAGACGGGGGAGATGCGTCCATGTGACCCAACGAGAAACCAAGAGTGAATCCCAAGCATCTGTGTCACCAGAAGGCCTTGAGAGCCAGCCCTGCTTTCCTGCCAGGCGCCCTCAGCGAGGAGAGGAGCCTGAGACACAGCGAGGGAGGAGACGGGACTGGGGCCACTCCTCTGCTGGAGCAAGGGGGGCGCTGCCAGCAGAGGAACATTCTAGATAGCTGGAGGCCTACCAGCAGGCTGGGATGCTAAGGTATCCACAAGAACTTAGTCCAATCTAGGACATGGATAAAGAAATGCGGGAAGTTTGAGAAAGCCTTAAATTGGCCAAATTCTTGACCCTATTTTCAGTATGATATAATTATTGTTCCTAGAAGTTCTAAATGGAAAGAGGATATTGTGCTTTTTAACTTTCCTAAGAGCCCGACACAGAGTCGGGCAGGCAAGGCCCCTTGTAAGCGGGCTCAGCACCCCGCCCAGCCGTCAGCCTGGCTACTCAGCCTCGGCTCGGATCAGGGTAGAAGACTATGGAGTGTACTCACTCGTCCTTGTCCACTTTCTCTCGGAGCTTCTTCAGTTGTTTACTTTGGCTGAATCTCAAATTCTGAATTATGTTCTCAAAGTATTCATCTTCTTGATAGTTCAGCTATAGAAGAGAAAAGATTTGGGGAGAAATAGTAAAGCTAAGGCTCACAAACTTTCTACTAGAAAACACATCTTCTTAAATTCCATCAGTTAACCAGAAATTCATCCATCCACACGTGTAGGCATGGCATCTGTATCTGTCTACGTGTTTTTCAAATACTGAGGGTTGAAATCAGGACTTACACTCTGCCACTTAAACCAGGCCCCCTCTCCAGCCTTGTTCTGCATTCCAGGATTCTATACAACATCTAACTGCCCGACGGTCTCCATCTGTACTCTAGTTAATAGTCACTGATGAAGAAGTGACCGAGCCAGCAGTGCTGGGTGTGCAGTGATCACCTCCACAGACAAGGAAACGGGGCACTGGCTGCCATTGTGGAACTCCAAGGACACATTACACTGTCTTCATCCTCATGATGAAACTATAAACCGGGATCTGTGGTCAGCACTTTAAAGCTGAAGAAGTGGAGGCACAGACGACATAGTCACTTGTCCCTGCCTGAGGAGTGGAGCTGGGATTTGAACCAGCGTCTCTCCATGCCCCTGAGACTCGCAAACTACGCAGCTGACACAGGTGAGCACGCCAGTGGGACTGCCTGCATATGGACGGGAGGCGGGCGCGTGTGGCCCTGCAGACCTCCTCACAGCTAGCCTCTCGGCACGGTTACCCCAGGCCCCGGGGAGGGCCATGGGGGCAAAACTAGGGTGTTGGTTGTGGTGGCCACAGCTAAGTCACGTTGCTCTCAGCTGACTGAAATCAGTACTGTGGTGGCTTTCTGAAAACTGTAGTCTTTAAGTAGTTGTACAAAGGGGTTGTCACTTAACAAGGCTGCTTATGGAAATGCATCTTGATCCACGCCACCCACCCGTTTCAACATTTTCACTGGAACCTCCCAATCTACTCCTTCCCTAACTCCTCTTAGTTTTGCAGGATATTCATGGAATTCTCCTCTGCGTCTGCTCTCCATTCATTCTCCCCTCCCTTCTTAGCCTACCTCTCCCCTTCCAAACTCCCTTCTTGGTGTTTTATGTTGTTGAACTTCACGTCTGCCTTTCTGAAGAAAGACAGGATTCGAGTTCTGCCTTCAATCTACCATATCTCAATTAATCCACTTGTATGCACTTGGATGCCACCCAACACCTTTGCTTGTAAGTTTATGGGCTCATACTAGCTTCCACACTCCAGGAACACGTGCCACCTTTGTCTTTCTAGGTCTGACTTACTTCCCCTGACAGAAATTCTTCTAGGTCTTTCCATTTCCTGGCAAATGGTACACTATCATTCTCTCTAATGGCTGAGTTTTCTCTTGTCATTGTTACTGACCCATGGCAGAATAATCTAGCTCCCAGTTCTCACATGTACAGACTACCTGTTGCTTCATAGAGCAAGAAGGACTTGGGGGTCCCCTCCCCCCACCAGGGTTGGGGTGGGGGTCATGAGAAAGGGGAAGAAACCTGAGCTGGGGCCTGCCTGCCGGCCCACCATTCACTCCTCCACCCCAGCCCCCTAGGCTCCTTAAAAGACGCCAGGTCACCCTTCTTAAAAAGAAAACATATAGAAAACCGTAGCAAAACCCCAGTACAAGACAGGCCAATGAGACAGAAGGCTAGACTGGCCACACCACAACACTGGCCTTCCAGGGCTTTTGCAAGAAGCGCTGTGGAGCTGGGCCTAGGCTCATCAGCTCCAGGGACTCCCAGCCAGACCTGGCACCGCCCCCAGCCTCAGCCATAGTCTAGCACTCACCTCTAAGTACTCATTGTTCAGCTTGTTGTCATTTGAAATAATGTCATCGGGATAGCCGATCCTTTCCTTAATTGCTAGAGCCTAGGAAAATTAAAATATTCAAAGTGAGGATGATTGTATAACTTCCAAATACAAACAGAATTTGCCCCTAGCAGCCAAGGAACTGCGGATCCACGCTGCGAACTGAGAATGCTGGACGCCGCTCTGCCAGAGTCCTTTGGGATTGTTTTGTCTTGGTTAAAAAAATAAGTCAACAAAAGCCAGGTCTGGAATGTGGTTTCCAATACCAGTTCTCACAGGCTGTGGTTTTACCGAGAAAGCCAAAATAAAAACGGACGCGGGTCATTGCTTCAAATGCATTGTGTTGTTACGAACTTTCTCGTGTTATTTTATAGAAGGGGTAATATTTAGAGTTTCCATTCTCACAAGCTATAATTATCTTTCCACTTCATTGATTTGGTTGTGGAAACAGACAGGGGCTCTCCTGCTAATGCTCTTCCTGAATACTGATTCCTTGAGTTCTTCTATCTTCCTTTGTTCCCAGAACTCAGTGGAGCCATCTTCTCAAGTTAAACAAGTAACATTAATTAAACAAGCAGAAAACTGCATTTTCCTTGTTATCCCAGTTTGTATTTATCTTTTACTCAAACTTCTATTTTTTATTTTAATTATTTTAAAATTACTTATTTGACTTATTTTATTATCATTGCTTGTCTATTGCTTTTTTAATTTCTCTCTTGCTTTTGTCACCAGCGACTTTTGATTCTATCATATCCTATTATTCTTAATTAATCTAATTAGCTTAAGCTTTTCATGGAGAAGGAAGCCTGAATCTCTGAGTTACTTGGTTTGTCAACAAGTGATGTGATTTGGTTACAGAACTGTCCTGTGAGCTTGGGCTTACGCATCCCCCTGGGGTCCAGAAAGTCAATGTCATTGGATTCACTTAGGTCAAGTCTATTTTCCTCTCAGTTCCCATGCATTACAAATCAGGTCCCTCTCCACGGTACTTTATTCCTAAACAGAAAAAAAAAATTCCTTGGTGTGCTCTCAGAGATATAAATTCTACAGAAAAGGTACTTTGTGCAATATTTACAGCCAAATACTTTGGGCAAATGCTATGGAAAAATAGTACGTAGGTTGTGTCAGCATTTCTTAGAATTGAAATCAAGTAGATTTTAAGGTGAGTCTTAGATTATTGTAAGTGTTGAAGAGAACTGCTTTGCTGTTGTGTTCACCCTGTGTTCAACATGTACTAAACATGTCTCACACAGCCACTGAGGAGCCTGCCTACCTGTGAGGCTAGGAGCAACTTTTGACCTGGTAGAGATTCCTCTAAAGAGAGATGGTTGGCATGAAATAAATTCACGCACGAATGGGTGTATTCTGGGATTGGGTGGGGCTGGGACGCTTTCCTAAACTCTTGACCCCAATGTGGAGTGGCCCGCAGGGCTGGTGTTTGGTGATGGCACTTTGGGAATGCTGATCAGAACAAGCCAGCTGGCCACGTCAAACAGGACCACGCCATGGCCAGGTGAGACATGGACAGACCAATCCCGTCTGAGCAGCGAAGGAACCGCACAGATAAAGATGACTCTGGAGGCCCTGCTTCTAGGCCCAACTCAACCTATTTTCTAGGTCAAGAGCCACAAACGCGAGTAGTTCTGTGTGATTTAATTCTAAAAGAGAACTGGAGCAGACTCAGTACAGTGGTTTACTCTAGGCTCCTATGCCAGTTCAGAGGGGTCTGTTCTTCCTGCCACCCTAACAGAGGTGGGTCAGGGAGGGGAATGCTCCCTTCCAGCCTCACGGACTCCTTCCTCCTGGTGCTCATGTTGTCATAAAAACCAACGAACACAGTAAATTTAAGATTTCCTGGGGAATCTTTGCACTCATTTCTGTGTAGGATACCGATACTGAAAGTCTCATTTAAAATTGCTCCTAGAGGGTAGTTAGGAGTAATGATAAAAATATTTCTTCAACATCCCTTACTCCAGTTTTCTAACACAAAAAATAATATACTATGTTATACTTAAATAGCAATGTAATATTTTTTTTCTCTCTAAGCTGTACCAAAAAGCTAAATAGGGGCTATTTTAAGTGTTTAGATGGAATTTTACATTACAAATGAAAGGCAAATTTAGAGTGATAGATTGAGATCTTTTATTTTATAGAAGGAAAAACATATGAACCAATAATATATTATCTGTAAATTCACATATCCCTATTTGTTCATACAGGATTTCCTCTTATTTTCCAAATCTCATTTATCTTCAGATAAATGAGATTGCATTAAACTGCAGAGCTTCTGCATGGCAAAGGACATAGTTAGCAGGATAAATAAAAACCCTACAGATTGGGAGAAGATCTTCGCTAGCTTTACAACAGACAAGAGCTTCATATCTAAAATATACTTAGAACTCAAAAAATTAAACCTTTCAAAGCAAATCCTCAAAGAAATAATCATCCCATTAATAAGTGGGCTAAAGATTTAAAGAGAGACTTCTCTGAAGAGGAACTAAGAATGGCTGATAGACACATGAAGAAATGCTCAACATATCTGGCCATAAAAGAAATGCAAATCAAAACAATACTGGGATTTTTCCTCACCCCAGCTAGAATGGCCATTATAAAGAAAACATTTAATAATAACAATGGGGATGTGGGCAAAAGGGAATGCTATTACATTGTTGGTGGGAATGTAAACTTGTTCAACACTCTGGAAAGCAGTATGGAGGTTCCTCAAAGACTAAACAGAGAGCTTCTCTATGACCAACAATCCCAGGCCTGGGCATTTAGCCAGATGACCATAAACCAGGCCACACTGAAGTCACCAGAACAACCATGTTCATTGTAGCATTGTTTACCATACCCAAGACATGGAATCAACTCAGATTCCCCTTAGTGGATGAATAAGAAAATGTAGTATATATACACAATGGAATTCTATGCTTCCATCAGAAATAATGACATCACCCTATTTGTAAGGAAATGGAAAGACTTGAAAAAAATCATATTAAGTGAAGTAGCCAAACCCAAAGAAATATAGGTCCCATGGTTTCCCTCACTTGTAATAATTAGTATATGTCTAGGATAGCCCTAGCTGAGGATCACAATAGCTAGCAAGCTAGGTGTATATGACCACATAAAATGATGCTAATCAAAATGAACAACAAAATATGGAAACAAAAGGTTTCTTTGTTGTTGTTGCACACTGTATGTAGTTATTTCTTTTTCTTTCCTTTCCTCCCCTTTGATTTAAACCCTCCTGTCACTGTTTTTGATTCCTGTACTCTTTTATTTTGCATATAAGTTTATCTGATTTGGGGATGAGAAGAGGAATCACAGAAATGGAGGGACAAAGGACAAAGGGGAAACCAAGGCCAACAGTGATACTAGTTGGAAATGAACCATACAATTTTGGGAGGCGAGGAGTTGGGAGGGGGAAGGAAAGCGGGGGGCGCGGGGGAGGGGAACAAGAGAGGGGGATAACACTGTTAGACAAGAAATGTACTCATTACCTTACGTATATAACTGTAACTCCTCTGTACATCACTTTTATAATAATTTTTTAAATGGTTGCATTTTTAAAGTTTTAACTAAATATGGATTGTGTTGTTGGTTGCTGACATTAAAAAAATCTTATAAAAAATCTTCATCCATGAAACTGGAGCTTGGAACTTTTCATGCCATATTTGGTTATAATTTTTCTTAACTATCTTATAGTTAAGTTCTTCCTATAAAGAAAATTTTATGTGTAGCCCCTCCTGGTTTTTACCTTCTCTTCAGCTTTCTTCTTGGTTTCTGCATCCATCCATGTGAGGTCATCCAATGTCTGAATAAAAACTTCTCGGATCTGAGCAATCAGATCTTCAACCTCAAACGAAGAGAACAGAAGCCAAAGATAATCCCTAACACAATTCTTTATGCCTCAAAGTTGTAAAAATAGAGCAGCATGCTGTCTTTGTAGGAACAGTAACATGTTAACAAGTGTAAATCTAGAGAAAAATTACGACCAAACAAATGAACATATGGGCTCATTATATTGTAAAGTGTTATTACTATATATACCTATATTCCTGTCTGTTCCTAGTCCAATTCCAGATTCCTGATTAAATTGTTCATAATACACACATTAATTTGGAAGAATCACCACTGGTTCAGAATCGCCATTAGTTGGTACAGAATGTAATGGCTCCCACTCTCCTTGCAAAGAACTATCAAAATGCTAGCTGATTAATACTTAAACCATTAGAGGTTTAATTAAGCATGAAGCAGAATCTCAATACATCCTTTCACTATACTGTTAAATTCATTGTCTTCTTTTCAGGAACAGTAAAAAATGGAGCATTTCTCATCCTTCCAGTAACCCCCCCAGGGAGTTAGCAAGTAATGGAACAGTCATTTGTGTCAGTTTGGCAGTGTGGGTTTATCCGTGCTGGGGCCGGGGGAGCACCGTGTTTGCAGGTCCTAGTGCGCTGTGTCTGGAGAGTGGGCAGGGGCTTTGAATTCAACACTATCAGAAGCAACCCGGTCCTTGGGGAGGGAGACTTGCTTAGAGGAGGCTGGGCTCTCTGCCAGCTAATGAGGTTTGAGCTGAGCTATGGACAATTGTGATCAGCAACACAGCCTGCACACAGGGCAGTGCAGGGCACTGTGAGGTCACTGGGAGAGGGGCCAGGCCACCTCCACGTGTGCTTGCTGTCCCCCTCCAGGCCTAGGCCACCACTGTGGTTGCTGTCCTCCTCCCAGGCCTAGGCCACCTCCCCGTGCTAGCTGTCCCCACCACACGCCTCCCAGGGCCCGGGACAGTACCACGTGCTTGCTGTCCCCTGCAAATGCGGCTTCCACGTATAGCCTCCCCACAGCGGTCTCCATGTTTCCATTGACGTAGTTTGCACAACGCCGCCAGGTCGCCGTTTCCGAGGTGGTGCCGTACAGAGCCTGTGAAGGAGAAGAGCGAGGCATGCTGGGACGGGGAGCGTGGCCCGCGCCTTCCCCACCGTCCAGCTCTGGCTTTCTCGTGTCCACTCTGGGGTATAGGCCGCATCGCTCCTCTTCACACATCACGTGTCCCTGACCTATGATACAACATAACCCTCCAGAGCGTCCACTTAAAAATGGTCTGCAAATGATGTGGCAGGCCCCAGGAAAACTTTTGGCCATGTTAAGTTCATATCCTTCCAGAAAGCTTTGTGAAAGTAAATAAAAACATTGCCACTGGTCACATGAACATGTTCAGAGGGGAAAATAGTCTACAGAAGAAAACATTTTCCTGCTTTTTTTTTTTTTAATGTTTTTAGCTGAACTCGAGGTACTTTAGAAAAACTTTCTGTGGATAAATTTATGTATCAGGAGATTAACCTTGGTAAAGCAAGTTTAGCACAATGCCCTTTTTGTATTCTTTAATTAAAAACATGTGGCTCCGTTTTCTTTTTAAGAGGGGGAAATTTCAGCTTTTTTTTTCTTTCCAGCACACCAAGACATCAATGTAGGCTAGCGTTTCCCCTCCTGGCCCCCTTCAACAGGACCCAGGCAATTCTTTACACAGGGTAGGCACAGCCCACAGCGAGACTTTCAGGCTGTTTCTTCTGGTAATCGTGTTGTCAGTGGATTTCCAAGTCAGTGTAGGCTATCTGTGTCTTTGTGCAGTGTGCTGAGGGCACTTGAAAGTCAAGTTCATTGAGACAGATACCCTGCAATGCTTTTTGCACAACAACAGCAACAACCAATCGATCCAGTGTTCACCTCCAGCTTCTCACACAGCCCAGTCTCTCTGTAGAGGACTAGGAGATTGGGCAGCCATGGAAAATCACTCCAGGATGGCACAGCCCACGAGCCCTACCCCTCCCCACCTGGGCAGCACACTCTAGACACGTGCAAAGCAAGCGGCACTTGGCATTTTTTGGGTGTGTGGGCAAAGCTCGCCCTGATCTAGCAGTGAACATGGCAAACTTCCCTGACCGTGGGTCGACCCTATGCTTTAAATCTTAAGAAAAGAGAGATTGTTTCTTCACCTTGCGGAAAGCATTTCTGGACTCCTTGTAGGTTCTGCTGAGGCTGCTTACAAGATCCATTATGAACCTCCAGGCCATTAAATTTTGAAGATCTCTGTATAAAAAAACCCACCACCCAGCAACAGAAAGCATGAGGCTGCAGGGCTTCTAAAGAGGGATGGGAAAGGCAGAGTTGGGGCTTGGGGCACTCCCACACACCTACCTGGTGGAATATTTGGTAAGAATGGGCTTAAGTTTGGTTAAATATTCTGGAGCATAAACAACCACTTCTTCCTCACTGGGGATGGTGACATTCACAGTCGACATGATATCATTTGTGAAATTTGACCAGCTGAATGACTGGAAAGAAACAGAACAAGAGAAGGCACAAAACACTCAGTAATTACAGACTTCTCTTCTTGGTTCCAACATTCAATTACGTTTACGAAGGGCAGACATGGAAGGGTGTTGGTTGCACAGCTAAGTGATTATCGTAATAGTCAGTTTATGTGTTTGGGAGGTCTCCTCAATTGTTTCAATCAGCTGTTGAATAAAAATTAGCTGTGCAATATGATTATTCAGATAGCATAATTAAACCAACCACTTAAGAGAAACAACAGAACTGTAAGCCTCGAGGACAGAACATACATATAACTAGAAATTAGGTTCATTGTCATCTTCTTCTTTACTCAATATAAAAAAAAGAAAAAGGAAACTTAGCTTTCAGAATATAGCTTTTGGGGCTTATGCAAAAATAAAAATGAGCTCAAATGTCTTTTAAGAGTGTACTTCTGTGATTGTGGAATGGCTGTTTGCTTTGGCACATTTTCCACTGAGCTGCCAGTGAAAAGAATACCTGAGAACATTTTAAATGTTGAATAAAAATCAGAAATGTGTAAAAAATTAAATAAAAATGGATATTAATGAGCAATGGATTCATACACGGTACTATAGCTGGGGTGAAGCCAGATCAAAAAATACATTTCGAACTGCTAATGTTAGACGTTACCCAAGTTTTATATTTCAGAAGCTAAGTTCAGAGTTTCTAGAAGGTAGACTCTTGTCTCTTACTCCACAAATGGAGTGCATATTATAGACTCTTAGGTGCTAAATATTTGTTTTCCTTTGGCGGTTTGGACACATTTATTATACATATAATCCTTGTTAACAAGAATTAGGGCTAAAGATGGATAGTTTTTTTATGTATATCTTCCATCACTGTGCCTCAGCAAGAACCGGAGTGTAGACATACAACCCCAAAATGAGATTGTTCGAAACTAGCTAAGTGAAAAGAAATCAAGTCCTACTTATAAATAGAATCTACGAGACAGACTGTCTTCTTCCTTCTGTATTCTACTTCTCTATTCTTGTTCAGAACTCCTCTAGAGATGGCCTTGAAACCATTGACAGTTCTGTGAATAAATTATCCTGCTTTAGGACTAAAGAAGAAATTCAGTGTTTTATTGTTTGACAGCCCAGAGACTATATAATAGTCTCAAAGACTTCCCCCTCTTCCAGTCTCTGCTCTGCTATAGTTTCTAAGATTATGGCATGCCCTCCTTGATTTTTAAATTTTAAATTTATTCTAACGGTACATAAAATGATTTCAAATGGTCCTTTTTGTAAAAGATCTTATCAAAGGCTAGTGTCATCTGAAGCAATTTTGAATTTTAATTCATTTCAACAAATAAATCAATGAATTAAAAAAAAACAATATTTTAATTTTAGGGCACAGCACAGTAAGAGGGCCAATGGAAACTCTGTCTCACCTTGCCGTTGATTTCTAGTGAAAAGTTCCTGTGGAGCTGGGCCACTGTCATTTTGTTGTAAAGGAGCATTGGGTCATTTCGATCTTCAGGTTTAGTTGTAGCCTATAGATAATAATTTTTCATGATTAGAATGAAAGGAACTCCTTAGAAAAATATAACTATACACAAGGAAAGAAAAGGCGTAAGGTAAGTTCACTGTGGTCTATATTACACTTGATTTGTGATTTATTTGGTCATATTGGAAAGAAAAGTGAAATTCAAGATTTTATAAATTCGGTAACAATGATCAACATGCGGCTATGGTGTTGACTGCAAAATTCTTCAAAAACTTTTTGTATATTTTGATAAATTAATACGCCATATAAGCTGTGTTCGTGGACCAGAGCTGAGGGCAACTCTAGCCTGTCCTGTGTCACAGAATAACTTTCCTGGATATCATCCTCTCCAACTCACCTATCAAAGACTCCAATCTCAAGCCCTCTGCCCCTTTCAATGTCTCAAAGTCCAGCCAAGAAAAAAGAGTTTATCTCACAATTTATGGCAAACAACAGAAAAGTCAGGATGTGAGGTTTCTGAGCAGATCCCTAATTTCCTGCCCTCGCCCTTCTGTTCAACCACAGCGCTGCTCTACACTCAATAGCAGCCAATCTGATTTTATTCATTAAACCTGAAAAATAAGACATTATATTAGCAGGCCTCCAGTTAGTGGCCTAAATGAGTAAAAATGAATTTAAGTGAGGAGAGACAAGGCAAGGGTAATTATTACTTGGTGATAATGGCTGAAATGTTCTCAAAAGGCAACTAATGTTTGTGAAAATAATCACTACTGCTGCGGGCTGCTGCATACTGTCAGAGAAACACAGGTAGTGTACCCAAGTGGCTGAGACCCCTTGCCCTACTCAGAGGCAAGAAAGGTGACAGTGAAACACAGATAACTCTGAGTGATACAGCTGTCTCTACAGGACCAAGGCTGGTTCAAGGGAGAACTCAGACAGCAGGAGTGGCATGATCCTGGGGCGGGATTATCCACTAGCAGAACTGGCCCCACAGAGGCACATGGAACCTATCAGGCTGCATCTGCCAACCCATCGGACTACCATCCACCAACCCATCAGACTACCATCCACCAACCCATCAGACCACCATCCACTAACTCATCAGATCACTATTAACCAACATATCAGACTACCATCCACCAATCCATCAGACTACCATCCACCAACCCATCAGTCTATCATCCACCAACTCATCAGACTACCATCTACCAATGCATCAGACTACCATTTACCAACCCATCAGACTACTACCCACCAACCTATCAGTCTAGCTGTAGCTCTAAGCAGCCCAGATAGGCCTGAATGCTTAGTTCCATGCAGCCCAGGAAAGTTACAATGTCCTCTAAGACCTTCTTTCTTTAAGATTCTTATGAGACTGCCTGACAGAGGTGAGGGGTTCTGAGGGCTGAGGGGCTGGGCTGACTCTGAGTCTGGGTTCAGTGAACCCAGACACCAGAGTCAAAGTTGACTGGGTTTTGACCACAGAGCAATACCCAAGGACTGTCAGAGCACAAAGTGCCAGCTCAGACTCCCAGGTTCACTGGAACGCAGAGACTTGCATGCACCTTACCCCCTGGGACTTGAGGCTGGCGCCCCTGCCCTTCTCTTAGGTCAGCAGTCTGGAAGTCTGCTCTGGCCTCTGGCCATGTTTGGGGCTAGCACTTCATCAGGGGTGACAGACACTGATCCCTGTGATCATTTTTAATTCTAGAACTACAAAATAAAGTCAAACTCTTTCCTACAGCAGAAGCTGTTTGTGTGCAAAACCTGTACACCTTGGTTTGTTTCACTCCAGGTAATGCCCCCAAACACTGAAATTTCACTACAAATACCATCGACCTAGATACCAGCTATTTACCAGCTTTCCTGTCAAAGGCACCCAACACTTAAACTGCAATGGTAGTGTTGTTGGTGTGATCCACTTATTACTGGCATTTGAGTATATCTAGTTTAATATTTGTCAGAGTTAGTGGGTCACCCAGTTTGTTATAAAACTCTGCAGTTTCAAAGACTCTTTTGGAGTCAGTGATCCATTCCTGAAGAATGAATTTTTATCACGTGGTTGGAGTTACACTTGTGTCCTTAGAGCAGGAGAGGGGGGAAGGGTACAGAGATTGACATTAGTTAGCATATCAGAAAAGAAAATGTGCTTTACGTTGGCAATTTCTTTTTCCAGTTCCATAACTTTATTCATCTCCAGAGCAAGCTGGTTCTCATCAACAGGCAATCCTTGCTCCTGACGAATCAGTTTGGCCACAGAAATCATGAAATCCACATAGGCTGTACAAGCCTGCAAGAAATAAATGATAAAATGTTGGAGAACTTTCTAAATACCCAGCATGGTACTCTAAGTTGCCATGATTCTTTCCGTCACTGAAAATAAATCACAAGTGAATCTGACGCAACACAGCTCAGTCACTACAGAGCCAAAGTGCTGTAAAGGATTCATTTTTCATAGTAGGTGAAGCACAGTGAAACAGAAACCTTCCCGATGTACTGAAAGAAATGACCTGCACAGTGTCTTAGAAGATAAAGCTGTCCTTTAATTAAGAGTTTACAGCTGTGGCTCAGTGGTCTCGTACCCGCCTATCAAGTACAAAGCCCTGAGTTCTAATATCAGGACAGCCAAATAAACAAAAGTTCAATAAATACTTTATAACGACTGAATGTGGAACTCATGCAATTTTCAATCTAGTCATTTTGCCTTGATAAGAATGAAATTGCAAGCTGGGTGTGCTGGTAGCTCACGCCTGTAATCCTAGCTACTCAGGAGGCTGAGATCTGAGGATCATGGTTCAAAGCCAGACTGAGGAGGAAAGTCTATGA
This sequence comes from Dipodomys spectabilis, assembly GCF_019054845.1. Lineage (NCBI taxonomy): Eukaryota > Metazoa > Chordata > Mammalia > Rodentia > Heteromyidae > Dipodomys > Dipodomys spectabilis. Next base: position 47,043,038 of record NW_024870772.1, on the reverse strand, counting down.
AACTCTTATCTCCAATAAACCACCAGAAAACTGGAAGTGGCACTGTGGCTCAAGTGGTAGAACGCTCGCCTTGAGCTGAAGAGCTGAGGGACAGCGCCCAGGCCCAGAGCTCAGGCCCCACGACTGACACAAAAAAAAAAAAAAAGAATGACACTGCAATACCTGTGCACTGATGACTCACGCCTGTAATTCTAGCTACTCATAAGGCTGAGATCTGGGGAGCACACTTCAACGCTACCCGGGGCAGAAAAGTCCAGGTGAGACTCTTTCTCTCCAATTAACCACTCAACAACTGCAAGTGGCTCTGTGGCTCAAAGTGGTAGAGTGCTAGCCTTGAGCACAAAGAGGTGCAGGGACAGCGCCCAGGCCCTGAGTTCAAGCCCCAGGACCAGCAAAAACAACAATGACAACCACAAAACAAAGAAACTGAAAATCCTTCATGAGAAATATTATATCTTACTGTTTTTTTCTTACATGACAGTAAATTCCTTAACCAAACCTGTTCTCAGATTTTCTTTGTTCATATCTACCATGAATGTTTTCATGTTTGAGGAGAACATAGCTGCATACTGAAATAATATGATCAGGAAATCTCTCTGTCCTTGTTGTCAGATCAAACAGTAATTTTTTATGACTGCTCTCAGGAGTTCTTGAGTGTGTTTAGCTTATTCCACAAGACTCTCAGTGCTGAGGGGTTTCACTGTAAGATGCCATTAGATGCCAGCTCTCAATTCCTTGATATTTTATCTTCAAGTACATTTTGATTTGTAGAAGTAAGCTATAAGTGAGTTGTATTGTCATCGACCTCTTATAGACAATGTGAATACCTCACTCACATTCAGTTCAACCCCAGGAAATCAAATCTCCCTTTGTTCAATCTCAACCCACTGCTGCTTCTTAGCCATGATTTCCCATCAGCACTTAAAGTACAATCTCATCTCACTTAAAATGTACCCCAAATTTAGGTTCTTAGCACCAGCTGGCCAAGTAGGCAACAGTTATCAGGAAAACAAAACGGTCCCACAGTGGGAGGGGAGGCGGGCCGTCTGTGCTTCCAAGACTAGATTCCAGGGCAGAGAAGAGCGCGAAGGGCCCAGTGTGTGCTAGAAAATACCCAACTGCTCAAGAATGTTTTCTAACCCTACTAATGGTTTACAAGCAAGGGACACTTGTGTCTTCACTGTGAGTGCAAAGAGACGCATTATTTACAGTGGTCCAAGCCTAACGGTGAAATGAAAATATGATACCAAGCGAGGACCAAGCAGATTGGACAAGTTTTTTTTTTTCAATTTGCTATTTGTGACCTCTGCATGAGCAGTTTCTGAGGAAGTCTCTCTCCCCTGGAAGCTCTGCCATGCTGTGCTCTCCTGCCCAGCTCCCTAGCGGCTCTCTCCTCCTCTACTTCCTTCTCTCCATCCCTTCCTTTCTTTCTCCTCCACCTTCTTTTCTCTTCTCCCCTCTTCCCCTCCTCTTCCTCTCTTTCCTTCCCCTTCTCCCCTTTCTCTTCCTCTTCCTTTTCTCCTCCTCTCCTCCTCCTTTTCCTCTTCCCTCCCCTCCCCACTGTCTTCTCCCCCCCCCCCTCCCCCCCCCCCCCCCCCCGAAGCAAATGTCTCTCTTCAGGCACCTGCTTCTCTCAGGAGAACAAACAGCTTTCAGCTGTGAATCTGCATAAAAAACGAGTCACTAAGGTAACAGAAATGAATACACACACACACACACTTTCATATTTCTCTACATTCTTGCCAACTCCATTCCTTTCCTATTAAAAGCTAATCAGAATTCTTGTTTCACTTTGAAATAAACAAGCAGGTCTGCATTCAGGCTGCATGGAGCCCCTCTCTGGAAGCCAGTGCCGCATTATCCGCACTCACAGCATATAAACCCACCTCCCTTCTGCAGGGAATTACTACGAGGAAGGCAATGGTCATTTGAAGTTTTCCAGTATCACCCTACTGAGACTTTTCCTTGCTCTGAGAGATGCTTTGTTGTTAATGAGGTGAGAAGACAGATGGGGCTTCTCCATGAGTGCTGGCTCTGTAAACCGGCCCTGCTTCCATCCAGTGTCCTCAGTTTTGGAGGGGCAGCAACAGGGACACTGGGTGGGGTAGATGGGGCTGGGACCCCATCCCCCAGGAGCCCAGTGGGTTAACCCAGCCTGGAAACCTCCTGCCATGGGCTTTTGAAATCTGTGTTAGGAGCTTGATCAACTTTCCTGGCTTCCAAATGATGCAGGCCTTGTGAGAGCCCAAGCTGGCTGCTACAGCTACAGTCCTTTGATAAGATATGACTCTACTGTAAAGTTTCAGGTTGTTTTAGGGATGAGGACTAGAGTTGCCTGTTGTTTTTGACATTTATTGAGTCAACTTTTTCTATTTCTTTTTCTTTGGGAGACAAGTGCTCTGCCACCACTTGAGCCATCCCTCATGCCTTTAAAGAGATTAGCATTGGTATTAGTATTATTAGCAGTGTGAAGTACTGACCCCAGGACCTTGCGCATGCTGGGCAAGTGCTAGTTGCTGAGCCACACTCCAGCACTTTAAGCCAGCCTCTTTGAAGAGTCCGTCAGCGATCCTCCAAGTGGAGAAGGGTCCAAGAAAATCCCTCCACAGCCTTCCATGCCAGGAGCAACCATTAAACCCTGGCACTGACAAGAGCCATTTCCAGGGGACGACTGGTTTTAAACAGTAGGATGAAGTCCATAAACCAGCCATGGGGTGGAGATTTAGGCCACACACGTTCCAGAGACCAGCACGTGGCAAGTTACCCTGGCCAGCACTGCCTTCTCAGTAGCAGCACTAGACAATGACATTTGCATGCTAGTTCTTTAACAGTGGGGCCCCCTTGCCTGGGAAAAGCTGGGGTTCAGTGAGGTGGGAGAAGCCATTTTAATCCTGCCCTCCTCCAGGCTGCAGTGGCGGCAGAGCCAGGGAAGAAGTGCCGCTATCCACACTGCCCGATGCTGGTCCTCTGGGGGGGGGGGGGGCGGCCCACAGGCAGGGGCTCCGCTCCAGAGGGTTTGTTTAGGCAGTGAGCAAGACCCCTGGGCAGTGCGGGCAGGGAGGCACTGGGAAGTGTACAGTGCCTGACCCTCGGCTATGGAGGTGGGGGAGATTAAGTGTTGCATACGTGGTAGGCTGGGGGACGCACAGGACCCCTGCCAGAAAAGATGGGGTTCCTCTCACAAAGGCTTGGGTGTGCCCCAGCTGGCACATGCTGCCGGCAGAGTGAGCCAGCCACCGAGGGTCTGCAGAGACCCAGAGCAGACCACCCTCCCGGGACGCAGGGGAGGGACAGCACAAGCCCGAGCAGGGCGCCGGGCCGGAGCTGTGTCCAGAGGGGCCTCCCATCCAGTGCAGAGGAGCAGGCACACATGGGTCATCGCCCGGGCTCGGGAAGCAGACAGAGGACTCCTGACAGCCCGGCCACCTCCAGAATATGCCCCTTGTCCTATTCCCAGGTTCCCAGGTCAAACTGCCCTTTATACTGTATTAAATGCAGAGATCTGGGAGGAGTGAAACTCCAGCATGTATTAGGTGGTGCCCAGAGAGGAGGGATGAAGTGAGCACTGTCCTCTACAGGAGACACCAAACCAGTCAGCCCTGAGAGAGGAAACCAGTGCTGACCACCACCAAGCTGCACAGACACACACACACATGCCCACTACCATGCACAGCCCACCACCCTGCACACACACATGCAAGCGTGCATATACATACTCCCACCATCCTGTACTCGCCCACCACCCTGCACATACCCACCACCACCACCCTACACACACATATGCCCACCACCCTGCACACACATGCACATACACACACACACACATGCATGCGCACATGCACACCACCCCACACAGCCCACCACCACCCTGCACAGCCCACCACTCTGCACACACACATACACCACACCGCCCTGCACAGCCCACCACCCTGCACACACACATTTGTGCATGCGTGCGTGCACACATACACACACCACACCACCCTGCACAGCCTACCACCACCACCTCGCACACAACTGACCTCATGTTCACACATGCAAAGGTCTCTATGAGCCTCATGTACACATGTGAAGGGATCCACAGGCCTCATGTACGCATGTGCAAAGGGATGGACAAGGCCTGCTAGGATGTTTGGAGCGGTGAAGGAGTGTGGTATGCACGCATGGATGTGGCAGGACAAATCCCTTGTACAACTGTGGATGCTAAAAAAATTTTAAGATGGCCAAGAAAGCCATTTCAATCATTCTCAAACGATCCACCCTGCCTGCCACTCTTCTCCTACATCGGCATTTGTAGCACTATCTTGATTTATCGTTTGTTTATCCTTGGTGTCTTTACGGGTTCCTTTGTTGTCTGCCTTCTCCTTTAGCATGTGGGTTCCACGAGAGCGGGGGGTGGGGGGGGGCTTGTTTCCTCGGGGTTCGTTTCTCTCCTACCACCTCAGAGAGCCTGGTCCTCGGCTGCACTCGCACCTCGGAGGGTCAGTGGGCATACCAGGTCGAGTCTTGGCTCCCGGCACCCTTGAGCTCTTCTCCCGTCAGACAGGGCTTGGGGGTCCTGTGTGCTTTTCCTCTGATTCAGACACACAGACTTGAGTAATCTCTTTTTGGCTTTTGTTCATGTGGCCACATTCTAAATTCTTTCGTCTTCCCTAAGAAACCCCTCCCCTCCCCCCTCTGAACTCAAAGAGTTTGGAAAAGCCCTGGACGAATCATCCCTTTCTCTTCCTTCTCGCCAGGCTGGATGCAAGCATGGGTTCCTGTCCGGAACAGCTTCTCTAGCCCAGTGGTTTACTCACGAGTATTCTAATCCTGACATGCACTGTGGGCGCCGGGCAGCACTGTGCCCTCATACAACGTCTTTCTTTGGTTAGGAACCAGGCCCTGGTCCACACAGCCCCGGTCACCAGGATGGGGGTCTGCACATCTACACCCTACTGCCCTCGGACACTTGGGGCCCCTGGTCCACAGACACCCCCCAGGGGGGCTGTATAATCAAGTGACATCCTCCTAATCTAAGATACCAACAACTCAGAACTTCATACAAACCCCCTAAGTCAAGAAAAACACCCTTATGCCAGATTCAAGACCCAGAGTGCCACATACCCAAGTATGAATGCACCAACACACTATTACCTCCTATCTGCTGGACAAATGAAGAATGAAAAAGAAGCATCCCCATAGTGAGTGACTTCAGAAAGACCTTGGAAAGTGTGGAATATCTATGTACGTTAGAACTGGGAACAAACTGGTGTATGTATGAGGGTACAATCCTAAACATGAAACACGCCCTGCTCACAGGACGATAGCATGATGTAATGAGCTGACCTCCTGGGTATCTTTTACCTCTGAAACAGGAAGCAGCTGGCTGCGTGCCAAGGCCGGAGCCAGTGCACACACAGCTCCCGAGAGAGAGCGTGCACTGCTGTGATGATCTGGGCTCGGCCTTTGATACAACACCTCAAGGTTTCCCTTCCTTTCAGCGTTGGGTATCAACTCCAAAATACAGCTTATTCCATGTGATTTGACCTTAGTAATTAGGCAAAGTAAGTGTGAGGCAAAAGCATCCTTTGCTAAAGACTGCAACCAGGAAGTGACTTCAATCAGGGCATACTCCGTGAGGCCTAGGGTCATCGAAGGTCAACTACCAAATAATGGTGAGGAAAACATCTGTAGGCTCCCGCCGCCCCTCCCATCTAACCACGCACAGCTGTCCTGGTTCATCTGAGCTGTCCCTTCTATCAGCCCATGGTGGGTGGGCCACTATGAGAACCAGAGGAGGGATGCCCTGCTTGCACAGGCCTCAGAAGGTTCTAGAAGAATGCCTTTCATGGGACCAGTCAACTGACCGCTGTCCTCAGTGACACCACACCGTGCTCCAAACAACCTGATCATTTTCCAAATGCTGCAAGTTACCAGTGAATTAGAACTTGTAAAAGTGACTTTGCAAAAAGTCAGACTCGCGTGATTTTCAGTACTAAAATCAGGATGCCGGTAAGGAATGTTAAGCTTTTTGTTTTTTAACCTTCATTTGGTCTTTTTGAAAGATGGCTCATTATTCTGTGTGATTTCAGGTGTCTGTCACGCATTGAGAATGTGGGAAGGATGTTCAAACTTGGCTCTAGTCACCTTCATTAATTACAGGTTTTTGCAACAGATGGTTCTGTAGTTGTGACTGAGAGTGATTTATTTCCCCCCTTTCAGAACTTACCTCCTTATAAATTCCAGTGCATTCATAGTAGTCTCGGGAAGGAAGGCCGAGTCGAGGCTGGTCAAACTAGAAAAAAAATAATAACAAACCATTCTGTAGGTATAGATTAGCTGGACCAAAGCAGACGTCTGTCTGCGCCTGTGCTAGCGATAGGCCAGTGGCTGCCGCTTTAACACCAGGCCTGAGTGGAACCTGACCTGGAGGTGGCTCTGCCACCCACAGGCTCCAGGGAAGCCGAAGGAAACAACAAACAGATGGTGAGGCTCTGCAGAGCAGTGGCCCAGGACCTGGCGTCACCTGGCTGCCTTCTCCTCTGTGCCACTCTTACCTGGGGCCCTACCTCATCCCTGGGGAGCCTGTCATATCCTTTCCCTGGTGCGGGCGCGTGAGCAAGGCCTGGTGCAAAGCCCTGTGGTAGCTCTAGAACTCACTAGTGAGGGAGAACCTTCTAGGAATATAATAGCAATCCTCCAGCACAGAATTTATTGGTTGTTCGTGTGACTGACATGAAAATAGGCCTTGCTTCTAAGTGAGGATTGCCACAGGGTTCCTGGAAGTCAGGTCGCGCTGTGAAGTCCCCCGAGCTGTGCGGCATAGACTTACATGAATGATGTGCTGGTTAGAGTTCTTGTCATCCGTGCCAACAAAGAAATTGATAAGGACCTTCTTTCCATATTTGGAATTCAGTTGTGCAATAGCTTTCTCAGCTGTCCAAGAACTCCCTAAAGCAATGAAAGTGGACACAGGTCTTTAGAAGTCGGGGTTCATGACTGATGGCGATCACGGACGCCACCCGGATATCCATGTGCTTTAAAAATAGACAGCAGGGCGCTGCCTTACCATAGGTCTGGTCCCAGTTTTCAGTGGCCGCGGGCCACCCGTGTATCTCCGGCAGCAGTCTGAGCAGAGGCTGTCCACCTCGGCTGTCGATGGCAGCTTCAGGAAACAATCAAAAGAAATGCAAGGTGATGCTCATGTGTATTTTGGCCCCTTCCTATCGAAATGAACATAAGGAGCACTTACACTCATTGATGCAAGACCTGTACAAGGTTTTTGCTTTCTGCACAGCCACTATGTCTTCTGGCTTGGAGTCCTGGAGGACGTCTGAAGGAGGAAAATGCATCAGAACATCTGCTCATTCGCAGCCGCCATGGCTTCCGGCCTAAGCTCGGTAAAACCAGAACCAAGGCCTTGCATTTCTTCTTCTGAGTTCCCAACCCCAAAGGGAAAAGCCAAACTCATTTTCTGATCCACATTCCCAGCCCGCAACTAGAAGACAGTTTTCACAAGGTATTCAGATGGGAGTCCTTTCAAAGGGGTTTATCTCGAGGACTGCTGACTTTCCACGAGATTATCTGGAGGCCTGCAGGCTGCCACGCAGTGCTTCGTCCTAGGCGAGAGTTACTTTGCTTGAAGCTGAGATTGGAAAAGTAAGTGACACAGAGGAAGTTGGAATTGAATAGAGATATCCCTCTGAAGGGCGGGAATAGAATTGTCTTTGTGTAGCTGCAGCCTTCATGGTCAGAATGATTAAATGGATGGTTCTACATGGTTAGATGTTAAAGGAGCTAAAGATTTTTCTCCCTTTGAAGCAACTTCTAGAGAAGGATGGAACAGAGGATGGAGATTGGAGTTCAGACCTCCCCTAAGCTTCTGAGAGAAGATCAACCTTAATCATGTCTCATAGGGACGGAAGGGGCACGGACGGTTATTCATTGTTCCCTCTAAAATGGCATACGTGTATCATCTCTGGAGCTGGAAGGCCTTTGTCTGTGTATACCCACAAGCACAGGCAGGACATGTTTATCAGTTGTATACCCACAAACACAGGCAGGAATGACAGGAGAGGCCAAGTCTACCGACACCAGCCGTTCCAGCACCGTGAATCTCTTGCCTGGCCCTCTGTACCACCAGCAGCCACTGCTTTGTGCGAGCAGGAGGCGGGTGAGGCGGGAGGTCGGCTGCACTCACCCTTGAGCACGACCTCGAGCTCGTCTCTGAGGATGTCGAAGTTGCTGTACCGGGAGCTGGTCTCCGGGATGACGTTGCGCTTCAGCCAGCCGCCACAGGCGTATTTGAAAAAGTCCGTGCAGGGTTCAGCACTGGAGTCCATGTTCTGGATCAGCCGGGCAGCTGTGAGACCAGAGAAAGAATGGGGTGAGATGCAGGCAGGCCTCTGAAGACAAAGCAAGATCTGCTGATGGTCACACCAAGGGGACCGGTGGGCCTTCGCCTTGCCTACGTAACTGTCAATTCTGCGGCCGCGATGAATCACATCTGTGTGCAGTCCCTGTTCTGCTTTTACTCTAGTTGGGTCATTTTATTCTTGCATGGTCTCTTGAGTCCTCCCATCCTCTCCCCAGTCTCTCCTCACCCCAAGAAGTCTCCTACCCATTCCTCCTGAATAAGTGGGTTTCTGGTTAGTCACTATCTCCAAAGCAAAAAGAGTGCAGACTCTTTGCCTTGCTCTGGTTCTCTCGTATTCTTCCCTCTGGTAACTTAGTTGCCATTTCTGTGACTCTGGGAGTCTCTGGGAGTCCTGTTAGAGGATGTTATCAGTTTGATAGAACTGAAGCCATTTATCCCTCCTTGGTTCTTGGGTACGACATGTTTGCAATTCAAATTGGCACCCAATTTGCATTTCTCTATGCAGAGTATCTATGTCATTATTAGACTGGCTGTAAGTGTATTCATTTTTCTTATGTCCCCTCTTTTATCTTGGAGACTGTGATGGAAATTCAAATCAACCAACACTGAGAATTTACTGACTCTTCTAGGTGCTGCAGTTGATAAAAGGTGTGTAAGACATAATCTGCTTGTACCCAGAGGACACGGCAGGAGGGAGGGAAGGGTCTGCGTTCCATTCTCCTTGCTACTCTGAGACAAGCCGCACAGTTTTACAGTGAAAACATGAGAGCAATTCGGCCAGCCTCCAGGAGGAAAGAGCAGCAGTTCTCAGGTGAGCTTCTGGAAGAACTTCACTTTCTGAGTCAATCAATTCAGTAAAAATGCCACCAAGGCGCCGGGCTGCGTGGGTTTCTTGAGTTGGCAGCAGAGGCCCAGTTCCCATGTCCGTCCACCTCCGCCCACCTCTGGACGTCTGTGTGTCCATCACGGAGGCTCTGGTCCCTTGGTGCCGACTCCAGGCCATGCCTCTCTCAACTTTTATTGTGCTTTGCTGTGAGGGCCATGGCCGACAGCCTCCTAGCCTGGAAGTCCTCCTTCCTCTCTCCTCGGCGTGTTGATAATTACTTATACTCTTTTCTGTGATGCCTTCCACAATCAGTGTGAACCCATATGGTCATTCCTGCTGATTAAAAGTCATGCAACCAGTACTGCCTGCTCCTTTCGTGTGCTCTGCTCGGTTTTCACAGACGAAAGCTCCGAAGACTTCTCTGCGCTGCTCAAAAGCTTGCGCAGAAACGTCTGTCTTGTCTTTTTCCGGGTGGAATCACAAACTCTTTAACCTGACTTCAATACTGGCCTTCCCTTCCTCCCTGCACCCTCTCTGTCATAGCTGCTCCTAGCAGGGGGAGTGATTACTGTATCACAGCACTTCTGTCCTTAGTCCTGGCATTCTCATCTTCAATTAACCAGCCAAAAGCTGGAAGTAGAGGTGTGGCTCAAATGGTAGAGCGCCTTGCCTAGAGTGACAAAAAGCTAAGGGAGAGCATCAGACCCTAGTATCGGCACAAAAAGGAAATCCAGGCGTAATGCTGAAAGGCCACGGTGGTCTGGGCAGGACACGCTCCCCGTTTTGGGGAAGCATGGCCTACTTATCAAGTCACTCCACAGAGCAGTGCGGGGAAGGAGGAGGAAGCACACAGAGCAGTGATGGGTGGGGGCCGAGGACAGGCTTCTCAGAACCAATTGGGCTGGGACAGTGGCCCGCTTCCTCCACCCCTTCCCCCGCCTGCAGCTCAGCGCAGCTCCCAGCATCGGCACCTGTGCCACACCAGAGGCACTGTGTTCTGGCACTTCCTGAAAGATGGGCAGAGCATAGGCTGGACGGGTGGCCTGAGAGAGATGGACAGAAGGACCGCCGCTGGCCCCTGTGCCACCCTGCAGAGTTCTTGGACCAGAGCTCCTCGGAGCCAGGGTGCTTCCAGTACTTCAAAGACAGCTCTATTCTGAGGATGGTTCTGGGGCCCTCGGCCAAGTCAAGTCACAGGCTAACGCTTTTATGCTCGGGCTTTGATCACCCTCCTTTAATCTCCTCTGGTGGGGTGGGGTTCTCCGTTTGTACCTCACTCTCGGACCTCCTCGGTGCTGGCTCTCCTTTAAAGTGAGCAGGAGAGGCATGGGGCTTGAGCCGTAGGAAACAGACCCACAACTGTCAAACTGGCTGTTTTTGTGTTTTGTGCTTTGTCTTGAATCACCCAACCCCTCCGCCCAGCCACACTTGGGATCCCCAGATGTTTCCTTATCTATGGGTTTCTCACTTTGGAGCAAACGAGTAGAGTTTAAAAACCAAATAAAGTGATCCACCTTACCAGATCAACATACACAGTAACCCAGGAAAGGCAAACATATTGGGTAAAATGAAAGGTCTGGGATAGTTTAAAATGTATCATCAGCTCTGAGGGTCCGCGGGACACACACACCAAGGCTTGCACCCAGAGAGAGGGGTGCTGGGTGCATTTAATTTTGTATTACTTGCCCCTCTCTATTTTCCAATTTACATTAGATGAACACTCATTTGTTTTGCAATAAAGAAAAAAATTAATTTAAGAAAATAGTCACATAAAGACCAGAAAAGCAATCTCTTATTAATAATGAGCTTATTTCTTACAAATGACAATTCCGAATGTTCTGGGCTGATAATAAATGACACAGTGTTTTTTCCCCCTAAACTAATCTCCTTGTAATATTCCCCCGGCTTATTTGACTATAACAACTTAAAAACCAGCTCAGCCAGCCTCCGGGAAGTCATTAATTACTGTATTTGTTACTGTGTGGATATGAACAGGAGATGCTTGCTAGCTCGGCAGGAATGTTTAGGTTCTTAAATGAGATTGACCTGCCTGGAATCCCATGGCTCTGGAACTCTCTAGTTGTTGACACTAAGTCACTTTCGCAAGACCAAGTCATTTGGACTTACGCTTTAGTCTGAGCTAAGGCATTCCCCTACGGGTGGAGTACTGAGGATGGGAAGGGGACTGACATGGGCACAGGAGGGGGGCACGTGACGGGTGGGCACAGGAGGGAGGCACGTGATGGGTGGGCACAGGAGGGGGGCACGTGATGGGTGGGTGCAGGAGGGGGGCACCTGATGGGTGGGCACAGGAAGACACATGACGGGTGGGCGCAGGAGGACACGTGACGGGTGGGCGCAGGAGGACACGTGACGGGTGGGCACAGGAAGAAACGTGACGGGTGGGCACAGGAAGACACATGACGGGTGGGCACAGGAAGACACATGACGGGTGGGCGCAGGAGGACACGTGACGGGTGGGCGCAGGAGGACACGTGACGGGTGGGCGCAGGAGGACACGTGACGGGTGGGCACAGGAGGGGGGCACGTGACGGGTGGGCGCAGGAGGGCACGTGACGGGTGGGCACAGGAGGGGGGCACGTGACGGGTGGGCGCAGGAGGACACGTGACGGGTGGGCGCAGGAGGAGGACACGTGATGGGTGGGCACAGGAGGGGGGCACGTGACGGGTGGGCACAGGAGGGGGGCACGTGACGGGTGGGCGCAGGAGGACACGTGACGGGTGGGCGCAGGAGGACACGTGACGGGTGGGCGCAGGAGGACACGTGACGGGTGGGCACAGGAGGACACGTGATGGGTGGGCACAGGAGGGGGACACGTGACGCGTGGGCGCAGGAGGACACGTGACGGGTGGGCACAGGACACGTGACGGGTGGGCGCAGGAGGACACGTGACGGGTGGGCACAGGAGGGCACGTGACGGGTGGGCGCAGGAGGGGGACACGTGATGGGTGGGTGCAGGACACGTGACGGGTGGGCGCAGGAGGACACGTGACGGGTGGGCACAGGAGGGCACGTGACGGGTGGGCGCAGGAGGGGGGCACGTGATGGGTGGGCGCAGGACACGTGACGGGTGGGCGCAGGACACGTGACGGGTGGGCGCAGGAGGACACGTGACGGGTGGGTGCAGGAGGACACGTGACGGGTGGGCGCAGGAGGACACGTGACGGGTGGGCGCAGGAGGGGGACACGTGACGGGTGGGCGCAGGAGGACACGTGATGGGTGGGCACAGGAGGGGGACACGTGACGGGTGGGCGCACGAGGGGGACACGTGACGGGTGGGTGCAGGAGGACACGTGACGGGTGGGCGCAGGAGGGGGACACGTGACGGGTGGGCGCAGGAGGGGGGCACGTGACGGGTGGGCGCAGGAGGACACGTGACGGGTGGGCGCAGGAGGACACGTGACGGGTGGGCGCAGGAGGACACGTGACGGGTGGGCGCAGGAGGACACGTGACGGGTGGGCGCAGGAGGAGGACACGTGATGGGTGGGCACAGGAGGGGGGCACGTGACGGGTAGGCACAGGAGGACACGTGACGGGTGGGCGCAGGAGGACACGTGACGGGTGGGCGCAGGAGGACACGTGACGGGTGGGCGCAGGAGGGGGGCACGTGACGGGTGGGCGCAGGAGGGGGGCACGTGACGGGTGGGCGCAGGAGGGGGGCACGTGACGGGTGGGCGCAGGAAGGGGGCACGTGACGGGTGGGCGCAGGAGGGGGGCACGTGACGGGTGGGCGCAGGAGGACACGTGACGGGTGGGCGCAGGAGGACACGTGACGGGTGGGCGCAGGAGGACACGTGACGGGTGGGCGCAGGAGGACACGTGACGGGTGGGCGCAGGACACGTGACGGGTGGGCGCAGGAGGACACGTGACGGGTGGGCACAGGAGGGGGACATGTGACGGGTTGGCGCAGGAGGACACGTGACGCATGGGCACAGGAGGACACGTGACGGGTGGGCACAGGAGGGGGCCCCGTGATGGGTGGCCCCTCCCCACCAGGCCAGGGGGCCTCTCTTCTTCTATTAAATCACTCTTTGGGCTGGTTCTGAGATACCGCCAGGGGACCCAGGACAGAAGCACATACACATAGGACCCAGTGTGTGGGAGATGCAGGCTGGTGTCACCCCGGTGCCCTCTCTGCTGTGTGTGCTGTCCGGTCCCTGTCTCAGCCCGGTGTGGCTCCAGGGCTCGCCGTGACAGTGCCCTTTGCGAGGGGCCCGCCTTGTGTCCTGTAACACCTCCCTCCACCCATCGTGGAAGGCTCTGCTCACGTCAGTCTCCACGCCCTTGTGCCCAGAACCCGCCCATGACCCCAGGACCTGCAGGGACTGTGCCCCAACACTCCTTCCTCACTATGGTGGGTCAGGTTAGGATCATGGACCTGCACACTCCCCCATGTACCATTAGCCACAAGCACTCCCAGACCTAGTGTGGGGAAGACGATGCCAGCAGGACCACCAAGACTGCTGTCCTCTGTGGCCCGCAGGCTGCGCTGCTGACAGCCCTGAAGGCTCCCACATCCCTCAGAAGAGATGCAAGGTGCCACCCTACCGTTTCCCACATGCCATTACACATGGGGTCTCATGACTCAGGGCCCTGCTGTGTGCCCACATTGGGAAGGAGGCTGGGGATGGAACTCAGGGAAGCCCCTTCCCAGCATGGGCAAGGCCCAGATACCTTCCCTGGCACTATAACACACACACACACACACACACACACACACACACACACACACACACACACACACACACCACAAAGTCCCAACCTCCCTGTCTCGTTTTCTCTTTCCAACAATGCCAAGGGCTGCTGACTGGAATGGGATTGGAGCCATTTGAGTGTCTGCACACACACACTTTTAGAGACCAGCTTTCTGGTTAGGCGTGTGCCTGTGCGTGCACTCAGGCATGTGTTTTAAAAGAAATTTCTGCCTGTATCAAGCACTCCTGGGGAAACTGTCAGCCAAGTGAGGCCAGCCTGAAATCAGTGAGTGCACTGACTGCGTAGCTGTGTTGCTAGCGCTCTTCCACTCCGAGGCATAGCTCTAATTCCAGTTTTTTGGTGGTTATTTGGAGATGAAAATCTCACAGACTTTCTTGCCTGGGCTGGGTTTGAACTGCAATCCTCAGATCTCAGCCTCCTGAGTAGCTAGCATAAGCCACTAGCACCCAGCATGGATTTCATTTTTTAAAACTTGATCCCTACATAGGCCATTAACCTTTTCCGTATCAGCAATTTTATGGAAGTAAAAAGCCAGTGTCTGGTTGGTTTCTATTATTCTTAGGACTTTTGCTCCATAAATTGACATCATTGCTGAATGGGTGCACTAACACTAGAGGAAATACAAGGTTTCGTTCTGGTCAGTCTCTGGTCCCAACAGAGAGATACCTGAGCTTGCTGTGTGCTTCTGCTTCCAGAGACAGCGTCAGTCTGTGAACACGCCTCACGCCAGCTACTCCACAGCTGCTGTCTAGGTAGCATTATGGAACACGTGGCCCCTCTCCGTGTGGCGCAGCTCAGCCTTCTGAAGCCCCACCCCTCAGTGTGCCTGTGGTTCACTGAGGTCAGGGATGTCACCGACAAGCATGTGAGGATGGGGGGAGCAGGGCTCCACAGACTGCTAGGTCTCCTTGTGCGAACTTGGCACAGCCCTGGCGTGTGGGGCAACAGGCACATTTCGTTGGTCTGTGAGTGTCTGAGAACCATTGAGTGTGTCTCCTTAATTGGTTCTGGGGCTACAAGTCTACTTCCGAGAGTCGGTAAATCTGCAAGCCGGGATCCACCCCAAGTGAGGGTGTGGCCCTGCTCTTCTTGTAGTCTTCTGGAATGTTCCAGAGATCGTAGGAAGCAGTAGCACAGATCAGCAGCAGGACAGCATGCACACAGTCTCTTTCTTGATTGCCTGTTTTTAGGGCGCTTTTTGTCATTCTATATTTGGGAGTTTGTTTATACCGCACGCACATGAGAGACCTCTTTCTCCATGGCAAAACATCTTCAGCTAGAAAGGTTTGGGGATGTGTACATGAGCAGAACTAGTTCCAGATTATTTTCTCCAAATTGGTTTTAGACCTCAACTACACAGCATTTCCATGTCAGTGTTTTCAGTAACTGCGATTGGCTGTCTGTTGGCTGCTCTGGGGACACGTCGGGTGCCCACGGCAGCTGCCATCTTGGGCAGATGGAAGGACAGGCAGACCTCCTGTCTGAAAAGCAAGCTTTATTAGCAGACATTAAGCTTGATTACTTACAAGGTGACGTCTGACAGCTTCAAATCAGCTGTTGACATCATGGCCAACCACATTTCCTGCTACCTCTCTCTCCCTCTCTTCCGCCACATCCCCCAACCAAAACTAAGGCCAAGTCAGGACGTCTGAGAGTTCACAGAGAAACACAGCGTGATCACATCGGGTCACTGAGGACTCCGCTCTGACATGGCTGTGGGGAAAGTGGAATCTGGGAGACCATTCTCGGAGAGAAAACGACTGGAACTCAGCAAGCATGCTGACTCCAGAGCTAATAAATGCAAACGGCTTTCAGGACAAGCATTCTGGATTCTTCCACAACCTACTCTTCATTTTAAAATGAAAATCCCTGCCCCCAAATTGCTTGTGTGATGCCTGGGTTGACGAGAGATGGGGAAGTGAGGGAAGATTCCAGATGTTGGGTGCATCTGCACTGCTGCCCTGCAGGCCCTGGTGAGACTCCAGGGTTATCATCCCCGGCTGAGGCTTCAACTCCCATGTCATTCGCACCCTGTGCTGCCAGGCCTAACCACCTGCTCTGAGACTCTCTGAGGAATTACAACAGAAACTCTGTGGATTTACACCAGAAGATCTGGTTGGTGCAGCCAGCCAAGCAAGGCCACCCTGCACATGTGCGTTCATATGAAGAGATCTACACTTGGTTGGAAGAGTAATTGCTAAGTATACTTCATGTGCTCTACACAACTGGACTACATCCTGATGAACTCACTGTAAACTGGAAATATAGTTAAGATGAATCCAGACCTAACCAATTGAGCACCAAAGCTCAGTCTCAGAGCTCGCTGTGTGTTCACAACCATCGGCTACTTGACTGGGAACTGTGGCTCACCATTCTACCCAGCACCTCCGGACAATATAGTTCAACCTGTCGCTAGCTGGGGGAAAGGTCCAAAGTCAGAATTCAAAGTATGATGTCTAACAAATGCATTTGTAATATGTATTTATTTATATGTAAAGTTGCAAAACATCATAAGTCAAATGGTGTCAAAGATTGTAAGTCAAGTTGTGTGAAGACTGGGGGGTTGGCGGGCATTGGTGACTGGTCAGGGGCCGAGACCTGCTCTAGGTGCGCAGCCAGCCACACAGACAAACCTGAGATGCTTATCTCTAAGTAACCGGCAAAAATCAGACGTAGAGGCATGGTTCTCAAGGGGTAGAGTCCCAGCCATGAGTGAAAAAGCTGAGCAAGAATGCCCAGAGTTCAATCTTTAGTACCAACACACACACACACACACACACACACACACACACACACACACACACACACACACACACACACACCCTAGTAAACCGAGTCCATTTTCTATCGGATTTACAAATAGAGTAGAAATGACAGGGTTTACATTTGTGTTTCAGCAGATGCCCCCAAGTGATGACAGGGGTAGCAGAGGTGAGTGCTGAACACGCATGAAGCACTCAGCTTTATGCCGAGCACTTCTGCAGCTACTTTGGTATTTTTTCATTTAATCCCACGTGGTCAATGCATTTCTGTTACTTTATATTTACTTGCTTATCTACTTTGAGACAGAGTCTGGCAAAACAACCCGGGCTGGCCTCACACTTGCCATCCTCCAGATGTGGCTTCCCGGGTATATGTGTTGGAGGTGGGCATCAACACACATGACATGGTACCATCTTGGAGATTTAATGTAGGAGGATTTGTGGTTTGTGGTCAAGGCCAGATGCTTAGTTAGGGGCAATGCTGGGATTTGAACACAAATAGCTTAGCGTCAGAGTCTAGATATAATGACTGCTCTCCATTTGCCTGTTTGCTTTTAATTACTTCCCTGAAAATTGTTTTATAGACAGACATTGGAGGCTCACACCTGTAATCCTAGGTACTCAGGAAGCTGAGACCTGAGGACTGTAGTTAGAAGCCAGACTGGAAAGGAAAGTCCCTGAGACTCTCATCTTCAATTAATCATCATGAAAGCCAGAAGTAGAGTTGTGGCTCAAATGGTAGAGCAGAGCTAGCCTTGAGATTAAAGCTGAAGGACAGAGCCGAGGCCCCAGTTCAAGCCCCAGGACCAGCACACATAAAAATAGTTCTGTAAAAGGAAACATCACACTCATTTCAAGGAAATGTAGGCACAGAATAATCACATACCACGGTCACAATGAGAATTTAGACTGAATTAAGGTCTAATTTTAAGCTGATGTTTTCCCTACATTATTGTTTTGTCCTAACTCCAAGTAATATGAAAGAAATTGCAGAAGCTGTCTAAAAACAATGAGAAAATCTAAATTCCATAGCAACCACTGTTTTTCTTTACACCCAATTAAGATTTTATTTTCTCCATAACATATATGCAACTATACGAAGTTGTAGGGTTTTTTTTTTTTTTAGCTTCATTTGGCCCTGTATTTTAGGATTCTAAAATCAAATGGACTGGCAGTCTTTAGTTGGCTGTTCTCAAGCCAGTGAAAGTTTGTTTTTTTGGGGGGCGGGGGGAGTCCGGTCGTGGGGCCTGAACTCTGGGCCTGGGCGCTGTCCCTCAGCTCTTCAGCTAAAGGCTATTGCGCTACCACTTGAGCCACAACGCCACTTCCAGCTTTTTTCTTTTTGCTTATGTGGTGCTGAGGAATTGAACCCAGGGCCTCATGCATGCAAGGTAAGCACTCTACCGAGCCACCTTCCCAGCCCCAGTGAAAGTTTTTAACTTTGTCTCAGAACCTATTTGAAGGAATGGCTCACCATCTAGACAGGACCAGGTAGAATTTCCAGAAGGGATTTCCCCCAAAATTCACAACCAAAACATATTCTGTTAAGACATGAAAGCTGCACCAGTGTTACTGTTAAGTTCAAGTTCCGTAAGTCTAGAAATGTGTGTTCCTTTTCAGGTCCACTTTGCATTCTGAATCCTAAAAGCCTGAACTGGCAAAAGCTATTAGGCATTATGATATAACCCAAACACAACACGATGCTTCAATGAAGTGAGCAGGTTTTCTGTTGCTTCTAATGTGAAGAATAATACTGTTCCTTTTAAAAACTGCAGCTGTTGGAGGTAGGGCAGAGAGGAGGGTAACCATGTAACCGCCCTCCTCACCCCCAGGAGAACTCTGGGTAGATCCCAAGTTCCCTGGATGCTGGCAGATATCTCTGAAGATGATTTCGAAGCCTGCCCATGTTCCTCTTCTTTAGACACATTATTTGGATTATGATTGAGAATGACAAGCAGACCTCAAATAACATGTAGTTACCAAGAGCAACTCAAAGCCCCTGCCTTCGCTTAACTTTGGTTAAGGTACACAAAGAGAAGTTGAGCCAGTTCACCGGCGCTTCCAAAAAGAGGCCTAAGATGAAATGAAGTTATACAAAGTCTCTTTTCTAGACAGCACCAATTACATTTAGCTCCGATAATGAGCTCAGCCTTGCGCGGCATGATTCCATGAAGCTGGCTTGATTCCACGTGTTTATATTGTCACAGAGCCTTTCCAGCCCAGGAGATTCGTGGATCCCCCCCCTCAACAGTTCTCATTCTCCATTAGACTGAACAGGCTCTGAAACCTCATTTCATGTCCACAGTAATTCTGAGGGCCTCTAGTTATGCTTGTGGCACTCCATGCTGACCAGAGTATGTCGAATGGCTGGACACCACCTTTCTGCTCAGAGCTTGCAGATTTTCATCTGGAACACAACCCTTTCCTTTGTAATGCAGGTTAACTCCTGCAATGTCACCCTACCAAGCCATGACACCTTCTACCCAGCTCTGATATCACTGCATCCAGACATGACGCATCTATCCAGCTCTGACATCATCCATCCAGACATGACACCCTCTCTCCAGCCATGATGTCACCCCATCCAGCAAGAACACCCCTCTATCCAGCTATGGTGTCACTCTATCCAGCTATGACATCACTCTATCCAGCCATGACATCTGTCTGTCTGGCGATGACAGGTTTTTTTTCACCTGGCTCAGGTTTTATTTTTCTTTGTCACGCTTAGCCAGTGTCCAGCAGATAAGGAAAAACACACACCTGACACGTAGTCTAAAGGTCGGCCAGCAGCTGCCCGCAGTGCATTTCCAGCGGTCGAGGAGCTGGAGTCGGCCTTTTACAAACAAAGCAGAGGAGCCCCTGGCAGCCTCCAGTGATGGCTGTGGGTGACGGCTGTGACTCCAGTTGTGCCGTGTCCTTGCTACTCAGGAGGCAGAGATCCAGAGGATCATAGTTTGAGACTAGCTTAGGTGGAAAAGTATACTAGACTCCATTCCGAATAACCATAAAAAAAAAAGCTGGGCTGGAGGTGTTAAGTAGTACAGTGCCACGCCAGCAGGCAAGCTGAACAAGTTCAAAGCCCTGAGTTCAAAACTTGGTACCAGCAAAAAATAAAAAGAACAAGATGGTTGTTGACAGCAGCGAGACTCAGCTAAATAATGATGTCCAGGGAGCAAAAGGCAGCATTCATGACACAGAATGCAGGACTCTAGTGAGAACTGGGGTGCAGAAAGGGACAGCAGATCGGGTGGCCCCAATCCCGGAGAGCTGCAAACTCTTAATCAAATGAGGAAATAGCGGGAATCTCTCTGAAACAGAAACGAGGGAAAAGGAGAAATGTGTGTGAAAATTTCCTTGCTGACCTAGTTCTAGCTTAGGAGGGAAGAATTAGCAAAGCAATTTAGACCACAGAGAAAGTTACATAATTGACTTTATTGCTAACCAAGGATATAGGCCTGCAGAGAGGGGAGAGAACTAGAGAATGGACAGGTCTATGTGGGACGCTAAAATGTGCCCTTGCTCTCAACACAGGGGCTGGGCGAGAGGCGAGGGAGAGAGAGGAGAGGTGAGTCTGACTGGGGTATGTTTCATTGTACATGTGGAACGACGTGTGCTTTACATGGTACGTATGTATGGAAATGTCACAACAACCCCCACCCCCGGCTTCATAGAACCACTAGGTGCTAATTAAAGCAAGTTTGTATAAAAAAATGAGGCCATTACAAAATAAAAACAAAGCATATCTGTAAATTATCTCCATCTGCTGTTTATAACATCCAAAGACACAGTTATTTGAAACTTAAAAATATGTTGGTAGTAGATCCTTTTGCCTATTACAATCCTTGAATTAAAAAGTGACTCATGGAAAGTCAGATAAGCAGTATTGGGGAAAACACTGGACCATTCACATATATAATCCCGTTATAGATTTTCTTTGATTAGATAATAAGCCTACCAATGAAAAGGCCCGCAGGCAGGCCCCTTAGGACCCTCGGTAGCTTCCTCTGTGCAGTGCCTGCAGAAGCTGCTTCACCTTACGTCTGGATGTGTGCACCACTGGGCTCAGTCCTGGCGCTGGCCATCCAGTGGCCTGTCCAGTGAGGCCGAGTCCTCTTCCAGACAGATCAGAAACAGAAGAAATTCTCAACTAACAAGCACTGGAGCTGGGCACTGGTGGCTCAGGCCTAGAACCCTCGCTACCTCGGAGACTGAGATCTGAGGATCGCGGTTCAAGCCAGAGCTTTGAGTGAAAAAGCCAAGCAATACATACACACATACATGCGTGCATACATACACATACATACATACATTAAAAAGAACTGGAAAGACGCTAGGCCAGTGGGCAGGGCTAATGGACAGGTCCAGCACTGAGGAAGGACAGTGCTGGAGACAGCTTCCAGTTCCTCAGCTCCAGCCAAAGGTTAAGAGTCAAGCTGTGAGTGAGTGAGACCAGTTCCAGAAGGCCGTGGGAGAGGGAGTGGAAGCAAGAGTTGTTTCCAGAACTAGGGAAAGAGTCAGAAGTAAAATGCACCAACCCAACAACCAGAGTGAAGGTCAGGGTGGATCAGCAGGCCGAGGGCTTCCAGGCGTGGAGCCTTGAGCCATCCACCTTGGCCCCAGGGGGTGCCAGATTAGGTCTGGGTCTCCACTGGATCTCAGCCCCCGCCGGGGCCTCAAGTGCCATTTGTGAACTCTGAAACTCTCCCGCTTCTTTTGTTGGTTTTGTAGCATGCCATGGTTGCTGGGGGTACGTGAGGGTTGAAGGCGGTGTTCTGGGTTCTCACTGTACTGTCCTATGCTTGCTACAGGACATGAGGCAGTGTCTTGAAAATCCAAGTTGAGTCAGCGGCCATGTGCCTGGAGCACTGTTCATCTGAATCGCTCAAATATGACCGAACAATTTCTCTGTCATAAGTATTACAACTTTGCTTCTTGGCTTTTAAGTTGTGAAATCACTCACTGCGCTAGCCATATGTTTGGGGGGGATAATGACTTTACTTTTATCTTCAGACCAGCAGAGATATAAAAAATAGTTTAATTAAATTATATCAGAAAATTAAGCTAAAGAACTTCATGAAGGGATTTTTTTTGGGGGGGGACGGGAAGCATTAGTAAGTTAAACTTGGTTGTTATGAACATCTCATTATAAGTTTTTAGTGATTTGAGAGAGTTTTTCAAGAATATCTTTGAAGATCAGGAAAGCTTTGATTAATCCAAAGGGAAAAAGATCTACTTAAAAGATAAGGTGTTATTCGCATTTTTCTATTTTACTTGCTTGCTTTTGTTTAGCCGTCCACCTCAGAGGACAAGCCGCACTGCTGACTAGCGGGTTCCAGCTAGATGCCTTCATTTATCTTCCAAGCATCTGGTCTCCACAGCGACCTTAATTCCCATTCATTACCACTGTGTTCACAGCAAAGGCGCTGCACTGTCATCAGACTCCGCTGGACCAAAGGCACCAGAATAGAATCAAAACAAAAACAAAACAAACAGAAAAGACGATCTGACTTATGAAGTGTGAAAGTTCTGTTTACTTTGGGTGTTGTTTTGAGATGCTGGCTTTGAGAAAGAGTTAAATGAAACCACTGAGGGTTTTCAGCTGGGCCGGGGATCGAGTTGAAAGTGACATTGATTCCGGTTGGCCGCAGAAGTCCTGGGACAGTGCAGCAGACACATAGAGAGCTGAAGCAACGGACGTGGCCCGCATAGCCCCCACACCTTCTGGCACCTAGCAGGCGGACCGCCCACCAGACACTGTCTCCAGTCACAGAGCGGGGCCAGGGCCTGCTACCCCTGGTCAACGGCTCCTCCTGTCTGGTTCCATCCTCTCCTATGTGCCAATGGGTGGGAACCTGTCTCCTTCCCCATCTTCTTCCCCACCCCCTCTCCATCCCCATCCCCAACTGCTGCCAGAATCCCAGCCCCATTTAGCTCCCCTGACCACTGGGCTTGATAATCACTCCGCCCGTCCACATGTGTCACCATTGTTGAGTCCTCTTTCCACCTTTCCGGTGACGCCTTCCCAGTCTCCCTCTCTAACTGTAAGCTGTTGCTTCCTCCTATGCCGTCTGGGCTTCTCATTCCCATTTTGTTCCTTCTGGAAACATCAGTGACACCATCCGCCGGCTTCTTACCCTCACTCCTGTGGAACTAAGCAGCACCTCCAAGGTGAATGCTGTGGGCGCTAACGCCTCCCAGCGTGTAAGCACTGTGCCTCGTGAGCACTGCCTCCCACAAGGCTTTACCCACATCTATCCATTTGGCCCACAGCAAATCACAACCCCAACTGGGCAAGCGCGGGAGGCTCACCACCTGACCACAGCACTCTTTCTCCCTGCCAGTACCCTTTGGCAACTCCAACACTGCACCATGCTTCATCTGAAGCCTTTCCCTTCCCCTTAGTTCTAAATAATGCTGCCAGCGGTCATTTCCAGACAAGGCATTTGACCTCTAGAGGAAAATGACAACCGTGTTTGCATCGTGACTTGTGGGTATGAGAAAGCTCATATGTTGGAAAGTCTGGAGACTGACAGGACCAATTAGCAAGGGAGCAGTGGAAAATGGGAGGAGAAAATGGGCTGAAACTGTGTACGCGCCAGAAAACACATCTCCCGGGACACCTTCCTGCCACCGAAGAACAAAGAGGGAGCTGGAGCTTCCTCTAATCCTAGCTACTCAGGAGGCTGAGATCTGAAGATCACGGCTCAAAGCCAACCTAGGCAGGAAACCAGTAAGACTTTTATTTCCAACAAACTACCAAAAAGCTAGAAGTGGAACTATGGCTCAAGTGGTAGAGCACTAGCCTTGAGCAAAAATAAAAGCTCAGAGACAGCGCCTAGACCCTGAGCTCAAGTCCCAAGACTGGCACAAAAAATAAAATAAAAAGAAGAGTGGAGATCACAGGTCCATTTCCAGAATTCAAGCAACCAGCCTCAAGAGGTGCATGCATCTGAATTACCAATAGAAAGTCATGTCACTTAGGGACATCCAGGAGAGACTGTCAACCCACAGCACTCTCCAGGAGGAACCAGGAGAGGAAGGCACATGCAGTAGATACAAGATTGCTGTGTAATCTCAGAGGGGCTTGGCCATCAGACAGACATCAGACAGACATTGACCTTGCAGGACTGCTATGCAGTCCATCTTCTGAGCTGGGACCATGGAGGCCTCCAGTCCATCCTCTGAGCTGGGATCATGGACCAGGTTTCTCCCACCACTGTGACTGACAGGAGTTAAGATGCTCAAACACGGAGTCTACACTAAAACTCCTGGCCCACACAGGACACTGCCCATCCTGTCCATCCTCACGCTGCCCTGTACATCCTCCCTGGTGGAGCCCCACAGACACACTTCAGAGCCTCCCCCTTACAAGCTCTCCACCCTGGGGTTGCTGAGCTACCCTTCCTGTCTGGGTAAGTCTTTGCACCAGGCAAGCTTCGAAATTCCAGAGCCTTCAGAAAAACCATGGACTGGCTTTCAGCAGAATTTAGTAGGAATTACAATTTGCCCCTGGCACGGCCCGCAAGGTCGTCTGCAACCTGGCCTGCATTCTCTCCACCAGTATCATATCTTGCTTGCCCAGTGCAACCACCAAGAACCTCTGGCAGTAAGGCCTGTGAGGCCAGCAAGAAATACAAGGGCTGGCTGGGCTAGAAGGGGAAATCAGGAAGCAACGGGAAAGGCAGCCAAGCCCCCTCCTTGGGGACCACAGGGGGCTCTTTAAGTCTGCCTGCTCCTTTGCAGTGTAAACACCTGAAAACGGTGGAGACAGCAAGGCAAGAAGTTTATGCTCTCTCTCTGTGATTTCTCAGTAAAAAGCACTAGATAGTGCACTTGTGATTTCATGAAATCAGATGTTAAGTGGAATACATCTGTGTCCTAGACCCATGTGTATTTCCACATTTCCTCGAAGGGCAGGTGCCTCACAGCGGGCTGCCACTATCCCTGCAGCTTCTCTGTGAAATGAGACACATTTAAGTCCAATGTCTATACATAGGGAACGCATGCACACAACTAAAAATGACTTAAGATCACAGACCAGTGTCTCTGGTGCCAAGCGTTGCTAAATGGAAAAAGATGCAGTAAGCTTTCCAGAGTCCTGCTTTCAGTATTTGTAACGTTAGTGTCTCCTTAAAACAAAGTTTACCACTTTGTTCTCTCCAGGCTCCTGGACCATTCATTCGCAGCCAATCCCTGCTCCACCCCAACCCAGCAGCCATGTTTGATGCTACCCTTGTATTTCTGCCTCCACTGACTGCACACTGAAGATGAGTACTAATATAACACAGGAGGTTTTGTGTCTGGCTTACTTTGTGTTGAGCAGTGATTCTGCAGGTCTTACGTACTGTGGCTTGTATAAGTAGCTTGTTTCTTTTCACCACAGCATAGTACTCCACTGTGTTTTATCACTTGATTACTGGCATTGGGGTTGTCTCCAAGCATTGGCTAGAGTGAAAAATGTTGTTGCGAGCAATCACAGCAAAATCCTTACCAGGCTGTGTGCCCGTGTCTCCCGGGACTATGCCAAATTGCTTCCCCAAATGATTCTCACATTTTGAAGTGGGAGTGTGTAAACACACACTCCCCAGGGATGTGTGATGGAGCAGTTTGCTCACATCTTCACATTCAGTGTGGTGTAGCTTTTTTATGATTGTCTATTGTGGTTAATTTTTAGATACCAATTTGACTGGGTTAAGGGATCCCCTGATTTCTGACTGGCCAGGATTCCCAGGGTGTCCATGGGCATTTCTGGAAGAGACTGGCATTTCAACCCGTGAATTCAGTCAAGACCTGCCTCGGTGAGAGCAGGGAGGGCAGAGAGCAGAAAATCCGCTCTCCTCTGGAGCCTCCAGCCTCTGCGCTCAGAACTCAGGTGCACTTCCTATCAGTTCCGGTGGCTCCAGCACCTCCAACACAGTCAGGGCACCAGCAGCAGCTTTCCTGGCTCCCAGATGTCAGGAAAGTGTGTGCTGAGACATGAGGTAACGTGACATGAGGTGATGTGAGCAGATTCCCCTAAGAACTCCCCCTCAGCTGAGACCCAGAGGATCTCGGTTTGAAGCCAGCCTAGGCAGGAAAGTCCCTGGGACTCCATCTCCAACTAATTAGCAAAAAGCTAGAATGGAGGCATGGTTCCAGTGGTAGAGTAACAACTGTAAGCAAGAAAGCTGAGCAACCATTCAAGGCCTTGAGTTCAATCCACTGTACCAGCAAATGCCCCCCCTCAAGAGAGAGAACCCTCTCTCACATATCTGTACCTGAACAGAGACATCTGTTATATAGCACTCTATATATAGCACTCTATATAGCATTCTCTGTATTGTTTCTGTTTCTGTGCATCTCCCTGAATAGAGAATTTTTCTGGCCAGTGTAGAAATAGGACTAAAGAAGAAATCTCCACCAACCTCTTAAAGAATGGAAATTTCAGGATTTAGGGGCTTGGGTGACGTTTCTGTTTTGGTTTTATGAATGTTCTGTATTTCAATTTCCTTTAAGTGATCATTAATTTGATCTCGATGGGCTGTACACCAAGGGCTTGGTAGCTGTGCCCTGCAGGGCCCAGTCTAGTCCTCCCCATGCATGGGGAGTCTGTGTCTCTCCACTGAGACCCAGTGCTGGTGGACCAGCCCCGGCGGGTGCACACCCACCCTTCACCCAACATATCATTCCTTTTCCCATTTCCAGAATTTTATAAATGACTTCTCACACTGTCAAAAGAGTCTGGGTAGTGTACTTCACACATGGAAACTGCAAACACGTAATTTTTGTAGCTGTAAAGCAAACCTTTGAACTCCATGGGAGCTCACTGAACATGGCTATCTCTCCCCTCTAAGATCTTAATTCCACCTATCTAGGGTGCCCGTTCCTTGCCCATGCAATAAAAATGCTGGTGCAATACTGTCTACAGTGTCCCTAGAAGGTAAGAAAACTTGCTCTCCAGGTGCGTATTTATCTCATAAGTGACCACCAACATTTTTCCGCCAGATTTGACCAGCAGACACTGATTGACTGGAGAAATTCCAAGGCAGGTATGACCACAGATTGTCTCGAGAACCGAGTCGGGAAAGCCACCCGCAGCAAAGTTCCACCTGCCGGGTTTAAGTGAGCAAAAGTGTGTTTCCGGGCTCTGTCTGCTGAGACACCTGCTCTGTTCTCATTCCCTGCACGATTTTGTCACGGGTGAATCCATAATGCAGTAGTCTCATCTCCTGCTCTGAAGGGTTCCGAGGGGTCACCTAGAGTTGGCCCTTGTCCTTTATTGCGGATCTGAGAGACTTGACCATATACAAATGCCTGAGTAGACTGTGACACACTGCTTCACCGTGCAGGGACAAAGTATCTCCTTTCTGTGTCCTGTCCCACCAGATGTCCGCCTGGGAACTAAAATTTGCACCGAACTGAAGCAGGCATAGTTCTCAGGAGCCTCCTCTGGCTCCTACTGCTCTCCAAGTCACCAGAAAAAAAACAGTCGTGTCTGACACTCTGCACAAGAGCACTGCTCTCTCTCGGGGTTAAGTCGCTCACATCTGAACTGTGAGATAAATGAACTTATTTCTTTTTCATTTCAAGTACTGGGCAACTGGATCCAGGGCCTGGTGCTCACATGGCAAGAGCTCAACCACATGAGCCCTGTTCTGACTCTTTCAGCCTTGGACTGTGTGGTAGACAGAGTAGAGTAGCCAGCCTCTGACCATGAGCTACATAGTTTGGATTACAGGCATGTACCACTCCACCGAAACTTCCATTCTTTACAAGGCTAGTTGGCCTCAACTATTACATTAAAGTAACATGACGCACAGAGACCCTGGATGTGTCCCGGTGTGCGAGGATGCACAAGGGTGAAGATGCACACAGACACTCACGAAGCAGCTTCTGGGGGTCTAAGAGATCGCCCAACATTTCTCCCTTTGGATTTCACTTCTCAGAGTCCTCTTGCGTCTTTGAACTCTGAGTTCTACCATAAGCAATGTCCTCCTCCACAAACCACAATCGTGTCCAAAGCCTGGAAGGCCCAAGGCTCCTTTGAGGGGACCTGAGGAAGAGCTGAAGGTACACTGCCACATCCCAGGCTATTGGCTTGCTGGTGACAGAAGCCACCTCTAGCTGACCACCTGCGGCACTGGGAGCCCCCCCACCCCGGGGTTGCACGTACCCAGAGGCACCAGGTAGGAACCCCCAAACCTCCACAGCAACATCACCCAAGGTGCTTATAAGAGTATGCCCCGCAATCAAACAATCCAGTTTCTTCAAAAATAAAATGCAAAAAATAAATAAATAAAAAGAGGAAGAAAATAAGAAGAGAAGAGAATATGATTAAACTGGGCGATGCAAGACACAAGCGAAAGACATGAAAGACAGAAGTGAGCATCACAGTGGAACTTTCTCAGGGAGACACGGACGTGGGCTGGGGCAGCTGGCAGAGGAGGTGTGGGAGGGTCTGGGAGGGACTGACTGACAACTGAGGCACACGCTCACTTGCCCCCGCACGGGGACCCTGGCATCTCTCAGCCAAGGAATCTGTGCAGAGCCTGCAGAAAAAAGAAATGTCTTTGTTTCTGAGCAAGCCCTTGGCTGAGAAAGTCCATGCTGTTATACTCAGCAGACAGCGGCTCGGATCCAATCGTATATTCCTTACCCTCGGTTCAAGGTGTCTGCCCTCCCGACACAGACCTGGGGCAAAACACCGCCAGCAAACAACCAGTCAAGGCCACGCACTCCACATGCTGGACCCTGACAGAGAACACCCCGGCGTCTCCTTATCATCATCCTGCAATGTGTATTGAATAAGAGAAACCCAAGGGGGAGCTCCAGCCACAGGGGACAAAGGACAGACGCCCTCTTTCTTTGAGAACAGGGAAGGGTTGACACTCCTGTCACTTCCTCTCCACACTCTGTGTGAACCATTCCTCGGTCCTCCTCCGGTCTGCTTTTATTATGGATAGTCCGAAGTTCTTCCCCTGTTCCTCTCTTCTGCCATGGGAGCTCAGTGCTACCTACAAGGCTCCCCATGCCCCCACAAGCCAAGACCCCCAAATCCACCTATGGCCACTTGTGCCCCATGTCGGCCTCCCTGCTGCCTGCCTGCCCTGCTCTCTGTCCTTCAGCTTGGATGAAGCATGCCGGATTTGTCTCCACCTCTGTTTCTGCATGGCCAGTGCCACCTTCTTCGGTTTCAGAGTTTGGAAGGCGACATCATTTTCAACTTAATGTGATCCTGGTTTCACCATCCTGCTAAGTCACCCATGTCTTCCTTTCTGTGACCTCAACCACGTGCACCCAGACACATGCAGAGCCCTCAGACAAGCCTCCACCACAGGAGGGCCTCCACCACAGGAAGTCTCCACCACAGGACAGCCTCTACCACAGGACAGCCTCTGTTACAGGACAGCCTCCACCACAGGAGCCTCTGTTATAGACAAGCCTCTGTCACATGCAAGCCTGCCTCTGTCCCAGGAAACCTCTATCACCACCGCACAGAAATCTCATGTACCATGTCCAGTCCAGCCTTTCCCAAACCACCCCTCAGCTTTTACTGTCCTAGAAAATATTCACTCTTCCTCTGTTTTCACAGCCACCATGGGTTTCAAGTCTCTATAATATACCTTATCTGCCCAGCTTGTATTTTGACTGCTTTCCAACAACATGATGCATTCTTTCCTGCTGGGTGTCAAACCCAGGGCCTTGCTCTTGTTGGACAAGCACTGAGCTCACCCACAGAACCATTGGGTTCATTCTTGCTCCTCTTTGATGTTAAGACTTTTCCCTCTTCCATGACTCTACTTCCAAATCCTGCCTCCCCACAGTCCCCCCACACTTCGCCTACACGTGACTCCCTTCCAAATCCACACCTACCACACACCAGCTAACAGTGATCTGCTCCATTCAGCTATCAGCTTCCTTCTCCAACTCCATTCTCAGCTCCACACATACATATATGAGACACAGTTTCTACTGCCTTCTCATACACCCCAAGATTAAAATATGAAATCATTTTCTAGAATATTCAAATGAATCCATCTACCACTTAAATACATTTTTTATTTTCTTTAACTAAAAGCCAAACCACAAACAGGTGACCTATAATGAATACAAATATAAACAAAGCACAATTGCACACATCTCCATCATCATCTGATTATTAAGTGCCCTCCACTGTAAAACTATTAAACGTAAATGTGATCTCTTACCTGATTTTATGCAGTCTGATGACTTGCAAACACCATCTAGGAAAAGGAGAGTGGATACAGAAATATTTACAATACACATTTTCTAATCCCTCTTTACCTTCTGTTCTTTTTTTAAAAACTTGCCAATTAAATAAGCAATTCCTTAAAGCAAGAGCCTAAGCCTTAGATATCACTGCTGATGGTTAAAAAGCAACACAGGGAGATGACATAGGCAAATCCTAAATTGGAAGTTTGATTATACAGAAAAATAAATCATTCTGTCTTCTCTGCCAGCCAAGCCCTGGACTATTCTGCTGAAATCACTGCTCTTTTCATTCATCATTGTTACCATTTTTTTTCCCATTAGAGAACCAATCTTTACTAATCCCCGTTGCAAATCTTCCCAGACCCAAATCAGGTTTCCCAGATTCCTGGGACGTCCTTTAGGATGTCAGTGACACAACGAACATGAATTGATAGAGTGGTGGACACTTTGATTCATCAAAGCCACCCAGTAGAGTCCTCATGAATTGAATCTGTGTACTTAGCGGTTACTAGGCTTTTAAGTGGAAGGCCGCCATTTTTACAGGCTGGGGTCCTTTTTCTCCAGGGGTGTCTGCCCTGGGCACATGAGCGGAGATGGGAGGGCGCATGTGCGATGGTGGGAAGGCGCACATGCAGCGATGGAAAGGCTCACGGCACATGCGTGGCAGCAGGCCAGCCACTCACTCACCGTCGTAGGTTGCATAGAGGGCGATCATGGTCACGGCGATGACTGTGAGCAGTAGGACAAGGACTGAGAGGCTGATCTCCAGCGGAGTCCATCGCTGTTGCTTCTTCGGCTTTGGGGGGCTGAGGTCAGTTATATCCATCTGACTTTCTGACCTGCCCATCACCTACAGGCTGCAGAAACAGAGCTAGGTCAGAACGCTGCAAATAACATGTAAGTAGATGCAAAGAAGAAAATATCTGTGGCTTTCTAAATGCTTAGGAGTGGGGCTGCGGCCAGGTGTCCAGGCGCTGGCCTGGAATCCGAACTACATGGGGGGCTGAGATCTGAGGATCAAGATTTGAAGCCAGCCCAAGCAGATAAGTCCATAACACCATGACACCCTTACCTCTAATTAACCATCAAAATTAACCAGGAAAGAGCTTGAGGTAGAAGTGTGGCTCAAATGATACAGCACCAGCCTTGAGTAAAGACAAGCAAGAGTACAAGACCCTGAGTTCAAGTCCCACTATCAACACACACACAGACACACACAGACAGGCTGAATAAAAGCAAAAGGTTAAGGTCTTAATTCTCACCTTTTGGTAAGCACTGAAGAGCTCAACAAACACAAGCAGAAACTTGGCTGGTTTGCCCACACAGTGTTACTTCAGAAGTTTATAAGCAAATACTTTCTCCACTGTTATTTACAGCGTTTTAAACTCACCCTTGTGAACTCTGGACTAATGTGAAAGGTTAACTTTATATCTTGCTCCGGGGTTTCTTTTATAAGCTCCAAAAATCAATGACTAGTGCCTGGAGGTTTTGACTAAGCAATAGTTTCAAGTATGACCACAGATAAAGCCCCAGGCAGCAGGAAGTCATCTGAATTATGACTACAGAAAAAAATCCAAGAGGAACAAACACTCCAGGTATTTTACATATGACAACGTGTATTTTTTATTGCTCAAAATTACTACTTCTGATACGTGTGTCTAATAAACTGGTTAGACAACATTCTGAAAGTGGTCACTCACTGGATCAGAAGGTGGTGGTGAAATATAACCACATGGTCATTTCTTTGGGTAGCTCTAGAGGAAAATACATTTGCTGGTGGCTCACACCTGAGCCTGCCTACTGAGCAGTACTTAGGGAGCCTAGCTGCCTGGAGGATCAGTCTGGACAGAAAAGTCCAGGAGACTTCCTTTCCTAAACAATGCAGCAAAAAGCAAGGATGGGGGCATTTCTCAAGAGGTAGGGCACCCACCAACCAAGCAGGGGGCTGATTCTTTCATGTGCTGGTCACTCTGTGTCTCCCATCTACCATCCCCCCAGCCTTCCTAGGATAGATGGTGCATTCTAATCCTACACTGCAGAGAACCGGCTCACAGCAACTTCAGGCTAGACTCTGTGTCTGCCAAGCCCACACAAATTGTCAACATTCTTTGTAGGAAACACGTGGTTGGGACACTATTTGAAATGCAATTGTTTCCTGCCACTCCACCAATTCGGGATCTTATTGCAGAAATTGAGGGTGGAAAGTTAAAGGGACATATGCCTAAATATTAAAGGGCATTGTTTACATCAGAGTCCTAGTAATTCTTTACAATTATCTCGCCAGGTAGCTTAGAACAACTTCACTTTTCCGGCTCGTCTGTAGACATGTATGTCAGAAGCTAACGGGTCAGCCATTTATGGCTCAATACAAATTCAGTTCCTGGGCAAGGGTCTGCTGTGTAATCAAGGTGAAGTGCTCTGAAGCTGAGGGTGTCTTTGTGGAAACTGAGGCACCACGAGAAGTAGAAAATGACTCTACATTTGAAGTCCATCAGGGACGCCCAGCAGATAACGCTGAGTGATTAATAAATGAACCACACTGGAGTTTAAAGTGCTGGATCCAAAGTCTCAAACATGGCCCTCTTGATTACACGAGGGTATCATGGGGACAGAACTAAATAGCACTATTTTTACTGGCCAGGGAAGGCAGCTGGCTCACTGAAGACCAAATACTGCAGCTGCACACTGCTGTGTCTCGTGAGTGCTCCTGGAATCCCTGCACGCTGTGTGTCTCCTGAGTGCTCCTGGAATCCCTGCACGCTGTGCTCAGGGGACTTGAGGAGTCCACTGACTGTGGTCTAGCTGAGTTCAGTGTGTGGCTTCCTTTGGGAAGTCACCTCCGGTGGCCTGGACTGCGGTGGCCTTGCGGTCAGGTGGACATTCATGCCCATGGCTGGGAGCACCCTCGGAGATCCCCCCAATTACAGCTCAGAAGACAATCGAGAAATGTTTGAACGACAGAACAACCCATTCCTTTTCCTCCTCATGCGTTCTTTTTTTAGACATGTCACAGGGTGCCACTCTGAGGGGAAGCTCAGGGCGGAACGGAGCAGCCCTGTGCGTGGGCAGGCGGGTGGTCCTCCCCGGGTGGTCCTCCTCTGGCGTCCTCCCCTGCCGGTCCTCCCCGGGCCCCCATGCGCTCGGGCCGCCAGCGGGGTTCTTGGAGGCTCAGGCGGTGCCGGCGGTGGAGAGGGAGGGCCAGTCGGGCCTCAGAGCTGCACCCCGCCCAGAGAGGTGGTGCCTGAGCGCCCGCCGGGCAGCCGGTACCTGCTCCAGCCAGGCTGCTGCCCCGCAGCCCGTGCCCTGCCCGGACCGCCGCCGTGCGCCCGGGTCAGGTCATTCAACCGTGCAGACGTGCGGGGATTTCCCGTCAGGCAATTGGGGGCAGAATGCTGAGCCCCAGGATAGCTCCGGATCATCCAGGTTCCCCGCACCCAGCCGGGGAGAGACAGACAGATGGACAGACAGACAGACGGACGGACAGAGACAGAGAGACAGACAGAGACAGGGAGGTAAAGAGAGAGGGAGGGAGAGAGACAGATAGGGACAGAGAGACAGAGACAGACAGGCAGACAGAGAAAGGGAGAGAGAGAAGGAGACAGAGAGGAGAGAGAGAGAGGCACACAGGCGGATAGATAGGCAGGCAGGCAGGCAGGCCGGCAGGCAGGCAGGCAGACAGACAGACAGACAGACAGGCAGGCAGGCAGGCAGGCAAGCGGGCGGGCGGGCGGGCGGGCAGTTAGGCAGGCAGGCAGCACACGCTGGAGCCACACCTCTAGCCCTACCAAGCTGGGCTGCTGCTCAGACCCGCACCGAGAAAGCATCTCCGCCCCTAAAAGTTCTGGTGCCCTCCGGACAGGGCCAGGCCGACCCTGCTGCCCGGAGCCCCGCAATCCGCCCGCCCGGAGACCTCGGCTCGGACCCGGGCTGGGCTCTGGGGCCAGGCCGCCCCCACCCGAAGCCCCTCAAAAGCGATCCTCCTCCTCCTCCCTCCATTTCCCAGCCCTGACCCCCGAGTGGAAGAGTCCAGAAGCCTCCTCACCATGCGGCATTAACTAATCCCCACACGCGCTGCGTCAGCCAGCCAGTGAGGGGAAACTGAGGCTGGGGAGCAGCTTCCGGATTTGCTCTGGGACGGGTCCCGGCTGCGCGGGCTGACTCGCGGTAGGAGGCGAGGTCGGGCGCGGGACGGGGGCGCGGGCTGGGTCCCGGACCCCGCACTCCTCCGCCTCAGTGCCC
Source organism: Dipodomys spectabilis (assembly GCF_019054845.1). NCBI lineage: Eukaryota > Metazoa > Chordata > Mammalia > Rodentia > Heteromyidae > Dipodomys > Dipodomys spectabilis. The sequence continues at coordinate 47,008,899 of NW_024870772.1, read as the reverse complement.
GCCTGGGGCCACCGCGCCGCCCAGGGCCCGGCTGCGGGGTCCGGGGGTCGCGGCGCTCCGCCGACGCCCACGGGCCGCCCTGCCCGGGGAGGAGACAGCTTCGCCCCGTGCGCCCCGCGCCCCCCGCGCCCCGCTCGTGGAAGAGACAGCTTCGCCCCGCGCGCCCCCCGCGCTCCGCCCAGGGAGGAGACAGCTTCGCCCCCCGCGCCCCACGTCCCGCGCCCCCCACGCTGCCCCCCCCGCGCGGCTCCGGTTCCCCGCGTCCCGCGACCCCCGCGAGGCTCCCGCACCAATTACATAAGCGGAGCGGAGCCGGGAGCTGGGCGCACCGGGGCTCCGGCCGGGAAAGTGTGAAGGGAAAACCCAGAAAGTGGGGGCGCGGGTCCCGCCGAGGCCGCCGCCCAACAGACCTGGTGGCGAGGAGCTCGCGGCGCGGAGGCGGCCCGCGGCCCGAGCGCGGCGGAGAGGCGAGCGCGCCGGCCTGCGGGTGGCGGGGCCGGGCCGGGCGCAGGGCGCGCGGGACGCGGCCCGGACCCGACACCACGCCCCGCGCCCTCCTCCGGGGCGCCCGGGCCGGGCCCGCCCCCCGCGCAGGTCCCCGCGGCTGCCACGCCTCCCCCCAGCCTGGGCCCCGCCCCGTGCCCCGCCCGCCCGCGGCGCCCCCGCCCGCCCCGGCCTCGACACCGGTCCCAACCCCGACACCGGTCCCAACCCCGGCCCCGGCACCGGCACGCGCCCGTCGTGCGGGAGAAGTTGGCGGTGGCCGCGCCCCGCCGCACACCCCGCCCGGGTCGCACCCCAGGGGTCCACCTCGTCCCCCCCCCAGCCCCAGGCGGGAAGGCGATGGGCGCCCCGGCCTCCCGGGGACCCGCGGGGGACTCACCGCGGCCTCCGGCGCACCTCGGGCGGGCGAGGGCGGCCCCGGCGCCCGCGCTGGCTCCGCCTGCCGCCGGCTCAGCCCCGCGCCCCGCGCCTGCGAACGGCCCTGCGCCCACCTCCCCCGGGGCCCGGGGCGCCTTCGGGGCGACAGCACGGGGCGCTTCCCGCGCAGCTCGGCGTGGGAAAGTCCCCGCCTGCCGCAGCTCTGCCCGAAGGACCCAGGAGCATTCTTGGAATTGATCAGCTGGCTGCGGGAGGGGCTCCCCAAAAAACGAGTCGTCCAGCTGCAGCGGGGGGCGGGGGGGGGGCTCCCCAGAACGAGGCGCCGGGTTGCGGTGCAGCCTGGAATCTCCTCTGCCCAGGCCCACCCGGCTGCTGCCACCTGCCCTCTCTTTCTCCTCTCCTTCCCTCCCTCCCTCCTTCCTTCCTTCCTTCCTTCCTTTTTTCTTTCCTCCCTTTCCTCCCTCCTTCCCTTTCTTCCCTCCCTCCCTCCTTCTTTCCCTCCTTCCTTCCTTCCGCTCTCCCTTCCTTCCTTCCTTCATTCCTTCCTTCCTCCCTCCCTCTCTCCCTTCCCTCTTTCCTTCCTTTCTCCCTCCCTCTCCCCTTCCCTCTTTCCTTCCTTCCTCCCTTCCTCTCTTCTTTTCTTCCCCCTTTCCTCCCTCCCTTCCTTCCCTCTTTTCTCCCTTCCTTTCCTTCTTTTCTCCCTCCCTCCCTTCACTGTTTCCTTCCTCCTTTCCTCTCTTCCTTCCTTCCCCCTTTCCTTCCTTCCTCCCCTTCCCTCTTTTCCTTTCCTTCTCCCTCCCCTCCTCCTCCCCCCTCTCCCTTCTCATCTATCTCACCTCACCTTCTTCTGTTTTCTTGGTAAGAGTGAGGCCTTGAGGATAAGAATGATGTCTGGTCTGCTCTCCACCCTCACCTCCACACACCCCGCAGGCCCTGGGGCCTGGCACCCACGAGCCCAGGGTAGGGGAACCAGCGTGTGCCTACAATATGCCTACAACATTAATTTCACAGAACCATTTTCTCTTAGGACCCCCAGATTCCATCTGGCTTGGGAGTCAAACCAAACCAAATCAGGCAGGTCTTTAAAAGCTGCCTTTCCCAGCTACGGTGAGAATTCTTATTCCAGAATTCGAAGTCAGTTATGGAACGTGAAGTATACCAGTACCCATAACACTGATTCCCCTCTCTCTTTCCAACCGCAGATTATATATGCACATGTGTGCACATGCGTATACACACACACACACACAGAGTGCGTACTGAAACACACCCAGAGTCTCCTGAACTTGGTGGTCCTCTCCCCTCTCCCACTTTTCACGTCTCTATTTTAGAGAGTGTGTGGAGTGCTTCGAATCCTGCTGCTTTGTCAGATGTGTTTATCAAATCGAAGAGATTTTCCGTGGAGGCATGAAATGCTTCTCACAAGTGGACCTTGGGCGCTGTGATTTCTTCATGGAAGGTGCGAAGCTTGGCGAGTCGCTCAGCTGTTCTCTGGTGGCTTTAGCACTGCTTGGGTCACCTTGAGAATGACTGACGGAAAACCCAACACTCCCAGGAAGGACATGCAAGACAAGGGCGAAGCGTGACTCAGCAAGCTAAGCCAGCACTGGCCAATGCTGGAGGATCATTTTTAAGTTTGACTAAGCTGGGGGCTAGTGGCTCACACTTGTAATCCTAGCTACTCAGGAGGCTGAGATCAGTAGGATCCTGGTTCAAAGCTAGCTCTTAGAAGAAAAGTCCTCAAGATTCCATCTAATTAACAGCAAAATTACACACTGGAGGTATGGCTCAAGTAGTACAGTGCCAGTTGATCATTCAAGATGAGCAAGTGAAAGACCTTAAGATAACACCCCACTACCACACATACACACACACACAGTTATAACACTACCACACACATGCACAGTACACACTACCATACACACGAACACACAAACATACACACACTGCCATACACACACTACCACACACACAACCACATGTACACACTACCACACATACTAATACACACACTATACACGTACACTAACACACACACACATATCAGTCAAGGACACAGTGAAGAAACTGAAAGAAACTCGATCCGAGTCCGGCACTCTACACGGCAGAAGTCCTTGCTGATGCCTTTAACATGAAAACAATGATATTAATTAATTCTAGACTTTAGATTTCATTAAGTTAATTCTACATGCAAAGATTACTAGTGGAAATACTAAAAGATAAGAAGAGAATGCACAAGGTTAAATCACAGAGAGAAAAAAATTACTGGAATTAAATTTCAAAAATCAATCCAAAAGGAAATAAAAAGATTGAGGTACTAGAAAAGTATGAATGAGTAAAAAGAAGGTAGGCATACATCGAATTATATTAATGACAGCAAATATACCAAATCTCCCAGTCAGAAGCCAAAGATTAGACAAAAATGACATCCAGTTATCTCTGGATTCATTAAATATATCCATTCATTAAAAATATCCAATAGAATTTTGTTTAGGAATGGAAGGAAGTCATAGCAAGGAAATAAATGGGAAAGTGGAAGGGTTTAATTTACTGAGTAGAATCACCATGAGTGATAGCAGTGGTATCTGGATTTTCTAATCAGTGATCTGTAATTGTTTTGGTATAGTAGGTGGAGAAGCTGCAAAATGTAGGTGAATACCTGTGAGAAAACTTGTGTAGAGCAGAGGAAGGGTGACCTTTTCTCTGTGATGCTTCTGAACCGCAAGCCGGGCTAAAAAAAGACAAGCTACTCAGAGCTCCTCCATCGGAGATGTTCCTGGCACGGGATTGTGCAGACAGTTCACCCAGAGACCCAGAGAGCCCCTGCTGAGTGTGCTGCATTTCCCCCGAGATCTGGACAGCTGGCAGGAAGGGTCTGACCCCTGTGGACAGTCTGAGGAGGAGCAGCCAGCTGGGGCTGTCAGGGCTTGGGCTCTCCCCGCCTCTCTGGGCAGCCTTCCTCCCCCACACCTCCTGGGATGAGGCTCTCAGTGTGCACAAGGCTGCTTGTCTAGAGCCAGGGGTGAGAGGTGGGGCATGAGAGCAGAACGAGTGTTTGCTTCCAGCGTAGACTGCATGCAGAGTGGGCATTGGAGCTCAAGTTTTTGTTCTTGTTGAAAAAGATTTGTTGCTCTGACAATCTGGCAAAATACCCTGTCTGTTAGAATAAAGATTTAAAATGGTTGAAATAGAGCTTAGATCTGCATCCCTCCTATATACAAAAAAGCCCACCAAACCTTTAGTTCTCTGTGAATTAGGTATTGAAATGCAACAAGCACTGTGGTTCACGCCTATAATCCTAGCTACTGAGGAAGCTGAGATCTGAGGGTCTAGGTTCAAAGCCAGACCAGGCAGGAAAGTCCGTGAACCTTTCATTTCCAGTAAACTACCCAAAAGACATAAATGGGTCTATGGTTCAAATGATAGAGCACCAGATTTAAGGAAAGCCAAGCCCAAAGAGACATAGGTCCCATGGTTTCCCTTATTTGCAATATCTAGTATATGTCTGAGTCAAGCAGAAAAGGTCAGATAAGGTGATGTTAGGGAAATGAACCCTAAGATATGTATTCAAATGTTTTTTTCTTTCATGAGATTTTTTTCTAACTCATTTATAAGATTATTTCTTTGTTGCTTTGTATGTCCTTCCCCCACAGTATAACCCCTGCTTTCACTGTATGTCGGTATAATTTGTGGAGGGGAAGGGGAAAAACAAGTCGTTTAAATAAGGATACAGGTGGACCCATTGCAACAATGAGAAGTACAAGTCGTTATGTGGAAAAGCGAACTTTACAACTTGGGGGGGGGTGAGGAGGATAGGGTGGGGGAGTGTGGGTAGGATGGGAAGGGATGGGAAGGGGAAACAAAGGAGGAGGCTACAATGCTTGATAAGAAATGTACTCATGGGGCTGGGAAGCTGGCTCAGTGGTAGAGAGCTTGCCTTGAATGCCTGAGGCCCTGGGTTCGATTCCTCAGCACTACATAAGCAAAAAAAAAGAAAAACCTGGAAGTGGTGCTGTGACTCAAGTGGTAGAGTGCTAGCCTTGAGCTGAAGAGCTGAGGGACAGCACCCAGGCCCAGAGTTCAGGCCCCACGACCGGACCCAAAAAAAATAAGTAAAAGTACTCATTATCTTGCCCATGTAATTGTAACCCCTCTGTACAGTATTTTCACAATAAAAAAAAATAAAAATTAAAAAAAGAAAGCTCAGAGACAGCTCCCAGGCCCTGAGTTCAAGCCTCATGGCTGGTACCTGGGGGCTATATGTGTTTGAAGTCTATGTTATCGGAGCCTCTGTCAGAATAGCTCAGTTGAAGCACTCCTGATTACCACACAAAAGGCTCTGAGTTCAATCCCTCAACCCCCAGAGCCAAAGCAACATGAACATGCACACACAGCAAACAAGTTTATAACCACAGTTCCACCTTCAGGCACACACTCTAGGAAAGGAAAGTGCACAGGTGCACCTGCTGAAATGCCCAGGACATCATACATCCTTGTTCTATAATAATATTTTTTAGCAACTGGAATGCAAAAATTCATTGATGCGAGAAAGGATAAAATATTGTAATATATTCACAAAACAGAGTACTATACAGAATGCAAAATAGCCATCTGCAGCTAAACAAATCAATATGGTGACTTCAAAAAATACGGTAGAGAGTAAAAAGTAGTCCTGTGCATGGTATTACAGAAGCAAAGCAAAGAAAGTCTGTAATGGTTATGTAATCAAGGAATAATTACAATAGACTGTGGTGATTTTCAATTTGGATTTACATGCAAAGTTCACCAGAAATATATCCTTAGGACTTCTTTTTTTTTGGGGGGGGGGTCTGGTCGTGGGGCCTGAACTGTGGGCCTGGGCGCTGTCCCTCAGCTCTTCAGCTCAAGGCTAGCACTCTACCACTTGAGTCACAGCGCCACTTCCAGGTTTTTTCTTTTTTGCTTATGTGGTGCTGAGGAATCGAACCCAGGGCCTCATGCATGCAAGGCAAGCGCTCTACCACTGAGCCATCTTCCCAGCCCCTTAGGACTTCTTAATATAGTACCATGCAGTACATATTGATTTGGTTTGAGGACCAGGCAGGATTTGCCAGATAAAGGAAGGAACAGGGGATCTCAGGACAGAAAGGTGGTGCCAACTGCTGTGCGTTGGTGTTCTGTGAGCTGCACTGGATGTGGGTGGATGCACACGTGACACTGGATGCATGTGGATGCACACGTGATACTGCATGTATGTGGATGCACATGTGATATTGGATGTGTGTGGAGGCATGTGTGACACTGGGGGTGTGTGAATTCATGTGTGACACTGGATGCATGTGGATGCATGTGTGACACTGGATGAGTGTGGATTCACTCGTGACACTGGATGAGTATAGATTCATGCATGACACTGGGTGGGTGCGAATGCACACACTATACTGGATGAGTGTGGATGAATGTGTGGTACTGAATGAATGTGGATGCACTTGTGACACTAGATGAGTGTAGATTCACGCGTGACATTGGATGCATCTCACATCCAACAAAACATTTGTTGAATGCCAAATTTGCAGTAATTGACGGAAACCACAGAACTAAACAGACTCTAGCATGCGATGGCATTGCGCTCGAGAGAAAATACCTAAGAATCATCAAGTCATCACCGTGAAATGGCCACTCGCTGAGCAGGCTCTTCACTGATGATAACTCAGTAGCTGGGACTCAAGTTTCTCACCGTGGAACGGAGACTGTTTGCTGGCTGAGCTTTTCCACGCATGCTGACCTCACCAGCCAGGAAAGGTTTGGCCGGTCTGGGCTTCCCTGGAGCCTCCTGAGCCCACACTGGGCTCCACAGGAGAACCTTCACCTTTCCCGTCCCCAGGGAGTCAGGTGTCATCCCAGCATCGCGCTCGGATTCCACTGGGATGGTGTGGAGAAGGCAGTTCATACCCACTCATGTGGGCACACGGCATTTACACAGCTGGGCCCAACTGTTGCCTTGGGGAAGGGCGACATCGGGCCCTGGCTCCGCCTGGATCTGGGCACACTCAGCTCTGTGTTACCATTAGACCTGTCCGCTGCCCCCAGAGTGCCTGTGGCTGTTGGAAGGCTGCATTGAACTTAGACACGATGGGCTCTCTCTGTGATCGCTCTCTCAGGGCTCATGGATCTCCACATTCCTAGAAAAGGCGCCCAGTAAACTAGAAGCCCTTCACCAGCTTGTGGACAGCTGAGCCCTCTTTCGTCATGCTTTATTTCTTAGCGACCCTTGGCGAGGGTGTCCTTTACCTCAAAGGCCACCTTGTTTAATCTTGGCTTGAGAGGATTGTTCTTTCAGTGAGCGCTCTTACTGCCTGGGATCCTTGTGTTTACCTGTGTTCAATGCCCAGCCTCATCCTCACACAGGCCCTCAGTGTATTCTGTCAGCCTTGGCCACTATGGGAAATGGGTGCCAGTCCCTCCCAGATCTGACTTTCTGCCTGTCATTACTAGTGTGCCTGTATACCTCCGGTCATCTCTAGATTGCTGTACTCTGAATACCTACTACCATGTAAAATGCAGGTAAGTAGTTTTGTGCATTGTGCTTTTTATTCACATTTTTACATTTTTGTGATAGTTTGTGGATTTTTTTCTCTCCTACAGCTTTTGTGATGTGGGTTTCTCCCCTCCCTCAGTTTGTTGAACCCATGGGAATGGAAATTAGTTAGGTGTTGATGATGGCAGTCAAAGTATTTGAATGCCAATTTGTCAAGAATTAAAATGCTGGGGCTGGGAAGGTGGCTCAATGGTAGAGCCCTTGCCTTGAGCTGAAGAGCTCAGGGACAGCGCCCAGGCCCAGAGTTCAAGTCCCAAGACCGGACCGTTTCCCCCCCCCCCCCAAAAAAAAAGAATTAAAATGCTAGGAGGTGCCTTTTACTGTATAAAGTTTTTACAGTGAAACTCCTACCATCTTAACTTTCTAGAGTAAATTATAGCTATGTAACTTTTTACTGTAAAAGCCATCTTTTCTATCAAAGTGGGCTGCTTCAAAGTTCCTGCTTGGCCTGGTCTCTTTTTTCATTTTATTTATTTTTGTCTGTGGTGGGGCTTGAACTCTGAGCCTGGGTGCGGCTAATGTTCTACCACTTGAGCCACAGCACCACTTCTGGTTTTCTGGTATTTCATTAGAGATAAGTCTCTCACAGACTTACCTGCCCGGGCTGGCTTTGAACTGTGATCTTCAGATTTCAGCCTCCTGGGTAGCTAGGATTACAGGTATGAGCCACCGATGCCCCAGCTTGCTTGTCTCTTGTTGATTATTCTGCTCAGCAAATACAGCAAATACAGAAAGGAAAAGCTACTTTGAGATAAAGGAGTTTTGAAATGTGAGTTTTTGTGTGAACCAGTAGTTCCAAGATGGAATTAAGATGTACCTCAGAGGAAACCTTACTCAAGAAAAGAATTAAATAGGACACACCTGAGCAGCACATCCACACATGTAACTGGCTAGAGGATGGCTTCCAGAGTGTACTCAGTGGCTGGCTTGCCTCCGCTCTCGTCAGAAGCCTGTCTGTTCCCCTTGCTTGCCTGTGATGTCGAATTGTGGGTCAAGGTGGCAGCTCCCTTCCAGAGGGAATCCAGTCTCTTCCTCCATTCTCTGGCTCTGCCCATTTCCAGCAGTTTCTAGGCTGGGTCCTGTTCACAGGAAAGGGCTTTCTGCTGGGGTGCGTGATACCCCAAAGATAAGGGGTGCATTCCACCACATGCTGGTGGGTTCAGCGTTCTGTCAGCTTCTCAGTGGGCCAAGTGAGTTCTGAGATACAATAGCCAAAGGCAACAGGGTCTGTTTTCTTGACCTCATGGAATTAATGTTGACTCTCCTAAGATTGTGGGCTTTTCATTCTGCTGAGGAATTCAGCACAATTTCTCCAGGAACTCTTTAAAATAGATCAAAAAGCTTTTTTCCCTAAAGTACAATTTCTCTCCTCTGGTAATGACACTAGCACATTCTAGCAGAAATTGATCAATACTATGTGAGTACAAGTGTGTGTGTGTGTGTGTGTGTGTGTGTGTGTGTGTGTGTGCACGCACGCATGCATGCATGCACCAGTACTGGGGCTTAAACTCAGGTGTTGTTTCTTAGCTTTTTCCCTTCAGGCTGCTGTGCTACCTCTTGAGCCAGACTTCTATTCCAGCCTTTTACTGGTTAGTTGGAGAAAAGAGTCTTTCGTATTTGTTTTCCTGGGCTGGCTTAGAACCTTGATCTTCAGATCTCAATCTCAGTAGTGAGGCTAATGGGTGTGAGTCACTGGGGCCAAACCTTTCATCTTTAACCCATGCATTTCTTAAGCCCTTCCCTTCGCTCAGCTTCTACCAGGCGGTGCTCACCCTTGGCAAGCCTTTCCTTCCTGTCCCCCCTTCTTCCTTTGCCTTTCCACCCACTCTTCTCTCAGCTTCTGACACAAGCAGATCATTCCGAATCGGCACAGATAGCTCAATATCGTTCCCCTTTTTATTCACTTGTGGGATGTTCCCACGACGCTAACACTGTACCAAGCTTATCTGTGCTTAAAACACCCAAGTGATCTTTTTGTGACATTTTTATTGACTACAGTGAGTTTCCAAGTGTTACAGTTTTTATCTCAGAGAACCTTTTAAATCCTCCCATTGCATTCCACCCCCAAAGCCAGTGTGAACTCCAAGGACCTCCATTCTCTCATTTCCCCTGGGTGACTATGTTTTAACCATTATCCTTACAAAGACATCCAATGAACATGTTCCAGCAAAAAGCTGTCTGGAGGCTGGCTCAAGTGGTAGAGCACCGGCCACGAGTGAGCACATGATGAAGGCCTGAGTTCAAGCCCCAGTGCCAGCACAAATAGAAAAAACATCTCAGAAGAGAGAAAACAACCTACCTTCTTAAAAAGTCTCCAGTGTGGTGAGGGAGAGGAGACTGTGAAACAGGAACAGAGCCTGAGATAGTCACCGGGCAACGATGTCCAAGGTGGTGGCGGAGAAGAGCAGCACACCCCACACCAATGAGAACTTTCTGTGAAGACACTGCCAAAGCATCCACTTCAGGGCTGGATGTGTCCTTCCCCAGCCATGTCTTTCCCCAAGCTGTGTCCTTCCCCAGCACGGGTCCTTCTGGAACCCCAGGTGGGTTGTGGGGGAAGCAGGTAGTCATGGATGTAATTAACCAGGACAAGGCTGCATTGGAGTGGCTGGCCAAGGTCCACTGCGGCAAGAGGAGAGACGGAGGAGCGGATGGATGGAGGGCAGGGAGGCAGATGGCTAGGGACAGTGGAGACATAGGCTGGAGGACCCGTCTGTCTCCAAGCCGTAGACTAGAAGGGCAGCAAGGTTCTCCTGGCCTGATCTGAGGGAAGCCGTGTCCCGCCAGCCCTGAGCCTCAGTGGTGAGACAGTAAATCGGGACTTTGAGGCTGTTCCGATGCTAGAGTAGGCCTGGGACTGGGACTAGACCGGGAAGTGTGGAGTGGACAGAGGCAGAGGCCCTGAGGGAGATGTGACTGGGACCTGTGATGGGGGGAGGTGTGAGGGGGAGGTGGGATGGGGAGGTGTGAGGAGAGTGGTGTGAAGGGAGAGGTATGTTGGGGGTGGTATGATGGGGGAGGTGTGACAGGGCAGGGGATCTCTCTGTGGTTTGTACCCCTCCCTGTGCGTACTGGGTGAATGAACCATGATGGCAGGCTGGAGACATTCACTGCTCTTACAAATGATATGGCTGACGCTAAACACAGGCGTTCTGTCGCTAAAGGCTTCGTTTTCAACTGTCCTGTCCAACCATCTTCTTGACACGAGGTCATCACGTGATAAAACGGCAGTCCCACTCGGTCACCACGTGATAAAATGGTAATCCCAGGAGGTCGTCACGTGATAAATCGGTAATCTCACGAGGTCCTCACGTGACAAATAGGTAATCCCATGAGGTCACCACATGATAAATCAGTAATCCCACGAGGTCCTCACATGATAAAACTGCAGTCTCATGAGGTCACCACATGATAAAATGACAGTCCCATGAGGTCATTGCATGATAAAACGGTAGTCCCTGCTAACAGTCTCCTGCTCTTCAGCCACCCCAGCTGACGTCTGCAACGGTGTCCATTTGGAGACAATGGCGCGATGCGGAACTCGCAAGGTCAGTTTTTATAACACGCTCAGTCCTGGAGTGAACGAAGGATCACTGCCCTTCCCCTAGAAAAGGATCACTTCTCCCTGATTTATGACTTGGAGAAAATTCTTTGACTTCTTCCAAGCTAAAATGTGCAAAATACTTCTGCAATCATTTTCTCAATAACACTTGAGTGGTATTCACTAACTTAATTGCCTGTGTATCTCTATAAATTGTAACTATTTTTCTTGGAGCAAAAAAGCATATAAATATAGATATTGCTTCTTTGGTCAAAGACTTCGTCAAGCAAGCCAGATCACACAGTTCCTTCTGTTTGAAATCATACTGTGGTTACAGTGGATATTAATATTTTTATCCATGCCTCAATCATCTGTCAATAATTAGACTTTCAAATGATCATGTTGGTCTAAGAATTCAGAAGGACTCATTTCTACGGATATAAATTATGTAATCATTTATGTAATTAAAGCCATTTTATACCATTAAAAATTTAATGACAAAATGATCACAGGAATACGAAAAGATCAAAGCCAAGGTGAAGGGCAGAACGTAGTAAAACCGCACAGGAATCGTGGGTGGAGGGAGGGGTGTGTGTGCATGGAGTGACTCCTCCTTGTGTCCCCTGCATTGTCTATGGTATGCCTCTTCTGTTCCTGGTTGCTTGTGGTTAAGGGCTAGGAAGTGTGTAATTTGCCACCAAGTGTGAGACACTCTGCTTCTCCTTCTTGCTGGCTGTGAAGCGATTTCCATACCGACTAAGAGCCCATGATGAGGGTGCGATCACCTGGGCTGGCCTGGACCTTCCTAACCTTAGCTTCCTGTGTGGCCAGGATGGCAGGCGTCTGCCATAGCAGCTGGCCCACAGAAGGGTCTGTAAGATTTCAGACAACCCAGAGGAAAGGTACTCATAGATCAGGCAGCTGTCTGACAGCTGTGAAACCATATAATTTCGCTGCCAACTCTCAAAGCTGTCATTTTGGTCCCCAGTCTCCCAGAGGGCAGATGTGAAGAGCTATTCCTGGTACCAGGGCCTGCTCATCTAGTGGGTCAAAGCAATGGTACACTTATAAGCTCAGCACTTGTTGCCTTTTACACTAACAGCTCAGAAAATAAAAACCAACTAATACAAGAACCCTGTTCTGAAACTCTAGGTCTAATTCCCTGACTACCCAACTCACAACACCCTTGTATTAAAGTCTTATATTCTTGCTTCCTAAAATTTTATTTACATGTATTTATTATGCTAGTGAATAATGATCATTTTTTCCTCATATATGTTTCTTATATAGAACATCTCTCTCTCTCTTTCTCTCTCTCTCTCTTTCTCTCTCTATTTGTTGGTTGTGGGGTTTGAACTCGGGCCTGGGTGCTGTCCCTCAGTTCTTCAGCTAAAGGCGAGTGCTCTATCACTTGAACCACAGCTCCACTACCATTTTTCTGGTGATTTATTGGAGATATGAGTCTCATGGGCTTTCCTTGCCCTGGCTGGCTTTGATCCACAATCCTCAGATCTCAGCATCCTGAGTAGCTAGGATTACAGGCGTGAGCCACCAGCGCCCGGCATGTATTTCTCTTTTCTAATTGAACAAACTACATGAAAATTTTAATTCATCTGTAGTTGAAGAATTATATACATAGTTTTATACTATTAATCTACTTAGATTATCTTAAATATACCCTAGTTTGGTCTTTAAAAATGTAATTCGCTGTTTATTTTTGTGGCATTTCCAGACTCAGGTCAAGGTTCAGTCATCCACTTTGTTTTTCTTTCAGTTCTGATGTCATCTTTTAAATTATGCCTCTCCTCATGTTTTTATTTTCTTGACTCATTATGCCGATACCTGTTTGTTGCTTTTAGTTCCAAGCTGGCAAAGGGGCGGGCCTGGTGAAGGAATGTTGGAGATGTTTGTCCTGTCTGCCGTGTTCTCTGACATCATTGTGTTTATGTCCTGTTATGATTACCTTCCTTTGTTTATCCATACATAAGTACTTATTAGTTCTTATCCATACACAGGTACTTCTTTGGTGCTAGAAGCAGGGTAGACAGCGAGCAGTAAGTGCAATCCTGGATCTGGCATCAAAGAACAGATACTCAGGTGGGCATCATGTCCTCGGGATGGCCAGGCGCCTTTCTCCTGCCTGGGTCTGCCCATCGATCCCTCCTCCCACAGAGCTCCTACAATCACCGCTAAGGAGTCTCCATGGTGCACATATATCATCATAATTATTAAGCTAGGGAGGTTTACGAGATTTTAACCAACTGCCAAATACGTCTCAGAGCATATGATAACCATTATAGAAACATTTTGCCTGGGTTTTCTGGGGTAAGGTGGTGAAAAAAGTTATATCTTATGTCCCTCTTTTTCCCAAATTACATTTTAAAATAGTAAATTTTAGAACTGCAGCAATTACAGACATGCATGGAAGAATAATGTATGGCCACAGGAATCAAACAAATATGTACCTGCGTCACCAAGCCAGCAAAGATGCGAATCGTGACAGTCCACCCAAAAACAACTCGGGGAAAGAAGATTAATTAAGTGTTGAATGACAAAACTGAACTCCACACCCCTTCCATTCCCTCCCACACATGGTCACCATGGTTTGAAGAGACAAGGAAAGCAGGGGTGAGTGCACAGCTTAGGAAAATGTACCGGACTAAGAGAGGGAAAATAGAAAGCGCTTCCTAATGACGCACCAGTAGTGTCTGAGAACACATCCACCCGGACTGAGCACGTAGGAAGGAAGCTGTATGAAGACGGAGGAATCATACAGCAAGCGTGCACCTGAGCCAACCTTCAGCACGGCTCACAGGAATGAGCAAAGGATGCCAGAAGAGAAGATGTCATGTGGGTGAAGAAGTTCGGGCAGAACCGCAGGCAAAACCCAATGCCCGCATTTTCAATCCACAGATGGTGGGCAAAAGCAGAAGGGAAGGCGCTGGCGGGAGGAGACAGTACAGGCAGCTGAGGGGAAAGAAGAAGGGAACAAAGCAGGGAATTGATGAGGAAGGGAGCTGAGCCCTGCCAGCGGCTCAGGTGAAAAACCAACTTAGAAAGGAAAGCCAGACAAACTAGGGCCTGATTCAGAGTGGGAACTGAGGCACTGAACTCGAGCCAAACACCAGGAAACAAAGTCAGAGACCCGCCTGTCTCGGGTGGTAATGCAGTATGTATTTAGAAAAATGAGATCTTCTAGCAAGTGAAGACCCTCACGTAGCTAGCAGTAACATCAGGACACAGCACCACCAGTGCCCCATTCACCTCCGGGACCTCCCTGGAGGCCAGCCAGCTACACTGAGCCTCTGGGGACAACGCCAAGGCCCGAGGACGATGGCCCCCAGCCACCCAGAGGCCAGCCCGCTCGGCCTGCCCTTCCATGCTAGTCTTCTTGCCATTTCCTATTTTCCTGTTTTATTTTTATTCTCAGTCCTCCTCAAAACTGAGGCAGCTCTTTCATTTTTAAACAGCTTTTAAGACTGGTTTCTTCACGTGGAATACTAGTGCGCAAAATGGGTTTTGTTTGCTGTTCATCTCTTTGAGGTCTCTGAGTAACTAACACATTCAAAAAATTCTTATCATTTCACTATTTTAACATGCCTTTTTTTTTTATTCTTTTTTCGGGTCCGGTCGTGGGACCTGAACTCTGGGCCTGGGCCCTGTCCCTCAGCTCTTCAGCTCAAGGCTAGCACTCTACCACTTGAGCCACAGCGCCACTTCCGGCTTTTTTCTTTTTGCTTATGTGGTGCTGAGGAATCGAACCCAGGGCCTCAGGCGTGCAAGGCAAGCGCTCTACCACTGAGCCACCTTCCCAGCCCTTTAACATGCCTTTATTTGTAATATTTTATGTTTACACGTGCATGTATATTTGTATGCCATATGTCATGGGTGAATGTATAAAGAACACGTGGTACCTATATTCAGTGAAGTAGCATTCAGCCTTTCAGAAGCAAGAAATCTTGTCCTTTACAAAACAGAAGACATTGTGCTGAGTGAAATTAGCCAGGCAGAGGAAAATCCATATGGCATGGGATGTAGGATCGTCTAAAGGAGGTGAGCTTGAGGCAATAGTAAATGGAGGTTGCTGGAGGCCCTGTGCTGTGAGAAAGCTGGCCAAGTCACAAAATGGCAGGCGTGGCCGAGTGGCTCCTTGGTGCATCAGGTGCACACAGAGAGAATGGCGCCGAGTGGGAGGAATCAAGTGTGACACACACGCTGCCTTGTTTGGTCTGGATGTTGTCCCCTCCTCCACGGGTCCCCCCTAACCTCCATCCTGTCTCAGCCCAGCCCTGGGCTTCTCCATTTCGCCAGAGTCAGCAGTTCTGAGTGTGAAGCCCGGGCTTCATCGCAGGTCTTCCGTCCACACAGCCCAGGCTCAGTGGCCTCTTGCCCTATAGCCAGCGAGCGGCACTCCCCCCGGTGAGCGCGGAGCTCTGGGTGGCCGCTGCTGATCCACAGGATTCCGCAGGAAACACAAGACCTGTTTGTTTTGCTGGATATAAATTTAAACTTTCTTTGGTTGTTTTTTTTGTTGTTGTTGTTGTTTGTTTTGCTTTTTGTTTGGCTTCGTTTCTAAATTGACCAGCAGACTAGGGCCCACAGGGTAAAATGGAAATTCCATGCTCTTTGAAGTTCTTCCAACTTTTGTAGAAAGGGACAGGAGAGGCAGATGCCATGTCCAGTAAGGCCTGCTGCATGTTTTGTGGAAACCCTAGGGAGCTGGCTTAACAAATGAAACCCCTGCTTCTCCTTCCTCTGAGCTGCGTAAAACCTCAGCTTCATTGAGTCACCGTCCTCTCTTGCTGCCTGAAGTCTAATCCGTCATAAACCTTGGAGGCAAGCACAGAAACCGCTCGCTGCAAACTGCTCGCTTCCTTGTATTAATGACTTGTCCTGACTGAGACCTGCAGTCCCTGCCCCTAATGAGGTGCTTGGTGATCCAGTGACATATTGATTGCTGCCAGGGGATCCTTGGCTTGGGTTGGGCGGGGAACATCTACCTGCAGGGCAAGTAAATCTTAGGGCCGCAGGGATTTACCGTCAGTAAGTTTCTTTGGTGAGCAGGGACCAGGCAGGCCCAAACTCTCTTCCTGACTTCCGGATGCAATGCCAGGCAGGACAAAGGTCTCTGTCTGGTGAACAGAACTTGAATCTTGCCATTGAGGAGAGTTGGGCTGCCTGGTGAAGGAGCCTGGCTCTTTGGGGGCACTCGGCATAGTTGGTTCATTAATTGAAATAATGGTCTAATGTTGAGCCTGTTGATATCCTAGTTTGAAAGAACATCTCCCAGGGTAGCTGTGGTTAAATTCTCTGTGTCACCTCAAGTTTATTCTGGAAGAAAGCACAGGAGATTTTGATAAACATTTTCGCTGGTCTTTTAGCTGGATCAGCCTCTTAATCAGAACAAAGGCACTGCATTTGCTATTATCTGAAGGCTCCTTTGGAAGTGTCCTCAAGAGATCAGTGGCTGTGTTTTCTTATTTATTTGGTCTGTGATTTCAGCCTTGAAAAATTGATAGACTATTTTAGCAGCAAATAGGAGAAACTGCTTAGCATACAAATGTTGCTTCCTATCATGGAAATGTCTCTTATTTTATTCTTTACTTGAAAATGTTGAAAGGGAGGTGGGTTCTGGTGGCTCACACCTCTAATCCTAACTACTTACATCTGGAAGATTGTGGTCTGAAGACAAGCCTGTGAGATTCCATCATCAAAATAACCAGCAAAAAGCTGAGCTGGTGTCAAAGTGGGCAAGAGGTCCTGAGTTAAAGGGTTTAAATAGTTAAAGGGTTTGACTTCCATGAGTTTTAAATTTGCTGGTGTTGATATAAACAGGCATTTTTATCTGATCAGTAAACGTTACCTGGTTAGCCAAGAATGGTAGTGCAGCCTTGGAATCTAGTCCTCAGGAGGTTGAGGATTTCAAGTTCAAAGCCAGCCTGGGTTACATAGTGAGACCTTGTTTTAGTAGCTCCTCATTTCTCTCTAAACTAAAACAAAGAAGCAATAGAAAACTAAACAAAAAAAATTATAGTATAATGAATATAAGGGATCTAGCTTTAGAGATGGTTGTACTGCCTCTTCTGTACTAACTAAGGAATCTGGCTTCACTTCCTTCTTGTATTAATAGATAACTACTATTTACCTATTTAATAGATAATAACAAGGCAACATGGTGTGAAATCATTTCAGTGTACCCTGGCATGTGATCCTGAACTCTCCGGACAGTCTGTGATCATTTAGAATGTTTTCTCCCTCTGCTTCCAACACATGAGCCTTTGAGAAGTTATTCCACTGCCCCAGTGATGTTTTCCTTGTCTTCAAAGCATGGACCACCTCATCAGAGTTTTGTAGTTAGGGAGAGAGGGATCTGAGTCACCACAGTGACTCTGGAAATGGCTCAGACACTGATAAACCCTGGAAATGCAAAGAGAAGATGGAGACCTTACTTTGGAGAATGCTGACATTGAGCCCACAATTGCTATTCATTAACAACGCAGCTGCTATCTCAGTTGTCTGAATAATGTTTGTTTTGTTGAGATAAACAACCAACAGTGACATTGCTCATATCAAAATTTGCATTTCTGCAACTGTACTTGCTAAGAACCACACCTGGATACCAAAATAACTGGAGTAGAATGTTACTTAAGAGGTTCATTTGATCAGAAGCAGGGGGTCTGGGCTCAGCGACCAACTGGGGGGACCAGAGCTGCCAGGCATTTGATGCCCACATAAGAACTATTTATTATTATTTATTTTACTATTTATTTATCTATTAGCTTCTCAGCAAAGTCAGGCACTCGATAAGCTGTCTCATTTAAGCCCCACTTTATGAGATGGAACTATTATTATTATTATTATTATATCTATGTTACAGAAGAAGAAACTAAGGCAGGACATTGCCCAGGTTGTGCAATCCCTGTGGGAACCGCTTCAGGTTTTAAAGGCTCACACCTCTGGGAAGGCCAGGGAGTGTGCACACAGCCTAATTCTAACTGCAGGGGTTTAGAGAAGGCCAAACTCCTCCAGCCTTCTATTGAGTCATCATTTTCCTTAAAGGCCCCTTGCGGAGGGTGTCCATCTCGATTCTGACACCTGGAAGCGGACAGTGGCAGGTCCCTGCTCCTCCATGGGCTGTAATGGGTCCCTGGGGAGGTGGCATCGGCTGCTCTGGCCCAGCCCCAGGGCAGAGGCCCCAGGAGGCTGAACACAGGCTGCCCCATGAAGGGCCATGGAGGGCAGTAATGGGTGAGTGACAATCAAGCCCCAAGAAGGAGCTGGATGTGAAGACACACACAGGCCACACCTGAAGGAACTTGGGAACTGCCAAGGACTCAGACTTTGCCTGGCTGAGACGGGGAGTCACTCAGAGCTCTGATGATTGCAGGCCCTGCTCTATGCAGCTCTAGAATTCCTTGGGTGCTGGTTGTAAAGAGACTGGAGCAAAGGATGGAAGCGGAAAACCAGACTGTGAAACTTATCCTACGTGGTGCCTGGTGGGCCTGCGGGCACGGTGGCCTGTGCCTGGGTACCAGGCAAGATGATGGTCCCAGGACTTAGTCCCTCTCCAGCTGTTTTCTGCCTCCATCCCAGACATTCTGAACTTTACCAGGCCATGGGAGCATGCATGTGTGGACCTAGCACACATGCAGCAATGTTGTGTGAAACTCTGATCCTCCCGCTTCTACTTCTAAGGAACATTGGACATTTGAATTTTCCTGTCCTTTTTTTTTTTTAATCTGCATTCTTATAGGCAATCCAACTTCCTGCCATCTGACGTCTGTGACTTAGGGAGAATGCACAAGTTTATCTGCTCTGACCATTTAGATGCCCTCATCCAGGGAAAAGAAAGCTGCTTAACTCATGGTCTCCTGGGTATGGTTCTTTGGGAAGCAAGGTTTAGTGAGTTTCTGCTTTGGCACAGCAGTGTCTAAGGATGGGTTTGGCACCCACCGCTGGCTGTGGAGATGCGTGGTAGTCTTATTGATGGACTGTGGAGTTTGTGGACTCTGGACTTTGACTCTGCCTCATCTCAGCCTTAGCTTTGGTGAGCCTGATGGTCATTCTCTGACTGAGCCTGACCGGGGCCTCGGTGGGACCTCCCCTCCTCGAGAGGAGCACCGAACAGAGAGCCCTGAGCCCTGCTGGGCAGGCACCAAACACAAGGTCACTGTCAGTCGCAGCCAAACCCAGCCCGACTCTGACGGCGGTGGCTTTTAGAATTGCCAGACGTCACCACGGTTCCATGCAGGACCCAAGCATCTCCCTGATTTGACTCTGGCCTTGTGAGTGGACAGACCTGGGGGTCTGCTCCTTACTGGAGATGAAGTTGAACGGGCCCCCCATGAGGAGCCTGGGCTGCAGGGGTACAGAGAACCCTCAAAGAGACACAGCCTGCTGCCTGAGCCCACGGCGGTCAGTTCTGCCTCTCAGTCCTCGCTCTTTCCGCATGGTGGACTGAGCAGGAAAAGGGGTGGAGGTCATTAGGGTAAAATGGGCATGGGCAGGTGGAATCAACAGGCTGGGGGCCCTTAGAGGAGGAAGAGCAGGACACCATGGGGCATGCAGGCAGCGGGAGGGGTGGCTGCCAGGGCGGGGAGGGAGGTGATGGTAGGGGGATGTGGAGGTGGCATGTGGGCGGGCAGGCCAGGGCAGAGGTCTCTGCAGAAATCAAACCTGAGACAATTTATCTGGAACTTGCGGGCCGGAAGAAAAGAGGTTTCTGTTGCTGCCCCTCCCTGCCTGCCCGGTCAGTACACATGCTAGAGTCAAGACCACGGATCTACTGCCCCAGCACCCACACGGCTCCGGATTGCATTTGAAGGGTATCAAATAACAGATAATAAGGTTAAAGAAAAGAATAGCCCCGGGAGGATGCTGCTGAGCAAACGGAACACACATTTTGAACCCTAGTCTCCAAGAGCATCTGGCTGTGGAGAGCAGCGTGATTGGAGCAGAGGGTTATGACTGAGCGTGAGCATAGCCACAGGTACAGTGACAATCAGGAAATGCAATCCTCCAGTCTTACGAAGGAGGCTCAGAGACGTCAGCGACTTGCCTGGTGTCACCCAGCTGCAAAGGGTAGCCACAGGGCCAGGCTGCCACCCCCGACCTGGGTTCATGCTACGCGTCTCTGCTTGTCGGCACCGAGCTACAGCCTTGTTCCCGCAAGTGCCACGGCTCATCTCTGCACTGAGAGCTGGACTTGCTCTTCCCATCATCTGGAAAACTGTCCTGGTGTGACAGTGGCCGTGCGTCCATCAATGAGCTGCGGCATGGGCCTGCCACCTCCTCTGGGCCTTGGCTCACAGAGGCCCGGACTCATCTGTGCCTCCAGGATTTCATTTCACTGTTCTCCCTGGACCTATTAATGACTTGCTGCAGAGTCAGACCCTGCAAGGTGGCCCTGAGTGGCACTTGCTGTGGAGAGGCCAGAGAGCCCAGACCGGCCACACCTGACTCCCAAGGGACACCACCGCTGGGCGAACACCAGCCAGCCCGGTTCTGTGTTGTCATGCGGGGTTCAGCGAGGTGGTGTGGACTCATCAGGCTCCTGGAACCTTGGATAGCACCTTGGAAACGGGAGGGAGCAGGGTTTGGTGAGAGAGGAGACTGAAAGCTGCAGGCCCAGACAGGGCCTGGATTGCTGCCTGGGTCCCGCTCATGCTTCTGCCCTTCCTTCTGCTTTTAAATAAACCTACTCTGCTCACTTAGACACTTCCTGCCTTTGTGCTCTTTGATCGGCAGAGAAGCAAACCCATGCCCAGAGGGCATCAATACCACGGTTACACACATAATCACAGACCTGTAAGATGCAGACACACACGCGTGACATGTAATGGCAGATATGTGAGTCCGTGTGTGAGAGACAGGGGCACACGCATGTGTATAGCAGCCCTGCTCGCAATAGCCAAGCTGAGGGACATGCCCAACACCCAATGATAAGAGAAAGGAAATGTGATGTGTGTGCGCCATGGAGTACTATGCAACCATGAAGCACAAAGAATTATGTCATCCACAGGCAGCTGGAGAACTAGAGGTCAGATTTAGTGATACAGTCAAGCTCAGAAAGACAGTCATCACATGCGCTTTGCTCATTTGTCGAATTCTAACCTAAAAATGCAGGCAGACTGTTGGGGAGGGCCTAGTGGGGGAGAAGGAGAAGTGGATCTGATGGAGGGTGAATAATAGAGTGGTTTATTATATATAATAGCACAGTGAAATTCATCACAAACTGCTAAACGGGAGAGAGCAGGTGTTGGTTAAGAAATAATAGAGCCAGATTCCAGTGGCTCACACCTGTCCTCCTAGCTACTCAAGAGGCTGAGATCTGAGCATCACGGTTCAGGAAAGTCTGTGAGACTCTTATCTTCAATGAATCACTCAGGAACTGGAAGTGGTGTTGTGACTCAAGTGGTAGAGTGCTACCCTTGGACAGCTCAAGGACAACACTCAGGCCCCGAGTTCAAGCCCCAGAATCAATTTTTAAAAAAGAAAAGAAGTAATGGTAGAGATGGGTTGAACCTGAACTTGATCCAAGCATCATCTCCTACGCATGTTATAAATATCACAATGCAATTATCTTATGTCAATAAAGAAGCAGATCAGAAGCCGTGTCTGGCAGAGGCTGAGCAGGCTGTGGCCTGGTGGTCCCATGAGGACTCCTGGGCAGCTCTGTGGTCTCCACCCTGGACTGTTGGCCCTTCCAAGGACTGTGGGGTGCACAGCAGGGACCCAGGAAGTTTCTAGGGTATTCTACTTCCCTCACACCAATGATCAAGGTACACCCGTGCTAGGATTTACCTCTGTATCTATTGCTGGAGTTTACATTTGTAAACTTGCTTAAGGATGTGTTGTGGTCCAAAAGCTGCCATGGTACTCATGGCTTCTCAAACCCCAGGACTATTACTTCTGTTCTAGAAGGAGCGTGTTTTCAGGATTAGGTGGCTTGTCCGAGGCCGCCCATGCACCCTGGAGCTGTGATGGACTCTTCTCATTTTCTATCCGTGGACCTTTCCACAGCCTCTTATTTTATCTTGTCTGTAGGGTGTCTTTTAGTCCAGCTCATTGAGTTTGTAAGGCTTACTTTTCTCTCTCTGTAATACCAGAGTTTGAATGTGGGCCTTGTTCTTGACAGGCAGGTGCTCTACCACTTGAGACAAGCCCCCAGACCTTTCTTATACGAATTATTCTTGAGATAGACTGTCACTTCCTGTCTAGCCATAGGCTGGACCTTGATCCTCCTGTTTTTTTCTTTTCTATTACCTGGGATAACAGGCATAAGCTACCACTTCCAGCTGACCAATGATTCACAGCCATCTGCAGTTCAACAACCCACCATGGAACACTTTCTCCTGCCCTGCTAGAGAGGTATGTTCAGCAGATCTAATTCTGGAGGTTGCCGTCTCTGATGAGTGAGTGCATAAGACTGCAGTCAATGATGGGCTCTAAGTAAGTGCTCAGGACTAAAGCCCCTGGCAGGAGCTCCCAGTATCCCCGCTTGTTTTTCGGTCTGCAGAGCTCTAAGGAGGGAGGCCTGTCAAAACGAAGTGTGAGAGTGTTTGCAGCCCACGCTGACTGCCCCTGTGCCAACGTCACCCAGTGTGGCCTGGAACACGCGGGCCCCAGAGCCACACAGTGGAATATTCCTCCAGCCGCGCGCAAGGCACAGCATGTTCTAGTAGCTACATTAAGAAGAGGCTTCGTGCTAGGCGATTTGAAGCTAATTCTTCCCTTGTGATGGAACACAGTGCTGAGGATTTTTATGTGCAAAAAGCTCTGTGTGCTTGGAACCCAATGGGAACTCTTTCTGAGCTGTGTGCTTGCCAAAGTGGATGGCATGGAGGGATTGTAGTGTACTTCGTAAATACCTAAAAGGTAGGATCGGACTCCCTCTGTACCCAGGTTCCAGACGCTTTCGTGGTATCCTATTTCCTAAGTTCATCCATGCATTTGTTAGGGAGCTCTGAAGAAGTGGCTTAGCATATGGAAGGCATTGAACCAGAGCAGATGGAGCCAATGGCACCTTGATTTCTAGACACCATGCCAGTTAATTACTACGAGGAATGAAATTCCTGGACACAAATCTCTGTCTCAATACACTTGGGTATGTAGAAAGAATGAAGCTTGTAAACTACCACATATTGCAGAGCAAGAGCTACAGTCGGGGGGAAGGGACGAAGGGCCCCCAGCTCTGAGTTTGCAGGTCCTGAAATCCGTATGTGCAGCCCATGCCATTGTGAGCTGCAGCTGCTCCTTGGTATCTTTGGGGGACCCTCTGCCCCGGCAGATACCAAAACCTGTCAGATCTGCACAGGCCCCATGCCCCCTACTTGCCTCCCACCACCTCTCAGCCTGGGAACCGTCAAGACTGCTTGTCCTTCGTCCTTAGATGTGTTTGCACGCTCAGGTAGGATGGGGTGGGGGGACTTGTGGATAATATTCGTGCTGACAGCAGCAGGGCTGGTGTGAACATGAACTGCAACCCAGACCCATAAACCCAAAGCTTCCTGTCTGTGGGACTGAATTTAAGGTGGGGGCATTTAGGGAGGGGGGTTGGGCAAATGAAGTCCAGGGTGGAACTGGAGTGTTGTCATAGGAAGTGGAAGGGATGTGGATCTCTCTCTCTCTCTCTCTCTTTTTCTCGGGGGCAGAGGAGAGGAGAGAGGAGAGGGGAAAAGAAAGGAGAGGAGGGAAGGGGAGGGGAGGGGGTATTGAGTTTTCACAATTGCTATCCCAGGAAGGAGAAGAGAGAAAAGCACACTCTAGGGAAGCAGGGGTTGATGCTAGTAGCTGCTTGGTTCTGGGCATCTGTAAGAGAAAAGGTGCGGTGTAGACCGACACCTGCTGCCAGGAGCAGACACGGAAGTGCATGTGCAATGATGATGAGGTCCGAGCCGTGTTCCTAGCAACCCAAACTACCCTAGTGAAGCGCACTTTCACATGTTAAGTCTTAGCTTACTATCGATTGTTTTCCAATTGCAGTCACTTGGGCTATGGACTCCATGTATTTACTTCACGCATCTTCACATGAGGTTCACAGTACATAGTGGTTAGCGATGAAGTTCATCGATGAAGCTTAGAGACGCGTGGCCATGCATTGAAGGCTCGAGTCTTCAAGCCCAGAGAAAGGGTGTGAATCCAGGCCTGTCCGATTTGAAGTCTGAGTTCAATCTGAACCTCTACAATGCAGCTTCTGCCAGAAACAGAAACACAGATGAAGGACCAGCAAGTCACCTGGGACGTCTCCATACAAGGTGGTGACACCCCCGAGCCAGGACCAAACACGAGGGGTCTCATGCTGCTGGATGACTGTGCTATTCGATGGCCAACATTCCTTTCTATCTTTCTCCCTTCCTCCTTCCCTCCCTTCCCTCCTTTCCTTCCTGTCTCCTTCCCTCCCTCCACCCCTTCCTCCCTCTTCTCCCCTTTTTATGTACATTCTGAAATGATTAAAATTGAAAATTAATCATAGTAAAAATGCTTGATACCTTTTGAGCTTACAGAGCCAAGGACCCAGCAGGAAGACACTGTCCTGAGTCCTGCTAGGGTGAGATGTTTTCTCAAATACCACATGGTACCCTATTTTAACTCTACAGGGCTGACAGAAAAAACTTCCCCATTTATCAAAAGAGACTGTGTTTAAATTACTCCCTTTGCAGGAAATTGTCATCTGGAAGAAAATGTGTCTAAATGTCCACTTTTAAAAATTGTCTGTAGTGATTGGTTCCCAAATTTCACTGTATTCTTATATACTTCTTTCTTTCTTTTTAAAAAGTCATCTCAAAAGGACACGGCGACTGCTTGTCCCTGAACCTCACCCACAAAGTTTCATCTGAGGATTCATCTCAGTAACTACCAAGCTTTTACAGTGCAGATCGTGAGCATCTTATCAAACTAAGAGAAAGCCCAGAGGCTTTAGTTCTCATTGCAGCGTTGTTTGCCATAGCTAAGAGATGGAATCAGCCCAAATGCCCCTCAGTGGACGAATGGATCAAGAAAATGCGGCACATATACACCATAGAATTCTACGCTTCCATCAGGATGACATCGCCCCATTCGTAAGGAAATGGAAAGACAAGGACAAACATTATATTAGGTGAAGTAAGCCAGGCCTGAAGAAACACAGGCTGCATGTTTTCCCTCACTTGTAATGATTAGAATGTGCTTATGAATCTACAAGTAAACCCAATGGATAGTAAAAGACAAAAAAAATTATACTTGGACATGATAAAGTAAACAGCACTCTAAGCATTGCATAGTGAGAACACAGGCGGATATTCTTAGGAGAGGATGACAAGGGCTCCATAGCTATGTACATATGATCATATGCAATGATGCATATTAAAATGAACTCCAAGAAATGGGAACTCCAAGTTTTTATTGTACTGTTCGCAGTTATTTCTTCTTTTCTTTCTTTTTTCCCACCTTAGTTTATCCTGTTGTTGCTGTTTTTATTTCTGTACCTTTTGTCGTGTAAGTTTATCTGACTTGGGGAAGGGAAGGGGAATAAAAAAAAAAAGTGGGACAAAGGGTGAACCAAATCAATAGTGATACGCATATACACTATGTTAGAAATGAACTTTACAACTTGGGGGAGGGGATGTGGGGGGAATGTGGGAGAAAATGAGGGGTGTGACACTTCAAAAAGAAATGTACTCATCACCTTACTTATGGAACAGTACAACACCTTTACAATTAAAATTATAAAACAAACAAACATACGAAAAAGAGAAAGCCTAGACCAATGCTGGTTACTGGGGAGGAAATTTCCAGGCTTGCTCAGCTCCTGTACAGAATGTTGGGGGGCAGGAGGGGGGCGGGGGGGGAGAAGAAAGCAGGTTAGGAAAGCCAGTGGGTTCGGGGTTCTTCAGACCTTAGCAGCTACCTGTGGAACTGGCCACAAACGGACTATCGGTCTCTACCTAGCTCTCACTGGCGATGGAATCTAGTGCTTAGCCTAATTGTGAAACTATTCTGGGAGGAGTCGTAAATACTCTCACCAGGCTTGCCAGTAACTACCGCAACCCCAAGCAGCCAACACACCAACGCACCAAGATGCCTGCAGCCCACAGGAGAAAGAAAGGATTTTTCTTCTGATCAGGATTTCTCTAAAAATATTCCTGGAACAGAACTCAGCTCCCATGGGTGAGGAATAGGGACCTCACACCATTTATCACGGGATGTTCTCATCTCACCTCTCGAGTAGCTAGGATTACAGGTGTGAGCCACTGGCACCGGGACTATTTTGTTATTTGGAAGTGAGGGTCTAACTTCCTGACTGGGAAACCTTGACTTTGATCCACCTATTTTGGTTTCCCACTCCTATCTGGGAAGCGCCACCATTTCCAGCTTCTCTCATTGGGATGGGGTGGGGTCTCTTCTGCCTGGGTTGCTGTGATCTTCCTGCTGCTCTCTTATAGCTGAGATGACAGGTATATGCCATCATGCCTAGCTATGGGTTGATAAAGGGTCTCAGAAGTTTTTCTGCCAAGGCTGGCTTGAACCCTGATCCCCCTATTCTAGCCTAGCTCCACGGGTAGCTAGAATTGGATTTGTGAGTCACCCATCACTGTTTTTGAATCTTCTTGGAGACAGGTCTGTTTGGGAACCCTGGTCTCTGGGGTTTGCCCTGGGAAACTGCTTGACCCTTATCTCTCACCCTATCTTTTAGCAACCTTGAGTGAAACCCACATCTTTACTTACCCAAACATCTTCCTTTTTAAATCTAGTGGCTTTCAGCCAAAAAGCACCTGGTTGGGAATTAGTGGTCAGAAACTGACTTTCTGAAGACCTTTGTTTAATTCTCAAATGATGAGATGGTGGAAGGAAGATTTCTAGACCAACAGCACTGGAAATACACAGCCAGGAAGATGAGGCTGAGCTGGCTGGTGGGGTCCACATCACCACATTCTTCCAAGACAGGACAATTCTTGAAATATCTCACACACCAGTTCCTGAGATAGCCCTCAGCCATCATGCCTGTGGGCTATTAGTAATGCTCTCTGGTGCTCTGGGAAGTACGTGATGTTGACAGCAAATCCTCCACTTATCTGTTCATCTCACTCGCATCTTCTTTACATGGAATTCTGCAAACCTCTATGAGGCATTCTATGCATTGGGTTCTGACCCTCTCTGGGCTTGAGTGCAATGAGACCAGGTAAAAGCCACAGTGCTGATGATTCAGAAAAACTGGAGAAAAATTCAGAGAATATTGTGATGTTGTGTCTACTGTAGAAACATGTAATTAAGAGAGATAGGACGGTTTTTTAAAAAATTAAGTAAGTATTGTGAAGTTTACCTGTAACCCCAGCATTTGGGAGACAGAGACAGAAGGATCACAGGTTCTACACTAGGCTGGACTACATAGTGAGTTCTAAGCCAGCCTGGAAGGGGAAGGAGAAGCTTGTCTCAGCAGAGGAAAGGAGAGGAAAGGAGAGGGAAGGGAAGGGAAGGGAAGGGGAAGGGGAAGGGGAAGGGGAAGGGGAAGGGGAAGGGGAAGGGGAAGGGGAAGGGGAAGGGAAGGGAAGGGAAGGGAAGGGAAGGGAAGGGAAGGGGAAGGGAAGGGGAAGGGAAGGGGAAGGGAAGGGAAGGGAAGGGGAAGGGAAGGGAAGGGAAGGGGAAGGGAAGGGGAAGGGAAGGGGAAGGGAAGGGGAAGGAGAAGGGGAAGGGAAGGGGAAGAAGAAGGGGAAGGGAAGGGGAATGGAAGGGGAAGGGGAAGGGGAAGGGAAGGGGAAGGAGAAGGGGAAGGGAAGGGGAAGAAGAAGGGGAAGGGAAGGGGAATGGAAGGGGAAGGGGAAGGGGAAGGGAAGGGGAAGGGGAAGGGAAGGGGAGGGAAGGGGAAGGGGAAGGGGAAGGGAAGGGAAGGGAAGGGAAGGGGAAGGGGAAGGGAAGGGAAGGGAAGGGAAGGGAAGGGAAGGGAAGGGAAGGGAAGGGAAGGGAAGGGAAGGGAAGGGAAGGGAAGGGAAGGGAAGGGAAGGGAAGGGAAGGGAAGGGACGTTTTTTAGTAAACTTTGAAACTCACCTGTCCAGCCTCAACACATCTGTCCGTTTGTGTTTATGTATATGTACAAAAAGTGAGTGACTTACTCGCTTGTGTGTAACTCCCAAGAGTCAGCACATACCCAGCTGGGATGAGGAGCACCCTGACCCATGATTCACACGGTTTTGCTCTTCAGCATTCTAGTGTCCTGTGTCTCGGTTACCAGAGGAGCTGCTGCAGCTCCGTCACGGCCGAAGGTGCTGCTCACCCCACACCGCTTGGGGTTCGTCCCCAGTTAACCTCCTCACTCTTCGGAAAACTCAAATTCATCTCTAGGACACTGCCACCTTTCCTTTGGTTTTATCAGCACCACAGCAAGGGAAAGCCGAGTATCGGAGGAACTCCCTCTCCTTGGTTGCTATCCTTTCCTGCCCGTGGTTAGAATGTCTAGTGCTGTGGCTGGCCTCCTAAATTAAACTTTGGAAGTACTTCTCTTGCACAGGTGGCAGGCACCGCCTCTTCACACATGCTGGGACCAGTCAGGAGGCGATTCACTGTTCTTCCAACATACACCAAGTGCCCCGGAGAACACGCACAGCCCACAGGGTCACTGCTGAGCCAATGTCTCTACTGGCTGTCTAAGTATGCTCATGTGTCAGGTTTTCAGATGCCAAACGTCACCCTCACTGTCTGTAAGATTATGTGGATGGACCAAAATGACTTTTCCTCTTACACAGAAGTTTAAAAGGCCTACTCACCAAGCCAGAAAGAAAGGGAGATTTCATTTCCTTTCCAGTTACTTATAAGGTGGTATTATCTATAAGGCAATGATGACACACAAAGTAACCCGCAGACACCAACAACACAATCTTAAAGCAGTCAGTTTGAGGTCCTTCCCTGGGGGCTGGAGATTTAGCC